>NC_091538.1:2400000-3600000 GCF_042242935.1 Bactrocera oleae
AATTTATATAAAGAGAGCGTATGAAGTTTAAAACGGAACATTTTGGAAATTTGTTAATCAGTTAAAAATTAAAATAAACGTTTTAGCTGGCGCTCAGTAAAACTTAAGAGGTGTGTATGTTCGAACTTTTCTATTTTAAATAAAATTATTTTTTGAAACATAAGTTTTGTATCGAACCATTTTTGAATCGAATACTTTTAACGGATCGTCAATTTTTGCGGTTAAAAATAGTCATACGAGTCCTTGGCCTACAGAAACTTCACTATAATCATTATCATGAACACACTAGGCATTAAAAAAGTTAAACCACATTTTCATTACCAAAAAGAACATGACCGTATAAAAACTTTTAATAACATATTTATACAGATTTTTTCTAATCTTAATATACATTTTTTTATATTATTCTTCGAAGTTTTTACCCACCGAAAAGAAATATTTGCCATCTGCATAATTTCTAACCCATATCTATAGTGTGTATGACAAGAATTTATCACATATGTCATCCACACTTGCACGCGTCATAAGCCGCACCTTACTTTCAGTTTTCCACTACACACATTGCACACCTACAAAGCGCCTTAAAGTATGCTACTTTACAAGTGAGAGATTTTTAAGAAATGACTTCACATTTATTCGCTGCCAAGTCATGACATCCAAAGCCATACCTTTTATGCCTCTCAATTTGATTTGCATATTTTTACGAGTACTGTTATTTCTCGCATATACAAGACTACAACACGTGTATACATATATAAATATATACATATGCATAAATAGAAGGTTATATTTGAATTTACTAAGAATTGCCATTCATATATTTGGCGCAAAATTTCAATTTCATCTTCAATACGCAGAATTTTCGTGATATTTTTTTAAGCTATTTTGAGCAGTGACTTATTCACAGGAAATGATTCAATTTAGACACAGGCACACGCATATATATTTGCTGATGCGGAATATATTTATTTGTGATTTAGTACACAACACACCTTTTGTGGAGCGGCGCAGTGAGTCAGGATATACAATAAGATTAAGTATAGCGAATCACATTACCAGCCGGCTTTTATCTTGCTTAATATAGCCAAATATTTGTATGCTGTAGAGCCAATAAGCACTTGTGCAGCCTGTGTGTGAATATGTTGTGCGCAATTAATCATTTTTAACTGAGATGTTGAAGAGCAAGCTTAATGAAACTGCAAAATTATGCTTGAAAGCGGAGGCCGTACTTGTCGAGAGCCTGCCTTTTCCATATAATTTAAAGTGTAGGCAGCAATTTGGGCGAAACTATTTTTAAAATTCCACAAATACAGTTATTGTGTGCTTGAAGTTGAGCTACTCGAACTTACAAAACCTGACAAAGAACTGATTTCCTATTAATTTCTGCTTGCTGTGCAGGAAATTGAAAAAATCTTGATTTTTCTGTGATAAGGATACTCTTTCACACAAATGAGTCTTTAAGTGTTTGATATTTTCATAGTGGCTTTTACTATTTTGTGAATCTCTGTCATAAGAATGGCATGTTCCTAGAAAAAAATAGACATATCAGCACAAATTTTTAAAATTCACTGGCTCTTCAAAGGGTTCACAACAACCAGAAAGCGGTGAAACCGCAAAAAATTAATCGCTCCAATGCCACACACACTCACACACTCTTGGCTAAATGGAGTCTCATCCAAGTTGAGCATGTCAACGCATATTCCTTTATAGAAGATCCAAAATGCTACGAATTAGATAATTTTATAAGGCACAAGCACACACACACATACAAACACAAATACGTGCATGTATGTTTCAGTGACACGCACTTAATCCCGCTGCAAATTGCTTGACTGACTGGCATGATTTAGTAGGAAAAAAATTCTAAAGAGCTGCAGCAAATACAAAATCATAAAATGAGAACAACAAAAAATCATATAATCTGAACAACAACAAACATGTTGTTTGCCTATTATATGCATACATGTGTATATAGCCAACATTTTTGCGCGTCTTGGCCCACTGCAGGGTAGCGCTGCCCATCCTTGACACCATTTGTGTTGTCACTTCAAGAAAAATTCGCTTGTCTTACTACTTTCAACTAAATATTTTTTCATTCTGCATACATATTTCTCTCCAAGATTTCTCATGCTTTTCTTTTCTTTACTTTTCGTTTTGTTTCCACTTTTATTTGTGTTTGCTTGGTGCAATTTCTTTAGCTGCTTAAGCAAAGCGCGAGCTGTGCTGAGGTTTCAGGGCAAATGACACTTTCGAATTTCGTGCACTTCCACACAGCAAATCCGCCAGCTATTCACCAGCCAACGCCACACCAGCTCTCGGTTGTCCCGCCGACCGCCGCTTGGGTGAGGTTCTCTTTGAGTGCATCAAACCCCAGAGCGTAATTTTTCGTTTTCTTTGCATTTTCAAATCTTCAAGCTGTTGGTTTGATTTCACTTCTGTTTTGCTTCTTCTTCACTTTTTCACGACTCAATCGCTTTATATGAACCATCACACATACAAACACACACATACGCGTTTTCATTACATATTTTCTTTTGCTTGCGCTCATTGTGCGCTTTGCAGCTTCAATGACGGCAGCGCTGATGTAGTAAGCAGAAAATTTAAATAATGAGCGTTTCCAAGACGTCGTCAAGATAGCGCTGTTGGCGCTTGCGTGCGTGTGTGCTGATGAATCAGTGGTTCAGTAGTGCATGTGTTTGTGTGTTTGTTAGGAATTTGCAGTAGTAGACGCTTATTACTATATATATTTTCATTTTTTTTTTTAATTCTGCTTCTTTTTCATATGTAGTACTCACACATATACATGCACCTGTCAGTGTATGAATTGCCGCTGCTGGCGGCTACTGAAAGCCAAGTAATTTGCCCGATGTCACTGCACAAGTATGTCAACGTTGTTCTGAACTTAACTGTTAAGATTCTTTTTTAGTTTTTGCTTCCAGAATGGAAGTGCAGCGCAAAGAAGAGCTGCAAGAGCAACTAAAATTTATATTAATTTAACTAAGATCTATATTAAATGATAATTATAATTATTTGCTACAAAAATTAAGTAAAATTTTATAAAGCTGTATTTCCAAAGCCTTAAAATAATGCACATGCTTTTGTATGGCGTCCTTGCAGTAATTAAATAAATTATCAATTTAGATGTTTACTTTACGGTTTCCTATTGTGCTATTCTCGTATTGTTGGGATCTTTATTGTTCGTATGCATGCATTTTAGACAAGCTTCGATGTATGTTTATGGTTGGGATTTGTAAAAATTTACGAAGTGGCTTGATGCGGCAGGGCGTATGAGCAACATTTAAAATAACCCAATTTTGCAGAATTCATAGGATTTATTGCAAATGTGTCAATGAAAATACGAATCTCTAAAATATTAAGTATGCATAAAAATATCAAGAAATAAAAAATTTAAAACGCATAATTAATTAATAATTAATCAAAGAGTGATTTTGCTGGCTATTGCAATGACATCAAGAGCGAATGTCATATTGTAATATTGTAGGCAATGCAAACACATTTTATTTAGATTATTGATACAAACAATATATTAAAAATATGTATATATAGTATATATTTGAAGCATTTTTCATTTCGCCACAGCAAAAATTTTTATAATATAAATCTATAAATCATGGCGTAAGCATTTTTTTGCAACTGGTCACAATTTCCTAAAATAATTTAGTAGAAAAATATATAAGAAAACAAGAAAAACCGTTAAATGAGCCTGCACCTGTAGCTATAATTCCCTACACAAGTGTTTCTTTTGTGGCTTGAAAGGGTATAATAAGATATGTATATTGATTTTGACAAGCCGGTATGTATGGAAGCTATATGCTATAGTAGTCCGAACAGAACAATTTCTCTGGATATTATTCACTCTCTCTCTTATTCACTTGGATAATAATCCTAGCCAAATTTCGTGAAAATATTTTATCACACAAAAAGGTTTTCAATACCAGAACTTGATTATGATTGATCAGTGCGTATGGCAGCTATATGCTATAGTGAATCGATTTCGACGTTTCCGACAAATGAGCAACTTCTTGTAGAGAAAGGGATGTGTGCAAAATTTCAGACCGTTATCTTAAAAACTGAGTGACCAGTTCGCTTGCATACAGGCAAAAATGCGATTTTTCACACAAAAAAAAATTTTATTTTCAATTTTCAAAACTAGTCTATGGCAAAAAGAGTACATATGCATATAGCACTGTATTCATTCACTCATAAGCAATCAATTTTCATAAGGCAGTTAATAAGCGAAATCAATAACTCATACGCCAGGGTGTACCTGCTGCGCAGCACACACAACTCAAAATGCAGCATTCAAGTGCTCATAAAACGCTTAATAAAACGTGTGCAAGTGTGTGTGATTGCACAAAAACCTGTGCACTGCATGTGACTTGATATCTGAATGGACATTCATATTTGACACACAAGCATATTAGAATCTGCTGCAAAAATATTACTTTTCAACATGAACAATGTGTCAATGCAGAAAACACGATCGCACGCAAGGGCTTGTGTAAAATTGCAACAAATACACAGAAATAACTGTGAATTTTCAGTTTGCATGCGGTTTCTCACTTTACCAAAACGCATTTGATTCGGCCACTGAAGACGTAAACTTTTACGCAAACACACTCAAACGGACAAGCATGTGTTCTGTGGAAAGTCTTCTAAACTTTTAATTTGTATATGTGTTTGTATGTACCGTATTTGTCCGTTTGATGGCCGGAATTGCGGCAATAACTGTCTGCAAACTACTCAAGTGGAAGCAAGAAAAGCTGCACAGCAAGCAAACTCAATCAAGCAGCAAGTGTTTATGGTCAAAGAAAACGAATGAAGCCTTCACACACACACACACAAACACAAATATTTGCATACTACACACGCATGCAAATGTGAGTGTGTGTGAAATATATTTTTAATGCAATTTCAGTTTCAGCAGCTGCAGTTGTTATTGCAGACGGTCGTTGCAGCCGGAAAGGAATCATGGCTTTTCGACCAAATTTTATACACTTCCAGGCAGTCATCAGTCAGTCCCAGGCCGTTTCTTCGGCAGTCAGCCAGTGAGTTAGTCGTTAGTGCAATAATAGTGTTCGGTTAGTTTGTCGTTCAAATTGATGCAATTGCTGGTGAAGGCATGCACACCGAAGGTGAAAAAGTGCGTGTACGTGCGGCAGCAGCAGGTGGATTGCGAGGGTTATATATATTGAACCGTTCGCTACCGCTACACTTCTTTTTTATGCAATTTATGCATAGAAGCAGGCAGCACTTAGTTGTTGCACTGACAACTCACAACATTTTTCTAACATTTTAATGGTTTTGTGGCAAATTGAGACATGTTGATTTGGATTACTCAACCGCTGCTTGCTTTCGGATATTTACGTCTTTATTCATATATAGATACTTGAAGTATTAATTGCTGGGCTTAAAGAATTTAAATAATCCTCTATAATATTATATATAGACCTGACTGCACCAAAGTTAGAATTGCCTTCGCAGTTGTATATTTTTAAAGCATAAAAGCGTATAAAAATTCATTATCTCGGTTTTGATCAGCCAGTTTGTATGCCAGTTATTTGCTATAGTTATCCGATCTAACCATATTTTTGGAGATTATAGCGATTATAGCAACAATAAAGACTGCCAAGCACTTGCGATTCATACTCCTTTAACTTTTTTTGTTTGTGCGAACGGCAACTGATTTCGAGCCAGTAAAGGACTGTAGTACGCTGGAGCCATTTACATAGAATTAGCATTTCATTGCAATAATAAAAAAAATTTTTTAGCTACATACTTATATATATTTGTATTTGTATTTGTGCATTAGTGCTCGGAGCAGCATTGAGTTGACGTTTAATGGCATGGAATTGCACTTTCTACTTGTCTTTATGGTTAATATTTTTATTATTTTTTCTTGTTAGAAAATCAGATACTGATTTATAACATATTTTGACTGGCCTTCAGCGTTTACAATAAACAAATTGTGCAAGTAAGTAAGTTTGCGCACAGCCAGCATAAATGGAAAATGTCACTTCAACTTTGCCGCTTGACCTTTAATGTCGCCTATAATTGTTTGTGTCAGACACACATGCATATACATACAAGTATATATTTTACGTATACCAGCGCTATATATTCTGAAACTTATTGCTTGTGCAATGAAAGTGGTGCGTCTTTTTTTGCTTCGCACTTGAAGTCTTTAATTTGCATTTTTATTATGAATTCCGCCTTTTAACTTTGCTCCATTTCACGCCATTCCACACTCGCTGTCCTTGTCTTTGCCACCAGTACGTTTGACACTGACACTATTCTATTAACAACTTTCCATTGTTTGCAATTGTCATTTTATGCATTTTCGTTTGCTTTTCTAAGTATGCCTTCGTCGTTGTCTATATGTGTAAGTGTGGGTGTGTGTGTATGATTGTGCGAAAAAGTTTAGTTTTATCAAGCAAAGTGAGTATTACTGCTCGGAGACTTGTAACTCAGCGACAAAATGGTTCATTTATGCAAATGTTCGAATACTTTTCCACTTAAATGCTTTCCTAATGTTTAAGGGTAATTAATTTTGCGCAAACTATTGGCTTTTTATTTGTGTGAGTCTGTGAAATATGTTTACTCCAAGGCATAAAAGCAGCAAGAGCGATTATTTGTAATTTATTAACATCTGATTAGACACTTTGAGGTAATTTGCGCATTCTCTAAAATAGTTTCCCGCTGATAGAAAGAGGCGCAACGATTTGTCAGAACAATATTACTTATAATTTTGCAAAAACAACATCTAGTAGAGATCGCAAAAGAGACTCTTGACACTTTGAAAACGACAATAAAAATTTGTATTAATATACGTGAAAAGTAGTAGTTTTTTCTTTGTAAGTCCGTGTCAAATTTGATCAGATGGTATACTAACTCAAAAAATATAGCAAAAGCATTAAATTCAGAAAAAAGTACTAATTTTCACTTTCAAATTTTCGGCGATCAAAGAGGTCTTCTACCCAGTCACCATAAAAACCTATCACTTCGTTTAGACTTTGTTCTTCTAGCAAGCAACAAAATATATTCACATTTACATTACGCCACTCTTCTTCTGACAAACTTAAAAGCGAACTTTTTTAATATCCTACAGTTATGTGGCTGCTCAAAATGAAAATTATATAGATAGCAATTTTAAACAAAGTATTTGTCACTCCCAACACAGAAATTGTATTTGTAGCGCCTAAATGTATGCTTGATGCTATGAATACAATATCATACACCGCCTAAGGTACTTTTGAATTAAATCAAATAAATAATTTTGTAAAGCTCTTCATTTCCGCATTTTTAATTTTGTGAGGCAACATTTTGAAACAAAAAGCTGAAAAATAATACAAATAACAGTAACTCAACTAATTTTGATGCTTCACTGCCTATTGTGCACAAGCAACTTACACTCAAATATAATATATACAAATATATGCGCTCGTATTCAAAGCGTAGCTGTAAATATTTTTCCGGCACATTTCTACACTTCATTTTAAACAGTTCAACTACAATAGTTTGTACGATTATTTACGTATTTTGCTAAACGATATTGTGCCCAAGGAAACTTCGGTTGATTGTTGATCTTTGGGTTGGTTGCTATACTATCGCTGCCGCTGCTGTATACTCATTTCGAATGCTTGTGCTTTGTTTCTATGTCTGCAGCATGCTCCCCGCTAGCGGCACAAGTTTATTGCAAGTAAATGGTATGTGATAGTGGAAATCTCTTACAAAAGCGTCATTTGCAAACTATTTGTATGCGCAATATTAGTGGCTAAGCTCCAAGTATTATTTAGTGCTCGCATGAGCAGAAGTTGCATGAGTAGTTTTGGAGAAAGCTTTCATTTCGTTGTGCTTTCAGTGTGTGTCTTTAGTAATCACGCTGCTGTGCCCTTCGGCGATTATCTAGAATATTCGAGCGTATAATTCAGATCGCATCACTATAGCATATAGCTTGGCCGATCAAAATCAGTATAAAGAGCATTTTTATTCGTTTTTATTTTAAAAGAAATGTGCCTGTGTAGGTTAAAATAGCCACTTTGTAGCCCAACTTAACAGTTTTTCTTGTTTTAAGTGATATTTTCTTACCTTTTAATAGCTATTCTGCTATTCAGGCTGTAGTCGAATCCAACAAATCAGTCCTCAGTCATTCTTGAGTTTTAACTAAAGTCACCAATTCGTTTTTTTTTTTTTTTGCATTCGTATATATATTTTTCTAGGGCCACTTGTTGATATTAAAGACTCGTTTCCTACTTGTCAAAGTCTTTGCTACATCTTCCGTCACTTTTCTCCACTAACATTTACTCCATCCCTCCTTGAAGTTCAGTAGCAATAAGTATGCCCTCTCTGCTCTTGTCCTGCTCAAGTAGCAAAGAGCACTTAACATTTTATATTATGTGCTGCCAAGGTTTATTTCAGAGGTTAGGCTACTCGCTTAATATACCTCGAGGACATATTGTCGGATATCCGTTTTAGTGTTTAGAACAAAGTCTACACAGACTTCGTGTTCGGAGTACAAGGTGCAAGTATGTTTGTATGTATTTACTTGTTTGGCGCAGACACGCCTTTCGCTTGTCAGCGGCAGTGCTAAAGCAGCAGCCGAGGCACATATGCAACAGTTATGACTAATACAAATAAGCGCAACAAAGAGGGTGCCAGTTGCCTTCTTCGGTTGTAGAGGAAGCATTGTGCACATAAATTTAGTTGAATATATGCGCTGGCAAACAAATTTGCTCATGCATACGAAAATAAGTGCAAACACATATACATACGCACGCATTTGTTAAGGTTGTGTATGTGTAAAGAATGTTATACGTATTTGTATTTTTGTTTAATGTATTTTCACTCGTGTTTTTAGATTTCTTTTGTTTTACACAAAGCAGGCAGCGGAAGCGGAAATGTCAACACAAACGACAAAACATGCTTCCACCACTTCGACGTTTAACCGACTTCCGGTTCAGCAAGAGTGAAGAGTGCTGACTTGTTGTTATTAAACATTTGTAGCATTTTTATTTTCACTGCGACCTTACTCTTCTAATCCTTTTTTCCACTTCTAACTTCCTTATGCATATATCTATATCTGATTGTGTGTACAGCAGCGTATTAGGCATAAGCTTTTGTTTCGGTGTGAGTGTATATTATACTAAGCTGCTTAGGTGTACACATGCAAACACACACACACACACACACTCAAACAAATACATATGCGTCTATTAAATATGGTTTTTGAAAAACGATAAAAGCAGCACTAAGCTGCAAATTGGTCATTGATGTCTGAATTAGGCATGGCAGATGCGCTATGTTTTGTTTTTGCAGAGCTACTTGTATAAATGTTAATCTAAACAGGATTACACTTTCGCAAATTAGAAATAGAAATGAAATAATGAAACGACATGTCTTAATGCCAGATTAAGAAAGTATTGACATTATACCGCAACGCATGTGGACACGTAAGCGCAGGTCATAAAGCTTACCTTGTTTGGAAGGATACTTTTTCCTAAGAAATTGCGCCAATGGCGTACACAGTGAAACGTTAGTAGAAACTGCAGACTAACGTTAAATTATTCTATACACAGCAAATTCAAAAATTTAAAACACAGCTGCACGCTAAGCTCAAGCAAAATTCACTCAAGCAAATCGCTCAATATACAAAATTTATTCGTAATATACAATATTTGCTGTTGTTTCGCATTGCTTTTTTTGCATACAAGTCATATCGTTTTATAGCATTACTTCAAAATTGAAACGTGTTTAATTCAATTTCTCAAAATAAGCTCAAGCGCTCAAGTAACTAAAAGTGACCAATGCCCCAGCAAACCACGAAAAGACGACTAACTAATTTTTATTCAATAAAAGCCACACGCGCGCATACAAACAAAGTAAAATGAAATAATGTACACACCTCGAAAACTTTGTCAAGCCCTTGAACGCCTAAAAGTATGCTATCGTCCTGCTATTGATGGCTTATTGTTTTGGTGGCGGCAAGTGCCAATGAGCGCGCACCAAAACTTTTCTAATCTTGTTTACCAAAGTCATAAAACTACAATGCCACAAAGTAGAATACAAACAACAACAATAACAACAACAGTTATGAGCAGTATAAATGACTTGTAAAAACTTTTCACATTTACATGCGCATATTTATTCACAAGCGAGAATTTCTTCACTACTGTTATATGTAATTACAGTCATCAAAATGGTCACCAAATGGTTGGTTTATCAAATCTGTGCGCCATCTAACGGGCGTATGAAAAAGGTGTGAGAAATTGTACAATTAGCTTTGGGCATGACTTAGAGTTGCCACAAGGTTATAGCGCTGCATAGTAAGGGTATGGGGTGGAGCTATTTCAGGTGAGGCAAATTAAGTTTCCAAAATATTTTGTGGTTGTTTTATATTGTCAAAATGTGGCAGTTAGTAATTAATAGTTTTAGATATTAAAAAAAAAGTTGTTAGACGTATAAAAAATTGTCTCCATATAGCCATAAGCACATTTAGCGTTTTCTAAGTTAATTTGATGAAACTGAAATGCCAATGAGTTTTAGAGACGATATAAGAGAGGACAATGTCTCTTCTAGCAGCGAGCTTATTGGACTAGCTATGGCTACTTTGTGTTCTCTTACAATGTTAAGAGTATTGAAATGAGATATGAGGAATTTCTTAAGAAGCTGCAGCTTTTTCCAATTCAAAGAATATCTAACTATACTAAGTTTGAATATGGTACACAGAGTACCTCAAAGGCGTACATATTTATTGCAAAGATTGTTGGAGCATAACATGGCAAACGTTACTCTTATTCTTCAATAATGGAATTTTTTTAAAGGCCATGAAGTTAATAATTTTCCTCAAAGAAAAACTTCTACTAAAAAGTTCAATGAGACTGTATTAATTTGTAATCCTTATAAATTGCAAGCAACAATTCACACAATTTTACACTAGCTTCCACACAGTTGACACATGCTGGGACGACTTGGAGGCTAAATTTTTCTATATTTCTTCAACTTCTATGTAGCTCTAGATATGTGCCTGCATGCATTCTTCGCAAAATGTACACGTTCACACGTCGTGTGACAAACGTCAAGCGTCTTTTGTGTGCAAATTTGGCAAGGACTTCGCCTCAACAGCCACAGCGCCTGCCGCCACACACATCCTTTTGCTGTCACACGAAGGCAAATGCAATTGTCGTTGTTGTTCTAGTGGCTTTAGTTGGCACCAAGCGTTTGCCTGATTGTTGCCTTCGCCAACTATTTGCCATTGTTATTGTAGTTGTTGTACATAATTGGCATTTGAATGCATGCTGGAACAATGTCGACGCGCACGCGCCTGCTGCAAATTTAATTTATTACCAACTGAGTGACGGCCTATACAAAAGCCATAATTTCTATTTATATGTAAATGTGCGCACACAGGCATGCGCACATGTAACTACAGTTACGTAGCGACACATGAGCATGTGGCCGGATGGTGATGCATTCCACACCGCCCTGACAAACACGTGCCCCTCGACAAATGCTTGTTCCTGCCACCCACATGTTACGACAATGACAGCAACGCTTAACTATTTCAGCTAATTAATTTATCTGCTCAAACTATTGTTCGAAGGCATGTAAGCGTGTGCGCATGTGGGTGGTTTGTTGTTTTAAATGCTTCTGCGCGCTACTCCAGCATTTAGCATTGAAAAGTGTCCAATATGTCGATAAGCAAGTGCCGCTGGAAAGCGCTTTTCTGACAACTTAAGCATGGTGTAAGGGAATTCAATTATTTCCACGTAAATTCCATCAATCGTTAGCGTTTAGCTTAACTTTTAACAGGTAGTGTTTTGAGCTCTCAATGGAGCTTTAAATTAAATTTAGTTTTGTGGGTAGTTCTATTAGTTGGTGCGCCTTTTTTTTTTTTTTTTTTTTTTTTTTTGTATAGTAAAGGGAAGCATCGAAAGCCGAAGTGCGGAACTTTAATCCGGTCCGGACTGACTGACTTCTCATTTGTTGTCAGTATCTCAGTTTGGTCATAATTAGAGCTGCCGCTTCGCTGACAGCTTTCCATTTATCAGAGGACTGACACATATGTGCTGTATACCCATTGCTGTTTTTTACAAAATGTAGTTAGCAACTCTTGGTAAAAGCCACGCCAAACTTTCGAGGTCAGGGCTTTGTTAATCGTGCGATTCTGTTGCTTGAAAAAATGTGGCGGATTTCGATGTTATTACACAAATTGAGGATCTAACAAATTTTAACGCTTATTGGAATGTGTTTCATGGCGGAAATTTATTTTTAAGTATCAATTAGCAATCAATTGTAAAAGTGTACTGCTATTTTTGTGTATATGAAGGTTGGAAGGTATCTCCCTTCCGCTTTTTTGCTCTTCATTGAATGCTTTATAAAAAGTGTTACAGTGATCGGATTTAGTTAAAATATGCGCCGTTTTGTTCGATGATCTGTTTCCATCTAGACGGCAACTTCATAATACCTTCCTCGTAGAAGCCCCCCTCCTTATTTGCGAAGAATTCGGACAGCCACTTTTCACAAGCCTCTTTTGAGTTCAACTTCACACCACCAAGGGCATTCGCCATGGACAGGAAAAGGTGGTAATCACTTGGCGCTACGTCCGGGCTATATGGTGGATGCGATAAAACCTCCCATCCGAGCTCCCGTAGCTTCTGACGAGTCATCAACGAAGTGTGTGGTCTGGCGTTGTCCTGGTGGAACACTACACCCTTCCTGTTGGCCAATTCTGGACGCTTCTGGTCGATCGCCTGCTTCAAGCGGTCTAGTTGTTCGCAGTAAATGGTAGAATTAAGCATCTGGCCATATGGGAGCAGCTCATAGTGGATGATTCCCTACCAATCCCACCAAACACACAGCAAAACCTTCCTGGCCGTCAATCCCGGCTTGGCCACTGTTTGGGACGATTCACCGGCCTTCGACCACGACCGTTTTCGCTTGATATTGTCGTATGTGATCCATTTTTCGTCGCCAGTCACCATCCGCTTCAAGAATGGGACGAGTTCGTTCCGTTTCAGCAGCATATCGCAGTCGTTGATTCGGTCCAGAAGGTTTTTTTGCGTCAAATTATGCGGCACCCAAACATCAAACTTTTTTTTGTATCCAGCCTTCTGCAGATGGTTCAAAATGGTTTGGTGACTAACTCCCATCTCCTGGGCGATGTCACGAGATGCCATATGCCGGTCTAACTCGATGTATTCCATGATTTGATCCGTATTTGTCGTCACAGGTCTTCCGCCGGCTGGCTTATCCATGGTGTCGTTTTCACCGGCTCTGAATCGTCGAAACCATTCCTCCGCGGTTCGAAGTGATAGAGTACCATCCCCCAAAACACCATTAATCTCACGGAACGTTTCTCTAGCGGATTTGCCTTTAACGAAGGAAAACTTTAAAATAGCGCGAATTTCGGCGTTAGTGAACTCCATGTTTACACGTCTATAACTGTTGAACGCAATATCCAAACTAATCATGCATAGCGTTGTTTTGTAGGTTATGTCAAGACCTTTCAAATTATGTATAGTGTTGCCAGATACGAGCTCTGTAGCACTTTGCACATAGCCGCGAAATTCAAAAGACAAAAAAGCGGAAGGAAGATACCTTCCAACCTTATATTATTGAGATAACTATACCAGCAAATTTCTAAGGTCATGGAGAGATTTCGATATGTTCTTAAAACGGTTAAACCACTTCCAAACAGTTTTGTAATAGAAAATTCTTGGTGACGTTAGTTCAGCATATACCTCTAAAATCCGATCACGTTTAGCCAGAGCTTTTACAGAATTTTTAAACATAACTCATATTCCCACGACCTTTTTGTATTTTACTGTACACCCATTAATAAAAACTACACATTATCCTCTTATAGACCCGGAAATAATAACTGCGGTGTTAAAAATTTTCAGGCATTTTAAGAGCAGAAAGAACCTTTAGGTGCTCCAAAATCTCCTAAAGATATCAGGTCCAAGTCAAAGTCACACTTCTTTAACGCTTACTGAACTATAACACTTCTATCAACATATTTATGGCATGTATGACTACCTAACCTATACATACACACACTGCTACATACTTCAGCACAAATTGGCTTGCATAAGCATGCTTAATAATAGCGACATTTACAACCCTTGCAAGCACTGATATCCAATGCCATGCAACAATGAGCAGATCTTGAGCGAAAATGATTGGCTGAAATTATGCATGCCTGCATTCCATGGAATACACGCGAGACGCAGTGATGCCTTGTGTACGCATATATAAGCTTACTATTATACGAATAAACTTATTATATGAATAAACTTATGCATACACAAGCTCTTATATTTAATTGTCAATAACGTTACTTATTTGCCAATATATATATATATATGTACAATATGTATATAAATATTACCGACTTTCACATAATATAATCATTCAGAGTAAATATGCCATGCCATAGAGATGGAAGTGGTTCTCCCGCTAAAATTTGCTTGTGTGTGAAATGAGTTTCAGTAAGAGACTGCGGTACGAAATATGTACTTAAATTCGGACAACCTTTACAATCCACTTAATGTAATATTATTGAGGCTTTAAGATTGAGAAAAACATTTGTGTTGTGTGTTTTCTCATTTCTCAGTCACTATCGTTGTATCGCTATCCACTGAAATATTTTAGACTGTAGAGAATTCAAATAAAACCGCTAAGAGATTTTTGATTTTTGGAATGCTCTTTTTATAATACACATATTCTGCAACTGCAGCTGCCTATAACATGTTTAAAATTGATTATTTTATGCGCGCACAATATTTAATAATGATCAGTAGTGTTTGGAAACTAAATTATGCGATAATTTATCGTCATTCTGTGTTGGGTTGGTTTTACGATGCAATATTTATTGAGTCTATCGACAATTTGTCACCTCAAGGCGAGGACGGCAACTATTCAGGTCTCTATCAAACCAAAAGCCGAGCGGACATCTCAACGTCTGTACACGTTTGTTGAGGCACACGTAGAAGCGATGACAAAGTCTTCGATCTACGAGATAGGTACCATCCGGCAAATTAATGCAATCACTTATTGAAGTGTGCACTCGTACTGTTTGATTGGATTCATCACTTTCATCAGAATCGTCGTCGTCATCATCAAATTGCCACAAAATATCTGCTGTTCCACAAGGCGTTGGTGTTGTTATACATGGTGTTGGTGTTGTTATACAGGGTGTAGGTGTTGTTATACATGGTGTTGGTGTTGTTATACAGGGTGTAGGTGTTGTTATACAGGGTGTAGGTGTTGTTATACATGGTGTTGGTGTTGTTGCACAAGTAGTTGGCGTTGGTGTTGTAGGCTTGCATGTGCAGGGTGTTGGCGAAGGAGTTATGCAGGGTACCGTAGTTGTTTCTGTTTTGCACGGTGTTGTTGTAGTCCTTGTGGTCCTTGTGGTTGTCGATTTTGTAGTTGGGCTTTTGGTCGTGGTTGACCTTGTTGTTGTTTCACAAGTAGTCACATCTGGTGTTGTGGGCTTATACGTGCAGGGTGTTGGTGTTGGTGTTGGTGTATCACACGACGTTGTTGGCGAAGGAGTTATGCAGGGTACCGTAGTTGTTTCTGTTTTGCACGGTGTTGTTGTAGTCCTTGTGGTCCTTGTGGTTGTCGATCTTGTAGTTGGGCTTTTGGTTGTGGTTGACCTTGTTGTTGTTTCACAAGTAGTCACATCTGGTGTTGTGGGCTTACACGTGCAGGGTGTTGGTGTTGGTGTATCACACGACGGTGTTGGTGAAGGAGTTATGCAGGGTACCGTAGTTGTTTCTGTTTTGCACGGTGTTGTTGTAATCCTTGTGGTCCGTGTGGTTGTCGATCTTGTAGTTGGGCTTTTGGTTGTGGTTGACCTTGTTGTTCTTTCACAAGTAGTCACAGCTGGTGTTGTGGGCTTACACGTGCAGGGTGTTGGTGTTGGTGTATCACACGACGGTGTTGGTGAAGGAGTTATGCAGGGTACCGTAGTTGTTTCTGTTTTGCACGGTGTTGTTGTAGTCCTTGTGGTCCGTGTGGTTGTCGATCTTGTAGTTGGGCTTTTGGTTGTGGTTGACCTTGTTGTTGTTTCACAAGTAGTCACAGGTGGTGTTGTGGGCTTACACGTGCAGGGTGTTGGTGTTGGTGTATCACACGACGGTGTTGGTGAAGGAGTTATGCAGGGTACCGTAGTTGTTTCTGTTTTGCACGGTGTTGTTGTAGTCCTTGTGGTCCTTGTGGTTGTCGATTTTGTAGTTGGGCTTTTGGTTGTGGTTGACTTTGTTGTTTTGGAAGTGGTGGTGGTTGGTTTCGGCGTAGCACAAGGTGTTGGTGTTGGTGTGTCACATCGTGGTGTTGTAACACATGGTGGCGTGGTAACACAAGGTGTTGGTGTTGGTGTTGGTGTGTCACATCGTGGTGTTGTAACACATGGGGGCGTGGTAACACAAGGTGTTGGCGTTGTTGTGTCACACGATGGCGAGCCTTCAAATGGTTCCGGCCAATGAATCGGATGCTCTTTCTCTCCATCATCCTTATGCCGATGAATGTAACACTTAGCAAATTCAGGGAACGTACAGACATTCGTTTCACAATCAAACTGCAATCCTCTGCGACATCTGCGCGATATAGCTCTGCCACGTCTGCAGACATAGTAGCGATAGCAGCTATGTTCGTCCGGCAGGATATGCCCACTCTGATGGAGTGAACAATCCGGCTCGCTACGATCAGTACATGCCGTAAGTGATTGTGGGCCCACAGCAAATACTAGCAGTAGAAAGTAAACTGAAAAATCAAGGCGTTATTTGCTGTTATATACGTAGGACTTTAGATAGCGCAATTCGAAGAGAACTTACGTGGACTCATCTTTGCACTACTCTATTTGCCGAATCGGTTGTGATGAATGAACCTTATTTCGGATACTGACAGTACGTAAAGTAAGCGACTATTTTTATATGCCGCACCAATCAGCTACACAGCCACTAATTACTGTTAATTTAGTAAAATAATGCCGGAAAAGCACTTGAGATTTCCTGTTCCGTATCTAAAAGTTACAATTGCACTACAAGCAGTTAGCACTGACCGACAAATGCTTTACACCACAACCAATTACTAAATAACTGATAAGAAGCCCTCTCACGGCTTTTAGTTACACATATGTTATCTTTCGCTGTGTTAAACATAGTTTTGTTTGTTCTGACTTTTTAATTTATTAAATTATTTATATTTCTCTACAGATATAGCTTTCACTTTGCTCTTAAAGCGATGCTGTATCGGTTTCAGTAGTTTACTAAAGCATGCCAAGCGAGGCAGATTTTTAAACGGGCATAGCGGTCTCTGCACTTTTTTTTTGCAGACGGCATAAATAAAGCTTGACAATTCGTTTGCCGATCTAAATACTTTTGTCTACTCTCACACCTTGATGTTGATATTTTTGTTTTGCAGAGCATCACTTGGACTTGGAATAACACATTTCAGTAGATAAAATTTAAAAAAAAAAAAAAACTTCTGTGCAAACAAATTCCATCGGAAATGGTTAGCCAAATTATACATAAATACTTCAAGTACAAAATGCTTATGAATTTTTTTGTGCACAACAGCATATGTGACCACCAACGGGGATTAAAGTTACTTAGCCGTTTTTATTGATATTTCTGCGCATTTATTGATTTTAGGTATTACACTCACATACGCCCTACACTTTCACAGTTCACTTGCTTGGAAGTATGGTATACATTTGCATAACATTACTTTTTATTTCGTTAATATCTTTATGTGATTTTCACTATTTATTAACACTTCTCTTGAGTTTAGTGCCGCATCGCTGCTTTCCATCTGACTTAACTACGCCGAAGACCTTAAATATTTATTGTCCAAATTAATCCACAGCTGCAAACTGACTGGGTCCAAGCCTTAGATACTTCAAAAATTTAGTGCACTTACTGACGCGTGTTTCCACTAAAATATCGAACAATTGTATTTGCATATGTTAGTGTATAAATACGTAAGCATGTTTATTTATAATACAGCAGAATATACAATATTAGTTGCGACAACAAATGCATAAATATATTTTTCAACGAATTTTATATTATTTCCGTAGCGCGGAATTCTTTATTTCCATTTTGCTTTTGAATTTTTTAAAAATTTAATGAACAATCCGACTGGTGTGTGAGAATCACAAATTCACTTACTGACGTACAGTTTCACAAAACGTTATTCTGTCGGACACTTTGTTAGAATTGGCTATACGAAAGCTACTATGCCCGCCTACTTACCTCGAAAACTCACAATCAACCAAAACACCGTGTCCGAATCAGATCTCAGCAATTTTTCGTTGTTCTAACTGCTCAAGAAAATGCTCACTGAAAAGAAATTTAAAGACGATGATGAGATAGTCATTGTGACGGAATCCAATTTGAACCAAATTTGGCTTTTATTACCAATCTGTTATTGAAACATTAGACGATCGTGATAATCGGCTCATCGATAACAACTACAACGAAAAAAAAGGTCGAATTTTAACATAAACAAAAAAAATTTTTGTTCGTTAAAATTCCATTACATTCTATTCTATCGCTCAATTGGTTTCACTTAGATTATTGAAAATGAGCAGCTATTACTTTCAACTTTCATCAATTTACGATAGAGCTCTGAGGACAAACATTTTATGCAAATTCCCAACCTAGAACTAGATGTCACTGCATACATTAATACTTTCAAACTTAATGTGGGAGTTTATAGTAGCACTGTGAAAGTGAGAATAATGTATTTTCTGCATGATTATAAAACTAATTTCGTTTTTCAATCTAACAAAAGGACGTTGGGAAGCTAATACTCTATAAATTACCGTTTGTTAAAATTGGAGGCTTTGACTGAATAAATAAAAATTGCTCAGCGTCTTATCCAATCAAGCACTGATAATAAAAATATAAAACAAAATCTTTGACGGTGACACGCCTTTCGGTTATTAATTTCAGTTATATTTACCGCCCACATTAACAGCTGTATAAAGCAAGTGTCAGCTGGCACGATAAATAGCGAGCCAGTGCGTGCGCAGGATAAGTTTGACGTAACTGAGTATAATGTCAACTGGCATAAAATAATTATATCATATCTAATGGAGTTGCCACACCAATGCAAAGTCACCACTGCTATTTTTCTTTACCAACGGCAAAGAGAAGCAATATTAACTGATTATTTACAAATTTACTACCTGGAAATTTTTAGAAAGTTAGAAAATATAAATAGAAATTTTAGCAATACAAACCAATCATTGATGCTTGTAAACAAATGTTGAATTTATTCGATTAGAAATTCTATACAACGAAACTCGCTTGTAAACATGTTTCCTTTATAATCAAATTTTATTATCTAAAAATATATGTATATATTTAAATATGTCGCATAACATATATTCAATACTAAACCATATTATAATTTAGTACACTCCACAAAATATATCGCCACATTATTCCTAAACTTACCTCTGAAATTTGTTATTCCAAAACATGTCTCTTATTTCGCCCTGAAGCAAAGCATGTAGAATTCGATAGCTACATGTGTATATATGAAAGACAAATATGGTAGAAAATAATATTTTATGTAAGCATGTAATGCAATGGAGTCAGCTATGCATGCATAATTGTAATATTTTTGCCGGAAATGTGCCGCCTATAAAGCAAATAAAATAAATATAAAAAAATTAATATGCACACACACACAATCGGCTCTATTGTTTCTAGATTTTAAGCAAATTTTCCGCAAAATAAACTTGTGCTGCTGCAAATACACATTTGAGAGCAACATGCTACCATCAAAGGTATGCTGTCGTCCTTGGTCTACCTCTTGCACAGCTTTTCACTCTTTCACTTTTTCCCTCACATATATTTGGACAATTTCTTGCGACAGCAAAATATCATATTAAGTAACATATTAATTTGCAATGGCTCCGCCTGCATGCCCAGCACTGTGATAAAAAAGAAATGCTGAACTGGAAAGCAAAAGGCAGCAAGCAATCATGGGAGTGGCATATGATGGTAGAGGCAAAAGGTAGTTATTTTTAGCAAGCTTATATGAAAGTACCGTTTTTATTTTAAACTTGCTGACAACTTTTCTTTGCAGATAAGGAGACAAAGTTGGAAGTTTTTGATAGCCTTAGCTTTAAGCGTTTGTGTGGACTAAGGTAATATATTATATTTACATTAATATGCATAGGGATTTATATAATACATCAATTTGTAAGTTTTCTTTTTATATTATATTACGTTAGTTATATGCAAGCAACTAAACACCCTCACACCATATTTAATCATTTCAAAATACTTCTTCACTTCAAGGATAAAGTGTGATTGGCTAAAAACCGTTATAAAAGCAATGAAATCAAATAAGAAATTTTTCATTATAATACCGTATAAACCATAAATATTTATTATAAAGATCAGCGAGATGGTATAGTTGGATACCTATATTTTTAGTCGCAAATCCTCGTAAGTGCGATTTCCGGCGGCCCTCAGCTGGTTCGGTTATTCCGGCCTTCTGCGTGGTAGAAACCTAAAACACCATTTTAAACTAGAAGATATCTTCCATACAATGACTTACGGTCGAAAAACTGGCAGCGTGTAAAAAAAAGTTAAATATTACACAAAATTTTGATAAAACTTTTAAAGGTATTATCGAAATATGAAACAATTAATTTTTTTTAATTTTACTCTAGGTGTGCGCCCTAATGCTTCTGTTCAAATTCATAGTGCTGTTATAAAGTAGGCATGGTTATGGTCAGATTTAGCATAGTTTTAGGCAATATCAGCGTTATCAGTTCATATTGGTATTACATTCTATATATATTTCAATAGTTTTGTAAAAACCCGTTAATAGAGCCAAATGGTTGTACTTGCGATACAACAATTTGTTAAAGTAAAAAGTTTAATAACTTATTTTAAACTTTAAGAAAATCGAAGAAATTCATAACTCTTTCTTACGACTCAATGATTACTAAAATTGTTGTGTCAAATAAATTTTAACATATTTAAACAGCTGTACGTAAATAAAAGAAAAAAGTAAATACACTTTTGTTTTACGTTAATTTACATTACAAAATTTTCGTTATTTAATTGATTATTTTTCCATATACCAAAAGGAAAATCCGGCACATATCTAACTGCCTATGTGTAAGCTAAACAAAACAATGTCAAATTGCGCACAATTCAATTAAAATTGATTGTTTTGACAGAGTATGTAAATGCATATTAAAATTGTTGAAAAAAGGGCTGCTAAGGTATGCAGCGCAATTGGAAATTCAGCAAAAATGTATTAGGTATGGAATATCATGATAACACATATAAAATTTAAAAGATAATAAGATTTTCCACTAGATTAAGAAATAAATATATATATATATATTTTGGGTTCACAAACAAGAACGACATCATGGTAAAATGAAATAAAATACTCAAATTTGATTAAAACAGGTTCTTTTTGTTAAGTGGATAATTTTATGCCATTTATGATTTGCTAAATGTTGGTCCAATGGCCACCACGGCTCTGTTTGCATATATCCACGCGTATAAGCTAATTTTCACACCATCACTTGTATATGCTACTAAACCCAAACTATTTTGTACGTTTATATTATTATAAGTGTTATCTCCTTCGCAATCAATTCATTAACTCAATATTTCCTATTGGGTCACGCATACACATACACACAGACAAAAATGTATGTTGAAAATTGTTTTGTAATTGATTTCTACAATATTTCGTTATGAATTATGCAATTAAGAGATACATGCGCACACACACATGCAAATGCGCGGGCTGCCAGGAGTGCACAGCAAATATCCTTAAGTAAAGACAAGAAAAATGCAAATATAAGTTAAGTAAATTCACTTGTTTACATGTGGCATTGATGTTGCGAAACGCCTTAAAATTATGTAAATTATAAATATCTACATACAAATTGTATTTCATTAAGCCAAGCTAAGAATGCTGTGCTGCTGCTGCTACGAAAGGGATTAAGTATTCATGCGAACTCAGGCAACAGTTAATAATTGCAAATTGTTAAATGATTTGCTCAATGTAAACACAATTTTAAAGATGTACACGATACTTGAATTAAGGGATTTTTGATTAACACGCAAAGAAGATTTCGCTGCAGCCTTTAGACGCATGTGGCTACATCATTAGATAAACAATAAATTTCAATTAAAGCTTTGACAATGCTCACAAATGTCATTATTTAACGAAGTTGTACGAAAAAGTTGCTCTTAGTAATTATTTGAGAAATAACGCATGTAAACCTGATGGTCATTTGCATATAAAAATTTCATTTTTGCGGCTGAATGTGCTACTTTCTTCGATTATTTCCACATTTCAGCTACTACAGCAATGATAAGGTAATAAACTGAGGCGAAATCGCTACATCTCTTTGAATAGTCTTCATATACTGCATAATGTAGAATGACAATAATGGAGATATGTATTTAAAATTACGTCAGCAAATGACCTCACATACAATTTAATTTTATACTAAACATGGAGATAAAAGATCTAAGCAGAAGTAAAAAAAAAATTGTTTGACAAAACGGCGACTATTTGAAACAAAAGCGATTTTTTTTTATTTTCTCGTATTTTTTGAAAATTGTAAAAATTGAAATTTGGGGGCTTTGCTCAGGCTAGTTCATACTCGATAGAGGTCTATAAAAAAGAAGTCTGGTCTGAGAAAAACACATTTAAAGTTTCGCGTAAAGTCGTTTGACCGATTAGACCCAGCCGAACCAGTTTGGAGGCCGGGTCAGTAAAATATCTATATCTCCGAAAATATTTACATATATTTTCAAAAATCTTCTCGTAGACATATTCTTAAATAGCTAAACTTTGAAAATATGAAAAAAATCGATCTTTTTGAAATGCTACACAAGAATAACCCCTTAATATGTGATATAGCTTAAATAATTATTCAGAGGATGTTTGGCTTGGCTTAATCTGCTAAGATGCCAAAAATTACTGAAATCGGTCCATATCTTCATATAGCTCTCATATAAAAAATAAAATTATTTCTACACCTTCAATAAAATTAATATCATAAACGAGTACAGTCCTTATGTTTATATGGCATGCGAAAACGTTTAGTGACCGTTTACAGCTTTTAATGTAGAAAATACGAAACAGAGCAGCACATTTTAACGCTCTTCGGAGCCACTTGCATTGCAGTTATGACTTTCTGACCGACATTTTTTCTTAACACTATTTTCGCAAATTTTATCACAGAATACCCCTATCAACAATAACAAACATATTTGAAAATATACTTAATATATATATAAGCGGCATATTTATGCTCTCGATATACTCTTACTTTAAGACTTCGCTAAATATTTAGAAATTGTGTAAACAAGTTTAGACTTCCTGCTCGCGGCGCTTTATACTTATTATAATACAAATATATGCACATTTGTAACGGTAAAGTTAGCTGTTGAAAATACGGCAAAAATATATGTGCGCTTATGTAAGTTTACGTGAAAAGTTGGCGAAAGTGGAAGCAAACTAAATGAAGTACTCAGAGGGGCAAAGAAGGTAAATACTTTGCAACAAAGTTTTTAACACGCATGCAACCGGAATGCATAGTATTTGGAGTGCCTACGCAAACGCACGTGCATGCATACTAATAGGTATGAACGCTTGGTTGGCAACATAACCTAAATTTATTTTTTATTTTTTATCATGATTATTTGCAATATTTAAATATATTTGTTATTTATTTTATTTAACTTAATTATTTTTTGTTGATTTTCGAAAGTTATTTGAACGCTAAAACTGTTACTATGAACCACCCTAATAACAGCATTACTTGAAGTGTATTTAAGCTTTTCTTAAAACATATGTGTGTAATTTCCTTACACACAAACATTTCCCGCCAACAACAACGTAAACACATCACTTACGCAGCACTTTACTGCTACTTGCACTCTTCTGCAATCAACTTCACTTTCAAGCGAACTTCGCTTTATTTTCACAAGTTGCTAAGTTCACTGGTCAAATACCTGTCAAATACAAAAGTGTAAAAAGTATATTTTATAAGAGTTGCACAAACTTAAAATACACAAAATTGAAATGTTAATGCTCAAGTGTGCTGCCATATTTGACTACTTTATCCACTTATGTATTTTATGTATATATGCTTGTAGGAGTATTTTGCATTAGTTTGCTTAAGTGCATGCACGTGTGTACTACTGCGAAAGTTCTTTCTTATTGCCTTATTGATTTTAAGTAGTTTTTGAAAATTTATGGGAAATTTTGTTTATATGCGTCGAGTGTATGTATGTATATAAAATAATACTTTTCCAAATACACAAATTCAGTTGATTCATGGTTTAGGAAATTGAAAAGTGAAAGATAGTGAAAGAAAGAGAGAGAACGAGAAATTGAAGTAATAAAGCCCCTTATAATGGGGCTGTCGGTCTGACCTTGACAATAGTAGTCGGTGAACGCGTTTAACTCGGAAAACATTTTATTTTAATATCAATAATTTTATATAAAATATATATAAATATACGCTCAAAATATTTAAAACAATAGAAGCAGTATTTTTAAATGTTTAATACTCAAAAATTGCTATTCTTAGGCTGCCACAATAGTCCATGTTAGCGAGTGCGTCAAAGTATGCTTATATAATAGCGAACATTTCAAACTTGGGTACAGTTGTCTTCCGAAGAGTGTTGTGTGTTGATTAGCAGGACATTTCGACTTCAGTCATAAAACTTCGACTTTCTTGCCTTGCGGCAGTCAATAAAAGATAGCCGATAAATTATTTTAAAGCCTAAACCAGCGCTCATTGTATATTTAAAGCATTCGGTATGTGAATATGTTAGCAAAATGCATGCCACTTCAACATTAAAGCAAATATATTGAACAGCGCGCCATACACTTACCATAGGCCTGTCCTTCATATCTGACATACTTTCTGTTACACTATATGTAAAAAAATAATAAAATATTTTTTAATATAAATACTTTCCCTTAAGACCAAACAACATCCACTCTAGACTTGTAAGCAGAGCACTTAAGATGTAAGCAAAGAAAATCTACAATAAATGGAAGTTGATTCTAAATGAAAAACCATTTTTACTTGCGGGGATTGAGACAAATATCTCTTTGCCATATTTAATTTTTTACCAACTACTTTTTATATATGTAATATATATATATAAATATAGCATTTTGATTGTCAGCATGTAGCTTTTCGTGTGGCCATGACCACCAGCAGCCAGACAACCGCAGCGCTTGATTACATTTACCTGTTATTTGCAACCCCTTCACCAACATACATCAACGCTGTAAATAGAATGTTATTATTTTTGTTGTTATGGTTATGACTGGCTGTCATTGTACTTGTAGTTCAAGCTCGTAGTTTAAGAGCAATTGTGACGCATTAGCGGTTTGTGAATTCCTCATATTGCTACCATTCTTCACAAATACAACTTAAGAAAACATTAACAAGAGCGAAAGGGTTGTCATGCCATGCTAAAAGTGGTGCAACAACAGAAATATGCAAAACTAGAAAAACTTAATAAACCGCGCAGAGTGCTGACAACACATACTAGTGTTGTTGCAATACAATTTTCACACACACATAACTCAACAGTAATCCTTGCAGAATAGTTCACCGCCAAGGACAAGCTCTATGCGTTCACATATAATATATTTGCTGATATCACAGCAATGAGCGTTTGCCGTTGTCTCGCCATTCACTCAGCCAGCACTTCACCTTTTTTCAAATTCTTACAATTTTTATTTTAATTTTCCACACATTAAATACTTTAGCGCTTTAATTATAGCACAATTATTTAAAGTTAGCAAAGGAAAAAACATAACACCAATAACAACACAATCAAACCGCATTGGCTTGACCATAATAGAATTGTACACTAATTAACATAATACAACAAAGTGCTTAGTGGATACTTAGGTAATTACATGTGCAGTTTGCATTCTAGTAATTAAAGTAAAAACTATTAATATATGCTAAAATAATATAATTAATACGCAGTTATATATGTAATCGCGCGATAATGCACATGCCTTCATTTGCAACGCGTAAGTATGTATGTGTAGTGTACGTATGTTGTTGTATGGCTGAAAGCAAGCATATGCATTTGGCATACATTTTTGGTAAGCAATTATTTTAATTAGCGCGTAATAGCAATAATATATGGCAATTGGCATGAACGTTTACGATAATCATTGCTACACGCCTTGATGAACGCCCACAAGCGCAAATTTCAAATGCCACGCGATTGCGAAGATACATATATAGATATAAGCTGCGTAACAAATATATATATTTATCTTTTCATATATATACATACATATATATATATATATACTTATAGACAGTTAGGTGCAACAAAATGGCGCAGTTGAGCGCTAATTGAGCCCGTAGGCGCGACACTCTTATCTACCTACCCACCTACCCACCTACCTACCTTTAAGCAGTATTATGCCCAATTGCGTGGTTATTTGCTAAATAAAACGTAATTTCAATACGCTTACATTTTTAACAAATTTTATACTTAAAATTAACAATTTCAATAAATTAACACAATTTATATTATACAAAACTGTTTTCTGTCTTGCAATGAACTGAATGAGCTACTAAATACAAAAATAACAAATAGCGCAAAAAACCAAGTTACATAAAAATTGAAAACGTTTTTCTATGAAAAACATGTGGCAACACTGGATAAAAGTAAACCGTTAATGCAGCATATAATTTTAGTGGAATTTTGCGAATACTTTCAACGTCTTTATTTATAAACACTAATATTATTTTATTTCGTTAATCCACGTTAGCATTAAATTTATTATCAAAATAATTTAAATAATTAATTTACATAAACATTTATCTCTACAACTTTAACTATATATTTTTCAATAAAAATTATAAAATTGTAAAAATTTTAACGCCATATTCAAAAAGTTTTCTTTAACTCTACAACTTTGTGGCATACCTACGTAAAAAAAAATCTAAAAAAAAAAATAATTTTCTAAATTTAGTTTTCGAATTTTAAAAAAAATTCATGTTTTTATTTTTCTAAATTAAATTTCTTGAATACACATTATGTGGCAGCACTGAAAATAACACTTTAAATCGATGCAAGTATTTTTGGCCTACTTTAAGGCGCCCAAACAATGCAAAACACTTTTGTAGCCGGCAGTTATTTTCAAATGTCAACCGTGAGCGGCATGCTCTATATCTGCTGAGCAAATAAATCATGCATATACTGTAATCATTTCTCATAGCTGCTCTTAGATTCAATATTAAATGTCAGCCAAAGCTTTAAACTAAGAAGCCAATACAGTTAAGTGGCTCTGAGAAAATATGCATTTGTATTTGATATATAATATTTAAAGGACTATCGCTAGAAACATTACTTGCTAACAGTAAACGTTTCTTGCCTCAACTTAACTTCCACTTGTATTCATTTCCATCACAACTACAAAAGTGGATTAGTTTTGTCAAGAGCAGAAGCATCGCATCAGTTGCTTCGAATGTCTTTGCAACCGCTTATAAATTATGCAAAAACTCAAAACCCAGATTTACCTGCGTCGACAGATATTAAATAGTTCTCGTTTCCTCTTATTAAAAGTCGTAAATCAAAATCATGAACACACATTCGGAAGGTTTTCTATGAAATGGATCTAATGATGTGGAAATGTGCATGAAAAAATTCATTTCCAAACATTCATTAGTAGTTTGACTGCCATTTCGCATATTTATTGACTTAAATCTAGGCCAACAATAATTTGAATAACATTTGAAGGTCGTGTGGATGCAGGTATGGCAAGGTTTCCCTCTTTAACTGAATGAAAATGTCATATTTACACAGAAATATTAGAGAAATTTTTACATTGTAATATTTTATGAAAAAAAACAAAATTTCTCCTATAGTTGAATTATTATTCATATAATTAAAAACGAGTAAATGATTTGGCGAAATACCACATTGTGTTTGAACATTTTTCTATTCAAGCTGAAAGCCAAGATTTTGTTTTTATAAAATTTAAAATGATGTTATTTAAATAAAAATTATTAAATTTTTGAAGATTTCTTAAATGAAATTTTAAAGTAAGAAATCTAGAATATTGATTTAAAAATGCTGACTGCCTAAAGTAATGCTTAAAATTGGCATTAGTTGAATGACGTTGTTAGTAGAAGAAAAAAGTGAAAGAAAACGGTGTATATACTTGTACATATATTGAATGCAGCTAACTTCTTCCAATATATATTGCATTGATAAATATCGTAATAATTTCTTAAATGTTTTTGTATAAATTAAATACACTCTGCAGTGTCTAGTTTTAAAAAAAACTTTTTGGACAGTAAATATTAAATAGTAATATTTTTAACCGATCATTTGAAAAATATATCCGCCAACACTTAAGTCTAATTGCAAACAACCTACAATAACTATTTAATACGCCAAGCACGGAGGTATGAAAGTTTGATGCAAACTCAGTTGCAAATAATTATTAGTGTATATAATGTATATAACTAAAGAAAAACAGCAAAAATTTGGCACCGCGGCGTATACGCAACGCCGAAAGCGGAAAAAACTGACACATCAAATATTGCAATAATTTTTTGAATTGTCAGTGCACGATATGAAATTTTGAATAAATTCATTTTAAACGCAATTATTTACTATAGCTGGTTATTATTGTTTTTTGTGAGCAAACAAAAACAAAGAAAAGCAAATACGAATGCAAAATGAGCAAAGCGAGCGCAACTTGCTGACTCATATCGGCAACATGTTGTAGGCGAAATAAATGCATTTCTAGCACACATACACAAACATGCTTAGTATATGCACATATGTGCAAGTATATGTGCGCTTGACATTTGTAACGGAAAGCACGTCAATAACCACACTGAATTAAAATTCATAATTGTGTGGGCTTGTGTGAGTGCGGAAATTGCGCACACTCGTGCATATGTTGCATGCAACCAGTCAATCAAATATTTGTTGCCAATATGCCACATGTTTTCCATTACTTTTTTCAAACGCCATTAATCCACAAACCCATTGCTGCATGGTATTGTGCATGAATAGTCAAATAATGCAAAATGTCACACAACTGCACAAATTAAGTTTATGTAAATATTAAAAAAAAAAAATTTGTGTGTATGTAGTCGAAGCACCTTAGAAGCGAATGACGTACGGAAATTATGTTTCCCTCGATGAATGTATGCACAATATATTTGGTAAACTTGTTTATGTGTCTGTGTTCAAAGCAATTGTATTTTTATAGCTTGATGACGGATTGTCAATGTTTTTGTTGCATAAATATGCAAAACTGTATTGGCAAAATTAAAAGGATTTTAATATTAATTAAAAATATTACATAAAAATATTGCTCATTATAAGTTTCTTGAGCATTTCACAAAGCTAAATTTACTATTGGGTATAAATTAGTTATAAAGTGGGTACAATTATTTGTTGGCTATACTTCCCATTAAGAAAGTTTGTGGGTGACTCACGTGTTAAAAAACAATTTCACACGTGCTTTTTTTGGCGGAATTAAATTTTTTATTTTTAATTAAAACCGAAAAAGTGAAAAAAAAAATTAAGGAAAATTTCCAATAAATAAATAAATAACTGTCAATCCACCATAATCCTTTTTTAGCTAACAATTAAATATTGATTTATTCTGCTTTTGTTCTTAGTTCTTTCGCATAGACATTCTTTCTGCACCGGTGTCCTTCGAACGTGCTTCAAAAAAATAATCCTGGTCACATGAGACCTCTTGTTTAGTGACCTAAAGAAACTCTGTGTGTATTTTGAAGCAAATCTTAAAACTTAACTACCGTTAAGTGACAACTTTAAAAATTAGGTAACGTATTAAGAAAGTATTTGCCTTTTCGTGACTGCAATAGGTAGAGCTTTTCTGTCTCTCTCTATCTCTTTACTAATTTTGGCGGAAAACTAGTACTTGATTTTAAATATAATATTAATAAGCACTTCCTTATATATTTCTTATATTTCTTTGCAAAAGCTCATTTACTTGGTATTCTTTGCCTTGGGCTTCTTTGCAATGAGTAAGCTAGTTTGTAGCTTCTGCCAAAAATATTTTATGTTTTATCATTTACATTATCTACGAAGATATATTAAAATTGATTTACTAATTAATACCGTTAGCAGAATTCTGTAACGCGAGACTTTCTCTATCTTATGCAGAAATCTTCAATCCTTTACACAACACGATCGTGTCTCAGTTTGCACTTACCGCTTAAACTTATGAAGGAAGGCTTACACAAGCACACACAAGTGCATATGTATATGTGTGTGTAAAAATTAAGTAATGTACTTGCATTTGTATTACCATGCCATTAACTTGTTTACAAAGTTGTTGTGTTCTGCTGTGTACCCAATCCGCTCAAAGTTGTAAGTTTTGTGTCGACAATTTCCACTCAAACACACACATATACACGAGTAAACAAACAAACAAAGCTACACATTATTGCAGATATACCACAATACATATAAATAAATAAATCAGCGCAAACATATCACCGAATGCATGAACATACATATGTGTGCCTGGGTCTGTGTGTGTGGGCGCCGGTGCGGGTTTCTGCAAATACCATGCAAGCAAATGTAGTTGCATTTAAATCAAATTAAAATGTTCGACTACTTGCCAAGGTGGAGCGCAACACAATCAATCGTCTTAGACAAGTTGCAGATGAATATATCAAAGGAGATAGTGGCAATCCGCTTAGAGGCTGTTTCGTAGCAGCAATGTAGGCGAGTAGCAATAATGAGAATTACAAGATGCAGAAGCAGCAAGTAAGTGCTTAAACGAATGTATATGTTGTGGCATGCAACACACAGGCAATGAACTTTAAGGAGAACAAGAAAAAACGTTAAATTCGGCTAAAAATATTCCTCACAAGAACTTGGATCGCTCAGTTTGTATGGCAGCTACATGCTATAGTGACTCGATCTGAACAACTTCTTTCGAGATTGAACCGCTGCCTTTGACATTAACCCATGCTGACTTTGATGAAAATATCTCGTCAAGTAAAAACGTTTTCCATATAAACACTTAATTCCGATCGTTGATCCGCAGCTATATGCTATAGTGCTCCGATCTTAGCCGGTCCGTCAAATGAGCAGCTTCTTATATCTCAAAAACTGACGGATGGACTGGCTAAATCGACTTAACTCGTCACGCTTATCTTTTATATGCACACTTTATAGGTTCTCTGACGTTCCCTTTTGGGTGTTACACTTGTCAGACGTGTCAAACTTAATATACCCTGTTCACTGTATAAAATATAATTCATCTGCAACTATTCCCTAGGAATTTTTAATTTTAGCTGTGGTGATGTGAAAATCATATACCTAAATAACTATAACCGCGAGCCATAAGAAGGAAGCAATCATGTTATTATAGAGCATTAAGAAATTTTCGTTCGAAAATATTGAGACTCAGCTGCTGGAAAGAATTTGCATATATTTGAATTTTATTTATTATTTCTTTCAAACTTAGTTGTAATTTTGAAATGATTTCCACTAAGCCACAAGCAATTTGCTTATACCAGTACATTACATGGATTCCTGCAACCTATTGTCTGCCACAAACCCTTTCCTTGCGGCTGTAGGTACTCTTCCATTTCTTGTATTTCTTCCAACAGAAACTCCAACATTTTCTGCCTTCGCAACACCTTCAAAGATGAACGGGCAATGTGCATTTCCTTTTGCATCGGCACCACAATAGCATAGATGCCATGTGTTGGCGTCAGACCGTTGCTCGTCGTATGGTCCAGTTTGTTCAGGAGCTTATCACTACAGATGAGACTTTAGCAAACTGGTGCCAAAGCAAATGTGACTAAATGATTACTTACACCTCTAAAATATCCATGACGTTAGTGCAAAAAATTACTGCTACTTTTGGTCGATTGAATTTCCAACGAAAAATTCTTTAAAAAAAAAAATGCCAGATTGTAATGACTGATTTCTAAAAGCCGACTAGCGCTTTTCAAAAACAAAGAATTGCTTGTCAATCAAGTGATTAAATGTTCAAGCTTACCTTTCAGAACTTAGTTGTTATAAACTAACCAAATATATGCTCCGAAACGTTATTTAAAAAGTTTTCTTTTAAAAAGTGCATATATTGTTCTTAATAATATACCAACACAGCATAGAGATACGTATGTAAATAGAAATCTATGAGCATTCTCGTTGAGTTTTAAGAAAATTAATTAAACTTGGCAAAAATGCTTTGAAAGTCTTTTGCTTGAGTTTAAGCAAATATATGTGAATATAAAAAATAACTTATGTCTAAGAGAGCGAGAGAGTTTTGTTAACTTCCTATTAATTATAAAAACACACCGGTCCCAATTCGATGCGGAACTGTTGATTAGCCTCGCCAACATCTCTGATTTTAACATCAACAATTGGCAGCCTCTGTGGCTTTTCAGTTTTATAAGTGATGACGGTTTTAGCCCAAGCGTTCGAGCGATGCTGTAAGGTAAACAGAAAGTATAGACGTCAACTTTTTACTAAGGTCAGCAATAACTTACCCTGCACTCGTCACTTTCTGCCTCGTATCGCAGTCGCAATGGTCCTTTCGGTGTTAGCTCAGCATCGTTCCATGATAATAATTTTAGGCCATTACTAAAATCAATTTATATATTTCTTACGTGTCCACTTTTTGTGATAAAAATAAAGATTTTCTTACCGATTCTTTGTTTCATCTTTATCCAAGTAGCCAATAGTGTTGCGGCAATTGAAGGTGATCTTCTGTGTTGCTTTAGCCGATAGCAATTGTAGGAAGCCCAATTGATGCGAGTCCGTTTTATAGGTTATTTTCATACCACCCGGCATTTCACTTAACCAGGTTTCGCGCTCAGCACCTTCATAGCTTAAAACTGGTGTTTCCTGTGGTTTTGGCAATACACAAGAGCCGCGTGTTTCGCGTTCACAGTAGACCAGGATGGCATCACGTGGATCCGCTTCATTCGGATCAATCCAATATTCACCAGATTTATAATCAGGGTAGGCAGCAAAGAGATCACGACATGTCTTAGCTGGCGCCGATTGTTGTCCATTTGGTCGACGTAGTCTTTCAAAAGATGCCTTTAAGTGTTCAAACGCTTTAATAACCATCGCTTGCTTCTCTTCATCGGAAAGTCCATCTGGGAGAATATTGGGTTGATCACCTTGAAAATCTTCACCTTTAGTTTGGCCTTGGTTGAGTAATGCAGTCAGTGCAGCAACATCGTATCCCACCGATTCTCCTGGTGGACCTGGGGGGCCTGGTGGACCAGCCGCCCCAATAGGTCCTGGCTTTCCGTCGCCTCCATTATACCCACGTGGACCTGGCTGGCCAGGAGGTCCAATGGGTCCTGGATTACCATCACGTCCTTGTGGGCCACGCATTCCCATTTCGCCTACTTTACCGGGTTGTCCGGGTATACCAGGTGAGCCTACGTCCCCTTTGAGACCTGGCTGACCTGGCAGACCTTGCAAACCGATAAGACCCCGATGACCTTTGATACCTTTTAGACCGGGCTCTCCATGTTCACCCTTTGGTCCCTCAATACCTGGTGGACCAGGTTTTCCGCGCAAACCTTGTGGACCTTCAACACCTGGCAAACCCATGTCTCCTTTAAGACCAGGTTCGCCTTGTAAACCCAATGGCCCCATGGCACCGTGTGGTCCAGGCAAACCAGGATTACCTGGTGGTCCAGAATTACCTTGTTGTCCTTGCGGTCCTTTATCTCCGGTACGACCAGCAATACCTGGTGGACCTTGTTTTCCAGGTGGTCCTTCTGGCCCAGATTCACCCATTGGTCCCGGCAAACCTTGAGATCCTGCAACGTTCATAGATTTTATGTATTAATATCAATATCATTTTCTTTAGAATTAGTTTGTAAAATGTATGCTAGTAATCTACCTTGCAATCCTTGTGGACCTGGAGAACCATCTTTTCCAGGGTTTCCTTGTGGGCCTGCTTCGCCCGCAACTCCTCTTAAGCCTCGTAAGCCCGCAGGCCCTGGTGGTCCAGATATACCGGGAATTCCACGTTCACCAACATTTCCAGGAGGGCCGGGGTTGCCTGTTTGTCCAGGTGGTCCATCGTTTCCTGTATCTCCTTTTTGTCCTTCCAGACCAGGCGGCCCCTGTAATCCAGGAGATCCTGGGTTTCCTGGTCGTCCTGTTTCACCTGGATTTCCCTTCGCTCCTGGAAAACCAGCTACACCCGGTAATCCTTGACTACCCGGTTGTCCCTATAACAAAATTCTTCACTTTGAACATGTACTTCTCGACTTTAAAAATATTATTACCGGTGGTCCTTGATCCCCGGGCCTTCCTGGTAAACCACTTAATCCCGGTTCTCCCCTTAATCCTGGTTCTCCACGTGCTCCTTTCGCACCGCTTAAACCTATCGGACCTATTGGACCCTGTTCCCCAGCAGGACCATGAGGTCCAATACTGCCTTGTTCGCCCTTGATGCCCATTAATCCACGATCACCTTTTGCACCGGGTAATCCTGCCAAGCCCGGTGCTCCAGGAAAACCAGGGGGGCCTTGCAATCCTGCTGGTCCTCTTTCGCCGGGGCCACCTGCAGTTCCCTGCTCTCCTGGAGGCCCTGGATTTCCAGGCTCACCTCTTTCTCCTGATTCACCAGGCGCTCCAGGCGGTCCTACTATACCTTGAGGGCCACGATCGCCTGGACGGCCAGGGGGTCCTTCCGGCCCAAAAGGTCCAGGACTTCCACGTTCACCTTTTCCACCTGGTAATCCAGACAATCCTCTGGGTCCGGGGAGTCCCAACATTCCTGGCGCTCCAATATGACCCTTAACACCAGGTTTACCAGGGGACCCCTAATGAATAATGAAATTTAGTTGCCAAAAAATACAAATGTGTTATTTTAATGTTATCCTTACTGGTGGTCCATCATGTCCTGGAGATCCAGGTTCACCACGCTCCCCTGGGGTTCCAGGTTGACCAACTGGACCTCTGTCACCTGGATAACCACGTTCTCCACGCAATCCTGCAGGCCCCACGAGGCCCTGAGGTCCTGGCGGTCCTGCCGAACCATCTTTTCCAGGTGCTCCTGGATTACCAGCAACACCTGGAAGGCCTTGAAAACCTCTTGGACCAGCACTTCCAGGTTCTCCACGTTCACCATCCTGACCAGGAGGACCACGAGGGCCTAGAGCTCCTGGTAAACCATCTTTGCCACTATCTCCATGAGGTCCTTGTGGGCCTGGAGGACCTGGTTCGCCGTTTTTCCCCGGCTCTCCAGTAAAGCCTTTATCACCTGGAATACCCATAGGTCCGGGCATCCCCTGTAATCCTTGTGGTCCCTGTTCACCAGGTTTCCCATCTGCACCAGGAATTCCTCTTTCTCCAACTGGTCCGGTTTTTCCAGGAGGGCCAATGCGTCCAGGCAAACCACGTAATCCTTGAACTCCTGGTACACCAGGCTGACCTACGTCACCAGTACTTCCTTTTATGCCATGTGGTCCTTGAATGCCACGGTCACCTGGCGTGCCCTTCGGTCCAATTGGCCCATCTGGACCTGGTAGACCAGGCAGCCCTTGTGATCCTCTTTCTCCAGTCGGTCCTGATGGACCCGTAGGTCCACGCATTCCACGTTTACCACGTTTTCCTTCTGGGCCTACAGTTCCTGGTAAGCCACGAGGACCTGGTTGACCAGATTCTCCCTTTATACCTTGGTCTCCTGCAAAATAATTGTTTATTCACTATTTCGACTTATAGAAAAGACGACAATAATGTACCTTTATATCCACGTTCGCCTGGTTGTCCTGGAGTTCCTTTTATACCTGGTTCACCGGTGCTTCCGGGCAAGCCATCAGGGCCTCGGGGTCCAGGAAAACCTTGCGGACCTGCAGTACCAGGCGAGCCCATTGATCCTTTGTCACCGTGTAATCCATCTTTTCCTGGTGGACCGGACATTCCAGGCTCACCAGCAGCACCAGGGCGACCAGCTTCACCTCGCGGGCCTTGCAATCCTTGATCACCTTTCGCACCTGGGTGTCCCCAATCCCCTTTCGCACCGGGAGTTCCGGGAAAACCAGGTGGCCCAGGCTTACCAATTGCACCTGGCTGTCCTATTGTGCCTGGGTTACCATCCAATCCTCTCGTACCTGGCGGGCCTGGTGGACCTTCACGACCACGTTCACCACGTGGACCAGCTGGACCCTATTCAAACATACATATGTGAGTTCATATAAAATAGGGTATAATAAAAAATACACACCTGTGAACCTGTTGGGCCAACTGCTCCCATTAGGCCTGTGCTACCCTTCTCACCAGCAGCGCCTTGGTCACCCTTTGAACCATCAATACCAGGCAAGCCATGATGTCCCTTTAAACCGGGTATACCTGGCATACCAGGTAAACCTCGAGGACCCGGTGTACCTGCTGCACCTTGTAATCCAGGCTCTCCATCCTCACCAGGCACACCATCCTTACCTGGCGGTCCAGGCAAACCGCGTGGTCCCATCAAACCAGGTGGCCCCTGTGATCCTGGCTCACCGGACTCACCGCGCATACCTTGAAAGCCTTGAGGCCCTGACGGCCCTGAATTACCAGGTGGACCACGTGGACCCACCGGCCCAACGGATGATTGTAAATATTGAAATTCTGGCACAAATGGTGGCGAACTGGGCCCTTTATCTGAATTTGCATACTCAGCAGCTAATTGTTGGTGATAATAACTCATATCTGGTATGGGACCTGGCACACCAGGATTTCCAGGTACACCCGGTACCCCCGGTGAACCTGGATTGCCGCTCTCACCCGGACGTCCTTGTGCACCTGGATAACCAGGAAAGCCGCGCTGACCAGTCGCAACACCAGCATATGGATTATCTTCAGCGGGTGTATCTATATTACGCTCGGTCGTAGTCGTAGTGGTGGTGGTCGTTGTTGGTATTTGAGTTGGTGGCACACCCGATACTGGCGCACAATTTGTGGGTTCGCGACAGATCACCTTGCCCTCGATGCACGAGCAAGGATGGGTACAGCCATCACGTTCGCTAGTAAACTCGTCGCCTTCACGATACCAGTTACCTTCGTAAATGCATGAAAAGGCACCAACCACATTGCTAGGAGCATCAACACTTGGCAAAACAGCTGGACCATGAGCTTTCAACGAATTAAAAGAAAAATATATTAGCGAAGGAGCTTTTGTATTGAATATAAAGCGCAATCATTCCTACCTTCCTGATGAGTAACAAATCCATCGGGACCGCCTACATTGGCATCGGCATCTTGTAGAGAGAAAATAAAAATAATTTACAATATTTATCAGTACTACGTTAACGTACTACTACTACTACGCAACAAGGAACAAGGAACAATTTTATTGACCAAAACGTATTACAGACATTTAGCTATGGGGAAGCTTTTGCAACAACGCCTTGATAGTTATTTCTCGACACCATTCAAATTAAGGAAAAGTGAATCGAATTAAGCAATCTTCACAAATCAACCATCCCATACAATTCCCAGCTTCAATAATTAAAATAATCGTATAAATGAGCTTGTATGGCTATCTCTTGTGCAGAGGTGCAATATTACTCTCATCACTATAGTGCAGGGAAAACCGACCTTTGGAAAATTCTTTCACTTCTGACTTTATTATATAATAAAACTACGATTGTAACTCCATTAGTGTTCTTAGCACTGAAGACCTAACAATAACAGAAGTGTAATACCAGTGGGGCAATAAAGTTTACAGTCAAAGCTTATTATAAAGCGGTGGCACTACGAGTTAAGATCAATTACAAAATCCTAGGCGATAGTACTCAATTCAAGATCATTGATCAAATCAGAAACCAAAAAAGTTGTCTCTCAAGTACACATCTCTTTTTCTTGGTACATTTCTTGCACCACAGCACAGCTCATACTATAAATGGATGCAATCCATAACGCCTCAATGGGAATTTGTTATTTTTATTCAATTTGCAAATCATATAAATTAATATACATGCATTCACTGTACACTTAACAAAGTCATCAAGCGCCTTAATCGATTTCACACTCACTTCAGTGGACTCATTTCATTTATGATTTGCAGATGTGCTCTTTTCAAGCGACTATTTGACACAAATTTTGCATCATTCACATTGATTTTGTTGCATCGCATTGCGCTGTTGTTGTCTCATTTATGTATTTGTAATTTCTATGCACTTTTTGTCATGAAGTTGCAATGAAATTTTTTTGTTTTTCAACATGCAAGAAACATAAAAGTTTGCTACGTTCCAATTAGCGCCAAACGAGGTTGTCGGGCAAGCAATTGAAATTGAATGGCGATATCATTAAAGGCAAGCGTGTGAGTGCGTGCGCATGTGCAACCATATGTAGTATGAAGTGCTGAACAAATGAAGTTCGACAGACGTCAATCGAAAAGATGTCAGCAACTAATGAAATATCTTGTAATTCTTTTTCGCACATAAAAAGATTTCATTGATTTCAGAAAAGAATAACGCATTCGCTTTTTATGCACAACATACATTTGTAAATGAGTATGTATATGCAAATACTTTTACAATTTCACTTTTCTCCGTTGCCATAACTGGGCTTACCTTCTTAGCTAAATCGTCTTTGTAAGTAATGATTTTGCATTTTGGGCGAAAATCAACCTTGGTAATATACTGATTAGAATTTTCTACAAAGCCACGCTCTTTACAGGACAACAGGTGCTTGAAAGGACTACATTGGCTTTTTCGGCCGAAATCAGGCTCTTAACTCAAGGCATATTTAAAAATATCGATTTTAATTGCGTTCGAACCCGCAACGATGACATTAGCAACAACAGACTTGGCTGTTCCACGACTGCTTTATATAAGCATAACATCTTCGATAAAACTTCAACTGCGAACCACTAAATATTTTCTAAATATTGTTCAGATAATTATTTAAAGGAAAGTTTCTTCTGGTTTCTGGTAAAAATAAATTCAAACCTACTCGTTTCTCTCAATAAACGAAATGTTCATGATGTGAGAAATATGAGAAACAGTTATGTAGGTTAATTTAGAGCTAGATCCAGACCGAGGCTAAAATAAGTATTCTGAATAAAGGTTATACCATAAGGTTATATTAGTTAGCTAATGTCGCTTGTAAAATTCGTCGAAAAATGTTCAACCCATGGGTTTTTAAAACATTACCACACAAAGAATTTTTTTCTATTATTGTCACTAAACTTCCACCCTTAAACCATAAGTCTTTCCGTCACTCACCCACATCCACATCCTCATAGTTGTTGTAGTCATACGCATCGAACTCCTCAGCACCCGGCAAATCGGCTCCAGCTCGTGGTTGCTCAGCTTGCGGTCGTTCGATAAATGCTTTCCGATGTTTCTTAATTTTACCTGCCTTCGTTTTCTGCCTCGTTGTTGGCTTGCCAGCAGTAGCAAACTCCAGCAAAATGCACAGCGCGAATGCCAAGCAAAGAAGACGCGAATGTTTATATTTCATGTTTTGTTTTCGATTTTATTCGTTGATTTTCTGTATTTATTTGAATCGCGAAAAATTCAAAATGCTGCCGCTTTAGTATTCATAAAGCCATTCGCTGCATCATAAACTGCACGGAAAAGTGGTTAAAAACAATAAATAAAGGAAGTGAATAGAAAAAGCAACAAGAAACAAATAAGCATAGGTTTTTGCGCGATCGCTTTGAATGACAGGATTTGGATAAGCATACTGCCAACAAAAACAACTGCCATACTAGTGCAACAAAAATGGCGGGTGACAAAGAAATCGCGTTACATAAAAAACTAAACGCCGAAAAAGTGAAATTTAAAAGCCGAAATCCGTAACACGCTTCAACGGGCGGCGAACGCTCGATTTTCATTTCGTTGCAGTAGTCGGGGAATTGGGTCAACTGGACAGTTGGGCGGCAACACGCGCGCATAGTGGACTCGCTGCAATTGCAGTTTTTACTGGCGCCGCCATTTGTTTAAACAAGTTGTATGCGCTGCTTGACGCTCTCTCTGCTTATAGACATATGTGTGTCTGTGTGTTGGGGATCTATCTGTTTGCTTTATTGCGCTAAAAACAATTGCTGAACGCGACACGTCCCCATCGCAACAAAGTTTTGTTGTTTAGATTGTTTTGTTTTGTTTATTTTTTTCATTTGTGCGCCCAAATCTACAGTAATCTCAGTATATTTGGGCGAGGTCATCAACTCGGATTGATAAAAAAACTTGTATGTGTGCACACACACAGCCCGTTAGAGCAGAAGTAGCCAGCAAGTTAGCGCTGCCATACAAAAAAGACAGATTCGGCTATTTTTATTTTCATTGTTGTTATTATTATTATTTTTCTTTTTTTAATCTATAGTTGCTCCGTGTAGGTTTGTGTGTTCGTGTGGCGTTGTCTAAGCTTTTTCCGCTTGCATACAAGGCGCCTAGATTTGGGTAGCGCGGACAGCGACAGCGTGTTATCAAGCCGCAGCATACTAAATTTAAATTCACTTTACTTTTTTTGATATCTCTACACCATTGTGCGTGTATGTGTGTAAACATATATACATATGTTTGTGTATAAGTATGCAGATTGCTGCGACACTTTTAATCACCGAAATTTGTTGCTTTGCTTCCGTTTAAAAACGCATTGGTGTGTGTTAAACGCTGTTATACATTTTTTGCAGGTATTATATATGTCTTTAATTAAATATGAAATCACAAAAAAAAAATATTTTGATAATTTCAAAATGTTTCCTGTTTGCGCGTTTTAGTGACGTTTAAAAAATATTAAAAATAAACGGTTTTAATGTTTAAATCATAACTGGGCACTTGCTTATTTGCGCTCATATCAAAGTTGAGTTGAAGTTCGGCTTTTAATGGTGTTTACAAAAAAAAATATATATATTTCTAAAACCAAATAGAACCGAATACGGAATACTCAGTAAAAATAAAATACAACCATGACGTGTATGCGTAAAAACAACATAATATTACATTTATAAATATTAACGAAAATATTATTTAAGCGGTTACTCAATGTTATAAATTAGGTTTTTTATAACAGTTGTGCAAACTATACTTGTACAATGAACCCGATACTGAGTAATCCACAAAACCGAATACTAAATGCTTTATAAAAATTAAATACAACTTTGACGTCTATCATTTAACCGGTTACCCACTGTTTCAGATTAGCTATTTTCATAACTATGGCGCAAACTATATTTATTCTCTCACAACAAACTAAATACCGAGTAACGAAATCAACAATTTCGTAACTGAAATTATATTGGAATGTTAACTCGTAGTAATTTCACAAAACCGCTTAGTTTTAATTATTAATAAAAAACTGTGTATACATATTTATTAACGAAAACATTTGTAGCACAAACGATTACTCGTTACTTTCATTTATCAAATATTGCTCAATCAATCAATTGCGCACACTAACACAAAATTTTTAGTGATTAAATGCATTTGAAAATCGTGACTACTAAATATATTATATTATAAAAACCGGTTACTCATGCCGAAATTTGTTATTCATTCCAAATTGCTTGATAAAATATATGTTATTTCAGCAAATACAATTTTCCGGTGTATTTTTTTTTTGTATTGGTGCATTTATTGAATAACTTGCACCGATTACTGGATTTGAGACTCGTAATGAAAATATTCCACCATATAAAATATTTTACACTAATGCTACTATATGTTAACTTTTACGTTTTAAAATAACTGTAATTATTTTGTTCTCAACTTAAAACCGTATTCATTGTATTCTTTTATATTTTGACGGGTAACCGGTTTACATATACACTTCACTGCGCTACACCACAATGCATGCTCAATTGCAGGCTAGTTTCATCATATCATTGCGTAATTTTTTCGACAGACAGCCCAATAGCATATTATTTTAATTAAAATGTCACTTTAAAGCACGAAATCATAATTTAAACGACATATTTTTTTATAATCAAAAACTAATATCCGGTTGGTGTCATATTAACGCTTATATAAGCCATATGCTTCATGCATTTTCACAATCACACACACACACATGTATACACGTAAATTACGGTATGTTATTTATAGCCACATTTCCGGTGCTATTTTTGCACTGATTATATTCCATGTTTTTCTATTCAAAATAGTTTGATTATTCTCATCATTTTTTTTATGCCATATCCTTCACATCCTTTGGTTAGGCATTAACATCAAATCAGCTGTTCGGCCTACTGACCCCTTTTGTAGGTTTAGCTGTCTGCACATCCGCCCTGCACTCACTTCACTATCACTATCTTTCTTAAGCCACAAGACACTTCTTACCCGAGACCAAACGAAAATCAAACGAACTGAAGCGTTTTCAAGTCGCGCTTCGCTTTTTATAGTTTTCGCCGTTGGCAATTAAACTAAAAAGAAAACCGAAACAAATCTAAAAAGTGAACTCAAGAATTCTTCCAGTCACAACTCAATTGGAGAGTTATCAGCAGCGGCCCTCAATAGGCCACCATTCCACCATTCCTTCGCTATCTGCAACTATTTGAATTTTTCATTTGCCTCGCATTAATGATCGTATAAGAGTTGTGCGAATGATCGTCGCTCGTCGTCGCTTTAAGTCTGCAAGGAGAGCAATTTCTAATTATGTTTAGAGCATTAGATTCTATCTTTGACTTTGCTGAGTACACTGCAGCATACTTAGTGCTTTTGCTCTGTAGATACTGCGCTTCAACACTCCAGCGCCAGTGATCTTTTTGCGCTTGCAATGGTCGAGATAAATACCGATGTTTGCGTGTTTCGGTGGCGCAACGGGCCGGCTGATAAGCATCATCTCGGTAAACCGGCCGGCTGCCTGAAGCGTGGCTATTCAGCTGTTTCGTTGATTATTTCGGCCTGTTGATATTTTTGGACTTACAGCATCATAAAATTATCATAATAATACTTTAAAAATTTTTACAATTAAGTTGCTGATACAGTTATGAAATGATTAAGATTTGAATTTCTGAGCTTTAATCTGCTCTGTTGTTTGAAATTGTGTTCTGAACTTGTATTAAGAAGTGATTAGATTTCTATAATTGGAAATAGAAACACAAACATAAACGGAAATGGTATAATGAAACTTTTGTTAGAAGGTCGTAGATTTTTTGAATATTCTGTTTCTAATTCTATTTAAGTAGGTGAAATCTTTAGAAAACTGCTCCGCCTATACCGGAGTCACATTTTGACAAGTTATGGACAATTGCTTTGTGATGCCAGCAAACTCCCTAATTGGATCTCAACAAAGCACCATGAAGGTGAGTTCCAAGGTGTTTCCGCTTTGATCATGCAAAGGCGGAACAAGAAGGAAGTGTTGAGATGCTTCTACTCCGTCTACTTCCACACAAATTCCACAATTGACATTCGTTAAATTTGTACTATGACCCGCTAAAACCCCTACAACTAGGAAGGAAACTATCCGACTAGAACTTTTACAACCTACCTTGGGCCAGAAGAACCTTGCGATTGCACATTGCGCTGGTAGTTGACCGGCGCTCGCCAAGCTCATGTAAAACCCAGCCTTCCAGTAAGATACCGTAAAAAGACTGCGGAGCTCCGACTTGTTTCCAGACTACCGATATTGAACCAAGAGTTTCTTGCAAGCTCAACAACTTTACAATTCATGCGATTTCGAAGGTTCTGCGGCCAGGAACCCGTTTCATTTTGACCGTTAGTAATCTGATACTCCTTTTACCGAATCTGAACATTAGTTAAACAATCTCAGGATAGTTTGGAAGTTGTACAGCTATTGGCTTGATCTCTTTCAGAAAATTGTTCATTATAGGTCAGATTAGGTTCGCAAAGTCATAAACTTTTGTGCTGAAAACTGTAAAAGAAAATCTACGATTTTTTAGACCATTGTAATTAGAAAATAAATACTGATGAAGCAATTTTGTAATATAGTCGAGTTTATAGCACATTCAGTAAAATGTTGCTTCAATAAAACGTTATCAATCAAATATCGTATTAGACAACTTCGAAACGTTAATGTATATATAGAAATTTCTTATATCGTAGATGTTAAATTTCGAAGTTATCAGCTTGCCTGCGTTCCACACTCACACAACAACGTTTATTTTCAAATACTCTCCACTTAAAGCTGACGTAACATTGTATTCACATGCATACACTTTACCACCCCTAAAGTTTGTCGAAGCTATCACGTAAAATACGAAATTTACACAATTCAGTTGTATCGTGTTGCTCAGCCGATTAAGTACGACGAATGAAGACAGCGATATGTTTTTTTTCTGCGTTTTTCGTCAAATGCTTTTTAACGTATATATTTTTAAGTGAAAAGGTGTGTCTTAGGCTTACAAGAAATAATTTAGTTTACGGAATGAGACATACATATATAAAGCTACATACGATCTGCAGCTGAATTATGCATGAAATTATATTTTAAATTAATAATTGCATACAATTTATGGACTAAGATTTTTTTATGCTTCTCCTTTCCTTAAATATGAAATTCAAAAATAAAATATTGTAGTGAAAAAATAAAATATTGAGATAAAATTTTCTTTTTTTAAACCTATTAGAAAAAAATGTTCCATAAAATTTAGTTAAAATTTGTAAATCTCTATTTTGAAGTTAACTCCGAAAGCCTTTGCGCCTAAAATAATACTATTTGTCAAATGAGTAAAGCATACATTTATTTTTTATTATTAATTTTTAAATTAAAGTTGAATAACCAACGAACCTACCAAAACTGTATTTGATGGCATTTCAATTTAAAAACCATACTTTATAAATATTTTTAGTTCTTTAACTGTATTTATATATATTTGTAGCAGCTTGTCTCGCTTTAAACGCTCTTACTTGTTTTCACTTTTAAAGCGCTATATATATACATATATGTAGATGGATAAGTATAAAATTAGGCATACATGTGGTATGGCACTTTAACATTACATATACATATACACTTGCACATATGGCTCATGAGATTCACAATAAATCGGCCAAGCAGAAAATTTTTATCTTTGCCATGGCTGCACTTCCGTTGTACGCTGTTAAATCAGACAAATACAGATGTAAAGATTAGCAGCTATGACTGTAACCAGCCACTAATACCCACATACCTTCGTATGCATATACTTAATGTATGATGTGTATGTATGAATATTGTCAGTGCACATGAAAAGGCGTACACAAGCGCACAATGAGCACAGAATTTACGAGTAGATGAAATTTCTACAACAGTCACATTTAATATTTTTTTGCGAAAATTGTTTCGCTACAATTTAAGAGGTTAAAAAATAAATGCTAATTCCCTGGAAATCTGCATGCATGTATGTGCGCGTGTGTGTGTATGTGGGGTAAAAAATGTCGAAAGCGTGCTTATATATCAACGGAATATCACAGTAAACAATAGCGTCGCATAGCATTTAAATCAAACTAGCAACAGCATGCGCCAACAACGCGCATAAGCGCCGAAAAGTAGGCAAATAGGCCATAGGGCTACCTAAATAATAAGCTACTTACTTACATCTTTATATACAATGCTATGTGAGTAGTCGCTTTAAAGCAAAAACGAGAATATGGCAAGGCAGATATTTGCACATTTTTACATTTCACAAGCATGTATGCGCGCTAACGGTAGAATACTTATATATATTTGGTAGTAAACAATTTAGTATTTCATACTTCTGGGTCAGTGAGAAAGTTTTGCTTTCGCTCGTGTGCCGCCACACATGCAAGTTTGAGGAAAATGTCAGTTAAATAGTATTGCCAAATAATCAGAAAAACTCAAATAATATTTATTTTTGGTCCCAAATCGATTTGCTTGACTGGTATACCCGCGTAGATATAGCGCGCGCTAAGTAGTGCAAGTAACGTGCAGCACAAGTCTATTGAACTCATCCACATTTCCTTTATTACGGTCACTCTTACAAATACAAATACAAACATAGCACATATGTCTGGCGAAAAGTTCATGTAACGTTATGTGTCTATATAAATCCTGCTTGCAAGTTGGTTGGCCGTTATCTGCAGCGTTTAGTAGTCAACTAATCGAAATTTGTAGATTTGCATGCATAATATTTTTATTTTCGTTTAATTTAGCTGATTTCTTTCGTCTTCTATTTTATTATAATCTCCTAAGCTACGAGTCCATCTCTCGTAGTGCCGTTTTGGCGTTTGCCAAGACAGCATGTCAGTCAGAAACAATTGTATTACCGTCTGCTTGCTTTTTCTTATCTCTTATTTATTTATGTGTATGTATGAGTAACCCAGCAATCTCATATATTGTATATTTGCATTAGTATGCATATGACTTGCCAATTTGTAGGCATAATACGTTTATCGATGTCGGCGCAGCAAACAAATCAATCATTTTGCATATTTTCATATCCGCCGATTTGCTTGATTTTATTGTGTAATCATGGCTAAGAACGTATTCATTTTTTTTTTTTGTTTTGTTACTACTCATCCCTTCGAGTGATTTAAGTTAGGCTACTGAGTAAGCCTTGTCATGCCGTGTGTTTATATGATATCAAATAGAAAACAGAAATGAAGCAAGTGAGCTGTAAACATAGACATGAGAAACTTAGTAATTACTTACAGGAACAAAAACACTCAAAAATGTATTCTTACAAATAAGCAAAAAGAAACGGCTACGAAAACCATATATGTATGAAAAAATTTAGTATACTTTTAGGCGCAATAGCAATGCTTGCCGTAGCGACCTAAACGCTTATTTCTCACTCATATTTGTCTGAGTATTCACGTTATTCACACTGCCTACAATTACAATAAATATACAAAAACTTAGTCTACTTTTAGGCGCATAATTTTAAATGATAAACATGCTACATTCTAATGCCGATTTCAGCTTCACCTTTGGCTGCAATATGAAGTTAGCAACACTAGAACTAAGATCTTAATGATGATTACAAAATATTTACAAATGTCGGCATATGTCTTATATAATATTATATGTAAGTGTATATAAATTACAATATGTTAAACTAATTTTTTTGTTAAGAAAACTTTATTTTATTAAGCTATATTTCAATGTATTCGCATAACCTGTATATATAACTAATATTTCTATATATAATATAATGAGTTTAAATTCAAAATTTTGATACAGCAAAAGTTTGCCTACATTTAGGCAAGTTACATTCTATTAAATATACGCGAAAATTAACTTTTAGTTTTTTGATAATTACTAATTAGTGATGGTTTTTTAATTATTTTGTGATTTTTTAACAAATAAGAAACACTTCGTTATTTATTTATTGAAATGAAAATAAAATTTTTAAAGATGTGCGCTGAAATGTAGGCAATACTTTTAATATACTGTTGATATACAATAGCTAAAGCTATGACAGTTTGCAAATTCCTTTATTTACCGTAAGATTAATTACTAAAGGTTTAGCTTTAATAACACTTTTAGGACTGAGCTCTCTTGAACATTTCTTGGTTTTTGTAAATATATTTTCTGTTCATAAATTTGGTAAGTGGGCTTACCACAACCACCACTAAGTATAGAAGTATATTTTATGTACTCGATGCAGCTCAAACCTATAAGATTTTGTACCATAGACGTATATATATGTATATGCGCTTGTGAAATTCCCTTTAATGCTCTTCATCGATTTGCACGCGCATCATATAAAATTCGCTCATTAAATTCCTGGCGCACATTCGCCTTAATCGCCTAAGGTGCTCACTTCACATTGTTGTTTTTGCTGTTATTGTTGCCTGAGGTGTACTTCTTTTTAATAGAAAAATGAAATTGACCAAAAGCATGCAAACATTTTTATATCGATTTTTTCTAAAGTCAAAGTCTATTGCCCTCTCTGCACCACGCTATACCCTGCGTAAGAATCCCACACCCCCGTCATGGCTTACTTCACTTCAGTGGCAGGTTTGCATGACGGCTTAAATGGGGTGTTATCAAAACATAATGTGTAAGCGATGGAAAAAAATTTGCAGTAAAAACAAAAATATGCAGAAACCGTGGAAAGCAAAGAAAGAGCGCAACAAAACAAAACATAAAAACAGAAATTTGTATATCAAGCATTTAGGTGGAAAACTGCAATTTTTCTATTGACATATAAATTTATGTATATTTTCTTCTTGCTTTGTCAGCTATATTTCTTCGCTTTCAAAATATGCCCCTTCTCTGCTCCAGCCTTATTCCAATGCTTCAATTGCTTGATAAGCTCGCTCAACAGCTCAAAATCGAGACACAGCGCATTAATGCACGCCCCTACCCAACGCCGTTCCATGTAAAGTAGTGCGGGTTGAGCAACTGTTCGCTAATGTGTCAAGCATGTAAGCTGCCATTTTGTACGCTTAATAATCATTTCATTTCCGATTTAGATAAGAAATGGGTGCAGTACACACGTGAGAGTGAAGTTGGGAGCCATTGTACGTCAGGCGATAATCACCGGCGTACTAGCAGTCACGCCACACACACACACACACTCTCAACAAGCTATACCTAAACGGCATTAATAAATCCCTAACTAGTGGGCCAGAACATTCCCAACATTCTTCGTGTATGCACACCCGCCCACTTTCTTCGGCGCACAGCCGTCGCACAAAAAATAGATCGCAGAGATTTATTAAATGTCACGTTATTAATTAGCGTAATTTGGCAAGCGCTACTTTGACACTTCTGTCTTTCATGCTGCATATGCCGTTACATGCAAACCGACTAAATGCGAGACATGCGGGTCTATGCGCTAGTACTTTGTGTCATGTGCCGAATGTGCCGAGCGGAGCGTGCTTTTGTCGGTTTGGTAAATGCTCGCGTAGTCATTATGTGCATATGTGAGGCATGCAAATGTCATGTTAGCGCGTTATATTACATAATTCTTGTTGGCTATCAATATGGCGGCGTTTGTATGTATAGAAACGTGCATGTGTGTGTGTGTGTGCGCGCCTATGTGCGGGATTGATATTAATGAAGCTTTAATGAGCTTTCGTGTATTGTGGTTGCTTGAGCAGAAATTTATGTGATTTGCAGACAACGTTGATGGCTGAATGAAATAAATCCGTATCAACCGTTAGTTTAGGTGACAAAAAAAATGAATACTGTAACGAAGGCAGGTAGAGTGGCGAATAACAACTGCTTTAACAAATATATAGATATATAGTGCATAAATTCTCCACTATCCATAAACATTTCAGCCTACATATGTCATTCTCTGCTCTCAATTATGGATTTAAGCGCGAAATGCAGCTTTCTGCTATGACTTAGATCTTTCGAAACTTAAAAAATATTGCTGAGTAATTCTGAGTATTCTCCTTTCATTTTTTATTTTCCCTTGTACGCTCTAGAGATTTACAGTTCTCACCTGCTCATCTTCTCTTTCATAACACATGCTCTCTTCTTATTACACATTTTGTTAGATTCCTTAGCGCTCACGATCACACAGATTTAATTTGAGAATAGAGTAGAGTAACCATTTTAATTATCTTCTTCAGGCCAATAGCTTTTCTTGCTTTCCTTTCCTTCAGTTTATCACATAATTGGTATTTTTTTAAGACTACGCACTTCCAGAATCTCTACATGTTACGAGAATCGTTCTTTTCAAGCTAATGCTTAAAATGGCGTTCAGAGACCGACCAAGTTACTGTAATTTATATTGCATAAAAAGCTTTAAAGCTTCGAGGACTACATGTAAGCTGCGCTCAGCTTACAAATATGCTTTTATTAATTTTCTTTGCATTTATAGTATCTTTTTAAGAAAGAATATGTAATTATGCGCTTTCTTCTTTACCTTTGCTAATGAAATTTTTTTCGCTTAATGAGCAACTCGCAGCAGGTGATTGCAATCCAAATGGGGCCAATTATATTTTCATTAACCGCAAAAGCTGGCATGTTAATGAAGCAGAGATAAAAGAAAATCTGGGTTTGTGGTATTTAATCAAGAAAAGAAATATAAACGTATTCCCTTCACGAATTATAAAGGAATATGTATTGAATACTTAGTGCAAGCGTAAACTCTTCGTCATTACACGTCTATTTTCCATTCCTTATAATTGCATGTATGTATATACGTACTAATAATATCGCTTTCCAGTGCCACTCAGACCAATTTTATTCTAGTTTATCTCTGAATTTAGTAATGTGTTATATAGTATGAATATTTTTGATTCACTGAGAATGTTCAAATTCTTTGAAAACAAAAAATTTAATAAAACACTTGCAAAAATAGCTTCTAGAAAGTGATTGTAGCTTCAGATAATGCATATCATACGTTATTTTTATGAAGTATGTACAGTACAGCGCCTAAAAGCGTGCTTTCATACTTATTTAAAGCTGAGAATAAGCTTCGAAGGTTAAGTATTATATTTTGCCTGCCAATGGCAAAAACCAGCAACAATTATAAAAATATACGTTATAAATTCCATAAGCTCCAACGTTATTTAGATTTCTACTCTAACAACTAGCTAGTGTATGACTATAAGACACCCACTATTTACAAAACCTCCATACACGCACCATTCCCACAAATAACTGACCATAATATATTATATGTTTTTGCAGTGTGAACGCTCTACTATAAATTTCTTGGAATTCTAAATAATCTATTATGCTTATGCAAAGTAACTGTACACACTTAAGTCAACAGTGTCTGGTGTTGCTGGTCAGAGCACTAGTTAAGCCCGTTAACCAATATGGGCGTGTATTTATTATACGCCGGCTAAAGCAAACAATGCCAAGTGGAGCGAAGCTAGTCAAACACACACGCACATACACATTCGGGCAAATCTAAGGCACTACGAACTATCTGTTTATTGGTATTTCCGCTCAGTTGCGGCAAATAATGCTAAAATATGTTTATAAAACACACACACATGCACAAATCCATAAAAAAAAAGAGCGAAAATACTTATGAACTATGAAATTGCCAATTCGAGTATGAAAAAAAATCAACAAAAACCGCAAAATGTTGCTTATGGCAATGCAGTTGAATGCCGGTGAAAAAGTAGCCGCACTTGCCAAACTGAAGCAATTTTGTAGGAATCGATGGCAATATTGTGCAACTTTCAAGTAAACTACAAATAATCCATCATTCGGATGTGTTGACTCAGTGAGAATAACTATACGCTTTTTTGCGCACTAACAATGTTTTTGTAGGTGTGTGTGTGTCTGTGTGTGTGTGTACAATATTTCAAAGTTGACTAAAGCGAAGCTAAGTTGCCAAATTGAGTTTGGCGAAATACAAATGATGTAAGTCCAGCTGTCGAAAGGTAAACACATATACACATATATATGTATATATACATAAATATATAAGTACACATATAACTTGCAGACTACAGGCGGAGGAAGCGTATTGCTGCCAGCGTTGACTTGACGTAGGTCAGTTTTTTGTGCTGGCCAGCAGATATGGTAGATATGCTTGCGTAATACTTTTTTTGCGCTTTCATTTTGTGCTTTGCTTTACTTAGCAAAACAGCTTGACTTTTTGCTTGCTTAAAGTATAGCTTTGCGCGCTTTTAGGCGCACGTGCGCACCTGTCATCAACACCTAACAAATCGATTGCAGTTGTGTATGTGCATGACTGCGCGTGTGTGTGTTAGTTGTACCTGCAGCCAAGTTGTTTTAGTTTTTGCGTTAAAACGCCAAGCAAACTGTTGCAAGTAATTTTACAGCTGTAGGTTAAACAAGCGCACGTGCCTATATTTGCGTGTAGCTGGCAACCCTGAGACGGCCTTAGTCACCACGCGATGGCATTGAACGCATCAACATTACATTTAAATTTTTTGTTGGTTTTTGCAATTTTTATTTTTCTGCTTTCGAATTTTTCATTTACTGTTGTATGCAGTTTTTTGGCCTACTTTTTGCTTCTAAATTTCGCTTTTATATTTTATATAATTTTTCTGCCCTTTCTGCTGTTTTTGATGCTGCTATTGACGCGCTTTGGTTTTTTGTAATAAATTATTGCGAAACGCCTGTCTTTATACACTTCAAATACTGTCAGGAATGCCAATTTTGCGCATCACTTCATTGCAAATATTCTGACGCGCTGTTGTTGGTTTTGATTAGTTCTTATTTTTTTTGTTTTTTTGTTTCTACATTTTATCCGTATTTTTTTCTTTACTGCTGTGTCTGCCTAAATGTCGTTCGTTGCGTTTTAGCACCTTTTTTGCCTGTGTATTATTGCAAACTTTTAGGCGTTATAAGGTGTACTTCATATTTTGTTAAATATAATAATTTTCAATCAAACCTAAAATTTAATTTTTGTCTTCTTTCACAGCAACGCTTGAGCGTGAATCAAATATACCATGCAACACACTTGCTATTTATATAATATTCTATTAGTCGCTGCCCACAACAAAACGCTTAACGCAATAATGAAATAATTTGTTGTCAGTAAAAAAATTATAATTAGCAAACAATAGTTATTTAAAATCAATAAAATTTCACACTTGCAAACGCATTATTTTTGTGTAAACATTTAATGTGAAACGCTTGAAATTAATAGCAAATATTTACAAATAATTTATGTACATTAAATTGATAGCGCGGCACGGATGTAAAGGTCAACTTGATAATAAAATATGCAAACATGCATTCAAGTTGCAGTGTAAAAATTTGCATAAAATGCCTATTTATAGCAATTTTACAATTTAAATATAGTTGCCACACACACCTACACACTCTTGTATATCAGTGGATATTAGAAAATACAAATCAAACAAATAATTACCAATAAAACTAATAGAATGCAACAATATTTGACTTTTAGCATTGCGCTATGCCGACAGCGGGGGCAAGTGGCATGTGACACATTGAAATGCAGGCATGCAAAATTATTGCATTAAGCGCAAGTGGAAAGCGCTGTTATCAAACACATAATATAAATATTTAAAGCTCGATTTCCACTTGCATTTAAATATTTTCGCAGCGAAAATTGTAATAGAAATTATTATCTGAATGGCCCGCGGCGTCAAATGGAGTGAAAGCGATTTGCATGCAATATGTTGCACGCATATTAATTGCATTGTGCGCGTGTGGCAATGAAAAACCGACATGTTGTCGAAATCAATATTTGCATTTTTTTTTTCATTTTTCCTTTTTAGTGGTTTCTGTGCATGTTTTTTTTTTTTTTTTTTTTTTTTTTTTTATTTAGAAATACGCGCAACAAATTTTGAAGCACTTGTGGCGTGCGCTTAAATTTCTATTTCAATAATTAAATATTGTATTTATTTATTGAAAAAAACATGAAAGTAGTAAGTCAACTTATACTTTTTTGACGTGGAAAACTTTAAATACAAAAGCTATAGATATAACTGTAAACAAATTAATTTAGCGCTTAAGAGATTTTCGCAAATTTACTTTTTAATTAAAATATGTTTATAGTATTTCTAATATTTAATATATATTTCATACATGCAAACAATACGAAAAGCGCCCTCACTCAATTAGCTAAAATTTAAAACTTTCAGCGCAATTTGTTGCATGCAACATTTTTCAATATTATTATTTTTTTATTGATTTTTTTTTCTTTTATAAAAATGTTCGTGCTGCAAAATGGCTTCATAATTTTCAAGGTCTTCAACGTGCAACCTGTCGTTATCATTATTTTATTTGCCTACTTCTAGGCGTCGGCCTACTTCTAGGTTACGGTCCGAGACGATGATAAAAACAAACTGCGCGCGCCAAGCGCAACAAATAAAGTGTCACTCGCAGAGCAACAATGGCCGCTGCGAGTCAAGAGTGAAACCATTAAAAATGAAAATATAATAAAAGTGTAGAAAAAAGCAACAGCAGCACACACACAGACAGCGCGTCTGTAGCTAAGCGCACAAGCAAAAAAGGCGAAACAAAGCACAGCACACAATAACTACAAGTACAATAACAATAAAAGCAGAAACAAGCTTAATAATATTTATCTAAATGTCACCTTAACGACGCCAAGATGTTCGCCACACACCACGCCCAGCGCATCCGATTTAATGGCGCAAATAAGCATCGCATAAACACCGGCGCACAGCCCACGGCACACACACAGTCGCGAGTGGCCAGTAAGCAGCAAAAACTGCATGCGTTTGACAGGCTCAGCTAACTGCCGGCTGGCTGGCTGCCTGGTCGAGATCATTATTTTGAATGGCGTCGGAAAAAGTGGCACAAAAGACAATGCCAAAGACAATACACAGCAATGGCCGCACAAAGGCAGTGCCCCGCCCACTCTCGGCTGTGGTATGCTCACCGCTCGTGGTCGCTGTTGTTTGACTTTAATGTGGCAAATATTTGCACACGCCAAAGCAAGCGTCAAAACACACACATGCAAAGCCACAAGCACACTGACGCTGTTCGGCTAGCGCGTATGACTGGTCCATTGACTTGGCCAGCGCCACGAACTGTGTCAGCGTGACCGCGCTTTTATGCCGGACGTGCAAAATGTCATAATAAAGCGTCTGAGTTCGAGACTTCTGCCGCTAATTAAGTACTAAAGTGCGTACTCTCTGCCTTTGCTGCTTCTTTTTCGTGGTTTTTCCCATTATAAAAATAGCAAAGGAGATGGTTTTCCTTTAATAAGCTGCTCTAAATGGCATTAACGAGTGTTTTAATATCGCCGCTTAAGGTAAGCCAAGGAACACACACACATCCGTTGGATTCTATGTAGACATGTATGAGTATAGGTGGACAGCATGAACGCAAAATCATAACGGTTTTTCATACTTAACTTTTGAATTTTAATTTTGAGAGCAAATTTCTATGAGCTTCCGCAAAAAATATTTCAAATTAATTTAAAAAATTTCTTAAAATAAGAAAAAATTCAATTTGTAAAGCGCAGAATACTATTTGAAGGATATTTTCAAGAAACTCGTTTTTAAATCTGGAAAATATACGGAATAATGCTTGTGGAATTAAAGTACCTACTATATGACAGACAAATAAGATATCGAACCATTTTTTTTAAAGACACGATATTTAGAATGAGATTATGTACTAGGATGGAGCGAAAAAAAAAAAGTTTTTTTTGCTTAGCCTGTGGGTAAAATCTGTAGATTATAAAAAAAAAAAAATTTGGACAAAAAAAAATGTTTTAACATCTAGATGCGGCTCACTTTTAAAGTAAATTTCGAGTTAAAACTTTTTTTGGACAAGAAAAAATTATTTTTGACTTAAATTTTATTTTAACGCTTGAGGAAAGCATATTGTCGTTAAAGACTTTTTTAAAACTCCAATAATGACCACAAATTTTTTTTTTAAGTTGAAAAACTTTGATTGGCCAAAAAGAGGACTCTCCACAGCTTCTAGAACACTTAATAAAAAGTTTTTACGAAATAAAATTTTTAACTCAAAAATTTACCTGAAAACTGAGTGGGCCGCCTCTAGATGTTAAAAGAAAATTCTCTCTTTACACAAAATGATTAATACCAAGCGTTGAAGGTATAGCAAAAAAAAAAAAATTATTACCCGCTAGATGGCGCTGCAGTATAAAAGCAAAACTGTTTATAAAATTGTGTAAGCATATGTGCAAACTTCGCTACTTTTATTCATTTTCGCCATCTCTTTGGCCAACGATTAGCCATTCATATACCTTTGCTGTGCGCTTTCGAGGCACTTCAGGGAGAAATGAGAAAAAAACGCATTGCTAGTTCAAGAACAGACTGCTGTTAGGTTCACACGAAGCTTAGCGTCCCATGTGACACAAGTATTTATTTATTAATGCAACGAGTATGTGCTTGCCGCTAAAAAAAAAGCGTAGCGGATATAGCTATATATATTCAAGTGCATTTGCATAAATCAGTACATTTAAATGCTATTACGGAAGCAATTGCGTTACTAATCCACAGCAGAGCGATGTAATTTTATTGTCATTAGTTATTTTTTAAACATTTCTGAAAATAAATATGTAGAATAAGCGATTTGTGCAACTGTATGTGTGATGAAATCAATGCCACTTTAAACAGTCCACTCTATTTGAGAGATAATTGTTATTTATGGTATACAAACATTAGTGCATGCATAACATATGCAACAACAATATATATTTACCAATACTTGCATATATATATATAACTGTAATTTTCCAGCAATTAAGATCCAGGAATATCTGCTTTGCAACAATGCAAGCTTACAGCTGACAGCGTCAGTTTCCTTGAAATCTAAATAGTAAAGAAAATTTCAATTACCCATTTCGTTAGCCTGGCAAATTCACCCGCAGGCGGTAAATACAAATTACTCACACACATGCATGCAATATACATGTAAATATTTACATTTTGTTATATATTTACACAGCACTCATTCAGACATATCAACATTGGAGAAATATTTGCTATTTGCTATTACTTATATGCTGCAAAGCGAAATTGATTACTTGCTGTGCCAACACACACACACACACACACACAGATACGCTCATAAACACAGACGCCCACGCTCTTTAGACCACTTCACCCATTTTCTTATTGTCTCTGTGTTGGCTGTTTAAGTGTATATATGTGTATATTTTGCTTATTTACAGCATACAACATGCAAATGTTATAACATTGGAATATTTCAATGATTTCCACTAGACACACACACACACACACAGACAGACGAGCAAGACATTGTGCGACTGAAACTTTGGCACATTGAAGAAAATCAATGAAGTAGAAATATTTCAATTTGAAATTTTCAGCAATTCGTAATGTGCAAAACAAAGGCGAACTCGCTAGCAGTAACGGCAGTGTAGCGAGACAAGTTGGCGGGTTGTGGATGGAGGTACGCTTCGTAAGGCCAAATCAAGCATGCATGTTATAGCTTCCAGCTTCCACTTTAACTCCTGTTTTAGTAATTGTTACAAGTATCTTGCTACAATTAATATAACCTTATGAAGCTGTAAAAAAAAAAAATTCGAAAAAACAATACAAGTTTGCTTTCATAAAGCGCGCAGCTGGGCGTATACGTAACTTTTAGTTTACCTAGCTTATAGTAAACCATTATTTATCCATGAGAGCTACTTTAACTTTAGTATTTAGTATTAATTTCGGTTTTATACATAAAATTTAATTTACAAAAAATCAGTAGGTATTTTGCTTTTTACACAAATGAATTCGTTACTTTCTAAGCGGTTACATGGGTTTCACGGCTTTAAAAAACAAGCAAATTTTTTTTTTTTGTCTTATTTAATTCTCTAACAGCTCTTGAATATTGTCCTAAATTCTCAAGTTGATCTTAGTAAAAGTTTTGGAGATACAGCCTTGAAAAGTTGCGCGCTCGAGGTCAGGTATATACCTCGTTAATGGACTTAGTTCAAACGCGCATATTTTTCATTTTACTTTTGATGGTCTTGTCTGAAATTCTGCTATCAACGCGATAGCATCTTTTTTTCGAGGAACTGTCGGCAATGACGTCGTAATGATCGAGTTTTGAATATTTGCCTTTGAAAATTTTACAAAATCTTTATCAAATATGTATATTCGGAATAATAAAAAGTTTGAATAAAATATTTAATTTTTTATATGAAAAAAAATTATTGTAAATAGGGCGTATTTTGCTCGACGAAACCCATGTAACATGTGTTTGTGCATGTTTGTGTTGCATAATGAAAATCATTTCTAAAATCGTCAGAGTACTTAAAAATTTGCTAAAGGTTATGAAATTTGCCTAAGAGCTTTGAAGAATCAATTCATGCTGCGCCTAAAAGTTGATTAAGAGGTAAAAGTTGCAATCTCGATTTTGCATATTGAATAAGTGGCTTCATACTAAAATTAAAAAATTTACAATATATGCTTTTACAAAAACTTGCCTTTGGCTTTTAGTTATCAACATCATTTTTTTTAAATTAAAAAAAAATATTTTTTTTTCATAATAAATATATCTAATGGTTAATCAACTAAGCTGCTAATTGTAGGTAATATTTTGTTTCACTTAGTCACAATAAAATTGTCTTAAAATTTTCTGTTGCATGTAAAAAGGGTACAGTAAAAAATCGTTGCCTACATTTTGGCGTTTATGCGCCATAACAGATTTGTAAATTTATGAAGTTTAAACCACTAAGCGTATTTACGATTATTTTCAAACGAATTGAGCAGGAATTTCAGTTCGATAGTATTGGCAACAGCATATTTCTAACAAACAAAAGCATTTGAAGTATGCAAAAATTTAATAAAACAGTAAATTTCAAGCGTACGACCACTTTTTGATACAGTTTTTTCTTAGCTTTTACAAGCGCAAATCACGAACTCGAGCCACGCAAGCGCAATATAAAATTTATTTGATTATTTCTGCAACAAGAATAGCGGAAAGGACCTGCATATCGCACTACTAACTACCAGCTCTGAGCGAGTGCTACCAACCTGCCGCCGGAGCTGCTGTTGAATTGCATATTTATTGCGTTTACACTCGAATGGCCATCGTAGTGAATGTTAAATTGCATTCCGCACATTATAGCCAAGCGCAGCAGCAGCAGCAGCAGCAACGCGAACTTTTCGCTTTAATACACTCGCATAGTCGAGCGCGCGTCTCAGTCATTTAACCGATAATTTTTGTATCCGCGTAGAATTTCGCTGTAAACGTTTACATAACTTGCTTTTATTGCGCCTTTCGCTTAATGCAATTTTCCTTGGCAATAAATACGGGCTACCGAGCCAGTGCTCAAGCATAATGACTCGATTGACAATAACAATAATGATAAGTAATAATAATAAATGTAAGACGAATAATAAAGACTTGATATGCCATTGTGCCGTCCAGCATATGGCTGTGTGTTAGTGCGTGTTTGTGGCTGCACTTAAGCCAGCGTTAATGTAGTGAGTACTCGCGCGTGCAGTTGCACACAAAAGATTGGCAAGTAATTGAAATCAATGCGCACTGTGCATACCCACACACACAAACACATATGAAGTTCATTCAGCGGTGTGAAACGCGATTTTACGTTGAATATTTGCGCCAACCGGCTCGCAGCTGTATGTGAAACCGCGAGAAAAGTGTAATGCAAATTATGCTTGACTATAATATAAGTAAGTATGCTTTAAAGCAGCATGCAGGCGAATGATCGATCTGCACGCTATTCAATAGCGCTATTGAGCGTTTGCGCAAAATTAAGCGGCTCGCAGGCAACAGCACAGATGATGTAAGATGAACTCTGCAGCACTGAAAAGTTGCGCATTTAAAACGTGGCTTAAGCGCATCATTATAAATAAAGCATACGCGCAAACATACATGCATACATACACACATATACATATTTATATACCTATACACATATCACTCACCGCCATATGACTTCCTTTGGAGTCGCTGCGCGAAGCTTTCTTAAATATGAAATGCGCTTCCTATTCTGCTGCCTCACGCTCCGTCTCCGCAGACACAAAGTTGGCAGCGCCGATAACATTCAACGCACAAGTATCATGCTGAATTGAATTTATTGGCCAGAAAAGTGCAATTAAGCGCAGGTGCAATAAAGTAAGAGCGCATTGAATTGAATTGCACAAAAATATAAAATATAATAAAAATTTACAACCAACAAGCAACGCAGCCATTAATAGCTGTGTGGGCAGCTGATGCGATCAGCGTTGCTCAGTGAAATGTGGGCGTGCGTTGGTGTGCATGTGTACACACACACACATATACATACCTATATATATATATATAATTGGGTGGAGCGAAAAAAAAATGTTTTCTTTCTGCTTAGCCTGAGGATAAAATTGTAGATTATAAAAAAAAAAATTTTTGGAAAACAAAAAATTAACATCTCACTTTTAAAGTAAATTTCGAGTTAAAATTTTTTTGGAGAAAAAAAATTTTTTTTTGGTTCAAACACTACACATTTGTATAAAAATTACAGAATTTGACGGTTTTTGACTCAAAATTTTTTTTTAACACGTAAGAAAAACATGTCGCCGTTTAAGATTTTTTTTTAAAACTCCAATAATGACCACAAAAAATTTTTTTAAGTTGATAACTTTTAATTGGGCAGTGAGAGAACTTTCCACAGCTTTTACAACACTTATCAAAACTCGAAATTTAATCTAAAAGTGAGTGGGACGCCTCAAGATGTTAAAAAAAAATTTTTTTCCAAAAATTTCCAAAAAAAAAAATTTTTTTACTCCACCCTAATATATAAGCACAAGAAGACTTATATTGACAGCATATGTAAAAATCGCGCATGAAAGTAAAAATTAACTAAAGAATATTACACAGTCGACAAACATTTATTTAAAATGCAGACGCACTAATTGATTTCAAGTATTGCAAAGTAATTCATTAACATCAACGCGTACGGCTGAGCAAATGTAAAGCATATGAGTATTAAATATGCATAAGTGTATACAAACAAGCAATTATTTTCTTGGTTTTTATCGATTTTTAAAGGCATGCAGCTATTTTCAACTTGACTGCCAGAATGGTTGTGATTGCGTATACGCCATGGTGGTTCGTAAATACAATATAAAATGGCATTCGTATATATGTTTTTTGTTTTTTATCAGCTGAAATAATGCTATTCACTAAGATTATTCATATATTGTGTGCAGTTGAGGGCCAGCTTAAAGCCTTCTACTCGCTCTGAGCGTGTGGCAAAGACCGGCTTAAGCCTTCAACACGCTGAAACGGAAGTTATACAATCGGTTAATTCCAGCTAATCTTTGTGTGAAATCTATAGCGACTTTCACTATTTTGAATTTCTAAGCGGATGCCAGCTAAAAGGTTTATTTAAAGTGCAGATATTTATTATTTAAATGCTTAAATTTTAGCCAACACAAAACGAAATGGCTTTTCCATTTTCATTACCAGCTTCAGCTCACTTGCCACTTCTCTCGGCCTTACAGCCGCTCTGCAGTCTTCCGCTTCGATCTCTGTTCAATTAAAGCGCGCGGAAAATTTATTAAAAATAGCAGTTGCTCAATCAAAGGTCAATTGCTAACCAAAGTGGCATGAAAATGCAATTAAGCAACTTTTGTTGCCGACTCAATGCATACATCAAGTGCAATTGGCCGCCACCGCCGCTGAAAGTGAGTAGCGAGGCAGGGGCAAGTGGCTATTTATAAATAGCAATTTCAAATTAACCGAAAACGCAAAGGCCGCGCAGCAGCGCAAAAATTATGCATTAAAGTGCAAAAGTCGTCGCTGAAAATAAGCAACGCCAGCGTGCGTTCAGCGCCACCATTGAATTTATGGCAGTCGACGTCGCAGCCAACAATGCGTCCTTGTGCGCCGAGTTCATTTGCCATGGTGTATAAGAATTATTGATTTTCACAGAGCTGCGCTGATTTTAGCCAACACACTATCCAACAGCTGAGTCATTTAAGTGCAAACCACTCGCCCACGCTTTCGCCTCGCAAATAGCTGTTAGTTGTCAGTCAACATTTAAAGGTCACTTGCTGCAAATGCATTACGAAGCTGTGTCTGCCACATGGCTTCTATGCGGACGCTCATTGCTGCTGCACTGCAGTCACCGGTCAAGGTAAGTGGTTAATAATGAATGTGCACAAGCAGCATTTCGCCTATTAACGTCCCGAATTGACATGCTCGCCGTTGTATTTGCTGAGCTGGCACTTGTGCTGGGTGCTTGATTGTTGAGTGTGCGGTAGTTGGAAGTTCATTATGCTAGTGTGGCATACAATTATGGGTCATTTCATTGTGGGTTGTGAAATCACTCGGCAACAATAAATTTAGCGAAGAATATACGGCAAGCTTAGCCTTGAGTTGATGAAGAGCTGTTGTGTAGTGCTGAAAGGTTTACGTTGTTAAAACGGAATAACGAATGCACGGCATCAATAGGAGCATATTTGAGTGCTGGTTTTATGCATTGACTTTGAAGAAATCAGAAGAGAAGAGGTTTTTTACGAAAATCTTAGCAACAAATTCATAGACTCTTCAACCGGAAGTTAGAATAATATGGTTCAAAGGTAACTTTTTCAACCACAAGCTTTCTTTAAATTATATATTTGACTAGGTATCACATAATTTTATCGATTTGGTTTGTTGGCGTAGTCTAAGCGCAACAGTCCGTATCAAATTTGATCAGTTGCACATATCACTAGTTTCTTCTACTCCAGCGTTATATATTTAAAACCTACCATAACGCGACACAAATTTTATAATATTCCAACTTTTATAAAAATTCTTGCATAAAAAACCTTAAATCCATATAAATGCAGACCATACACAACATGACTTCGCAAACTACCTCATTGCCGTATTTAATTATTTATGTCAAACAATATATCTGTCCGTCTCTTCACTTGTCTGCTCGTTTCACGCCCCAGCCGCAACGCCTGCAGCATCCTTGGCGCAGCTCAATTGTTTTCATTAACAGTCATTAAGCTGAGTTATGGCCGTCATGACGATTTAATTGTTCCGCTGTTGATGGTTAATAAAACGCCGGCATAATGACAATTCCCCGCACCGTTCATTTAAATTCGTCTCGGCCACATGCAATTGTGTGACTCACTCACACATACACACACGCACATTCGTTTAGATGTGTGAATTGCGCATAAACCAAGCTGATTATATACTATATTGTTGCATAATGAGGCTTAATGAGTACCTATAATCCACACTACAATAACTGTAAGGTGTAAAGTGAAGTCAGTAATACAGTACATTTAATAGACTGTTTCGCCACTTATGACTGAATTTGCACCCAAAACTTTGTAAACAAAGTGTGAATGTTTTAAATGAAGTTACAGCTGAAGTTCTGAATAGATGCTGGATATCTAAAAAGAGTTTCTATCGGAACTACAACCAACTTTATGCCTAATAGCCAAATTTGAGTATCAGCTGGTCCTCTGCTCTCACTAAGCAGAAAACTGGAAACCGGAAGACCTATATTTAGCTTCATCCAATGTGACTCTAGCTGGTGACTGTTGATGTGAAAGCAAACATGAAATTTCAAACATTCTCTATATACAAAGAAGTTGACCTTGACTTTGACAGCATCAGCTGGTGTGTTGAAAAAATGAGAGCCCACTCCGACAAATTAGAAAAGACTGGTCATAGTTAGAATAAGTATGGAGGAGTCGTATTTAGCCTTATGCAAAGTAAACTGTAGCCTCTAGGTGACTATCAAAGAAATCAAAAGCAAGCATGAATTTCGAACATTCTTTATATATCAAAAAAATTGACAGTGAGTTTGACAATATCAGCTGGTGCGCTGACGTCACTTTAGCGAAGCCAACAGCGCGAACCCGCACTGTTGCACCGAGTGAGTCCGAGAAGCCGAGCTCTCTTTTGCTTAAAAATCAGTTGAAATTGAATCTTAAACATATTAATTTCGCCTTTACAGTTATAAAAATTATTTTAAAAAGTTTTAGTACACGCTCTGCCTATAATTGTATATTTTCAGTACACACCCCATTCTATACTAATTGCCTTGCACCTAAGCAAATTCGACTAAACAGAAAGCAACGTAACTCATAAAAGTTTGCAATTGAGCAGCTATTTCGTAACTTTTTTTGTGACTATTACGTCTGACATAAAAGCCCAAATTAGAATGTGAAGAAGTAACCGCGCTAGTATGTGAATTTCGGTGAAAAATAGCGAAAATGACAAATAAGCTAAATATAAATATTCTAAGTAAACAAGACGCGTAACAACTAAATACGATGTGAAAGCATACTTTAAGGCGTTCACGCGTACTTGTGAAATATTGCAAATGTCTGCGCCAGAAAATATGCTACTTACACTTTGTTGGCACAAGACAGACCATTCACACACCTGCTGTGTTGTATGCATATATATGTATGTGTGCGTGTGTGTGTGTGGGTGTATTGGGTGAGTACACAACATAATAAATTGTATCAAATATTTCAATGTGTCAACGCGACAAGCACGCGTGTGTGTACATCCGCACTTGCACACACACACTCAAACATGCCTGAATGTGAATGCCTGCGCCGAGTAATAATAAAATAATTTATAAATTTTTCATATTTTTTCATTTTCCCACCATTGCACGTTGCCACCAACCACACATGAGTGCCTGATTATGCTGAATAAGACGTAGTTACAAGCGCATAAAATATTTCAGTTGCACGTTGTACGTGTGTACATGTGTGTGTGATTGTATGTGAAATGAAGAAGCGTGCAACTTACCGCTGACTGTTTCTGCTACATTTGCTTAGCTTCTCGAAATGACCCACGCTTCGTTTCCTGCCTGCGCTCTAATGGTATACGCACGCTTTTGTGTGGAGAGAGTTTATATTAAAGCACATATTTATATAAATTATGCACACATTTCTTATTTAAATATGAGAAAGAAAGTGGAGAGAAAATTACAAGCACTTTCAATAAAGCATCTTTAGGCTTAACTTTTATATATGAAGTATTTTAATCTAATGAATTGCCAGCAATCACCTTGCAGTTACGATTTAAAAAATTATTTGGAAAACAAGGCTAACTCAGTTGATTCGACCTCCGTAAAACTCTGGGGAATCTAATTAAATGTCCTTATGTAACATCTTTCTTCTCTTAAACCGCTTTCTACCAGCTTTGCGCAAATGTAGTTACTATTATTAACAGCAATAATAATGGTTTATGAATAAATAAAACTCAAGAAATTAGTATTCACTTATCATACGTTTCACTTCTGCTCAATAATCGAAAGCATTTGGCTCTACCCCATTTATTCGAGGTCATAAATCAATAGAGCTGAGAAACAAAGCAAAAAGTAAGCTGTGAATTATTTTTATATACAAACATATTTAATATAAAACCTCATAACTATTGTTCTGATTTATAAGAAGCAACAACACACATACATAAAAATTCGAAAATCACTCACTTTCGCTTTTGCACTTGACTCGCCGGTTTGACTGTGCCTTGGTTACCTTTCGCAACAAGAACATTTACTGATTTCCTTCGACATTGGTAATCGCATTAGTGCCGTTATTGGGCCCCAAAGGACTCTATGGGAAATGCAACAAAATCTATCAGACACAAGAAGACACTAAGACCGTTTTCATGTAAATGCTGCCATGCGGCCGTTTGTGACTTTATGCCCTAATGTAAGTGTGTGATTATTAGCAGCTAATGTCAAAACTGCTTACACATATACATACAATACACATACACCTCACTGCATCCTTTATGAATGTAGGTGTATATTCATCAGCGGCTGGGACAGAGAGCCACCAATTGAGTACGGCTTCTCTTATCACACTGACAGCTAACAATGCCACATTGCGTCCCAATGCTATTGACCCAAATTTTCGCGTATGTATACACATACATACACACACATGCTTACTTTTCAAATTTAAATTTTGGGTGTGCCATTACTTTAGTTTGAACTATAACCTTTGTGGTGGTACCAGCGACAATTCACTTAGTTAATCCCTTGACAATCTTTGAGAAGGGTTCAGCGCTTGGTATTTTGGAATATTCGAGCATAAGATTTTATACTTAAAATTATATATAACGATTAGAGCTGCATGATACCTCTAGGCAGGTCCTGGGTTCAGACACAGTTACAACTAACATCAATAACGGTCTCCTCTCCTATAACTGCCGTGACTCTTTTGAAAATTTGATTTCTTTCAAAAAGTTGTACTGTAGTTTAATTATTTTACTTAATATATGTATAATAAACCCAATTTGTAGAGGTTATGTAGCCACGTTTGCCGCTTGGAAAACTTCTACCTAAAAATCCTTATCCGATAGAATTTTTCTCACTTTAAGTACAGTTATTATTATCTTCGAATTGCTTACGCTTCTTTTGTTTTGTGAACAGCTGTTTTCCAACATTCTAACAATGTAAGTTTTTTTTTAAATTTTTCCGTTAACTAATTTTTTGTGCTTTCTCTCTTCATTCGTGTTATTATTTTTAATTGCTGTTGGAGTTAAACTCCTCTTACGCTTCGTGCTTTAATACCATCTGTGCACTTCCGTATTTTCGTATCCGCAATAATTTTTTTATTATTCATTTATTTTACCTTCGCATACGTCTCGGTTCTTCCGTTTCCGTTCTGTTTTGTTTCTCTGCTTTAAGTACGAAAAAATTACTAAAAAAAAATAAAACCTGATTCATCATCATTAACACACATATATATAGATGTAGATATAAATATATACTTATATATTTATGGTATGTGTCAAAATGGAAAGAAATGTGTGGAAGAAGAAAGAAAATGTTTTAATTGTGTTAAAGATAAATGCAGGAATTACTGGGCATTAAATAGATATACTTGTATGATAGAAGATAATTATATTGCAAGAGATAAAAGATTTACGAATAATCAAAAAGTGTACTTTTTCCTTTTCACAAATATAAGAAAAGAGCGCTTAGATAAGCTGAAAGAGAAAAATACAATAAAAACTTAATTATTGTGAATGGCAATTAATCTCCTTTTGAGCTTATGCTTAAAACAAAATGTTTATTAATAGTAAAGAGTAGCACAAATTCTCTTAATATACATTATTTCAACATTAAACATAAGTTTTATTGTTGCTATTGTTGTATGGCAATAAAAATTTACCATGTTCATAAAAATTTGAAATTTTGAATTTTGCCTGAATGCTCAAGAAGAAGAAGGATTTGACATTTGTTATGTCGTTTTCGCGCCTCTTGTTCAGCATTTTACATCCTCCTTTTTTGTGTAGTGCAAATTGTGTCCGGCAAATATTTTTCAGATTGCAGGAAAGTAAGTTTGCTAGTTCAAAATATAAAACTAAAATCATAGTATATAATTTTGAACCAACAAGTATTACTAAACGCTACCAAGGAAATTTTCCGCTAATAATTCCGTTGCAATTATTACGAAGTGAAGCAAAAATGGCAAAGTTAGCTAAAGTGGTTGAAGGACAAAAGCCACTGGACAATGGTAATGAAGAGGGTGTTGTGTCTTCGTCAAGCGGATTTTTGAGTGGTGATGAAGACCCTGTAATTTCCACTAAGGGTAAAGGACGCGGCCGTAAAGCTAAAAAAGAGGCGGTTAAAGAAGTAGACATCATACCGCCTGAAAATGCAGAAAAAATTGTAAAAGCCGTTGTCACCGTCAGAGGACGCAAAAAGTTATCAAATGATGAGGAAATATCAAATGCTATAAATTCTTTGGACTATGATACGAAAGTTGCGAAAAAGCCAGCTACAACAACTAAAGGTCGTGGCAAGAAAACTGCAACAGAGGAGCTCTCACAAGCGGTGGAGAATATCAGTGAAGAGACTATGGAAGTTGTGGCACCAGCCAAACGAGGACGGAAAGCGGTGGCAGCAAAAATTGTGAAAACATCTGATGACAAAAATACAGAAATTAATGTAGCGCCGGCACCGAAGGGAAGAGGTATTTCTATTTTTTGTTTTAATAATGTGTTTTATATATATACTAATTTTTAACAGGAAAAGGAAAAAAAATTACTGCTGCAACTGCTGTAGATATTAAGGAACCCATTGCAGTCCTGTCAATTGCTGAAGAGTCCGGTAGCAAACAAAAAAAGCAAAAAAAATCGGGCAATGATATTCTAAAAGAAAAAAGTGCCGAAACTGTACAGCTAGTAAAGGAGGATAAAAAAAAGAAAATTTCTAAGAGCACCAAAGTCAAAGCGGAGCCAATTGAAACAGACAACGAAGCAGAACCAGAAGCAATTGTGGATGCAAAGAAGCCCAAGGCAAAAGGTAGACAGCCAAAACAAGAGGAAATTGAACCAAACAATGAACCAGAGACAATTGTGGAAAAAGCAAAGTCAAAAGGCAGACAGCCAAAACAGGAGCAAAAGGAGTTAGTTGTTAAAGATTTATTGGAAAAATCGACGGAGAAACGTTTAAAAGGAAAGGCAGCTACTAAACGCAAAGCTACCAACAAGGACCCAGTAGCAGACATTTTAATTGAAAAAACTGCAGAATTGAATGTAGAGACGAAAGAGGAGGATATTAAGCCCACCACTAATAGTAATATATAATATTGAAACATAACATTTTTATGATTTAAAAACATATATTTTACAGAGATATCCAAAAAAGAACCGAAGGAAAAGAAAGCGGCAAAGGAAACCAAACCTAGAGCAAGAGCAGCCAAAACTCAGAAAAAGAGCGCCGAGGAAGAATTGGAAAATGGTAAGCTTAAAAATATACATAAATATTTACTAAAAAATGTATTAGTCAACATTGTTTTGGTTGATATGTCAATTACTTTGTTTACTGAATTAGTAATTTAAAAAATTTGTTTTAAAAGCAAAATTACCAAGATGAAAAATCGAAAGTGTATTCGAGCGTATAGGAAAAATTTAAGTATGTTCAAATATATCACGTGACCGTTCACTGATTTTTACAGGTGTCACAGAAGAGGATAAGAGACCCAAAGGTCGAAAGAGGGCTGCTGCCATCGCTGACGATGATGAGGTCGATGGAGCTAAGCGTTCGTATTAAGTCCCTAAGAAATATTTTGAAATTAAGTAATAATATTTTAACACTACCGGTATATTTTCTTTGCAGCTACAAAAGCAAAGAAAGCAAAAGCGCCTTTAATGAATGCAACTACAACTAAATACAATAAAGAAGACTTCATATTGCCACCAAAAGAAGATGGAGTAGAGCAATTTAATTTTAAAATTTCTAGTTGGAATGTGGCTGGATTGCGTTCATGGTTAAATAAAGATGGCTTACGCTTTTTGGAATACGAATCACCAGACATTTTTTGCTTGCAGGTAGCTAACAACAATAGATATCTGTATATCGTATTAGTTAATTATTAAATGTATTTTAATTTTGAAGGAAATTAAATGCACCATAGATCAACTGCCGGAGGAAGTTGCCCGTATACCAGGTTATCATCCCTATTGGCTTTGCATGCCCGGCGGTTATGCAGGCGTGGCTATATATTCGAAAATTATGCCCATTAATGTGGTATATGGCATTGATAATGAAGAGTTTGACGAAGTTGGTCGCATGATTACAGCTGAGTATGAAAAATTCTTTCTGATCAATGTTTATGTGCCAAATTCTGGACGGAAGCTGGTAAATTTGGAGGCACGTATGCGCTGGGAAAAACTCTTTCAGCAGTACGTGAAACAGTTGGATGCCGTAAAGCCTGTTGTCATATGCGGTGATATGAACGTATCACATCAGGCCATAGATTTGGCAAATCCAAAAACCAATACACGTAGTGCCGGTTTTACACAGGAGGAACGCGACAAAATGTCTGAATTATTGGCACTTGGTTTTGTTGATACATTTAGACACTTGTATCCGGATCGCTTAGGTGCTTACACATATTGGACATACATGGCAAATGCACGATCGCGAAATGTTGGCTGGCGCTTAGATTATTATATTGTTTCGGAACGTTTCACTAAACGAGTAGTGGATAACTGTATCCGTGCGCAGGTAATGGGCAGCGACCACTGTCCAATCACACTGTTTTTGAAAATTTAAATCGTACGTACTTTCCTAATATTTTTTATAAACGTTGAGTTATTTGTCGACTTTCATATATTTGTTTGATATTTATGTTTGTTTCTTGTCATTTCTTTATCGTAAAACGTCACACCATCAGTGCATATCACGCACACATCACTTTATGTTACTTAAATTCAAAATCAACCATATTAAATATAATTTTGATATTATTATTTATTTCAATGAACTTTTCTAATTCGAAGCTCAAATCATGCATTCCTATTATTAAACAGATTCGGTATTCTCAATTTGTGTATTATCGAAAATTACAACTTTATTTATTAAAGGAAATCATACCTAAAGAGAAATAATAAATTTAATTAAGCAAACATTGCGTTTTTTTTTTTGTTGTGAAAATTGCAGTATAGAGACATTTTTATTATTGGATTAAATATGTATGTTTGTATTTTAAAAAATTTCATATTAAAAACATTACAAAAATATTAATAAGCTTTAGTTGAATTCAAATACTTCATGGTTCGCAAAGAATGTTTGAACGTGACGTCTTATTTCGACGCTAACTCAGCGCCCTTTTAAGGCGCATTGACAAATGCACCAGCAAATAGAATATTTCTCTTATTCCAAATAGCATAGAAGAACGGGCGATCAGCAACAAACTGCAGTGGCATGAGAATGCAACGAGCCATCATTATCATTGCTAAAACAATTGTAGAATTTAGAAAAATATATAGTTGTATATAAATGATGTATGTATGTGGCATATTTACCAGTGGCGGCCGCTGCTTCGGTGCCCTCTTCGTTCACCTCAATAACCGCCTTATGGAAAACATTGGATACTTGCAGATTCTCGGATGATTCCAACATGTTGCTAAACTCAGCATCCTCGCTGAAGATTTTGCTTATACCCAGCTGAAAGTGCATGAAAATACGGTTGCATTGAGAACTGGTTAAAAAATTATAAAAAAAATTGTAATTTTTGGTTGTGCTGTTAGCGTTTATATTCACTAGGCGTTATTTGTTGTTTTAAACCTACAGTAAACGTCGTAAAGATAAAATGTTGATTATGGCACAGACCGAAAATTATATATGTGATAAGTTAAGGCAACGATAAGAATGTGAGAAGTGACCCAAAGGCTATTTATAGATTTTGTACTTTCAAATTGGCAACATTTGTTTTTTTCCATACAAATCAATTGGCAAAAATGGCCAACACAAATTTTAAGGTAACCATAGCGATAGTGACTTTTAGTGTGAAGGTCATAGAAAAATTGCAGTACTTTTACTTTACCTTCTTCAGTGTTTCCGTCAATTCTACTTCGAATTCCACCTTAAACTTTGGAAATTGAACCACAACGTCCTCATCGGCACCTAGATCGCCAGCTAAATCGACCAAATTTACTGATTTCAGTTTCTCGGCAAGAGTTTTGAGGCCTTCTCGTTCATTAGGCAAAAGTACTAGCATTGATAGATCGGAATCTTTGTAAGGCAGTTCAAGAGCCTGGCAGTCCAACTCTTCAAAGTAGCCATAGCCAAATTTCGCTTTTTGATTCATGTATTGCACTTTAACTGATTCCTCTTCGGATATCCAAAAATCATCCTCAGCGGTTTGTTCCTCATCAAATTTATGCGCCCATAAACCTTTGAAATGCAGTGCATTCAATAAAACCAGGCGGGTTAATGCACTGAAAGCCGATGCGTGCACGAGATCTTTTATTTTTCCAGCCGTTTTATCTTCAACCCAAGAATTTATAACGGAAGCAGCATTTTCGCTTTCCTCAAAGTTAACATTCTCAGTTTCAGCATTATAACTTTCTTTTAAGTCTGTTTGGTAGTCTGGTTTCAAGTCATGTCCCTGCTGAACGTACACTTTGTTGGCAATTTTCAACAATTCACTATTCTTGTATTTGTCAAAAACAAATGCGAAAGTTGAAGCTACTTCCGGATGCAAATTCGACACAAATTTCAAACCTTCAGCGATTTGATCAGCGGTTTCTCCACTGGCACCGGCAAATGCCAATGCAGCACAGGTCTGAATGGAAAAGGGAGAGAAGACAATATTTTGCTTTACACCACCGGCTGAGAGTAATTCGAAGAGCTCCGTGGTAACAGTTGCTCCACCACGGGCAAATTGTAGATTGAAATCGAACATTATAGCACTTTCTGTACACTTATTTAGCAGAGATATCAAGTATAAAGAACTACAGTTATAAATTATTTCAAAACCCTCGAAATTAAGTATATTGAGCAATTTACCAATTTAATACGTTTCACAAAGTACACTCCCTACTTTTGCTACTGCCGCTGATGGAATGCGTAAGGTTCTTTTTAAGGCAAATTTACACTCACCGCAGTATGGCCTCAATGCGTCATGAGTCATTTGTCCAAATATTTATGGTTGAGTATTTTTTATAATACGTGCTGCCACGAAGAGCTGCACGATCGATTTTTGATGAAATAATTGCTGATAAAAACAATACATACGTTCGACAGTTCAATATTATTTTGGTGCTCCCCATTGTGGCTCTCCCATTTAATAATTTTTTTATCTTTAAAAGGTACATATGCAATACACACATACACATTCATGCATTCATTGGTAAACAAAAATATTGTCGGTTCAGTATCATTTTGGAGCTAAAGACTTCAGAGTTAAATATATATGGTAATTTCGATCTTACGATTTAATAAAATTTAAGATGTGCATTATTTTCGATTTGATATTTACATTTTTTAATACTTTTCATATCTTTAATTTATATTGATCAGAGAATATAAATTTACATTCTCTGTATTGATATTTAAAATAAAGTACGGAAATTTCTCAACAGAAATCCAGCAAAAGCACATTATTTCCCAACGGCTCTATTGCGAATGCTTTTGACATTTGATTCAAACATCTGATTGTTCTCAAATAGTAATGTCAACAATAGCAGTTCCCAAAACAACCTCTAATATTCAATTGCAGGCAACAGCGAGTAATAATTTACATCGTTTGCATTAAATACACATAAAGTGTAAGTGGTCGTTATAATGGTAAAGCTAAAATAATATATGTAAATATATTGCGTGCTAAGAAACGAATAAAGTGATCAGCTTCAGCACGTTGTGGAAATGGATCCCTGGATTTTTCTTGGCGTTATTGTGGTGCTTTACTGCGTTTGTTTTTTCATTGATCGCCTGTTCAAGGTAAAACTCTCCCGCTTGATCTTTGCACCTCTCAGATATACGAGTATATATGTGTGTTTACTTTGTTGCAGAGCTGTATGCACTATCCATATGATGCATTTCTGAAAAATACTGGCCTGACAGTGCAATTTATGCGCCTGCGTTGGCACACAACTGCATTTAATCGTGCCATGCTACGATGGGGCAACAATAGCGGTTGGATGCGTCTATGGCTCACACGTAGCTACACTGTCGGCGTCTTGGTGTCCTTGTCGTTGTTACCAATTGGTATAATTTTGTTATTTATAACAATATTTAATGGCGAAAATAATAGTACAGCAAATGTCGGCACCAGCGGTGCTACTCTGAATGGACCAGGCGCCGAAAGTGGGGTACTACAAAATGCACCAAAAGTGGAAATTTTATTGCCGGGTGTTAATTTACCACTCGAGGAAATTGGTTATTATGCATTAACTTTACTCTTATGTACAATAGTACACGAATTCGGACACGCTTTGGCGGCGGTGCAAGAAGATATACCGGTGATTGGATTTGGGTTTCAAGTAAGTCTTAATATGCGCTTCTATTGCAACTTTTAAATAATATTATATGTGTAGCTTTACCTGTGCCTACCGTTCGCATATACCGAGATCTCTACGGAACACCTGAATGCACTAAAATGGTTCAAGAAGCTGCGTATTATCTGCGCTGGCATTTGGCATAACTTTTTATTTGCTTGCTTCTGCTACTTGCTCCTCTCCACGTTGAGTTACGTTGCCGCTCCGTTTTACACGGTAGACCATGGCGTTGTGGTTACAGATATGACACGCAATTCTCCGCTGGTTGGCACAGCAGGCAAAGGACTAATAACTGGTGATATTGTTACACAAATTAACGACTGCAAAGTAAACACAGAGTCAGATTGGTACGATTGCCTTCGACGTTCGATACGCGGCCCACATCTGGGGTACTGTGTTTCCCATGATTTTATACGATACAACGATGAAAGCATCGAAATCTCACATCACAGCGCCGATGGCATGCTACAATGTTGTGATGAACGCAACGTAAAACTTTGTTGCTTTGAGTCTGTCGCTGAAGGCCTTAATAGCTTGGAAACTGCGGGAATTACAGATACAGCCGAACACGCACAAATACCGCAACATGTTTGTCTAGATGTACGCCGGACAATAGAAGACTCGCATGGTTTCTGTGGCGGTGGCGTTGGCAAAAGCAGCAAATCGAGTAGAGACAGTTTTTGTCAGAGTGGTTTCTGCTTGCGTCCTTTACTACGCAACACAACTACGATTTTAACATTCAAACGCACAAGCGGCGGCACCAAAAGCCAACTAACAAAATTGCGCGATGTCATCTATATTGGACATCCAGCTGACGTTTCGAGTACAGTGCGGATATCACCTTTTGTGCCGCGTCAGTCCTATGTGTCACCCCAATGGGGAGATACTTACGCTCTCTTCCTCAAATATAATGTGATTTTCAGTTTTGGTCAAGCGCTTCTAAACGCCATACCATGCTTTGGTCTTGATGGCTATCACATCACAAGCACTATCGTACACAGTTTTCTAGTTCAGCGCGTAACTGAACGCCCAAAACGCGATTTTATAGCATTACTAGTCGCTGGCACAGGCACGATACTGTTTGGTTCAGCGCTTTTGAAAGTGCTTTGGATGAGTGTGATACGATTTCTATACTAGTCCGTTAAGTGGTGCTATTTCTGTTGAATTTCTCAACTTCTTAAGTAACTACAATTATTATTTATTTTTATTGCATACTTAACTTGTCTATAGTAAGACGCGCGTAATGCATGCTTAATGATAACAAAAACACATTAATTTATAGTTTTTCTACCAAATAATTGATGCTGTAGTATTCAAACAAACAATTTACTGCAATTAAAAGGACCTAGACGCTGATTCGAATAGCATGCATTATATCGAGTTAACATTTTCTAATAATGTAGATACGTAAACGTAACGTATTCACCTAAAACGTAATAAGTTAGACTAAAGTTTGTAGTGGATCCAATAAGCCACTAAATCGGAACTGCTGAATTACCAAATAATATGCACAAACTGGCAAATAAATAAATAAAACGCTATACTCAAATAAAATAAAATATGCAACTGTTTTATTTTATATTTTTTTATTTATCCAGCTTATTTTAAAGTTGTCGGTTAGCAGAGCGTTCTTCAGTAAAGTTCTTTATTTTCTTGGTATCGATTTTCATTTAACTTTTGATTTCTTCACTGTATGTTCTCTTACTTTCTTCCGCTACTCCACTCTTTGCTTTCTCCTTACTTATGCCACTCAGATCCAAACTTGTCTGCAGCTCAGTAAGACTTCTACGTCCGTATTGCAGCATCATTTTAATAGCCAATTCATCTGTTTGTCCGCTATGCGTACGAAAATCGTGACGCGCCCAGTCACGTAATTCTCGCTGGTTGCTCTTGTCGGGCACCAGTCTTATGGTGCGAAATATTTCACGATATAGTTTAAGCACCTCCTGACGAAGCATGAACTATACCAGTGTTTGACACAACAGATGAAGTTAGTAGTTAACTACGCACAGGAAATTATTTAATATTTACCTGTTTCAAGTTTAATGCAGTTTGCGGTAATTTTGTCATTTTATTCGAAGTTAAATGCACTACATAAATATTTATCAGCTGTTTGGGCAGCTCATCCTGATTTTTCTACGTTTGCCAAAAACAGCTGTTTTCGCTGTTTATTGTGGTCGGATGATTCGCTTTATTACAATTTTGTTTTGGTTTCTTTACCAGATAACGTATATGAGAGAACGTATATCATATATTTTACGTTCTCTGCGTATATCATATATAATATACGTTCTCTGCCTTAACCACCAACTTCGGTTCCTAACCGTGCTAAGTGGTGAATAAGTAAGCTGATTCAATTTTTATTTTAATTTAATTTAATTTTATTTTATTTTTATTTTTATTTTTAAAATTTGTTTTATAACAAAATGTATCATCTGCTCAAATTTGACTCAAAAAAACTAATCTTTCACTTATTTTTATACAAATCTTTGTTATAGCTTCAATGACATTCACTTATTACAAATATTCTCAAAAGGTAGTTTTTTATTAACAGAATTTCGTACTTTTCACTTCCGGTTTCTATATAAAGCTAAGATTTCTTGATAATCATTTATTATTTAAGTATGTAATAAAATAAAATGCAGTAAAAGAATTTCCAAAGAATCATCCACTTTCTTGGCCATTCGAAGTATTTTCACCACACCGCTCAAAGCGTTGGCCACCATATCACGCACTGCACGCCGCTCAGTCAATCAGATGTGAACGGATAGCGGGAATGAACGGTACTACAATACGGATGTCAAAAATAAGTAAGCGGAAATACCATAAACTAACCGTGACCGGTGTTTGTGCTTAAAAAATGAAAATTTTTAAATTTATATAGTTTACACACATATTTAAATACGTCAAAGTACGCGGAAAACGTGCAACACTTTGTGCAAGTTGAAAATAAATAAACAAAGAAACAATTGTCAATGAAAGTGCCAAAGGTCTGACAAATATCTCACAGAACACGGTGAAGCAATCTGTTTTGCCATTTCAGCTAATCATTACGGTATTTACTAAACTTGAATCAACGAAAATAAGTTCGATTGTGTGCAGCAATGTACATGCGTCCAGGTGTTTATAAATTCAAGTGAGTTGCAAGCAGAACAAAGTTCTTACAGAATGCGCCAAGCTTAATCATCAGCACATGGACAGTTGTTCTGCATACACTGAGAGAAAAAGCGCAAGAAAAGTTTAAACGAAATATTTTAGCTACTTGTAGAGCTATGAACACGCTGCGAATATTTGAAATGTGATCAAGCGATACAAATAGATGCGAAGCAAATAAATGAAAAAAAGAAACAAGTGGCGCATGTGACACAGAAAATAATGGAAAAAGCATGACACAATTCGAAAACTTAAAACTGTGAAATATATTGGAAAATACCAACATATGTGCCGTATTTGAAAATATATAACATTATGAAGTAGCATATTTGTGTAATTTAAGTACTTGTTGTTTTTTTGGCTTTTTATTTTCCAAATGTATAAAAATACATATGTACATATTTTGCAATTTTAGAACTTTCACAGTGACCACAAGCGAGTAGTTGACTTTTGGCATAATTACGAGAAAATTAAACAAATGACAGCAGGCATTGCAAACAAATATATGCGCATGCATAAATTTATGTATAAATTACGAAAACAACAAATACACCAATTTTCTTTCAGCTCAAATGCTTTCTTGCCTGCAATGTGCACACTTGAGAAATTGTTTTAATTAACGCGCAAAGTTGTTGCTCTTCGAAGCACTATTTTTTATATTATTGAACTCGTGCATAAATGCGGCGTTGTTGTTGTTTTTAACAGCAAAACAAAACTAAATGTTGGGTATGCAAATTTGCAATATGATACTAGATAAGAAGGATGTTCAGTCAGACAATTGACAAAGTTTATAATATAATAATTTTATTTGAAAACGATATGAAATGAGTTTTTATTACGGCTATAAAAGCTATTGGCTAATTTGTGTGAAATTTGTTAACTTGAAACATAAAAAGCAATAAAATTACTGAAATAATATACATAGAAATATATCTATTGTATGCACATATGTATGTGTGCTAGTCATTCGATTTCGATTACGTTTTTGTTGTATGAAATTCTGCTACAATCGTGTCGCACGTTGAAACCGCTTTTTTTATAGTATTTCGTAGTCAAATTAAAAGAATGCAGTGCGCCTTCTTTATCCTCTACAATCCAACATGTGAATTTGATCACGAGCGTGTTCGTGTTTTTTATGTGTTTTTGAATTTCACTTCAATTTGCTTTCATTTTCATTACTGATTTCAATTTCATTCTAAAGGCAAATTGCAAGCAATAAAATATTAAGTAAGAAACAAATAAAATATAACCGAAAGTTAAAAATAAATTTAATATAACTCTCACGGCATACGCAGAGCGCACGAACCAAGCAGCAAAGGTGAGTTCCTTGCTCAAGAGAGCGCCAGTTTTCAATGAGTGTAACGCGCAGCAGAGTGAAATTACGTCGATTTTACTCTTTCAACGGCACTAACTGCAGGAAGATAGCTTGGAGCAAAACAGGTAGAATGTGGCGCGAAAGGCTTATTTGTTAGCGAAACGCGAGCGTGTGCGGTTGGCCAATGTGTCTGGCGGCTTTCGAGTCATTTGTGGCAATAAAAATAATATAAATGTGTGTGTGGCTCAATAGATATAAACACATACTAGCTACTTTATATGTAGGTAAAATGTGCTCTAATTGGATTTATTATTCGTCTATAAAATACTTAATAACTAAAATATTTAATTAGTGAAAATAAAAGCCATATGTGTAAAGCGAAAAAATAATTAAGTGCAAGTGTTGTAAAACTATTTTTGTTTTTTTGATTTTTTTGTTTTGATATTTGTGTACAAAATTAATAGGAATGTATATTTGCAGCTATTTTTGTATTAAAAACAGCATGCGCCTAGTGAAATGTGGAAAATCTCAGCAATGAAAACTTTTTGTGTTTTGTTGAGAGCATTAAATGCGATACCACGAAGAGAACGCTTATCTATTTTGAGGTTAAAACTTAAATAATGAAAATAAAACTAAAGCGAAGATTTATAAAAGTAACGAAAATCAATTAAACAAAAATAAAATGTGAAGAAAAAAGAATTTAAAAAAAAAAATTTTTTTTTAAATATAAAAACATGCAAAGAAAAGCAAACTAAACAATACAAAAATAAAAAACATACTAAAAAAATATGTGTAATGCAAAAATGTATAAATAAAAGGAAATTAAATAATATGAAAAATTAAAAACTTAATTAAAGTGAAGTGAATTATCATGAAATACGCTTAAGTATGTCGGCCTGTACATACATACATATTTACATACAACTGAATTAACATACATATATAGTTTTGCACTGAAACTCAATTTTGTTCGTCGTTTTAATTTGTGTTTTGTTTTTGTTTGATTTTATTTTAATTCTTAACTTTGTCATCCACATTTGTATTGCATGTCATTTATTCGGAACTTTTTTCGATTTAACGTTCTCCAAGCATTGTGCAGCGTTACTCGATACTTGGTAACATTTCAACGAAAGTATTGAATTACCAAAAAGTTGACGGGAAGGCAGACATGAAACAAATGCACGCAAATCAATGTGTAAAAAGATATCTTGCCCGGGCGTGCATGTGTGTATGCTTGGCTGTGTGCAGGGTAAATGGATTTATATAAGCATTCCATAGGCGTTCTCAAGGAGAAATAACTATATAGAAATTTTCAAAAATTCACAGCCGATTTGTGCTACTTAAAACAAACAAACAAAGCACCAATAAGATGAAAATTAATTATGTGAGCGCCGAAGAATATAAAAAAGGCAACAATAAAGCATCCGCAATAACAAAAAAACCAAAAAAAAAAACAAAAATATGGAAACTGTAGACAATAAAATATGCTTTTTAGTGTAGTGATTTATTACAACGGATTTTGAAATTTCAAAATCCAAACAAGCCAAAACGCAATAAAATGTTGCAACTACACGCTAATGTTTACCAAAAATATTTGAAACTTATGTTGAATTGCTTTAGTTTATTAATTAATCTCATTCTTTGCAGTAATTTAAAAACGTGCTAAACAAATTTTACCAAAGTGAAACGGAAATAATTGCAAAAAGTTACAATAATATATAAACACACAAAAAGCATGTCAAAGAAAACCTCACCTTTGAGTGTTGGTACAAAAATAAAAGCAAAAACCGCTACTTTAGAAACAGCAAATCACACTAGAACAACAACAGGCGCTGTGGAAATAACACCGAGTTCCAGTTTGAACACAGCACCGCGTGATATTAGTGCTACAGCAGCCATGCAGGCGGTCAAAATAAAGAAGGAATTGCCCAGTGATGAAATAAAGGTGAGTGAAAATATTGTTTAAATTTTGTTTATTTGCTGCACGTGCAACGTTACTACACATTAATGTTTATTTAGCATACATTTATAGCATTATTTACATGCATCGTACCACGCCCGCTGACCTTATAACGGTTTACCAATATGCTCCTTGTAAGTCTGAATATTGTGCTTTATTGAGCTGCAGCAATACTTTGACTCGTGCAAATGTGCGCATAACTATGCATGGGCGTGCATTGCTGAAAGCCACGCCCAACTCGCATTTAAATGTTTATTTAACATAGCTACGACGCCTGTGTATATTGCACAGCCAAGTTTAAGTATTCCGTTAGCAAGCTTCATAAAGCTTTGCCGCCCACGATTTGCTTGCGTTTCGTTTTTCACATATTTAGGGTAGGAGTAGTGGGTAGCCTATACGAAATTTCAGCGATGTCAGTTACTTGTTTGACTTTTTATTTAGTTACACTTGACCGTATTTATTTTACCACTTTTACCTTCTCGCAGCCATTTGTAAACAAATAAATTATTCATATTGTCAACATTTTTGCAAACAGAAAATGAGTGAGTAAATAAAATAAATCCTTGTGGTTGACTGCATAAGAAATTGCTATATACATACATACGCATGCAAAACGCATATATTAATATGCGTGTGTGTGTGCTTACATACACTTTTACTTTTTGACAATAAACAATTAATTTTAATGGAGTGTGCGAAAAATATAGCAGCGCACATATTTATGCTTTAAAAACACTTGTTTTTAATAAAAATATATTATATTATATATGGTATATATGTATGTATATTTTTTTTCAATACTTATTCACACGCATATTTGAGTAATTCTTACTTTGCACTATACTTATATCCTTTATAGTATATTATTCAGTTGTGTGCGGCTTTCATTCATGGCTGTCCGTGATTTTTGCAAAATTTCTATTTTTTTTTATTAATTTTTTAATATTAATGTTTATATTTATTTTGTGTGACATTGAAACGTGATTGTGTTTGATGTTCCCACGGCTAACAAATGCGTGCAATATACATATGTATATTATATAAGTACACGCATAAGTACATTGAACAGATTTCTTAAAAGCAATTACTAAACTGACTTTTTATACCCTCAACAGGGTGTATTAAGTTTGCCACGAAGCTTGTAACACCCAGAAGGAAGCGTCAAAGACCCTATCAAATATATACATAAATGATCAGCATGATGAGCTGAGTTGATTTAGCCATTTCCATCTATCTGTCCGACCGTCTGTATGTATATATACAAACTAGTTCCTCAGTTTTTACGCTATCGATCTGAAATTTTGCACCTGTCCTTTTCTAACAAAGAAGCTGCTCGGAATCAAGGGTTTGTATGCAAAACTCTTTCATTTGACGAGGTATCTTCATGAAATTTGGCGTGTATTATTATTTAAGGCAATTATCCAATCCTCGAAGAAATTGTATAGATCGGATGAATATAGCATATAGCTGCCATACAAATTGAACAATCGGAATCAAGTGTTTGTATGGGAAACTCTTTCATTTGACGAGATATCTTCACAAAATTTGGCATGTATTATTATTACAGGCATTAATCTAATCTCCGAAGAAATTATATAGATCGGACGACTATAGCATATAGCTGCCATATTAACTGTGTATTTGTGAAGGGTATTATAGCTTCGGCGCAACCGAAGTTAACGTTTTTTCTTGTTTTTAACATTATTTTCACAGCCGTTACCACAAAATTCCAAAAATACCCAATCTTGCCTGAACAATGCCCATGTCGATTAAATAAACATTATTTGCCAACACAATTTGCTCATCTTTAACTAAATTATAACCTCTAAAACTAAATAATAATATTTTTCACATTTCTATTTTTATTACTTTTGTTAATTGCATGCTGCTATTACGAAATTTTAGAAAACATTTCACTTTCATTGCCTTTGCAAATAAATGTGTGCTCATATATATTAGATGTGTAATTTGCTACATATTTATAATATATTACACACATTTTTTATGTTAATATAATTTTGTTTTTGTTTAAAATATTTGCTTTGTTTTTGTTTCGTCTCTTTTCGTTTACATATTACTTATTTGTGCTACCATTCGCTCATTTGCTTTGTTTTGTATTTCAAATTTAGCAAATGACTTAATACTTGGGAAACTGGGCAGAAAGCAAAGGGGGTGGTGGCGATAAGCGAGCAGATTTTGGCAGATTAAAGAACATAATATTCATACTTTTATACGTACACAAATATTTGGGTTCACATGTGCATAGATAAAGGCGAATTTGCACTGTTTGTGTGCAATTTGCCTTACATATATGCATGTAAATGTACAACTACATATGTATATATGTATTTATTTACATTGAAATTTTGTCGACAGGCGTTCTCTTTAGACAACGCACGAGTGACTCAAGTTGTTTTGATAGATCACATATAAACAAATATAAATAAATATATTTTGTCATATATGAATGTAAATTTGTGTGCGTGAAAAATATTTAATTTTTACTTTGAAAGAAAGCATATGATTTTTATAATTTAATATATTTTTTTATAAATTTAAATATGTCTACATATTTTTATAGAGTGTGCTTTAGAAGTATAGAATTCCCCAGAGGAATGGCTGTCAAAACCGCTGTCAAAACAGATTTGACATCAATGTTCAGCGACAAGCCAAATTTTTGCTTAACAGGTACCTTAATAAGCAAAATTTGCATATATATTTATAGCGGGAAGAATCTGGAAGAGAGTCTCTATGCCTCTCACTCTTGCATGCAGAAAAGCAACGATAAATTATAGTTTATCTTCTAAATCTAGTAGCAGGCTGTTGTAACAAACCATTCAACGTTTGAAATCTTCATTTTATTGCGCGAATTTTCAGTGACCTAAATATATAAAGCTCATTCATGGTCCAAGAACTGTAAATTGCTAGTCTAGGTTATGTAGACTAGCAGATGAGTTAAGCCCAGTCAATGGTATTTATTGTTCAACTAGCAGCGCAAGTTGGAAACCCACATTCGTTGCTTTAATGGTGGAATTAAGTCGGCTATACTGACAAAAGTAGTGTAAATTTGTATCCAGCGAATATTTTTTAGAAGAGGAAATTTTGCTGAAACATTAAATTTAATAATAGTAAATGAAATATAATAATAATATTGAAATTTTTATTTGAAAAGCTCTGTATCTAAAAAATAGCCTATAGTTTCGTATAAGTAGTTTTTAGAATTTAAAGTTTTGAATTGTATTAATTTTAGGTTTTGTTTTAAATACTAAATAAAGAGAATAAAATCAATAAATAAACATTATCATATATACATACATATATATATATTTTAGAGTGGAGCGAAAAAAACTTTTTTTTTTGGCTTAGACTGGGCGTAAAATCTGTAGATTTTAAAATAAGAAAATTTTTGTACAAAAAAAAAAATAATTTTTGGCTTACGCTCATCACGTTTATATAAAATATACCGAATTTGACTATTTTTGACTCAAAATTTATTTTAACGCTTAAGGAAAGCATGTGGTCATTTAAGACTTTTTTTTTAACTCCAATAATGACCACAAACAAATTTTTTTAGTTGATAAAATTTAATTGGCCAGAAAGAGGACTCTCCACAGCTTCTAGAACACTTACCAAACATTTTTTAGGAAATAAAAATTTTAACTCGAAAATTTACTCAAAACTGAGTGCGCCGCTTCTAGGTGTTAAAAAAATTTTTTTTTTGGCCAAAAATTTTCTTTTTTTATAATCTAAAGTTTTTACTTCCAGGCTATGCAAAAAAAATTTTTTTTTTGCTCCACCCTAATATATATATTTATATCTACAATAATAACAAATACCTTAACCGTATACATAAAAGCGAATAACCTCTAATTTTGAATCCATATAAACGATCAGAATGTGTGCTTGAATAAATACTGTAAATATTATCGTTTTCTATTAATCGCATGAATTCACCAATACGAAATATTAAAAATTTATTACAAGTCGCATGATGACCTCAAAAAAGTAATGCGAATTTCAAATGAAAATTATTTGCAAAAAAAAAAACAAAAAACGATTTTAGTAAGCAGAAATATATTTTCCTTAAAGCATTTGCGCGCAGATACATATCAACATAGGTATGTATGTAGGTATAGTTGTGACTATAAATACACAGACTTAAGTTTTTTATATCAACGAAAAGTGAAATTTAACGTATTTACGCTGGTCTGCATGTACAACAGCGCTATTTGTCTGTGTGTGTGAATAAATAATTTTTTTTCCTCGACACTAGTTCGAATGCTCGAATGCCGCCGTTTACGTTGATCTCTTGCCGCTATCGATCCGGCGAGTTGACGCTATTTTTGTTGTTGTTGTTTATGTTTCACTAAAAACAAAAATTACAAAAACACCATGTGTGCGTAACTACAACAACACTGAAGTGAGAAAGATACATATTACAGTTATTAGAGCGCCTACCACACCGCTAAGAACACCATCAGTGCTCGCATGTGCGCGCATTTCTGATCGTGGTGCATTTAATATACATACATACATATGTAGAGGAAAGAAATTGATATTTATATATGTGTGTATGCATGTATGGGTATCTACATATGTACAATTACAGATTTATTTGTTCGAATGTTTATCTTCGAGTTTAAATTTAATTTTTCCTGCATTGCTTCATCGAATATTCACGTAGAGGCACTTTGTCTTTACACACACACACACACACAACACACACACACATACACATATGGAACCAGCCTCAGGGGTATCGACCTGATTATGCCACAGTGTCTTCGAAGAGCATAAAATTGCAGTCACAGTCATATGAAGAGCGCATCAATGCTTGCTCGCATTTGAAGGATTAAAAATAACATTTTGTATACGAAAAAGCAGCAGCAGCAACAACAATAACTAAGCGTTGGCCATTAGGATTTGTTTACTTTTGACTTTCTATTGTGAAAAAAGTTTCGTCCTCTGCAAATAAGCCACGCGCACATACACACATACATATATATATATATATATATATATATATTATATGCTGACCAAAGAGGTTACACTGCTGTCATTGTTGTCAAATTACCATTGCTGCGGACAACAAACACAACAAACACCGTAAATGTGACATTATGTCCTTGCGCCTTTTAAATTTGAGAGAAAAATGTACAGCAAGTAAATAGAAGAAACACGAAATATTAAAAAGAAGTTTGCGCAAATAAAAAAGCACGACAAATATCGCATTTCAATGGCACAAATGCATAAACTATTGTGCTTCGACGCATACAAACATGCATACACAGTTGTGTGTATGTGTGTGTGTGTTTGTGTTTGCATAGATTTTCTTAAAACAACATGAGATTAGTAAATGTCCACATAAATGCACGTTGGAGTGAGTTAATCCGGCGTTTGCTGTCGGTTGGCATGGCGAATAACGCTAGAATGCCAAGCGTGGAGCATTAAAAGCTGGCGCAGAGGCAGAAACTATGAGATATGAGATGTCTTAAACTTTACCATGCTGCGTACAGCCACACACACACACACACGCATGCTCTTATAAGTAATACTAAACCGTACAAAACACAAACAAATGCACGTGTATTTTACACCACGCAGAAGGCATACACACGTTTATACATACATATATACAAGTCGCACGTACCACACACACTCAAACTTTGTATATACATATATCTATATATGTATATATGTATGTATACTTACATTAGATACTTAGTGTCTCGGCTCGAATGACCGCTGCCTTCTTTATTAATGAAACAACATATCAAATTACCATCAACCGTAAGAGTATACAAACAAATGACAGTAAAAAGCAAGTTGCTGCAAATAATAGTGTGGCGTCGTAATAATTACATACATACACTTATTAGTATATGATATTGGGTTGCTTGTATTGGAGTGTTTGAGTTGTTAGGTGAGTGCCGTTATGGCTGCGCTTTGAGTAACTGAGCGCATGAGTAGGAGAATGAGTGCACTCGTCTGGCGAGTGAGGATGAAATGTCACTTTGACATATTTGAAATTGAAGAAGAGTTTGAAAGACAAGCAATATTAATTAAATACGATATGCAAATGTTGGATGAAGTGAGAAGAAGCGCTGGTTTGAAGGTAGTGAGATAAAGAATATGTTACCTTGATTGAAAACATTCAATAAATTTTTGTTTACTTATACATCTTTAATGGTCGTTTACTATATTACATAACTATGTTCCTATAGGAAGTACGCAGCTATGATGAAAGTTAAATTGTTCGTTTTTCGTATGTACAATTGTGGTTGTCATTTTCAAAAAAAAAACCGTAATTTCAATAATAATCAGAGCGGAGGAGTTATATCCACTTATAATTTTCAAAAAATCGATTTTCGAATGTACATATATTTAAAAATATTTTCCGAAACTTTCAAGTTGTTCCGACTGTCGAAACGCTGTTTTCAGAGTCGGTGAGGAAATTTTCTCTGAAACGGCTGAATCGATCGGCTTAAAATTTTCACACGACATTCTTAAATATATTTCTCAGGCAATGATCGAAGGAATATAATTTATCACAATAATTTCGATTTTTAAGCCACTTTGAATTGTACATTTTCTCACAAACAATTAATTTTTTTGTTGTTTAGGAAGCCGCTATTTTGTCAAAAATCAAAATCTTCACTATTCTTTCGATCAATACCTGTATTCATCTATCATAATACTAAATTTCATTACCGCCAGACACCTTTTTCCGGAGGTCCTTCTAGAGATCAGCTATGGGAACAAGTTGATTCAATATTTTTAAAAATTAATCGCTGATTCTAAAAGTATATTAAATTCTCTTTATGTTAATTTTTTTTTAAGTCGTAAAATAAAATGTCGCGTAAAAAAAAATTCACAAAAATACGAATTTTTCGATCTTGCAAGTGGATGTAACCCCTTAAACATATTCCAAGCTTAATATTTTCTAATTATATATGAGTTATATAGACGAAATTTAGTAAAAGAAGCTAATTTTGAGTGAAAGAGCGATTCTTGTTAACTGATAATTTAATCAGTTGCATTGAGATAGTGCAGGTTCACCATACTGAAGGCAATTGAGTGAAAATCACTAGAGCTGCTGAATGACTATAATAAATTGCTCAGTGTCTGCAATAGTCTTTCTTTCACTCGGTAACTAATCATTATTTCGTACTACGTAATTCTTGCAAGCATAATACTAAGCAAAGAAATTACCTCAACTTGCTTGCAACACAATAGTTGCAACGCCATATTTCCATTGCAAAACTTTTGCGCCAACAATAAAAACAACATTGCTCAATCTCTTACATATACGCTTCTGGACATACATACGAGTACATATGTACATATATGAGAAGGTCATGTGTTCTCGCGGCGACCGCCAGTGGCGGCAAACATTGCAACAACGCGGCGCTCCGTGCGAATATGACACGCATATATGAATTACGCTGGTGACATAAGATATGCTTAGAATTATGTATGTATTTGTTGCCAATAGTGGCAACAGCAGTAAGAACAACAACAACGCGAAAAGTATAGCGGTCATTTTACACTTGCATTAACAACAAACACACAGCAATTTAGCGCAGCGCTGTAATGAAACGCCAAACACCAGGCGACAAATTCAACTAGAACTTTGCAACAACAATATTACCGGTGACACTCTCACTCACACCTACCAACCACCCATTACAACAAACGGCGCTCACAACCAAGTGGCATATCTCATTTCCAAAGTCTCTATATCGCATTGGGATGATGTTTGAACACACAGTTTCGTTTTATATTTCCCCGGTTGAAATTTTATGCTTATTTTCTATGTTGTTGTTGTTGTCGTTTATAATATTTTCCAGTGCATTGAAATTTTTGTTTTTGTAATTTTAGTTAGTCTTCATTTTAAACTTTGAAGTAGAGTCTAGACTTACAATCGCTTATCATATATCAACTTTAGAGTACAAGGTATTGCAAGAGCATGCAACAGCCCACGGAGACACAAATTAAAAAAAAGCGATTTTCACCAAAGGAGCTTTAGACCTTATGCACATAGCTTTATTCGACCAGTTGCTTCGACCGTAATGCTTGTACTAGTAATTGTGCCTCTGTAACGCCGTCTTAATGCTTACCAGAAATAATAAGTCCTACAAGTTTCTAGCAGCCTGCCAAGGATTGGTGAATCTAATTAGAAGTTTCGATATGCTAAAACCACAAATGAGTGCTTTTTAATATTTTTCAAAGCAATACTCACTACATGTGTTAGTGTCGCTTTCTGGCTAAATGGCTCAAATTATACTATGTCATATTATATTAATTAAATTACTACAATATATACTCGTATATCCTCTACTTGAGTAGTGGAGATCAGCTCAATGCTGCAGTGTCCTTAGAGTTTTCGGTTGTTCTAAAACTTTTTCATCGTCGCATGTTAATCTGAGATTAGTTTAGCTAAACGCTCTCACCACAATGTTGTGAAAATTTTTCCCGCTCAATCCTCTTCAAAGGCAAGCAATTTAAGTCTGGAATCTGTTTTTCGAAATCCGCAAGCAGTTATTTTTGTTGACTAACTCTACTTCTCCAACTCTAAAATAAACTTTCGATCCCTTAATTATCAAAATTACAAAGCTATACTGTTACCAGGTCGATTACTGGGCATAATGTCGGGCATTTTCAAATTATTTTTCTAAATTTGATTTTTTTTAAATTTGATATTTTTCATCGGCTGTCGGCAGCTATAATTTCTGACAAACTTGACAGCCACTCTTGATTTCTTACAAAGAAGCTAAGTGCTTGGCAGGAAATTTGCTGACAAACTGAACTTAGCCAGCTCACAATCTCTCCTTTTAGCTCTCAGGTGATGCATCACTACCACTCCTCCATGTATTAAGAGCAACATTAATAAAACTCAGTGGAATAATTATTAGCAAGGCAGTGTTTAAAGTTAGCTACTGACTAACAACGAAGCAATATCTAATGGCGCTGCGTTGCAGAAAGTTCTAAGAAATTTAGTAATTTTAGCGAGTTCCATGTGGAAGCCCTAAATACTTACGTAAAACTTTACAGTTGCCGCCCAACCGGCATGCAAGTGCGGCGTTCGGGAGGTGTTACAGGTCGCGTAACAATCGATTGCGGGTAAGCGTTATCTGATCCGTTACCCTCACCCCTTAACCAAGATCTAATATTTCGCTGTTTGTCTACGATTTGTATGCACTTGGAATAGTTTATTTTTATTCTATGTACTTTATAGGTGTGTGCGTGTGTGTCTTCTGCTAAGAACCGAGGATATTACAGCCGTCAAACCATGTGCTAGTGTATGCGGCCGTAGTCTGGCTTATGTGCAACACAAGCTATTGAATTGTACATACTGACACATACCGGGTACTGTGTGTAATCGAATATCGATAGCATGATATTGAATAACGTGTGCGTCCTTCTTCTTGGTAGCAATTTTCTTATGTGAGATGTGTTTTCGTTTTTTCGCAATTCAATATTTTCTACTACTATTTTTTTTTGCACAAGCAAAAGTAGTGACAACAACAAACCAACGCAATGGGGTGTGCATTTATTTACATGCACCCGAGCAGCCTACGTTTGTTTAAGTGTGTGTGTGTGTGTGAAATAAAAATGCTTAATGCCACTATTTGTTATAGTATACCTTATACCAATGTGCGACTGTGTTGCATGCAGCGTGTATACGAGTACAATGTTACAAATATGCATAGGCTTATTGTATTACAAGGCGTATCGTAAGTGCATTTGCCGCTATTAAATGACAAACGCAGAATTACGAATAAAATAAAAATGCTCTTCTGTGGTATTGACTGGTGTTAGTTAGCTAGCAGTAATTTAAGTTGTTACTCATGAGTTGTGCTATTTCAAGGGGTTGTAGTGAGATGGATGTAGAATCAAAGTAATTTAGTGTTCAGCTAATGACACCTTCAAGGCTTATCTGCTCTTTTGCTGGCTATTAATGCAAGATCTAATGAAAAATCCAATATACACGCATTTTCAGATTTTGAGATCCCTAGGTATTACCTATACATCTGAAACCTCGACTTGATAGGATATACGAAGTAAGATGCTCTCTGGATTTCTTAGTGGATTTTCCAAGTTCGTAGTTAACGTAATCGTTCTGGATCCCAGTGCCACTTAAATACTCTACAGATGCAGGCTTTATTCTGCAGAGAAAATCGGTGAGAACCCCTCAGAGGGAAGCACTTATTATTAAGGTTCAGTTTGGGTATCTGTTAGAAGCACCTGATTTGAGCCGAGTCGGTTCTCCGATGTCTGCTTGCGTTCTGGCGTCGAGGCCGCTCTTTGCCTCAGCTGTATGAAGCAAGGTGAGGTGGAATCATCTTGTCACTTCCTTCTCCATTGCTCAGCTTTTGCCCGAATGGAATTGAAATAACTCGGTAGACACACCTTTAGTGAACCCAGCGAAGTTGCTAGGTTTAATATTAATTAATAATATTATTAAGCGATCTACCTTTTAGGAGTTTTTGGGTTACACAAAGAACGAATGTCTGTTCAAGTGAGCTTCATCGATTTTGGAACAACCTCACGACCTAAACTAATCGAACTGACCACCCTTTAAAGGTGTGCTTTATCATCAGATGCAGATTTAAAAAGAAATCCGATATAATTAACTAAAGAATTTATACAAATCTTGGGCTTAAGGGTTTAACGAGGACTCATCATGCTAAAAATGCAATCGGACGTTTAACCTCCCTTGTCGAGGAATTCCTGTGTAACCAAAAAATGTTTATACTTTTTCTCCTCCGGTGCGGCATAGCTCACGCAGCTGACCCAGTGAATGAAATAATAAAATACCAACTTAGCTTCGCTGCCGAGCTTTCGGCTCTAATTCGCGCTTATGCTATACATCAATAATAACGGATTACGTTGACATTATTATGAAAATACTCACAAACTAAAATACATTGCAACATCTTCCAGCGCCCTCAATCGCATGCCTTATTAATTGCTCGCATTGGTTATGCTTTCTTACAACTGATTGGTATACCAAGCATCATATCCGTTTCTCTACCAACGTAACACAGCAAAATTATGACGATAACACGGCCTATACCCAAGTACTTCGTTATAAAGCGAAACGAGTATAAATATTACACATGCCGCTTATCCTTGTTGCATCAATGCCTGCATAACATTTGTTTTTCCAATATTCTGCCATGTTTGTTGTTTTTGTACATTAGTATTAGATTTGCTAGTGAGCAGCGGGCCGCCAGCTTCTGCTATCGAATTGCACAGCGTATTTTTATACGGCGCCATCGTTAGCGCACCGGATAATAACAAGGAAAAGATGGAACAGCTTGAGCATAATGGCAAGATGAGCGGGTGGTGGGAGCATAAACATATAACGCATTACGCATTATTAAAGGATATGCTAACAAAGCTTTTGTGCACACATAATCGTTTGTTTTTGTTAGATGATCGAAGCGGCAGTCTATAAACAACATTACCTAAGTTCCTTACACACACACACACACATACATAAGCATTGTATAGCAAGGTGTGAGGTGTTAATTATAAACGAAACAAAATATAATACTCTGTGCCTGAAGCTGATATTTTATTGCAACTGTACGCGTTGACGTGGTTTAGTCAAAACAATCAAGAAAGGAAGACGCCAGAGCACACGCAGTCATAACAAAATATGGATAACGGCTTACCGCATTACAACATGTAATTTTAGGTAGCTGTGGTATTATCAGATCAATGGTCAAAGTTGGAAATCAATACGAGGCACATTTTTGAGCGCCAATAAATACTTATTCAACATTATTTATAAGAACTGGCTATGGTTTTACGGCGGAGACGTCGCCAAGAGTGATAATTATTCTGTTTTTTTTTTTTTTGGAAATAAATCTGTGCACAACATTATAAGTTGTAATCATTTGCGCTCATATAAGTTGTGAGTGTTATAAACAATACAAAATTGGTAGAATAAATCACGACAGTTTTGTTTGGGAATTTCTTTGCATTGCGTTTGACAGAAATATACATTAGTTCGTAACGTCATAAATGTAAGTAGATAAAGGTTTTGTTTACTATGACTATGATGGTTTGACAGCTCGTTACGTTTATGAAAAGAAATGTTGCGTAGGCATCGCTATCTAATCTCAATCCAAACTGAAAACCTGAAAACACCAGGATGAAGTATTTCGAACCTGAATCTTCTCCATTCTAGACTCTTGTTGTGGTTGGGAAACTATAACTCAAAAGCACGTCGTTATCGCTGATTGTAATTTTGAGTTTGAGTGAGTTGAGGGTAGCATATACTTGTACGAGTATTGAACAAAATTGAAATGGATAGCATACTGAATATATGTATATACCTCACAGATCTAAGTTATTTCTTGCCTTTTAAGTTGTTATAATAAGTTTCTAGAAAACTAAAGTTTCATGGTCGCAAATAATGCATTAATGAAATAACTGAATTAACATTTGAAATAAATTTTGTAATCCCAAATAATATAATATTAAAAATTATAAAAAAAAAAGTTTCAATTCCGTATAACAGATTAAAAAACAAAAAAATCCTACCAGATTAAACATTAAAAAAAAAAAGTTTAGTAAAAAAAAAGAAGTTGATAACATACAATTTTTTTTGAAAAACATTTTTTTTATTTCAAAACCCGATTAAAAATTTAATTTTTAATTCCAACTACCGGATTGAAAAATAAAAAAGAAGAATTTTAATCGAAAGCATATATTCGAGAATCAAAAAAAGAGTTTCTTTTCGAATAAACATTTTTTCGCGTTTTTTTAATTTAATCAAAAAATTATATTTTAAATTTTAAATTTTTAATCCCAAAGATTTTGAATGCAAAAATAAAAATTTAATTTTTAATCCGAAAAGGGGTTACATGGGTTTCACGACTTCAAGAAAAAAGTTTTTTTTATACTGTTTTATAATATCTCTAGAGTATTTTGCTAAGTTTTCAAGTAGATCTTAGTAATAGTTTTAAAAATACAGCTTTGAAAAGTTGCGCGCTTGAGGTCAGGTATATAGTCACTCAAAACTTTAAACGCGTTTTTCTCGAAACTGTGTTTTCGAAGTCGGTTGTGAAGATTTCTCGGGAACTACTCAACCGATCTTAATGAAATTTTACACAGGACTTCGAGATATAATTTTTAAAGTATTGAATGAAGAATTTTCTTTTTTGCGAAAAATACATTTTTCGCTTTTTTTTATTTTGTCTTCACCCAATACCTAATTTTCGGTCAAAATTAAGGCACGTATTTTTTCCTCTTTTTTCTCGATGATTCTTTAAGAAGTTCTGCTATCAACGCGAAAGTGCCTTTTTTCCGAAAGACTGCCGAAAATGTTGTTGTAATGGCTGAGTTGTGAATATTTTCTTTCGAAAATTTCACAAAATCTTTGCAATATATGTATTTTTAGAATAATAAAAAGTTTGAAAAAAAAATTTAATTTTTTATATGAAAAAAAAAGTTTAATTTTTTATATGAAAAAAAAACTTTAAAAAATGTCGGTTTTTGCTCGAGGAAACCCCTGTAACTATTAAAACCATTAAAAAATTTGCAACCCTGATTGTCGTGTTCTAAGCTGAAAAAATGTCAGTTTTTGCTCAAGGAAACCCATGTAACCCTTAAAAAAATTCGCAACCCTGAATGTCCTGTTCTAAGCTGAAATTGGTTTGTAGATCTGTGCGCTCAACGAACCAAAACTATACTTTACAGAAGTACAAGGATCTCTATATGAATTTTATCTAATTTGAGTATTCGGAGTAAATTAACAACCACGTCTCCATTACCAATAAATTTCGTTTTTAACACACACATTAAAAGTGTTATTAAATTATGATGACGATGAGCATGCACATTTTTAATATCGAACAACATGTTTAAGGCGCTAGAGCGGCTGGGCATAAAGCAGAGAAGTGCAGCTGTGTAAAATTCGTATTATTCACTTTTAATTAAAATGCATGGCAATTTATAGCAAAAACCATAGATTTGGCAACGGATATTAGCGCTTTGCAACACTGCAATGCACTTCGAAATATACGCGTGGGCATTAAATGAACCAAACGGACTTGTTTTTGAAGTTCTCAATTACGAATTTCCTTATTTTCAACATAAATGCATTGGAAAAAGCAACAAAACAACAAAACAACAAGAAGTTGATAGCATTGTGCCTTGCTCGCTGGTGGGGAGTGCAAAAAAGCAAAGCGCAAGTCATACGAACTGTCATCATTTAAAATTTAACGGCTGCAATTTGAGCAGTGGCATTTTCAATACACAACGTGTGTTTGTGTGTGTGTGTCTTGTTGCATGTGTGGTGAATATATTTGATATTGTGTATAGATAATATTTTTCTTTGCATGCATGTATGTGCGTACATGTAAATATGTATGCGCTGGCTTTGCACACAGTTCAATGTGACTTGACGGTACTTTGGTGTGCGGATGTGTGTGCATCCCAGTTTGTAATTACGTGAAATTTATTTACTCGCTCATTTGCTGCTTTTGCCATTGATGCTGGTGTTGTTGTTGCTGTTGCCTTTATAGCTATTATTGCAGCGCTTTTTGCCTATTCGTTTATAAAATCTCAGTTTACAAAAGCGTATCATATTTATTTTATAATGAATTGAGCACAAGCACACACACACGCGCATACACAGGTTTGCAAATGAGTAAGGCCAATGCATTTGCATGTATGTATGAGTTGCTGCAACAAATGTTGCAATAGAAAAATAGCAAAAAACAAAAATAACAGCAACTTCATGCAACATCTCAGCTGCGCTGCCACAACAGCAGACGCCTTGGCTGGACTCAGTATGGGTTCGGTGTGTCGAAAAATTAACATCTTCCTGTAGCTGTAGCCTGTAGACAGTGACTGCAGTCGTATGCGGCACGGTCACATGCCACAGTCAGGGGGGGTGGGGGTAAGGTGAACGTCGAAAGGAAGGTAAGGTATTCGTAGAAATTCGATAGTGTTTTGGGTGCGTACATGTGACCCAAGGAATTGTGTTGCAAGCTCAAAGTTACGCACACATACAAGTGTGTGTGTGTGTGTGTGTGTAAGTAGCCAAATGCACATATCTGCCACATGCCGCATACGCTACACATACATACGAGTATGTATGCCCCAACGACAAACAATACTTTGCTACTTTTGCTGCTTCTTCCACCTTTATCTTCATAATAACGACGCTGAGCTTGCTGTACTTGTACTTCAGCTTTTGGCAATTCGATTACAAAGCAGCAGTAACAAAAACAACAACAAAATAAACAATGAATAATATTCAATATACATATGTATTTAACCACACTCACACACATGCACATGTATGCATGACCTCCGCCACATGCAACACGGTTTGCACCATATCACATGCAACAGCCCAGGGGTGTAATAATAACGAATACGACAACAATAACAGCAACAATGTGAGCGCACACGGTAAATAAGCAAAAGCAACAGCAAAACTGTCATTACTGTGATATTTGATAGGCGCTCTCTGGTTTTGACTGCAACACGGCAAGACTGGCAGGCTCGCAGGCTGGCAGGCTGACAATGGACCCGAGAGGGCATGCGACCGGTGTGAAAGGGATAAGGTGACAAGAGCGCAGTAGCGAGTATAAATCATTTGCATGCATCAGAGTATGTGCACACATACATACAGGCACATTGCTGGATATCAGCGTCGGCAATCGGCATGGAATTATATGTGTCGGGCAAAACGCATGAAAAGGATATTAGGTTGCATGTTGCAAAGCGATAATATAAAACATATTTTTCATTAGCTAATGGTATTAAAGATTTGGATTCTCAAAGTAACTAGTTTCTTGGTGTAAAGGCTCAGTTAGATCAAGTATATTCTTAACATTAAGTACTTACATGCAATATAAATGTATAATTGCCACGTAATTTCATATTCGTACAAATATATATATGTAAATGGTATTTAAAAAAAGAAAAATGATAACTTCGGTTGCACCGAAGCTGTAATACCCTTCACAAATCAAAAGTTTTCGTAAAAGAACTTGGTTTTGATCGTTCAGTTTGTATGGCAGCCATATGCTATATCGGTCCGATCTGAAAAATTCGTTCGTAGATTATAGCGTTGTCCACAGCTATAATTTATGCCAACTTATGTAAAGATATCTTGTCAAATTAAAAAGTTTTCCATACATAAACTGGATTTGGAGCGCTCAGTTTGTATGGCAGCCATATGTTATAATGATCCGATCTTAACAATTTCTTCGGAGATTACATTGTTGCCTCAAATAATAACCCATGCCAAATTTCGTGCAGATACCTCTTCAAATGAAAGAGTTTCCTATACAAGCACTTGATTTCGATTGTTCAGTTTGTATGGCAGCTATATGCTATATCGGTCCGATCTGAAAAATTCGTTCGTAGATTATAGCGTTGTCCACAGCTATAATTTATGCCAACTTATGTAAAGATATCTTGTCAAGTTAAAAAGTTTTCCATACAAAAACTGGATTTGGATCGCTCAGTTTATATGGCAGCTATATGCTATAGTAACCCGATCTTAACAATTTCTTCGGAGATTACATTGTTGCCTCAAATAATAACCCATGCCAAATTTCGTGCAGATACCTCTTCAAATGAAAGAGTTTCCTATACAAGCACTTGATTTCGATTGTTCAGTTTGTATGGCAGCTATATGCTATAATGGTGCGGTATCGGTGCTTCCGACGAATAACCAGTTTTTTGCAGAAAAAAGAATGCGTGCAAATTTTCAGATAGATTTTCAGATTTCATATAGATAGTACGCGTATATACAGACAGACGGACATATTTAGATCGTCCGATTATTTATATACATATATATTCTGTGTGTTTCAAACTTCGTGTCAAAGTTAATATACCCTGTACAGGGTATAAATATACTGATTTAACCACATCCAATGGGTATGCCATAATTGCTCATTTCGAACAGCGTTTTTAATCCAAAATAATTATTTGGTAATAAATACCGAAATTTTTCAATATCTACTCAATTTCAAATTTGTACACAATCGAAAATATATAACTATTATAACCTCTCCCCTAACATTTTTCGCAAATTCAATTGGATTTTGCAACGCCCCACGACTTCCCCCCACATACATACATATGTGCACAGTGCGGCAGTTGTCCAATTCAACATTTGGCTCAACCGCCTCTTCCTGTGTCCTATTCATTATACTATTTTATGCGAATCAATTTTCATTGTTGTTGTTTTTGTTGCCGTTGCTTTATTTTATTTACTTTTTAATATATTGCCAGCGCTACCTTCCCTACTCGGCATTATTGCTGAGTGTTATGGTTTTTGTTGCTGTTGTTGTTGCAAGCATCTACAATTACATGTGCGTCTCCGATTACACATCGTTTCGTTGTGTTTGGCATAAAATTAATTTTCCACCATTACAGCGTGCATTGCTGTAGCTTAACAACTATGTTGTTGTTGTTGTTATTGTCTGCTGTGCTGCGCATAGGCAAAGGTATATATTTGATATTTCTTGCTGCTCTTGCTCTCTTCCCTGTTGTTGTTGTTGTTATTTTGGATATTTTCGCGCCAGGCCACGTGTTTCCCGCACCGCGCTATTTCGACGTATTCGATTACCATTCGCTTCGTTGTTGTAGTTTTTATTGTTGTTTGTGAAAAAGCGCGAAATTCAAATGTTCATAATAACAATAATTTCTCAAATATTTAATTACATTAGATGCTTAACGCCTCATTTTACACCATTCGCCGTTAGTCGCATTTACAGCGGCCGCGCTGCCCACACGCTGACACTGCACTCGACGCAGCGGCTTAGCCCCCCCGGCAGTTTCCTTGTTTCGTTTTTATTTTTGCCTTATACTCTCGGAACATTTTCCATTAGAGTATAATAGTTTTGTTCACCTAACGGTTGTTTGTAGCACATAAAACTAAACGAGATAGCTATAGAGTTACATATAGGATGACGAAACGTGTTAAATTCCGGGTGACTGTTTGTCTGTCCGACTTTTCGTGCAAGCGATAATCCATGCGAAAATTGAACAAAGGGCATGGCACCGCTCACCTTTAGATTAATTAATACATTACAAGATTAAATGAAAATTTACCGCATTCGTCAATGACCCTTAGCGAAGTCTACATCCCCATAGATCCTTCGGAATGGTTGTTGTCCGCGCTAAAAGTAAACAAAACGCTCTATTGTCTAAAGCAAAGGTCTTTGACCTTTGGAAAGGTTATTGACTTCAGCAAACGTAAACAAAAGTGTCAATGATCTTTGGCGAGGTCGTTGACCTTGAAAAATGTAAGCAAAAGGGTAATGGACTTCATCAACGGTCATTCAGCTCCGTAATGGTTGTTGTCTTTGCTAAAGCTAAATACAGTAGTCATTGACCTGGTCTAAGGTTATTGGCCTTTGAAAGGGATATGGACCTCACCAAATGTAATTAAAAGCCTCACCGACCTTTGGCGTGATCGTTGAGCTAGAAAAATGTAAACAAAAGGATCCATGACCTGAGCTGTGAAATCGGGTCAATAATTCTATGCCCAATAAAAGATTTTATATTTTATGCTCTTGGATATCCTATAGTTTAGTGGCGAAATGATTTTGTAATTCTAATCTGCAAAGGTTAAAAATGTTCGGTTACACCCGAATTTAGTTCATTCTTGCTAGTTTTTATTTTTCTGCAGAAAGTATCAAATATTCAGCGCTGCATGCCAAAGTTTTTAATTATTCTGTTTTTTTTTTGAATGCCGTGTTTTGCATATTTTTCCGCACAGCTGCTCGGTTTACGTAAAAATAGTTCCGCAGAATGTGTTGCAATCACAAACCGTATAAAGATTTTAAGTACCGCATAGTTTTACGGTTGGCGCTTAGACTTCCATTTGAGGCTTGCAGAAATAGTTTAAAATAAAATACCTGAAAAACAGATAATATGACTTCGTTGGCGAATAAGAACAAAAATAGCAACAACATATTTCCCTCCTAGGATACCAAATAGATCTATATCTATAATATATCTCAAGCCGAAATTCAAAAATAAAATTGAGCTTTACAATTTGCCACAAGAATTCAATGGATTATGTTTGTCGTATTTGATTTCATGAAGTTATAGTCTTAATTGCTAATTGTTTAGCTAACAAGCTTGTTACTATTGTTAGTATGATTTCAACTGATATGTGAGCAACACACTTACACACACACGCACACAACAGCGATATTACTGCATATTGATTTAATTATTAACTTAAATTCCCATGAAAACTCAGTTAATATGTTTGCAAACTTTGCAACTTTGCACATGTAAACATTGCAACTGCACACACTCAAACACGCGCGCACGCAAACACACGCAAACTTGGCGTTGCCCTTGCCACTGCCCAGCGCCGCGAGCGCACAGCAACCAGCGTTTATAAAGACAACCTAGCGTTGTTGTTGCAACGTTGGTGACTACGACAATGATGCTGTTGACGATATGAGATCTCTCAGCTGCTCAAATTACAAACCGGCAGATTTCTTACCTTATTTACTTCTTTTTCCCATTTATTAATTTTAATTTATGTGGGGTTTTTAATTTCTGATTTGTGCGCGTCGCGTTGCGAGCATGAAGGCGATTCGATAGCGCGACGCAGCGCAGTCGATGAGCCGAGGCTACCACCCCAAACGCCACGCGAACGGGCAACTTGACTGGCGCGCTAACTGACGCGCTTTGCTGACTGCTTAGCCATTTGGCTGAGTCTGGCGGCGGTTGACTGCGTTCGACGGCCTGTGAGTGTGCGCGTCGATGTGAAACTGAAACCAGTCGATCGCGTAGGTAACGGTGGAGAGCGGAAGAGCGTAAACTATGTCGGCATATATACTTAGGTATGTATGTAGGCCAGTGGCAAAGAAGCTGCGACTAAATTGCGAATGGAGACTTAAAAACAAAATTAATTTCGAGTGGGGGTTAGGTAAATGATGCGGCAATGCGGCAAGAGTAAATGTGATATGCCTGTAAGCGACGCTATGTTGTTTTGCAGCAATTATTTTTGCCATTCCTGCTCGAGCTCAAGTGGCCAGCCATTCAATATTCTTTTCCAATGTGGCCAATATTAAATGCTGCGTTTTTAGAAATATGTATAAACCTTTCTTGTGGTTGGTTCTGTTAGTTGTTTTTTGGTGCGGCTAAGCATTTATTTTATTTAATAGCTATTATTCGAACTTTCATGTGACATTCTTCGCTAGATTTACGACTTTGGAAATGTAAGACGCCTTCGTTGATTATCTCAGCTTCGATTTTTACTCATTCGCTTTGGTCTTTTAGAGTATTAATTTTCTTCATTTTAATTGCGCATTACGACTCTGCGTTGCAATGACTACTTTTGTCGAGTAGTGGTCTACTAATGGCCCTGGCATTTATAGCTTTGCAAGAGGTTTTTTGCAATTTTTCGATTTTGATATTGATTACAAGTAATCATTAATTGATAAGCGTGTAATCGGTAATAAAATTGGAACTATATTTTTAGTTAGTCCCAGACGCGGTGTACTAGTGTTTTTTGGTGCGCTTAACGCTCCGAGAACTTTGGGCTTGAGGTCAGTTTTTGACGGAAATGTATTGATTTCCTTTCAGCAAGTAATTGCAAAACTACCAGAGTACCCATCTAATCCTTGTTTCAATACTGCCTCAACTGTGATAGCGCTTTCGGTAGCTTGATCACCCAATAAAGCTCGCGTCAATTGATAGACGCACAAAGAAGTAAGAAACTATTCGAATTAATTTGGTTTAAAAGAAAGTCTTTTAAAAAAAAGAAAAGTCTTTAAAAGCATGAGTTATTTTCACAATTTCGGTTCGCCCGAGAGAAAATACGTTACCTAAAAGACTTTGAGATCTCAAACCTCAAATCTCAAAAGTAGAAACACACTTTTTAAAATAAGAAAAAGAACGCTAAACTTATGTACGTAAAGCCAGTCACAGGCTGAATTAAGCAACATCATATCTGGTACTTAGTAAAGATGGACGACAATTGGAAAGATCAGGTTAATTTTACAGGGCTTCTAAGACCACCTAAGAATCAGAGGATGGATAAGACATTGATGCGGTTTTGTTTACGTTTGAGATATTTGGAAAGAAACTGTCAGCCCTTAAGCGGTTACAAGGTTTTCGTCGAGTCAAAAACGCACTATTTTCAATAATATTTTTTCATATAAAAATGAAATATTTTATTCAAACTTTTTATTAATCCAAAGATACATATTTGATAAAAAATTTTTAAAATTTTCAAAGGAAAATATTCCAAACTCGGTCATTACGACGTCATTGCCGACAGTCCCTCGGAAAAAAGGTGCTTCCGCGTTGACAGCAGAACTTCTGACAGAATCATTAAAAGTAAGCAAGACAAAAATATGTGTTTGAATTAAGTCCATAAACTAGGTATTGAACAAAGGAAAAACAAAAAAGTGAAAATTGTATTTTTGGCAGAAATTTAAAAAAAAATTAAAATTTTGCTGAAAATTTCTCGACGTTTTTTTGTTTTAAATAATTGTTACTGAAAATGATAATTGAAAACCTTGTAAAATTTCATTAAGTTCGATTGAGTAGTTCGCGAGCAATCTTGACAATCGACTTTGAAAACACAGTTTCGAGCAAAAACGCGTTTAAAGTTTTGAGGGACTATATAGACCTCGAGCGCGCAACTTTTCAAAGCTGTATCTTCAAAACTATTACAGCGATCAACTTGAGAATTTAGTACAATGTTCCAGAGATGTTATAGAATTAAATATGACAATACATTTTTGTTTTTGTTTTTTGAAGCCGTGAAACGCTTTTAATTTTTTTTCAAATTGAAATGAAAGTTTCCTACACCCTGTATTACTGCAGCTTCTTATCAGAAGATGTCGATCATATATATATTTATAAAATGTATATACGAGTATTAATTAGTGTTGACGTACGCTTTAGAGCATTGTACTACTTCGGTGCTAGAGAATTTGCTGCTGTCATATATATTTACAGTTAATGCACTCACATATAATATTATATATTGTATGTGCATGCCTCAGACACAACGATGCGAGTGCGTTGCTTTAAACTTGAATTCCGTTCCGCTGTAAAATCATGCCGATTTCTTTCTTTTGCGAATTTTGACCGCGTACAGGCAAAGGGAGCCGAAAGTGTTATTTGATATGTTAAAAGCAACAAATGAGACGCGCAAACAAAATCAACAAAAACAAATTGCAATAGATTTAAGCACTGCAGAGCTGTTGTTGTTGTCCATATGATACAATAACGATGACAAAAGCGATTTCACAACCTCTTGAAGATGTGAAACGGCTGGCCGACAAGAAAAACGAAATAAGAAATAAATCTTGGCCGCCGTAAGGCCATTTTCACGCTGGCTAGTAGCAGCTGCCACATGTCAACTCGCAGGCGATCGAATTAGTAATTGAAATTGGAATATTTCACACTTACTTGCACAGTTTATCTGCAAAAACACACATGCGCACACACGCGCAATCGAGCTGGCGTGCACCGGTGTGCGCTTCGTGCGCCGTGTGCACTTTTTTCTTGCCACCAAACACCGTCCGGCGTGGAAGTGCGATATCAAATTTGATACTCGACTGCACTGAAGCGCATGATTGAAGGCATCGGCTGACACGCCAACAGCGCGCTGCTGTTTTGATGCGCCATGCAGCAGCAACACGTTCGCACACGCGGGCAACTGGTGCAAAGTACCGCCAAACCAAGCGAAAGACAACAAATAAACGCAATTAAAATAAGACTTGGACATTGCTGGCAAGCTGTTCAATAAACACTTATATATATATATATATATGTGTGTGTGTGTGGTGCCTGGTACCGTCAACACTGTTGCTAGTGTTTTTGCACACAACATTTGTATCATTCGATTTGCGGTGCCACCAGTTGCCAGCAATATTGCAATTGCACCAAAGCAGATGCAAATTGCGCACATCAAGGAAATCAATATTGGCCAGCCCAGCCAGCGATAAGAATGTGAAAATTAAGAAGAAACTGTAAAGGGTGGATCAAGTCGCAAGTGCTAACTGTTGTTACGAGGAGCGCAGGCGGCGCAAGTGTACCGTAATTCTTTGTTATCGACAGATGGAAATGCTGATGGTGTCACTTGGCAATGAAATGTTGCAAATGTCATTTAATATGTATGTAATACAAACATACAAACATACATACATATACATATAAATATCGCATGTATTCATACGAAATTGTAGCATTAATTATATGCACCACACACTCATTTACATAAATTTCTGCTTGCATTCCCTCAATTTGTTGCTTCCACTTTGCGGGTGTCGTGTTCGGCATGATTTTGTGGGTCTTTGCGGTCACAGCTGTGTCCATAGCTTGGTTTAAAATCGAATTTCGTAATGCGAACTTTTTCCTTAATTTGCAAATGTATTATACATGCTTTTATGTATAACATGTACATATATACTTTTAAATGCGAAACACAACTGCAGATCTTATGATAAAGCCGGATTAAATAAGGCAAATCAAACCAAGAAGCATGTTCATTTCGGCTGCAACGAAGTTATAATACCCTTCACAGTTGGATTTATTATAGAAACTTACTAACTAAATCGGTAAATGTACGGCCAAAGGTGTGCAAGTATTTTTTTGCTTTTTAACTTTTAATAATCCAGTCAGAAGTTCTGCTCTGAATCAGCAGTTTTTCAGCGAGCAAAAGGCATGTTAAAAGTTTAAGCTTCATATCTCAAAAGCTAAGGGACTACATAGTTCGTGTATATACAGACAGACAGACAGACGACTATGGCTAAATCAACTCAGCTCGACACGCTGAACATTTACCATATAGGTATATCCTCGTATACCAGTGCATTATCGGGTTTTTGGGTTCTTTGCAGTGAACATTCTTTTGAGTTCTGCGAACCGGAATGTGTTCCTGGAGAGCAGGGCCGGCGAATACGGAGCTTTCGTGTATAAAAAACTTGCTTTGATAACTTTAGAGTTCCAGATATTGCAATCAACGTCATTTTGCGGTCACTCGAAAACATTTCGTGCAAATTTGTTATGCTCTGCGCCTAAAATTATGCTAATTAAACATTTTCTTGTATAATAATTTTTCCACACTTAAGTATGTATGTATGTAAATATATATCTATTGCTATGATTTATCGTAAACTCCTTTCAGAAAGTCTAGAGATGAAATACTATAACATGATTTGTTATTTGTTTGCAGGAATTCGCCGAGAACACAATGAACGAGTTGCTCGGCTGGTACGGGTTCGATGGTGTGGATCGCCTGGACTTGTCAACGAAAACCAGCCGCCTGCTGCAATCCGCGGCAGTTGCACAAGCGAACAATGCGGCGCTGACTGCTGCTAATAGCAACTGCGCCAACAACAACAACTCCAGCGCCAGTAACAGCGGCATGAGCCAACAACAGCGACATTGCATGGAGAAGCGGCGTAGTCGCAGTCGAGCTGCTACCTTGCTGCAATTGCAACAGCAACAGAACGAACATATGCGCAACATTAACAACAACACCAACAATAGCAATAGCAATGCGAACAACAAAAATAGCAGCAGTAGAAAAATTACGCTTAGTTGTGGCGGCGGAAATTATCACACCGGCAACAGAGCTAACGCCAGCGGTTTATCTGGTGTCAGTGGCGGTGGTGCTGGTGGCGGCTGTGAAAGCACAACATCCGACCACGATACGCGCAGTTCACGTGAGGAGGATTCAAAGAGTCCGATTTCAGCGGGCAAAAATACAACTCTGGAGGAGAAAATCGGTGAGTAGCGACAGGGGTGCACAAGATGTGGGCGGTAATGTATCGCTGACTCTATGGTATAGCGTAGGCTTTCGTGTAAAGCAGCGGATAGGCGTGATTATGTGTTTTTGAAAGCATTGATTGTTTTCGAACTTCTAATTTCTCGCGGATGAATGTTCGTTGCGTGCCGATAACGCTGGCGAAAAAATCTCTCACTCTACCGCTCTGCCTTAATGAATACTACGTTTAGCAGAAATTAAAGCAAAGCTTCAATGCTAACGCAGTTGGCAGTATTACTCTTCGGGCATGTTGGCAACGCCATTTTATATATTTGAAGAAGATTATTTTAGAAGGCCTGAACACATGTGTGTATCTCAGCAATAGTAGATTCTCAGTTAAAGTCAGCAGGTCTTCTCTTTTAACCCAATTTATATAATATATGGTCTGCGCTATCAAAGCCGTTAAATATCAGAAGATGCTAGAAGAACTTAACAGTACCAAACTCAAACCATTCTGCTCCTGATTTCTTAGCTCTATATATATATACAAGTATACAAGTATATTGTATATACTATATGCCTCCTCCATTAAAATTAAGGCTTCATACATACACATTCTAGATAGATATGCTTGCATGTGAAAAGCTCCAACTCAGACAGCTTTTAGGCATTATCATACAGAAAAATAACCATATATACGTATAAGGGTGGAGCGAAAAAAAACATTAGCCAGAGGATAAAATTTGTAGATTATAAAAAAAGCAAATTTTTGGAAAAAAAGAATTTTTTTAACATCTCACTTTTAAAGTAAAGTTCGAGTTAAAATTTTTATTTCGAAAAAAAAGTTTGATAAGTGTTCTAGAAGCTGTGGAGAGTCCTCTTTCTGGCCAATTAAAAGTTATCAACATTTGTGGTCATTATTGGAGTTTTAAAATTTTTTTTTTTTTGTAAAACTCGAAATTTACTTCAATAGTGGCCCACCCACTCACATGTATATGTTAAAAAAAAATGTTTTCCCAAAAATTTTCTTTTTTTATAATCTACAAATTTTACTCTCAGGCTAAGCAAAAAAAAAATTGTTTCACTCCACCCTAATACATATCTAGCAATCCGTTATTCAATTACATAAATCAGCTTCTGTACATGAAAATTGGTTTACGTATACATACATACATATAAACATGTGCTGAGTGGCAAATATACAAATGGGAATCGAAAAAGAAGCTTTGCACACATCAGAACAAGAAAACTATCAGGTTTAGGAATATTAAACACAGCATGACTGATTTGTACTGCCACAAAAACTACACACACATATACATATACCTACAAATACATATGTATGTATGTTTCTTTGGATTGAGGCAAGTAGTTATAAATTTCAGTGCTGCTATAGCGAATGGCAGCGGCAGCGGCAGCGCCTGTCTGGTATGCTTATCTTAACCTAAAGTAGCTAAACAACAACAAATTTGCACTAAATATGTATATAAACAACAACACTTCCTTACTTACACACGCCTTTCGGCCACTTTGCTGCCGCATACATACATGCAAGTGGGTGTCGCTCTCTCCTTCGTCGACGCTGGAAACCGTGCGTCGAGTTCATAGTTTTCATTTTGAGTGGTGTAAAATTTCAAATTTTGCATTTTTAATGATTTCATCCGATTTTTGCTTTTCACAAATTCATTATTCTGTCTCGAAAGCAAAATAAGAATGCAACAACAAACGAAGTAGGTAGTCAAGTTACAAATAGTTTTATGCTCGTCTCATATTCGCTGCCAAATACGCTCGCACTTCTGCTTCGTAGCATAAATGATAATTAATATCCTTTGCTGCTCGCTACACTTGCAATATTTTCAAGTAATTAAAAGTAAAGCTTTCATACTTTGTACGCTTTCACCTCAATCTGATTATATGAGCGCATATCAATGGTTTGCATTTTCTCATTACACCTTTTTTGGTTTTTCAGACCTGCTGAACTGCTGTTGGTGTCGTCGTCCGGTACCCGAAAACGCACCCGAGTTTCTCACCACCACCGATGGGCCGCGTTACTGCTCGGAATCCTGCTTTACACAATCAAGACGCGCCTCCTTTAAGAAAGCCAAAACTTGTGATTGGTGCAAGCACGTGCGACATGCCATCAGTTATGTGGACTTTCAAGATGGTGCTTCGCAGCTGCAATTTTGCTCCGATAAATGTCTGAATCAGTATAAAATGCAGATTTTCTGCAAAGAGACACAAGCGCATCTGGACATGAATCCTCATCTGCGTGAACAAGGTCTGGAAGCGGTGGCGTCCGGCAATGGTGCTGGTCTCATTACGCCAGACTTGTGGCTGCGCAATTGTCGTAGTCGTTCGGCATCGCCAGCATCGACAATATCCGTTTCTCCAGGCCCACAAGGTGCCGCCGTGATTACAGCGCAAAATGTTGGCATGGCCACTGGCTCTTCATCTTCTCCAGCTTCTTCGGCAGCGTCAAATGTGGGGCACTCTACAGTGCCTCCACATAAGCCCATGATCTCGGTGGCGCCTGTCTCGAAACTCATGTCGAAGAGTGTCGGCATGTTGAGCTCTGCAACGGTGCCTACATCGAATCGCGTCTCACCGAAACACAATCGCAAAAAGCGACCATTGCGCTCCAGTTTAAGTGGCAGCGCTAACGCACATGCCGAATTATCTTCCGCCTGCATGAAGGGAAATCATATGACACGTGAGGGCAGTAGTTTGAGTGGCTCAGCCGCTACTAATACATCCAACTTGATAGGCAAGTGTAAATCAATGTTGAGCGGCAGCGGTAACAACAGCTTGCGCACAAGTCCAGGCGTGCATATGCCAGTGCCTGGTGCAAGTGGAAGTTGCGGAAAGACAGGTGCATCTGTGTTAAACCAATTCGCTGGTTCAAGCGTACAGGATCTTCATATGAGTGTACCACCATTGTCACCAATGTTGGAACAACAAAGTCCGTCCCATGTGCTGCCATCACATCCGTTGAGTAGCGCACGTTGCGGTACAAATATACCACCGGCGTTCTTCGCCACGACTACAAGCGGTCAACCCCCTAACAATGCTGGACCACATCAGCAAATACCACACGGTGCATTCCCGCCACATCATCCACCCTTTCTACCAAATCCTGGAGCGCCCACAGTACCTGGTTTACTGCCGCGATTCTTCGGCGCTGGCGGTTTTCCTGCATTTCCGTTGCCCCCGCATGTGGTGCAAACGCCGCCTGACGTGATGGGCGGTTTGGGGCTTGGCGCCTTGCTAGGTGCGCCTCCACCAGTTACAGTTATGGTGCCATATCCCATAGTTATACCGCTACCCATACCCATACCGGTGCCACTGCCAGTGATGGACTTTTACAAAGCTTACTTGTCCCCCGAAGAGCGCAGCAAACTAAAGGAAAAAGAAGCAAGTGAAGCCAAGAAAGATACGTTGAGGTCAAATACTGCGGATGATGAGGCAGACGCTGAAACTGGATTGGAAAATAGTGATTGCGAACAAAAAATTGAAGTTGGCGAAGAAACCGTCAACGAAGAGCCGTTAGATTTCACTAAAACAAAGAACTGTACGCAAGCGCAGCATATTGAGACCCAAAATGAAGAAATCGGTACGGTTTCTGTGCATTCGGTTGAAGACACCGCATGCAGTCTTAAACGCGCCTTGTCCGACGAGCAATTGACAACGACAACGATATTGTCACCGGCAACACCAGTCACCCCAACGACCAACACAACTACCATCACCGCCGTTACACCATCGCCGGACCGTTCTCCATGCTCACCAGCCACGTCTTGCAAAGCCACGCATTGCATTGTACGTTCAGATGAATCGGGAGCAATCAGACACGAACTAAACACAGATCCAAATCAAGCTGGTGGTGCTATCGGCGATTGTGACGATGCTAAACAAAAATTACCGAAATTTAAGATAACGCGACTACAAACGAAGCGCACGCTCCTACAAACCAAAGAATCACCCAGCACGCCCACCACTTCGGCGGCTGAATGCAGCCGACCATTGCGAAAGCGTAAACGCATAATCGATTGCGATTTTCAAAAGTTAGCTCTTAAAGAGTTGACGTCAGCAGATGGCGATGGCGAAGAAAACGCGGACTTGCATAGTGAGGAAGCTGATCCCAAAACGACAGGAACCAGTTTATCAACAATAGCGTGCAATAATAATACTAAAGCCCAAAGCAAAAAGTAGAGTTATGTAATAAATATAGAAATAATTTTAGAATTCAATAAGTTCAACTTTAGTTTGATTAAGAAAATAGCATAAGTAAATATTGTTAATGCTAAGGACATAATATAAGAGCATAAACGTATACTCTAATAAAAATATCACACATTTCATGGGCGGTGTACATATAAATCGCTTGAAATTTGGTTACATAGCTTCAAGCCAATATTTTGTTCTACTGTGAATTTAGTATAGTGAACCAAATAAGGTTTTTGGCACATTTTGGTTTACTTTATTAATTAAAGTTAAATGTAAAATTAAAAATGTCTTAAATTAATAAAAAAAAAAAAAGTTCAATTTTTACATGACCTTGTTGAACGCACAGTAACGGTTGTTTTGTTGTCGTTGTGGGTTTTGTAATATGATTGGAAGTAATAAAGTAACAGTTCTAAGCCGGATATACCACATAATCAAGCATTTTCCTTTTCTTATTCTGAATGCTTGCGGACAACAGTTCACAATAGCCGTGAGTAAATACAATTTTTAATTGGAGAGTTAATTTGCTGAGGTTATAATTGTATATATTACAATAAATAATAAAATAAATTAAAATATATACGATAAAACAAATTATTTTGGTATTTCTGTGCAAAGCTCAGACAGCAAGTGCAATATAGACATTATTATTATATTTTTAAATAATCAAATGGTATGGCCACATTAAGTTGTCAATTGGAAATGTCATACCACACTGCGTTGAAGCGCAACAATCGCGAAATTGCGAAATTGCAAAATTTAAGTCTGCAAAGTTCCGCCAAATTTTAAACAATTTACATTGCTAATATAATTGAATAACACAAATTATTTCTATAATATGAGCGAGGAAGTAAATGCTGAAGACGTGCTGCGCATATTGGTGGCAACTGACAATCACTTAGGCTATGCAGAGAAAAATGCGGTGCGCGGTAAGTATTTCGATTTTGAATAGTCGCGTATTTAAAAAAAGCTGGGACTACATTGGCTACCCTTAGGAGACGATAGCTTTGTAACTTTTGAAGAAATACTTCAAATGGCTGTGCAGGAAGATGTTGATTTTATTTTACTCGGAGGCGATTTATTTCATGATGCAGTTCCCAGCCAAAACACACTGAACAAGTAAGTTATAAGCCGTTTAATGAATATTTGCAGATTAATTTAATTTTTTTTTGTTGCATAGCTGCATGAAATTACTACGGCGCTACACATTTGGTGACAAACCGATTGGCATTGAAATGCTTAGTGATCAGGCGGTGAATTTCCACAACGCCATCAATGAGACTGTCAACTATGAGGATCCAAATCTTAATGTAGCTATACCTGTGTTTTCCATACATGGCAACCATGATGATCCCAGCGGTTTTGGACAACTTAGCTCGCTTGATTTACTCTCGACAAGTGGATTAATAAATTATTTTGGACGTTGGACTGATCTCACAAAAGTAACTATTAATCCTTTACTAATGCGCAAAGGTGAAACACAATTAGCATTGTATGGACTGAGTCATATACACGATGCACGTTTGCGACGACTATTTGAGGATTTTAAAGTCAATATTGCGTGTCCAGGTCCCGAGGAAGGTGAATGGTTTCATTTGATGGTTTTGCATCAGAATCATGCTGATCGCGGTCCAAAAAGTAATATTCCAGAAGAAATCCTACCTGAGTTTTTGCATTTAGTTATTTGGGGTCACGAACACGATTGCCATATAAATCCTAATTTTAATGCGACACGAAACTTTTTTGTTAGCCAACCGGGTTCATCTGTTGCCACTTCGCTAGCTGAGGGCGAGGCGCTCAAGAAATATGTGGGTTTGTTGGAAATACATAAAACGCGTTTCCAAATGAATCCGTTACCATTACAAACCATACGCCCATTTATTTTTGATTCGGTCGATTTGTCTCAAATGACGGAAGAACTAAAGCTGGATGAAGGAGATGTACAAAATAAAGTTATAGCTATGGCAAAGGAGCGCGTTGAAAATATGATAATAAAGGCAAAGGAGCAATTCACCGGACATCCAAAACAACCGCAATTACCGCTTATACGTCTGCGTATCATCTTTTCAAATGAGGAGCAAATGTTTAATGCGATACGCTTCGGTCAGTCGTACAATGAAAAGGTAATATGTGCAAGTTAAAAAAAAAATTAAATAAAATAAATTGAAATAACCTCCGACAATCCTAGGTAGCCAATCCAGCAGATATGATACATTTTAAAAAAGTAGTAAGGCGTGCCAAGGGCGAGTATTCGGAATATGACAATGACGCTTTGCGTTGTGCCTTAGATAACATTCAAGTGGTAAGTTGGCTTTAAAAGTAGTGTTAGTATATAGAACTGTATACAGTTTGATCTCTAGGATGTGGACAATGAAATGAAAATCGAGAATTTCATTGAGCGATATTTTCAAGAAATTCCAGCCAAACGCCGGTTAAAAATTCTATCGCCACAAATCTTGGCAGAAATGTGCAATCGTATTGTGGAGAAGGGGGATGTAACCGCAGCTGAGGGTATTATAAAGTACTTATTTGCGCAGCCTTTTACTTCTCATAGATTTTTTACATCATTTAATTGTTTTTGCACTAAAGACACTGCAAAGAAAAAGCGTTGGAGCACCTATTGGAGACCCTACCAGCTGATGACAAAATCGAAGAAACGTTAGAGGCCTTCAATACAAAACTATCTCTCGACGATGTACTAAAAAGTCTGGATAAAACTAGCTCAAAAGTGAAAGCAAATACAAGTAGCTTGTCCTCAACCTCAACACTTAGCAAGAGCAGACAATCAACACAAGTTAGAAATATGTCTACTGCATTAAACACTAATAACAGCGACAGTGATGTTGAACCACTCGCAAAGAAAGCGCCTAAACAACAATCAAAAACAACGAAGAACCTTTACTTGGACGACAGTGACGATAGCGATATGGAAGTTGCGCCTCAGCCTACTAAAGGTACAAAAGCCGCGCGTGAAAGAAAAACTACGAAAGTTGAGACTAACACAAAAACAACTGCTGGCCGGGGGCGTGGTAGAGGACGTGGGCGAGGCGCTGCGGCTGCGCCAACACGCTCTACACGTCAAGCCTTGGATGTATCGATAAACTCAACGGTAAGTCAATCTCCTCTGTTTTTATTATGAAAATGAAAACTGAATACTTTGTGTTAATTGCAGCGTTCTTCTCTATTGGACTCATTGGCGAATGCGCGTGCAAAGCGTGGCACTAAGGGTACACAAGTCATCGATATATCCGACTCGGAGTAATTGGTTTTTTTTCTTATGAAATTTGTGAAATATTTAAGCTTTACACTATTGCTCTGGTGTTTTGTTCTTTTCCTTGAAGTCTCCACCCAAAGAACCACTGCAAATTGTTGCTTTTTACCGCTCAAAAATGATTTTCTTTTCTACTTTAATATTTCAAATAAACTATTAGAACATTATTTAATAAAGTTGCTATATAATTTCTCTCATTTTAAGTAATATTTTATGAATTTTTTTTTTACTTGTTAAATATTTACCAATAACATTAGTGGCTATTTTATGATGTTCTAAGCTTTTTGTGTAATAAGTTTGAAACTTTGAAAAATATGTACAGTAAGTACTAAACGAATGGAAATGTGTGTGCAAATATCGTGGAGCGTTTACACTGTCTGGTGCTCTAATGGCCTTGAAAATATACTAATATTCCTCATAGCATGTTAATTCATTCAGTTGTATAAATCCCATAGAGAAACTTGCCCATCAGTGCCTGCGGACGCCATAATTCGCGCATTCCACATCGACACTTTCCCTTCTGAATATGCAATATCCATAATGCCGCCCCCGCCGGATGTTTTATGTTCAGTTAACACCGCAAGCGGACGCAAGCTCTTCCAAGAGAAGATGCGCACACGGCCATCCCAACCACCGGTCGCAAATACTTTCTGATCATCTCGTATGCGTATACAGTTAATGCCGGCATTTTTTATGGCGATATCGTTGGCTCTTTGCAATTGCATCGATTGTCGTTGATACGTAATGGCGGTGAGTTTTTCATCTGCGATTTTAAATTACAAAATGCGAAAATTATTTTGTCAGTGAATAAACGTAGTTTTCTAAAATTAAACTCACTTGGTCCTCCAACAATGCCCCGATTGGTTTGTGGATCGTAATCGATTGCCATTGGTTCAGCATCCAACTGTAACAAATCTATAATAACGCCTGAACTTAAGTCCCATGTCAGAAAGTGACCGGATTCATAGCCGGCGAGAAGAAATAGCTGTGAAGCACTTTCAAATGGTTTGAAACAAGATACGCTTCCCAATTTCGGCAATTGTGGATCGTCTGGCACAAGCATTTGTGATGGCGCAGCAACATCGTCATTCACGTGCAACACACCAATCGAATTTTCATCGCAAGGATAGAAGAGTAGCGGCTCACCGCTACACTCAGGCGGTGTATACAACGCAGTACGACAGAATGCAGTGAAATTTCCTTCGATGGTGCGTTCACGAACATATCCACTGTTCGACATTGTCCACAAAGTAACTGTGCCACCTTTTTCCTGCGTAATCAGCGTGTCGTCGGTGTGGTGAAGACTAGTTATTGGTTTTTGGCCAACCTCAAAATGCAATGCGGAACGATTTGTCTGTAATTGCACATATTTTAGGTTATTTCTAAATTATTTAGTATGTTTCATTTTTGGGTACACCTGCAAATCCCACAAGAAAACGCTACCCTTAAGTGTGCCGGCCAACAAACGATCGCAGTGATGAAAGCAAATGGAATTCACCGGTCCCATCTCTGGGCAGCGCAGTGTAAAAACTGGATCAGGCGGCAAAACGGCCATGGCGTTACAAACAATTTGCCTTTAAATGAGTATGGAAATAAATTAAATTATGCACTTTTGCAGTTGACACATTTAGCAATTATATTTGTGTTATCACAATTATGTTAAACGCAATTCAATTTGCTTGAAAAATTAGCATTAATATTAAAATATTAAAAACACGCCCAGCTGGCAAACGACAGAAAAACAACAGCAATTTGTCAACGAAACCGCCTGAAAGAATGAGAGATGGCGTAATTAAATAAAAATAGAAAGTGAACACAAAGCATAATCTCAACAAAAACAAATGAGAGCGGTAATTGGCAATTTAATTTTTCACTGGGCTGGCAACACTCTAGTGGAATTGGTGGCTTTTTTTTTGACAATATAACGGAATTTGTGGAGTTTGACGGAAATGGCAGAACGAAAGTAACGTTATTTGCGTTAGCTTTCAAAATGACATTTTTGCAAGAAAAGTGATTTAGAATTGAAAATGTAAAATATATTTTGTGCATTTTTATTTCGTATAATATTAATTTGAGATGTGAAAACTATTTTTGTGAGCATGCTATGTGAATTTAGTGTGGTGAACTTTAATCATGTGCTAATGTGTTTACGAAGGAAGAGAGAGGAAGCTGTTGGCGGACATAATACGGCTTCCTGGCCTTCCTACTGCTCGTAAAGCGTTGCAAAGCATGATGGTTTCTTATGTTTTTATGAAAGATTGATTTCGCTTCCAATTTTATAATACATCATTTGAACTTGTGCAAAGATACTATATAAAATGTGAAGTTAAGGAATTTTGGACATACCGTCTTTGAATAAGAGTTTCTGTGCTTGGATGAAAGCAAAGCATTAATCTTATCGAAATTAATTAACATATAAGAGAAGAAAACAGAGTAGATTTATACATTCTATTGGATTTACGGGCACAATTTATGAAATTATTTGGAAAAAATTATGAATATATTAAGAGATTTTAATTAATTTTTGGCTTTTAGTGAGGCCAGTCCATACAATCATCAGAGTAAGCAAGTAATCGAATAATACTATCAATATGCTTGATATCTTTATTTGTCTGATAAACTGTGTTTACAATAAAGGGGGTTGTTTGCGGCAACGGACCCTAGAGGAACATCTCAGGTCTTGGAACACAAGCAAAATAGGGCATACCACAAGGTTACTTTGGGGTAGTGTTGATGGTGGACAGACCAAAAATCATCTACTTCTAGGCTGAATGGAGGCTAGCAACATTGTATGGGTCATCTTAGGGCACCTAACCTTAAGATCCCATCTTCAGAAAATGGGAAATGTGTATTCGACGGATGGAGAGCATGCGCGGAGGATGATAAGACGCTGTAACATTATCTATGCGAATGCCCAGTCTTCAGTCGGTGAGAAGGGACATATTCCACGGCTCCCAATACTCCAATTTAAGAGAAATCGGGATGCTGGGGTGGAAAATAATCAGATGTTTTACCGAATCTACGAAGTTGCTGGATGAGGCTTAAATAGGGAGCACAATGGGCCTAATGATGGCCTCATTGCGGCCGCCTATGGTCCGGCGCTCAGGTGCTTCCCTTTTCAACCAACCACTATAAATCCACCATTGGTGGAAACTAAAGCCTCTAGGGAGAAAGAATTATCGCCTCCGCACCACCACCTAGTTACGAAAAAAAACTTTATTCAACAAATTTTGCCACATGTGTATACATTTTGAGAAGTCCAAAAATTCTACCAATTACTAATATCCACGATTTCGTTTGAATAGCGATCGACAAACCGCTTATAAGATGAAAAATAGCTGTCGAAATCTTAAAAGGACTTAAGAAATTCATAGAAAAACCTGTGCTGCAGTATAATGTAGGAAATGTATTCATAGCACATTAGTTCTGATTGTGTGTGTTTAAGTGCCTCGTTTGATTTTGTGGCAGATAGCACATAATTTATGACTTCATTAGGTTAACAAGCAAATATGTTAATCTCTTTTGCACCTTTTTGCCACATTTTTGCGCTACCTACTACACATCTGAAAAGAGTATTTTTTTTTATATGTGAAACTGCCCGAAAGCAGTTGACCCATTTCAAACGGCTTAATAATGTTGAGTGACCGGTTAGGAAATTACGCTTAAAATTGACTAACAGTCTAAATATGTGATCACATATCAACGAAATTAATAAAAAACGGGTATACATATGTAACATACCGAAAAAGTCAAAAGGTGTGAAAATGCGTGTTGAAGTTGAAGAATTTACTTACAAATTTGCAGTAATATTCTTTTAGCACAAATTTTTGTATTTAGTATATTAAAATTTGTATAAAACCGCAGCGTATTTCTATTTTGAGTTTCATCTCCTGCGACCTTTTATAACTATCGAGTATAGCATATTTTGTTTTGTTTTAGAATCCAATTAGTATTTGTTCAGAATAATGATGCAGCGACAGTATGGAGGTATTCAGTCTCCTTTCATGCTAAAAAAGTCGATTTTGCTGGCTTAAGTGCAACTACATCAATCACATATAATGTTGTCATCGCCTTCTTAGAAACACTTCTACCTAAAATCCCGTGTTCAAGTTGTCTATACTGCGTTTTACGCGTTCACTATTAAATCGCTTTTAATTTCCATTTAATCGAATTATTTGCTTGATTGCTTTATTGTCGCCTTGCAAGCAACGCAACGACACCTACTTGTATGTTTGCATATGTGTGACGTACTATTGAAGTGGCGGTGCGGTATCCGCTTATTTGCTACTGCATGTTGCATGCAACCAAAGCGTTATGCAGTCGCTTTAGTTTTGTTGTCAACAGTCACACTTGCAGTTAATCGAATTTTGTCGCCTTTGCCCACCGTTTGTAGAACACGCTTGCTTGGCGATATATCGATATATATTGTATATACATATATATGTATGTATGTATGTGCGTGTATGTATATGTTGACGTCTATTGACTAGACACACATTTAATTTGATTATTTGGTACAACATGTTGCCAATTTGTCGTACATGTTGCTGTCGCTGGCGGCAAGCTAACGGAAAAAAAATGTTTGTAATAAAGTGTAATTGAAATAAATTGATTGAATATGTACCCTGTAGGCCAAGAGAATACGAAATAAATATTTTATAAATGACGAAAGGCGGGAATGAAAAAGGCGCTGAGTTGGATTTGCTAACGAAATGCTTTTTGAATTTTAGAATCTTACAAACTCTCAACGGCATCCTCACAGCATGTTACCGAGGCTATCTATCGGTACTTTCTGAACGACGCTTCTTATAAAAAGATTTCACTACACTTATTTTTTAACTGATTTATATTATACAGATTAAATTTTACATTTCATGCTCACAGCTGCCACTAATATAACGGAAAATAGCGTTGTTGCCATGCTAACCTTAAAATATTTGTGACCAATGATTTAAAAGAACACTCCATGCTTGCCACAACCGAGCTGGGTTACTTTGAAAATTACTTGCAATAAATTACGGCACATAAAATTTAGCACTCCACTGCTACTTCCTTTCACTTCACGCTTGACACTTGTTTCACGCCTAATTGACGTTGATGTCAAAAGTGATTGCAGCCGCAAGCTAACCTCATATTTAATATGCCATTATTGGCAACAAAATTGTAAATCAACGTAGTAGCGGGCGACAAGTGTCAGTGCAATTCCAACAAAATTAGTGGCAACACCAATAATTCAGCGTGCACGCAAATTGTTGCTGCCACTTGTTGTCAACCATTGTTGCTGCCTTGGCAACCGCTCACAGCTACTTTAACGCTGCATTCCTGTAAATTTGCAAATGAGTTGCATTAAAGTGGCTTTTAAGGGCCCACTTAACCATAAATGATTTACAACATTAATTCACGCAATTACGGCGGCATGATGCCTGTTATTGTTGCTGTTGCCTTTGTCGAAGACGAACACAGAAAAGATGGCTTAAAGTGCAGGCAGTGAGAAAAAGGCTGACATCATTTGCATCGCAGCGCTGGCGCATGCAAAATTTGCAAATTTGCCAATCAAAGTGAACAAAGCATTTATTCGTATGATATACACACACACACACACACACATTTGCATGTACAACACTACAAATTGGTTGCCTCCCCCCCAGCCGCTCTGCCAATCCATACACTTCTCGCTTTCATCCCGTGCTACGCCATTGTCTCGACTGGCTGCTGTGCTGTTCACTTGTCAACGCCAACACAGCGCAATTGTTGCATCTGCTCGAGCACCTAGCCGCTTAAGCGTCCGATTGCCTGCACTGTGTGCTCATCACATCACTGACCAGTGCTGCGCCGCTTGCGTTTCGCACAATGACAATCGGCTTTGACAGCTCAATGGAGCTGAAGTTATTGTGTAGCCAAAAATTAAGTCAAGTATCATCATGGCGCGCGACCGCTAACAACAACAACACAGGCATCTTTGGCGTCACTATCAGGTGCTTTAGCGCGTTTGCATGTTTGTTTGTGTGTGGAGCTGCGGGTGCGTTTGTTAACCAGTCAAGCATGTACCGCTGATGTCCACTTTTTGTTACTAAATATTGTGTAGCGTCCGTCCAAATATTTGTGCATATGGGTATTTGTTGTTGCTATTGTAATGGGTGTTTAGTTTCATGGCTAAGAGCTGTCAGACCATGCTTTAGGTTGACAAATTTTGTGCGTGGCACAACTCCAACATTCTCCCTTCTCTCGCTCCCTTCTTCAGCAAGCTGTCTCCAGCTCTGCTTATGGCATTTGAGCTATTTTCTACGTTTATTAGTCTAACTAAAATTGTTTTGACACTTCTGTTTTAGCGTGCAGTGCATGTTTGTGCATTATGAAGCATCAATTTTGCTGGAAGGTGTTTAAAAGCATGTGAATTTGACACTTCCAAACCGCCTGTCAGCTGTCAGTGGGAGAATGTGTCATTGATATGCTTAGAATTACGTGAAATTGAATGGGCTCATCTGATTAATACTGGCGTGCAGTGACTGGCGTGCTAAGTACTGATCGTGATACAGACCGTGCTACAGAAAATACTTAAAGAATTAAGATATGTACATATGAAAAAGCTCGTATATTCTGCGAAATTTTAAGTTTGAACATATTTTTTCATTAGAATTGTGACACTTTAGGGTATAATTCCCACGGCGAGCACACGTCCATAGATTGTCTCTCGCAGCACATATCCATTTCTACAGAGGCTTAGCGAATAATTTATTGCCAAGGCTGAAGAACTTAATAAAAAGTATATGATAAATTTCACCTTAGAAGAGTAGCGAAGCCAACAGACAGTTGTTCACCTATAGAAGCGTCAAGGGTATTGTATAGCGGTCAAAGCCAACAAACTTTGCAACATTTTTAATTCAAAAGTGTTATTGTAATTCAACAAAATTTGCGGTATTTCCAGCGTAGCTAGAATGGAAAAAAAAAAGAAAAAATGTTAACTTCGACTGCACCGAAAGTATAATACCCTTCAAAGCTGGATTTTTTAGATCAAAAGTGTAAAATAGTGTATAAAATAACTGTACGCTGAATTGTATCGCTCTGTTTGTATGACAGCTATATGCTATAGTGGTACGATCTGAACAATTTCTTCGAAGATTGTACCGTAGCCTTGGATAATAAGCCATGCCAAATTTGGTGAAGATAACTCATCAAATGAAAAAGTTTTCCATATAAGCACTTGCTTGCGATCGTTCAGTTTGTATGACAGCTACATGCTTCAGTGGTCCAATAACCGCGATTACGACAACTGAGCAGCCTCTTGGAAAGAAAAGTATGTGTGTGAAATTTCAGTTTATTATCTCAAACGCTGAGGAACTAGTTGGCGTTTATACAGAACGAGAGACGTAAATGGTCAAATGGACTCAGCTCGTCACGCTGATCATTTATATGTAGCTATACTTTATAGAGTCGCCAATGTCTCCTTCTGGGTGTTAGAAACTTCGTGGCAAACGTAATATATCCTTTTCAGCTTGTATAGTCCTAGCTAGTTCGCTATCAATCAATAATTTATCTTTAAAATTTGTTTAAAACTTCTATAACCTTGAGGAATGCCAAATAAGTTATCTGAGCTTTGACGCAATTTTTCATATAAAATTTCAAAAGCCGCCCAACCTTTCGGTAGATGAGTCACACTGTGCTTAAGTTTCAACGCTTGCTGTTAATTTGTCAGAAAGCGCACTTTAAGAATTTAGCATAACAAAGCTAGACTTGTTTTCATAAGATTGATAATGCAAACTTAAAAAATCTATAAACAAAATGTTGCAAAACCATCATTACGACAATCTCATGGCGAAATCTCGCCACAAACATTCATTTACTATCTACCAGACAATAATAGTCCTCACCCGAGCACACACACCCAGCATACAACCATAGATAACAATTGTTATATGTATCTCCAGCATTCATATGCTACACATGCGCTCGTACCTCCATCAATCTCCAAACAAATTGAGTTATTATAAATGGCATTGTTCAGTCTCAATTAGCATTGGCAACAACAAGTCAATGAGCCACAAAAAAACAATGTACTCACGCCCGACAACACTACACATTGCAACAATTTGTCAAAATGACGGCTATAAATCGATCATAAAATACTAAAGTGACATTACAAACTCGCACAGCAAGTGACGCTGACAGTTGGGTCGAACCGGGTTGGGTGTGAAAATAGCAATGTTGCTGCTGCCACACTTTGGTAGCAGGGGTGGAGCGTCAATGCGGCGACATTGAAATTTATTGACAATTTAGGCGAACTGTCAAATGACTGACAAGCGCAGCCGAACAGCTGGACATGCTTGTGACGTACGCGCAGACGGACGTACAGTCGAGGAGAGACTTGATTAGCATGCCTGAGACATTGCAACAAACAAACACAGCAGTGGGCGCAGCAGGCGTGCGCAGCATTTGGCGCAATGCAACAGCGGGCGTTTGAAAAAGCGCATTACAACAACAACAACCAATATTAGCAACAACAACAAACACAAAATCGCATTGCCAGCGTGAACAGTGCAAAATTAATATGTATGCAACATGTCAATCAGACACTTAGCATGATGTATAGACACATGGTGCAACAACAAGTGCAGGGAAACTGCGGGCTGTCCCAAGGTGTGCTCGTGCGCACATCAAATATGCACAATTAACTGAATAATATTCAAATTTTGCTATTTGCAAATTCAACACCACCGCCGGCTACGTTTGGCCGTGAGCAGCGCTCTTGGGGCTTCACATGTCTGGGCCGTAGCGATGGTGAACTCGAAGCGTTGGCAAGGTAGGCAGCGGAGACTCAAGTGAGCAGAAAGTGTGAAATTTCTACTATGCTTGCGCTGCAAGTACTGGCAGTATTTTCTATTCGCCCATTTTTTTATGAGGATAAATGATTGGTGATTAGCGTTAGCCGGGCACTATTTGTCAAAGGTCCAAGTGGGCTACTGTTGACCGTTTTTTATTCATCACAGCAACTAAGAGCCAACTCCAAATTTACTTTAAAAGTGAGTGGACCGCCTCAGATGTTAAAAAAACTTTTTGTTTTTTTCCAAAAATTTTATTTTTTTATAATCTACAAATTTTACCCACTCTATTATACATAACTATAACCTCTGAAGGCGAAGTTCTCTGACATGGTGTTATTGTGAATAGGATCTTGATGATTAAAAAAAACCTCTAGAAGACCGTATTAAATTTTTAGCTCGCTTAATAGTATTTCGTGGCTTTTATAATAATTTGATTGTTAAATAGTTTTAGGTCCGTATTTTGAAAGCCTTGTAAATTCGTCTTATCCATGAAAGTGAAAAAAAAAATATTAAATTATTATTTTATTTTTAATCTTTCCTTTAACTGTATTTATTTGCTAACTTTATTTTTCTAACCTCAGAAAAGGTATGCCAACTTCTTGTAACTGTTAAAGCCATCAACTGATTTATGAACTCGCCACTTTGAAACTATTTTATTAACATTCAAAAAACATAACTACAAAATACTTGCGACTTACTAAAAATATGTCCACCAATTGGTCGCTGTTAGTGCATTGCATGCTACCGCTAACAGCGTAGTCGCCAACACCGTGTTTTTCGTGCCTGCGGCAACAACCTTGTTAGGCGCGTTTTGAGTGGCAACTCAAGGCGTTTAGGTGTTGTAGCGCACAGCCCACATTGCAAGGCACATTTTTCAACTGAATACCGTTTAATAAATTTTTCCTCGATTTTTCGGGCGCGAATTGAAATTTGGTAAACACTTTTACATGAACTTTTTGTTTGAAAATTATTGTTATTAATATTTTTATGGGCGCTCGCACTTAATCCATTCATATTGATTGCGTGCGTTGATGTCGAAATCGAATAAATTCAATAACGTGTATAATCTCTCAGCAAAAAGATTTGGTGTGTACTTAAATTGGCTGTTGTTTATCTTAATAGCGCCGTGCAACAAATGCAGTGGAGCGCTTAATGTGATAGAACTAGTCATAAAAGTTGTATTCCTTCTTCATATGCATGTGTGTACATGTGAAAACGACAGCTTACGCATTTGCATGCGTGCAACATTTTGCACTGGTGCACTTATGTGTGCGCAAATTGCTAAAATCGCTCTGTGCTGCTGCGCAGGCGCATATATACATATATATGTAACTATGCAAGCATATCGCTGATCAAATGTGTGTGTGTGCGCATGCGCAAAGCAACCAAAAAACATATATATATTGAAATTTATATGTATCTATATACATATGTTATATGTGCAACCTCTTAGCCTATGCATAAGCTTCGAGAGTATATTCATTCATTACAGCAATTTAATTAACTTAAATTTTTGTGTATTTAAATTGGCCGCTGCCGTTCATGAGTTATATCTGCGGTCATTGCATGCTTGCAGCTGCCAGCCTTTCCTCTCGGTAGTTTGTGCAAAAGTTATCAAAATGTCATTGATTACTTCGGCGCATATTTCCGCGCAACGATTTTTTTTTATTATTATGCTTTTATGTTCGTGCGTTTGCCACATGTATCTAATATTTTTGCGGCACATACAGACTGGCTGCCAAACTTGCCGCAACAGTCAGCTGTATAGTGTTGCTGTCCTCACAGACGCTTTTGCGGTTTTTTCAGCAGCAAATGTCAACGTCGCCGTTATAGTTCATATATTCTTTATATACATTTAGCACATACATACATACATACAACAAATGCTGAATGTGTCGAAATAAAATATTGTTCAAAAAAATATTTATGTTTGTTGCACATAAACTTCGTTGTCATTGGCACTGGTTCGTTTGCCAATACTCAACTTTGATGAAAAGTTATATGTTTTGCTTGCACGCGGCGGGCAAGTAAAAGGCTTTCAAAGCTTTTGCGGCAAAGTAAAAAATTAACCAACATTCCATATTAATTTTTCCTTTAATAGTAAATTGTGCCGTAAAGTGGGCCTAAGCCCCCCATAGAGTTGCACTTATGCCACATTTGCTATATTATTTGCATAAGAATTGTCAATATAATGACCATTGGCGCCACTTATGAGTTCATAATAGTTATAATTTTAAAATACCGTTAGAACAGCTTGCTGAACTTATTTTGTTGCCAAGTTGCCTGCTGACGAATTTGCACATTAGTGCGAAATTATTTTTCAGACCACCGGAATTGCTTAATAAATATATACGGTAAACGTTTAACTGCCAAAGAGCAGCTGCCATCCCCACATTTTAAAAAAGCGACAGTTAAATCACTGCGTATGAAAAAAGTGCGTGTGAACAGCGTTATACGCGCTGTGTGTGCGTGCGAAGCGGCAAATTATAAGTTGCAGCACTACACAAAGGTGGCGAGGTACACGTACTACGCAGCACGATGTGAGTTTTTGCACCACAGAGACAAACCAGCGTTTCACGTGCTCAAATTTGCCACACAAAAACTTCAGGTGTAAATTTGTAGGCTTGAAGTTATATGCAGAATATGTGGCAGCACTGTTTTAAAATTTTTCGCACCTATAGCCCGGTAATTTTACTTTTTTCATACAATTTTCCAAAAATAAAAATATGGCCACATCATATTTTTCAATATTTTGACATTTACATTAGCTGATGCTAATTGGCAATTTGCTTGATACTTGCTGAAGAAATCATAACGGATACTGTAAAAGTGATAACAAAAAGTGCGTTTGGTAATTTACTGTAATTTAATGAGCTTTACTAAGACTGTGAAACTCACTAACTCGTTTTTTTCATTCATTGATAAAAAGCAGAACTGTAGTTCTCATTTGGTTTAAATATTTAAATCTACTACTACTACTACAGCTATTTTTTTGAGTGATTTTAAAGGTTATATGTATATTAGGGTGGAGCGAAAAAAAATAATTTTTTTTTGCTAGCCTGAGGGTAAAATTTGTAGATTATAAAATAAGAAAATTTTTGGACAAAAAAACATTTTTTTTTAACATTCACTCAGTTTTAATGTAAATATTCTAGTTAAAATTTTTATTTCTTAAAAAAGTGTTTAAGAAGACTCTCCTTCTTTCTGGCCACTTAAAATCAAAGTTATCAACTTAAAAAAATTTTTCGTGGTCATTATTGGAGTTTTGAAAAAAGTCTTAAACGACAACATGCTTTCCTTAAGCGTTAAAATAAATTTTGAGTCAAAAACCGTAAAATTCCATTATTTTTATATAAATGAGAAGAGTTGAAACCAAAAATAATTTTTTTTTGTTAAAAAAAATTTTAACTCAAAATTTACTTTAAAACTGAGTTGTCAAAAAAAATATTTTTGGTTGTACAAAACTGTTCTTATTTTATAATCCACAGATTTTACACTCAAATTAAGCAAAAAAAATGTTCCCGCTCCACCCTAATGTATATATAGATGTATAACAATATAGATAAACAAAAGATCAATTGAAAAATACAATTTTCCTTGCGAAAAAATCTTTTTATAACATTTTTACAGAATTTGAAAGCCACTTTTCAAGCCACATACATATATCAAGAATATCGTACAAAAAAAAAAAACAGTAATTATATATAACTTCTTACAACCCTTAGGCTTTGTCATATTATTTTTCCCATATCATTTTCATATGCAAATTACTACATTTCGCCTTCGATTTGTGCACGCCCGTTGCCTGCCCAGTTCATTCCATCACTATAATCAAAGCAATCATTATCAACACGTATCATCAGCTACTTGCCGGCATACAAAAACAATCACAGCAATCGCCAACAATTAGTCAATTTAATTTACAATCAGAAGAAAGCGCAAAATAACGAGACGAGACGACGACTTACATACATACACATACTTACGTAGTTATATAATGGCAAACTGGTGAATTAAAAAATGCTTTCAATGAATTGCGCTCACACCTCCCATTTATTTGCGCCATTCAATTACCGTAATTAATGGATTTGCGCGGTATGCTTGGAGTTTGCGCATGCGCAATTGCAACTTACTTAAATGTGTGGCATGCAACGTGGCGCATGTGGCAAATTTGTTGTTGCCTATAATTATGGCGCGGTTGTTCAATGTTGGTGTGTCTGTCGATCTTGTTTAGTACTGCTGGAATAATTATGGTTTTTACTTAACACGCCAATGAACGATTTCTGATCTGTTATGCTTGATTGAATGAGAAAATGTGTTGGAATTGACTGGTAGACTGGTGCCTCTTAAAAAGTTAATTACGGCTTGAACGCTGGACTTTAATCAATTAAATTTTTTGCCGCATCAATCAATTCTTACTAATCGGAAGCTTAAGTTTTAGACTTCAAAATGTTAAGTTACCGCGGAAAATTTGCTGATTTTCTCTTGGAACTATTTTTGCACCTTTAGCTTATTCATACCGTGAATGTGTTTTTTAGCATTGTAAGTTTCTTTAAATGAGTTTGGGCGTCCCAAAAATATTTTAAATGCTAAATTTTATCTTTTTCAATTCTAAAATTTCTTTCAGTCATTCGCTTTTTAACCGAAAAATACCGAAATTAGTTTTTTTTAAACAAATTCTAATGAGTAGCGACTATTGATATCTAAATAGCTTTACTTAACCCAATTTTCGAGTCTCAAGCCCTTTGTCCCCCATACTATTTGATTCATCTTAATATCCTTGTGCACATTTGATATCTAATCTAAATCGCCGAGTGACACATGTCCCACCGCCGACTGACACTTTAAAAATGATGGCAATTTGTCAAAGCGGCACAGCAACAACAAGCATGTACAAATTTAATTTCAATGCTAATCCACGCGCATAGCCTTGGGTGGCCTTCCCCTTTATGCAGTAGATGAAATAGTAAGTACAATAGTGCCACACGCCAGTGTCATGCCAATTGGCATGGTGTGGCGGCTGCTCATTCAGTCCATTCAGCGATCCGCGTTACTCGCGCTGCAGTCGGGTGTTGCATGCAAATGAAGCTAAACGATTTGTGCGATGTCGTCGTCAATTTGTGTTGATTGTTGCGATTAATCTTCTGCCTTGGCGTTGGCGCCAATTCGCTGTAAGTGCGACAGTCAAGTGTGAAAACCCTTTTGTATTCCATAGATAACTGCTAGCGGCCACATATATAAATAAGCGTTAAAAAAAGTAAAAAAAATAGAGAATAATTTTGGCTCAGATGTCTGCAGGTGGTTTTGTAATGCACGTCATGGACTGAGGCGATTAATTGGTAAGCTTTGTTGAAGTTGCCTGCAATCTATATTCCAGGATTACTGAATCAATGCCACCCATCTTGCTCATTTATGGTAGCCCTAAGTTGTGCTACTAAAATATATGCTGAAAATGCGTTTTAAAAAGATTGTTCGATATTGTTTAACCGCCTGGTTTGATTTTCACGCCACAACCAAAAGGTAAACGCTTAAGTATCGCAACTGTTTCAAAAGTTCATAAATTAAATTTTCTAAACAAGCTATTTGATTAAAAACACAAGGAGGTTAATAAACACCGCAGAAACGAACGCAAGAAATATTTTAGCTGTTAAAAATATTTAAAAATATAAATTTAAATTCTCTTTACCCTTCACAAAGCATTCTTTCTATCCTCAAATATAAATAACTCGCAAAGTATTTTCATTTGCATCAAAAACAAAAAATGAGCAAAAATTCCTGACATGTGTGCACTTACTCACTTAGAGCTCTAAAAAATAAAAATATAAAAAAATATCGTGAGTTTATGGACATACCAACTGCAGGAAGATGCCTTAGTGGACAATGTTGAAGGCGACGTAACCAAACTGCCCGCTTGTCTCTCAGCCTGCCTGCATTGCAACCGGAGTCAGAGCAATATGACTAACCAGTTTTCGTTCGTGGTGGCGTCGGCGGCTGTGGCGACGCGGTTAGAAAATAAATGTCAACTTGTCACCGCCAAAGTCATCAATCAAAAAGGCAATAATTGAGTAACAGAGTAACGACATAGGCGGCGGGAAAGAACGCGGCACGCAGGACGCTGCGGAGTTGTTGAAGCGTGTGGTATTTATGTTTGCACAACGCGCCGTGGACATGGAGTGAAGTGTGTAGTTGCAGACGTGCTACAAGTGAAACAACAGCAGTTAGTCGGAGTAAACACATCCTCAACAAAAACGAAAAGCAAAAGCTGTCTGATTGAGTGTGCGGCATTTAAATGCCTACCGCAGCAACATAACGTAGAAAAAATTGAAAATGGCAATGTCAACAAAGCAGTTGGGACGGTCAGGCAGAGAAGAGGCTAAACTGGCAGTGCGCGACAGCTGCAAAACTCTCGCCCTGGCGCAGTTGTTGTTGTTGGCGCTGCTGTTCTTGGCCCATTGTTCTTGACCGTCTGGTGCGCGCGCAAGTGCTTTGTCAGCGTTGACAAATAATGCAGCGCATTTGCCGCGGCGTAAACAACAATATGGCACCGCAACGCAAAGAAGCACACAGCACAACACGGAGCACGCCTGCCGATGCAATGCGTCACACATGCGCAACGCGCCGCATAACAATGCGTGCCGCAGCATTTTTTCATTCATTCTTTTACTTGTATTTTAGCGCTGTTCTGACATTTTTCATACACGCTATTATTGTTGTTATACTCGTATCGTTGCAACGTCTTATTAAATTGTTCTGCGCGTGCGCATATGCGCCGACAATGATATTGTGTAATAAAAATGACAAATTTCAATGTTGCGACATTGTCTGACACCAAACCAATGGTGCCACATTGTCACATGCTACACGTGTTGGCCGCAAATGTGGCGAGCATTCTTAGGAGGTGCGTTTTGCGTTGCAAGAATATCGCCTAAAGCGATTTTTAGCACAAAGAACTTCCATTGCCTGGATTTCGTTAGGCGACGGCGCGGGTAATGTGTTTGCGGTAATGTTGCGACCCTTGCGCTTGAAGTCAATTTCATTTGTTTTTTTTAAAGCTTTCAACTTTGTCAACCTAGACATATTTAACTATTGACCTGAAGAGAAATTATCTCATTAGTCTGAATTATTCCGAAGCGTGCAAATATTGGTCAGTGGGTTTTAGTGAGTTTCATAATAACTTTATAGCTATAACTTCGTCATATTTAAATAAGACTGGAGAGAGAGTCTTCCTGCGTGCGTTGAGGGCCTACAAGCATTATGCTTCCTCTAAATTTCATCTTACTTTAGTTTTGGAAATAACATTCAGTAAAATTTTTCGAAAACAAAAATATCTCTACACTTTACTTTGGTGGCATTTCATGCATTATTCTACGCAAGTCTCCACTTGAGCTTGTCACTTACACTTCATTCACAGAGACCGCACAAATTGCGAACGCTGCTCTTTCGACCTTGCTTCGCTGTCTCCACTTGCAAGTGTTGAGATAATCTTGTGCTTTCCTTTACGCGTCTTTAGTTTTAATCATATTCAGAAATGCTTATACTTTTGATGACAAAAGAGCGCTTAATTAAAATGCAACGTTGGACCTTATCGCGTATAATTCTCGATTTTTTTTGCTTATTTGCTGTGTGCTGCGCAGCCAGTTTTTAATCTGTTGCTAACTGTTCTTATAATGACTGCCGATCGTATACGAAAGTGTACTTAAATTGTTACGATTTTTTGCTGGCTTTCGCAGAGTCTTTCAATCATTTTATATATTATACATTTTCGGCACACCACTTTTCGCCGTCCGCAGGTAAACGCCGCAAGCAAGTCTCGTTGCCCCAAACTAACCGAGAGCCGGTCAACACTGCATTCGTTCACATTTATGCTGCAAATTGTGTGCTGTTCGTCCAGTTTGTGGCAGCGTCTGTGAGAACCGCTAGTTACCGCTTCCAGCTTTTATTGCCTTCGTTTAACAGGAAATAATTCCATATTCCTTGGTGGTGTTCAGTCTGACTTCATTGTCGGCGAAATTCTTTTTAAATTCACCGCCAAAACGCGAGCGACGCGTCGGTCCAATGTTTGCTTGATTGGTCAAGTGAAAATAAAAGACCACGCACAAAGAAAATAATAAGAAAGCAGAAAAGTGCAAATCGAAACGACACAAGGAAACCAAATTTGAATGAGAGAATGAACGCGGTGAGGCAATGAAGACTGATAAGCGTGCTATAATTGAGGTTAATGGGGGTCGGTCAGTGTAATGAGTTCTAGAACGAACTCGTTGACAAAATTATTCTTAGTATAACTCACTTATCTCAATATGCTTCTTCCCGTATGAACCGACTTTTTGAGCTATAAAATCACATAACTTCCTAATTTCCAATTGTTTTCCAGTTCTTAAATAAAATTAAGGAAGTGGACTCCTAAAACTTAAAATTTCTTTCAACTTTATAGCAACTCTTCTCTTTTCTAATTGTCGTAGACCTTCAATGACGATACAGTCCTAGCATTACTAGGTAAAGTGGTTTAAGATATTGTCTTTCTCTTTCTTTATAACTATCGAATACTGTCACGTTACTAATTCTAGAATGTGGACTTGGTGTAATGAGGTGTTAACTTCTCAAGCACTATCAGTACTCGTTTTCTGTGTCGTGTCTAGGTAACCAGAACGAGACCGTATTAACACCCGACCAATGGCTGACACCATGCCACCTAAATTTTGATTAGCTTTTTCTCTCCCATTTATATTATATTAAAGGATCTACTCACCGCGGTCTAAGCTCACATGTATGTAAAATATACCGACTGTAGCTGCATGCTCACCTCAATCATTGACTGTCTGCCAATAAATTTTCGTACGTGAACATATATACCAGTATATTTTTTTATATACAGTATATAGTATATGTAGACGCCGGTATTTTGTCATCTCTCACCTATAGCTGGCGGACAAGTGACCATTTGGCGGCTGCCACAACGCGGCAAACTCTTGCGGCTATGCCTTCGTTACCACATTATACACACACACACAAAAGTATATTTGTGTATAAGTTTTCCAGCGTGTGTTTGTAGAATTAAGAACTTGCGCATGTCCTCTTTGGCCGCTTGTCGCCGGAATTTGGTCGAACTTTGCTCGCTTGCGGCACACAATATATACAATTCTTGTTTGTTTCATTGCTTTGGCGGAATGCTTTGTGCCATTATTGAGTGTTTGGTTGCATTTTTGTTGTCGTGCTGTTGTTAGTGTTTATGCGCATGCGCAACATTTTTAAATTTAGTCACTTGTTGACTGTTGTTCGAACACTTTTTCTCGCTTAATATTTTACTCGACTTGTTATTTGTGGTTTTTTTCGCTTGTTATTTGTGGTTTCCGTTCTTTTTGCTGTAGCCTGATCATTTAAGCCGCAATAAATGCAAATATTTGTATAAGATTTATGAAGGCGCTGTGTTGACAAAACAAACAAAAACTATAATAATAAACGTAAATAAAAAGAATTCAAGTGCAAGCCGAAAGCAGTCGCAAATATATCTTGTTCACAGAAATTGTGTCATATTTTTTTCCAAATTTAAAGGTAATATACACTCGTAGTAAGGTGATTTCAATATGTAATAGGGTCTCCAATTTTTATTGTGCTTCCTCGTAGCGCTCGTAATCTAGCCGGCAAAATAACTGAGCTTTAAGCCAGCGACTAGCGGTTGTAGAATACTTTGAAGCAGTTTTTTAATCCTTGAAATATTTTTTGAGATCGAACTTCGATTGTTTCGTGGCAAATAGAAGCGCTGTCTCATGGCAATCGAACTCTTGGGGCGGTCTTTGCAGAAATATTCAATATTGTTCAGAAAGTGTAACTGTTAACAGTTAAAGGTCGCATCTAAATTGAGATACGTTCCTGTAGATTGAATGGTTTATTGTGCCCTATATACTTTCGTGCGGACATTGCCGATGCCACTCGGCACCTTTGGAATATAGGTAAATGAATAAAAATTATTTTGCAAATTTTACTCTCACTTTTGAAAAGCAATAATTTATGTCCGCCTAAAGGCGCTTCATCGCCGACTCCCAAAGTACCAACTTCACTTTACAGTTCTTGGAATTTCAATTATTTGCCGCTTTGCTGCCCAGCATTGTCCAGCAGCAATGCGCGGCTCGAATGACTGGAGAAGAAACACTCATTAAGCGATTCTCAAAATAAATTATTTGTTTTTGCTTTCTGTTTTGTTTTAGCCATTTGCCAGCCGATTGCTTTACATGATCTGCCACAAACAGCAGCCATTCCTGCTGCAAGCGCTCGCCTCTATATGCATACATTCACAACTACATACATATATGGTGTACGCCTGCGCTGTGTGTGTGCAAAATAGTAACGAAAATAATAATAAAAGTAATGCAAATGCTCCAGTTCAGTTGAATGCCAAACTAGTATCGATTTCCTGCACCTGCAATGCAGCTCCAAACGCTGTTTTTGTTGTTAGTGTTGCGCGTCGGTGTTGCTGCTTGGCATACCACTGCTTTTGTTTACCACTGTAGTGGCAGTCAAAGTGACATTTTTGTTGTTGTCTGCCCGCCTGCTCGTGTCCTGTTTCATTTTCATTTGCAGCGGTTGTCGTGTTGTTGTTCTTGTTACTGTGCTCTGTGGCACAGTCACAGTGTTACTGGTTTTAGGTGCACGGCAGCAACAACAGCGAACAACCATCATGGCTAACAAAAACAATGTCAGTAATTCGTGGCAATAGCAGCAACAGCAACAGCTATCGCTAGCAGAAATTAATTACAACTGTGCCAGTGAACGACACCCGATATAAGCACACACGTGGGGAGGCAACTCCCCAGACGTTACATGCGTAACGATGCATGTCTCATGGTAATTGTAGACGCGTAACTAATCGTAAAATGAACAAGTCAACGCCAATTGCAAGCGAATAGGTCCAATAATAAAGTCATTATTGCAAAAAACACTAAACATTAGGGAATAGCGCGTATTATGATAAAGATCAAGCGCATTTAGCAGCTTTTATGCTTTCTAGAAAGTATATGATAATGGTATTGATAGCTTATAATGTGAAATATCGCCAATACAGCGGCTTTACAGAGTTGCCGCTATCGTATGCAGCAATCGGTAGTAATATGCAACTCCTTTACGTATTACATAACAGGGTAAACGAAATTGCGAACTTTGATTCCTTTGAATTCCTAAAACATTCAATTAGTTACAATTCAAGGTACTTAAAAGCTCTAAAAAAGCTCAAAAGCAAATTTTCCTGCAAAGTATAGTTATTGCTGTTGCAATTGAAGTACAAAAGTTAATCCGACGCTTCACTATTTGCCTGAGACACCTTAAACGCTTGTGCATTCGGGTAGTCTTGGGGATCTTGCTGGAAAATGAGCTTTTCAGCTTTTGTCAACTTTTGAGCTTTTGTAGAGCTTTTAGGCAACTTGAATTGCAACTAATTGAAAGTTTTAAGAAACCCTCAAAGTTCTCAATTTCGAATATTTCTTACCATGCTTGCCGAAAGCTAAGCTTTTAGTGCAATAATCTACAGAATCTATCTCAATAATTTATGCGTATTATATAGTGGATTTGGCGTCACTTTGCGCTAATCGCGTATAGCGTAAGTTCGCATCACTAGAAAGACGTGAATCCTAATTTTTTTTATACACATCGAGGTTAGAAATATTGGAGTTCATTGTCCTGAAATATGAGACAACAAAACCGCTTGCCATACATAAACTACAACTTTTACCAATTAAAGCTGCAGCTACTTAGAATTCTTTAATTTTAATAGTAACGCCTATTTCTCGCTTGAAAATCCGCACATCAACTCTGTGCGAGTTATCTTAAGATAAAGAACGCATTCACGACTGACAACTTAATAAAAAACTCGAACCTTGACTGCCTTTCGAAAGCATGCGCAACACATCGTTATAAACACTATCAAAGTGATTTACGATATATTCGATACTATTGAAGTTTCAATACTCAACACTCGAGTTTTTTCATTTTTAAAACTTAATTAACTGGCTGATGGAGTAATTAGCAAAACAATTAAGCTCTCAAATATTTATGCTAAATATATGCGCATATAACTGCCAGCAAAAATGCCTGTGTACGCGTTAGTGTATTACATATTTAACTACCCGTCTGCCACGCACAAATGACGACAGAAATTGCGAGGTAAATCGGCAAAACAAAAATTGAAGAAAAAATGAAAAAAAATAATGGAAAAAAACGAAAATGCACATTTCATTAGCGCGCACGGTCGGTTTTGCTTACCGAGTCACTGAAACAAAGTAGTAAATACACAGGTATGTGGTTGGACAGTAAATTGCCAAATCACTTAATAAATAAGTTAAAGCCGCCACGCACATTACGAGGCGCTGCTGCAACGTCTGTGGCAACGGCGATTAAAAACTCGCTAATGCGTGCGCTGATTGGCAAGCGGGGTGGGCGCATCAGTGTCGGTTGGATTTTTGCATAGCGTTTTGGTGTTTTTATTTACTACATATACTCGGAATTCACAGGCTTTTGAAAAACGAAACTTTTCGCGCATAGCAAATACCGTCTAATAAACTATCATTTGTCGAGTTGTCGATGCGCTTATCTGGTACGCATAAAACAAGCGAAACGCCGACCACATGTTGCCACAGGGATTTATCAAAATTCGAACAATTTGATGCAAACGTGCTTGAATTTTAGCATCAAAAAGCAGCAAACAGTCATAAAGTATTTGTATAAAAAGAAATCACAGTGGTAAAGACATAAACACCTGCGTTGTTTGTTTGTTGCCAGCGTTTCAAGCTACGCGTTGGTTGTGCCGTTGAAACGCATCTGCAACATTCGAAATCTTGAAAGCCAAAATGTATTGGCGCTTAAACGCAATTCACGCAAAAATAATGTAGTACGAGGTTAGGTCGATGAGTTCCTAAACATTAGAATGATTTGCGAATTTTACACACGCCGAACAGATTTAAGCGCCTTTCAGCATGAGAATTTATCTGTAACAACTATTTCTTGATCTATATTAAATTGCCTCTTCCATAGTCCATATTTCAATCATTATTAAAATTGAGCTCAATTGAGCGTACATTTTATCAAAGTAGCCTTCTATCTCACATCGCTGTTGACATTCAAAACAATCTCGTCGAAGGAGGAGAGTTCGGCTGATTCCATAGACCACTAATGTGCTGTTCCAGTTGAAATTAAAACAGTACCACTTGCGCCAATAACTCGAGTTGAAATGTATTTATTAATGCTGTGTGGTTTTGTTATAGTGTTGTATGCTATATCCCATTTTCAATAAGAAGTGCTTGAGATGAGCTTTTGAATATTAAACTCTATATGTGAGTGTTTAAATGTGCACTAAACTCGAGTTTGTGACGAAATTTTAGGAAAATAAAGAGTTTATGGGTCAGAGTCATTTCACCACTGACTTCAGCTTTTGTTATAGTTTTGTATAATCTACCCTAAAAGTGCTTGAGTTGAGTTCTTGAATATTTCACTCTTTATGTGAGAGTTGTGCTTAATGCTAAACAATTAAGTGAGCAATAAACTCGAGTTTGTGAGAAAAATTTAAGAAAATAAAAAATGTATGTGCCGGCTGCTCTAAGCTTGGAAAAACTGCTTAGTCGATTGCAAAGTCAATCAAAATATGCTCTAGGATTCTTCAAACCTGTCAGTCATAAGTCGCTGTCAGTCATAAGTAATATTAAAGGAATTATACTTTCTATCCTTTAGCGCCGTCTCATGAAAAATGATCACATTCTCTCTCATTTAATTTCGGTTTTCACGCAGTTATCGCCACAATCTCGTTAACGAGTTAAAAGCGATATAAAAATGTAAGCGCGCGCAGAGCGTTTGCGTAGTATTTTTTTCTCGATTGTGGAAAATTGAAGCGCAATGCTACCCGGCATTGCTTGTCAGCTTTGGTACAAGCAATTTTTTGTTCGTTGAATATTTTTTATGCCTCAGCTAGTGCACAAACACTGGCACTGAGCATGGCAATAAAATTATGACTTCAACTTTTGTGCATCTTTGATTTAATGACGCGTCCATTTAAGCGCTCATGCGCAACCAACTGATTGTAATAGTATGCTAGTTGCATGAATGTCTAGTTGCAAGTGCAGGTTGGCAATGGCGGACACGCAACTAAGTAATTCGTAAAATAGCATCTTCGGTAAATAGCAATAAAACTGAGTAGGCAAATTAGGTCAAAGATATGTAGACTGCTTCAAAGTGGGGTTTAAGCTTGATGAGTTTAATAAAACAGAGCGAGTTTAATGTGGCATACGATGTTGATTAAAAAATTGTGGATTATCTCTAGACTTTACTAGAAGAGCGTAAGTTTATTTAAGAATATTATATACTACGCAAAGTTGTAGACTTAATCGTGCATTTTTTGTGCTTTTCGATACTTTATGCATGCTAGTCATGGTCTGGCGCCCTTAAGCCCCTTAGAAAATAAAACAGCAATTTATTTTTTGTTAATATTTTTCAATATTAAATTTATTTATACGCAGTTATCTCTTCCAGTTTTTCACTTTTCAATTATTTTACGTTTTTCATAAATTCTTATGCCCTTGAAAATTAACGTAGTAACTAAGAATTCGTTTCATTAAATACCTTTTTATATTTTTATTATAATTACTTGCGAATTAATAGGGTTTGCTGAACGCATTTCTTCATTTGAGTAAATATCAATTTTTTCTTAGTTTTTCGTTATGCAGTAATTGTTGTTGCAATTTTAGATTTATTGTGTAAGAATGCGTTGGTTTTGTAACATTAGTGTGATTAAAGATTTAAACGCAAATTTTTATAAGCTGAAAAAGTAATTGTGGCATAAAATTTTTAATTTAAATAAATAAAATAAAAATGTGCGACTCGGAAAATTAATAAAAAGTCTTTCCATTAGTATTTTATATATATTTGATTTTATTTAGCAGTTGCGGCGCTTTCTTTTCTACACATAAATAATTAATCATTAATTATACATTTAAAATAAAACAAATTATATATAAATTAATTAATAGTTGAACTAAACAAAATTAGTACAATAGTAGTAGTAATTTATTTTATTTAAAAACTAAGGAAAATTATCTACAAAGTGAATTTGTATGCCGTTGTATATGAGTGAAAGCTTCAGTAAAAGCTTATGCGTTGTGAAAGCGCAAGTGAAAAGTTGTAGTGTTGTAGGTTTTCGAATAGAGCGTAGTATGTAAGAGTATGTGTGTGTGTAGAATAAACTGCAAAGCGTTAGTTAGACTTAAAGTTGTTGGAAAAATAATAAAAGAATAGGATTACTAAATTATTGCGACATATGCAGTTGTGTGCGCAACATATGCATAGTTAATTTAAATAATGTAAAGTTTAGGTAGCTGTTAGTGTATAGATAATAGTTAATTATGTGTTAAATACATACATATTTATATATTTTGAGGCAGCAAAATTAATTTACAAATATTGGCGTTTAAAACATTTTCGTTTTGTTTTCGGTTTACTGTTTTTTGTTTTTTTATTGTTTAGTCGTTAGATTTCACTTCACTTGTATGCTACAATATTTATAACCAGCATATTTAATTCAATTACTCATTTGTTAATTACTTATAGTACCTTCTGCATTACACTTCTATTGTTTTCCATTCATTTTAATACTCTACATACATATTTATTCCTATAAATGTCTAAGCCTTATGCAATTAGTAGTTAACTGAAGTGTGTGTGAATGAATATTTTTTTCGTATTTTCGGCATATTTTACTTTGCTTATTGTTTAGATTCTCATCTAGTTTAAATACCTATTATATTTTGGGTTAAGTGAAAAATATATTTAATACAATACAAAAAAAGGGGTCATATACTATTTTTATGCATTACATTAACAGTAAAGCTAACAAAACGAGTCTAAGTTAAAAAAAAAAAAAAACAATTAAAAAAAATTTGTGTAAATTAAAATTAAAACTAAAAATAAAGCTAAGCACTATTTTTACAATGTATTATATTTTAGTTGCTGCCTATTTGTTTGTTTTTTATTTGATCTTATTTACCCGCTTGGCTTTAAAACTGTGCTTCAGTGTGCTTAAGCACTGCTCTTGAGTTTTAGTAGCTTATATATTTTTCAAGAATATGCATTTCCTACATTTTCGCCATAGCAGCTTCAAGTACACGTGTTATGACATATTCGTAACCATATTTAATTATGTACTAATTAATTTCATTATACCGTACGCTCGTCTATACAAATGCATGCGCTTTTTTACGTTTAGGCTTAATTTTAAGTTTACATTTTTTATGGAAATGGAAATTATTTTATTAACTATAAAGTAGTTTTTCTCAACATTCCATTTCTCGTTTGGTTAAGTCTTCATTATTATATATATTCCTCAGGTTCTGTGGTTTGAAGTCATGAAACAGCTCTCTTTTGTTACTTTAGGATTTCGGTTAGTTTTGTTTTCAATTCGGTTATAAATAATACACACTTCTTTTGCTGTTATATATGTATGTGTTAATAATTATTCGAGCAACAAATTTGTTTTGATAACATTTCTTTTTAACTTTGTAATATTTTTTCTTTCTTTAAATGTGTTGTTATATTTTTTTGTTGGTACTTCATTTAGTGAAGTTCGTGTTAAATATTTGTTTAACGGTCTATTAAAAATTAATTTAATTTCGAAATAATGTAGAAAATATAGGTATATTTGCAGGCATTGCTCTGAGTTTGCAATTTTATTTCCTTAATAGTGTCAAACAAGCGTAGTGCCGATTTATGCCACGCAAACCAAGTCAAGAGCGTTAACTTATAAATCAACCAATCTGCGTGCAGCATTGCTCTTTTTTTGCTTTGTGCACTACGTTTGCTAGTATTAGTTAGTCAGGCGCACTGTGTTAGCCTGGCAAATCAACGCATAGTCTTGCTCTTTACAACATCATTTTCCGTGTGTGTTCGCTCTGCATATTTTTTGTGTTTCATACCAAATGCAATATAAAAACAATAAATATGTAAACAAACTAAAATGTTCAAAATTTTTTTAATATTATTCCTGCTTCAGTGGCTTTTTAAATCCAAAGTATTTTGACGCCTGCATACTTTCGTAGTTTTAGCAGTTTTTTCTGCAATACTATGCCGTTAATATTAATTTTTTCATAAATTTATTCTTCTAATTAAGTAGTTGCTATAATTCGCCTTTAATAAATAGTTCCCTTAAGTGTTTGTTTTTTATGTTAAATTGTTTTTAATTGTATATAATTTTTCGCCTAGTATGCTTGCAAAAGTCTAAATTCTTTATTTTGCTTTTTTGTTTAATGCAAAATGTTTAATATATCTTTGCTGTGGTTAATTATTGTTGTAATTATAGGAAAATCTGCTTCGTACTATAATTTTTCTGTTGTTTTTTTTTTGCATTTTTAGCTTCAATTCTTGTATATTTTACCACTGTTTTCAAATAAATAATGCTCGTCTTAGTAAATTTATGCTTTTATATTTTAACCCAAGCATTTACCGTTTTCGCAAAGGTATATTTCACATTTTTGGTATAGTTAAATTTGCAAATAATTGAATATGATTTTTATATTTTAATTTTGAAATTGTTTTTCTATGCTCTTTTGTATATATATTTTTCTTGTTATTTTGGAAGTGTTACTGTGTGCGATTTAGTTGATAAAACGTTCGTTTCTCAGTTGAAATTACTGCTTTTTTTGCTGTAGTTTAGTTTTATATATTTTGATTAATTTTTTTTCGCTTCGCCAAGGCTCAATCGTGCAAATTTCAAACATTTATTAGATACTAATTCTTCTGTTACTATATTTATTCACTTATATACGTATAGTTATCTTTCTGCACATATCAAAAAGCACATTTAACGCTTTAATAATAATTTCTGTCAAAAATTGTTTGCTCTACGATTTATTTATTTGCTTATTTTTTTTTGTTTATTTTCAAAAGTAGAATTTTGCATCTATATGTATTTTTTCGAGCCTTCACATCTGTATTGGCGTCATCTGCTACACTTTGCTTCGTTACCTCTTTTTTTTAACCATAAACTACATATGCCAGCTGTTTATTGTCTCATTTGTTTTTAATTATCTGCAACAAAATATGCATTAAACATTGTCTATTTAACTATTCAGTGTTTAAAGTTATCAACGGCCATTCGCTATGTTATGCAACACAGTAATGCGTACGAAATTGTTTGTGGCGTCCAAAAACGTGCATTTTTTCGTATGAGTCGTGTTTGCATGAATTCGGCTCTGCTTCGTGTTCGGTGTTTGGTGAATTTGTGGTTTTTTCGCTGTGAAATATTAAATTTATTCGTATGTCAACGCTGTGTCTACCAATTTCGCTAAAAACTGTGTATTTCTAATATCTATAAGATATAATATTTATGCAACACAATACAATATGTTAGTAAGTTCTGAGTTATTTTTGCTCAATTTATATTTCAGTACAAATCTTAAACCGCAACTATTTTTAAGATTAAATTGTTTTTGCTTCATTGCTGATGAGCGCACAAACAAGCCTGCTTTTTATTATGAGAAAGCTGTATAAGCACAAGCTTTTGTTTATAAGCTTTCATACATCGTTTTAAGCTTTCACTGCCTGCTTCGGTTTGCTAATATAAAGTAAGCGTTTTGGAAAAATTTGCAAATTTTTTACACCACATGACTATGACTTCTCTGTGAATTTTTTAGAAATTCCAATACTTTGGTGAAAAATTTTGAAAAGCTTTACTAAAAAGCTTACATGTTTTGTGCTTTTACAGTCAATTAAAAATGATTTTGGGTTGCGCCGTGTACCTGGCGAGAAATTTTGCAAAGCTTTTAGAGTGTTAGGCATTTTTGGTTTTTAAAGCGCTACTTCGAAAGCTTTTGGTTAAGTTGAAGCATTCCAGAAATAACCATTTCTAAATTCTCATTAGATTTTTCTCAAATCACGACTACGCGTGTCGCCTGCTATGCCTTTTTCTTAGGCTCATCATACGCTTTCTTTCTTTATTTATCTTCACCTTAGCAAGTCGTATCGACTCGGGTAGCGTCGCTGTCGCCGAAGTGGGCAGATAGCCGCTAACGATTGTCAGCCTACTATTGCGTGTTGCGTCGGTTTCCGCGCGCTCCGTCGAGCGCTGTTCCGCCAGCTCGCCAGATTCCTCCAGCAGATCCGGATAGACGCTGATGTTGTCAATGTTGTCGATATCAATGTCGCCGGCGTTGTTGCGCACATAGGTCAGCTGATGGAAGGGTGTGGCCAGCAACTTCTGCGTTGAGATGCGTATTGACTTTTTGGTGGTTAATGCAGCGACGACGGTTGTCGCATCACCGGTTACAGTCGTTGAAGTTGGTGCAGCGGCGGAAGTGGATGTGATAAGCGTGCTTGCTGTGGGTGTATGTGTGTGCGCCAAGTGATTGCTATTGCCATCAAAATGCACCAACGACGGTGGATTGTGTAGCGGCAAAATCGTTTTGTTGCCAAGCAATTGCTGAAGTGGGTAAAGGTGTTGTGTTGTCGTTGTTGTTGCCAACTCTTTATTATTAATTGTTGTGGTTGTAGTTGTGGGATTAATAACACCTTCGGTATGTGTTGTTGCACTGTTGGTGCGCGATGTTGCCATTGTGCTGCTGTACTCGTGCGCTGTTGTTGTTGCTGCTAGCAATTTATTGCTTCCGCTAAACGCTTTGCTGCTTTGTCGTTGTAATTTGCCTTCCGCCACATATTTTTTGCTAAAACTAAGGCTAGAATCGCTCGCCAACAACGCTTGCAAAGGTTGCTGGGACACGGCCTCAACATCTTTGCTGCTGTTGTTGTTGGTTTTGCGGTGGTTATGTCTGCGCTTGCTTGAATTTCGTTGCTTGGTGATGTGCTTCAGCCAGTCTAAATCGGCATCGTCGTCGCTGCTCGGCACCTCATCACCAATGCCTTTGTCCCAAAAGTTCGTACCGCTGTGATTCATATGATGTTGCCACCATGTTGCACGGTCGCCTGAAGCAATATCGGTTGACGTGTCGAGCTCTGTGGCGACTGGTCGTCCGGTAGCCACGATTATTTCATCTGAGTATTCTTCACCACGCTCCGGCCGCCAAGCGTATACGTTGCCGTTGCTGGCACTAGTTGCCAGCAATTGTTGGTGCAGCAGTGTGGCTATGCTCGCAGCGATGCCGGACTGCTTTTTCCACATGTGGCCGATATTGCCACGCTCAGCCGGTAAGTCATACACTTTTTGGTGTGCAGTTGTTGTACTCTGTGTGCCACCAACTTCTGCCAGTGCTTCGGTGATGCCATCGTCGTGATAGGTGTTGCTGCTACTTTCCGCTTCAATTTCACTGGAGGTAGAGTTGATTGTTGCAAATAAATCTGCGTCCTCAGAAACGGTTTGCGTCTCCTCTGTCGCATTGACATCCTCTGAGAAAATTGCTGTGGCTGCAACGGTTTCAGTATCGACTATTGCTGTGGGGAAGGGGAACACTGTTTCAACGTCATCAGTGTCATTAGTTGGTGTGGTTGATGACCAATTCTGTTCACTACTCTCTGACCACGTGGTTGATGTAGGCCTGATGGTTTCCGCTGTTGAGACTGGTGTTGCCACATTTTTTGTTGTAAAGTGTTGTTGTTGGGAAGTAATACTGCTTAATTGTTCGTCTACGTCCATTGTAGACTCCGGCGTCATGCTGCTATCATCGATTTCAGTAACAAACGTAGCGTTCAGCGACTCTTCGATCGAGAAATCGGTGTTGTTGTTGTAATCGCTTGTTGGCGTGAGCGACGACGCGCCATCGCTCAGGTCGGTCGTTGAGTCCAAGTATATTTGTGTAGGTGTGCCCCATGCCAGCGACGACAGAGTTGTTGTGAAAGATGAAGGCGCTGCGGTATCGACGGACGTCGCGTCGACGTGTGTTGTCACAGAGGACTGCCATTCGCCGCTGTAGTCGCCAAATGTTGTGGCAGGAGATATGCTGCTCGGCACATCGGCTAGCATTTGCGTTGACAGCGAGGAAAGCGGTGGCGTTGGCGAATCGCTCCACAGCCATGTGGTTTGCGTTGGTGTGTCGGCGGCCTTTGTGGGTACACGCGCTATAAGCGGCAACATTTGTTGCTGTGCGCGCTGTTGTTGTTGCTGCTTTCGTTGCTTACGCCCCTTTCTTCGTCGGCCCTTGCGCTTATTGGCAATAGTTGTAGTCGACTTCATAATTATTGCAGTTGCCGTAGCAGCTTTAGCTGCGACATTGGCAACAGTCGCCGGTTGCGGTTCATGTTGCGCACCTTTGTCATGCTGATTGCTGCTGCGCGCTAATGCGCCTGTTGCTGTCGTGCTATAAACTGCTTTCGTTGTTGTTGTCGCTGAGGCGCGTTCTTGCGCTACCGTTGTTGTTGCTGGACTAGTTAATTTGCCGCTGCGCAGTCGCTGCTGCTGTCGCTGATGTTGTCGCCGTTTCTGTTTGTGCTCGTGGTGCTGGCGACGTGCTATCAAATTCGGATCGTTGTGATGATGCCGCACTTGATGCTGCTGTTGTTGCTGTTGCTGACGCACGTGTTCGCGCGTGCGGCCATTACTGTTGTGGTGTTGCTTTTGCTGACTTAAATCTACTTGCTGCTGACTATTGCTAACTAAATTACTGCTGTTATTGTGGTTATTATTACTGCTCTGATTGCTGTTGTTATTATTGTTGCTGCTGCTTAAATTGCTACTATGGCCATTAGTGTACTCTTCATTTTGGTTATTGTTACTGTTCCTATTGTTGTTGCTATTGCTGCTGCGCACGCTATTCACTCGCTTATTCTTGTTGTTGGTACGCAATAGCCTGTTGTTGCTGTTGTAATTGCGTTGCGCCGCCGTTGCCGTGACAGTCGCCGTTGTAGCGGCGGCTGAGAGCGCTGCTCGCTGTGACGACAAACGCGCCGAGGCTCCTGATGTTGTGTGTGTGGCTGTGGTTGTTTGCGGTGCGGCGCCAATGCCGCTGATGATTTTGGTGCTCTTCGATTTCGGTGCAAAATAATCGGTGTGCTGATGGAAAAACTGATCGGCCTGTATCTTCGTGAACAGATAACAGGCGTCGTTGACATTCTTCTTCGGCCCGACCGCCTTACCTCGGTGCGTGAAGCCGACACGTCGCTGCAGATCGACTACGGAACGAAACACGAAATAACCGTGTACGATGGTTTCGTTGAAGTAGCAGGTGTCGCGCAGTTCTTTCTGCAAGCAATGAGAGGAATAATTTCAAGAAATTAGTGAAGCCGAACTTGTTAACTATCTATTATATATGTATATTGAAGTTTAAAACTTGATTATATTAGAAAATACGATCAATGTGTGCCAGCACTCGTTAGACTGGCGTTTAGTGAAACTTCATAGACAAAGAAGCGATCTATGACAGCTCGTTTTGGAGATATTTAGAAACCTCTAGTTTTTTGATTCGGATTGAGTTATTCAAGAGAACAGTTTTCTATAAAAATGAAGAGAAGCAACAAGAGCTCTAGTAGCTAGCAAATAGCTAGCTTAAAAAACTGCTAATTGTCTTTTTTCTATTATGTTTTTGTAATCTATTTCTGGAGCTCTGAAATATTTTGTAAAACTGTCTAAACTCAAATCTGCTACAGCTCAAGTGCTCTCATAACTTAATGTGTTTCTAATTATATTTACATTTTTATTTTATAAATATTTTGAGTATTTTTTTCGCACGCGAGCTGCTCTTCACGTCACCTACACTTTGCTACAAGTACGCGCATGCGCAAACGCTTCAGCGCACATGGCGCGCTAACAAAGTCACTTTGAACTAGATTTGAAATGAGCTGTCAAAACACGTGCTTGTCAAAATATTTAAATAAATTCGAGTTACGAGGGTTACACACAAAATAGTATGCATTGTCAGTTTACATATTTACAAATATATACCAAAATGAAATACTAAGTCTGCTAAATGTTCTAATTTACATTATTTGTTTTTTTTCTTACATGTTCTGCGTGCAACCTCTCTGCTTTTCTATAATTTTATGCTACATTTCCTGCTTTCCCACAATTTATGTGCACTTGTTCTTGTTTACATAACAATTAAAGAGCACTGACAACACAGACAAATTCTGCCACCAACACTTCCGTTCATTTAAGAATATCAAGAATGCGCATGCGCAACACATTTCTTTAACCATATCACAAGCCCCTTGCTTAGTGCAGCTCTGTTGCGCTTGAGGCACATACAAACTTGCTCCAAATTCTTACAAAAATAGCAAGAACAATAAAGCTGAATAAAAACAACAAGACAAGAGCACATTCACTACGCTCAGTTATTGTAAACATTTGTAAGTTATTTATATTCTACTAAAAACTTAAATGACTTTTATGGCAAAGAAGTTGCATGAAAAAAGACAATGCCGTTGTCAAACTACTGGAGAGAGGAATGAGCACACATGTGAGTACATAGCTCTAGAAAAAAACATATTTATTTTTGTAAATTTCTACCGCCGTTCTTCAAGTGGTGCGCGCGGAAGTGTGGCGAAATTTATGAACTGCAAAGCGAGTGTTTGTTGTGTATTTTGTTTTGCTTTTTGTTATGAGAATAAAATGCAAATACACATGGGGTTCGATTCTACTGATTATTATTTAAGATAATAGTTTTTAAGGGTGACATAGAAAGGTTACTGTATATATTTCTAGATAGTTAGATATTAGGGATTAAAAATGATTTTTACATATAAAGGATGATAGCGACAAGCTCTAGACAGGCTACAGTTTAAACAAAACGAAATCAAAAATATTTAAAGTAGATGTAAACAATCGCTTATTCCTCACTCGTTTATGACGTCACACAGTAATGTACTTTCTGTCAAAGGCTTTTCGAAATTTTAACGGCACTAAACTGTCGTGATCTCTCGAAATACCGTTATTGTTAATATCTGTATGTGAGGTGATTTGTTCTAAAGTGTAGATTACTCTTATATACCGCATTGTACTGAGTCGAATGTTTAAAAAGTGGGGAGATCTTTATACTACTATGTAACCTAAAACTGGTTTAAATAAAGCTTCGACTTGAACTTATTATAAAAAGTGTGTCTTCTAGTAAAGACGCTTTCACGACAATTGCGTATATGTAACCGCAATGAACCAGGGGTTGTACCGACCAAGAACTACGACTCAGCAACTTACGCCGAAACCATTTTAGGAGTATATCATGTTATGAAAACAACAACAATAGCTCACGATGACACCATAGATCATTATATGCCCTTAGAGAGTGAATTTCTTTACTCTTATGCAATTGACAGCAGCAAGTATGGCAAGCAAATCATGTAGCGCATAGATACCGCAAACAATTTACAACAAAAATTATACAAAAATAAAATTGCCGTTAAAAGGTTCAACAACGCTTCGAAAATTTCGCGTTTTTTTTTCATCATCGATCAAAGGTCAGTTTCAGCTGAATTTATCTATCACTCTTCTAAGCGCTGATGCTTATGCACTCGCTTACATAATTGTTTACGCTTTTAAATGCATTATTTCCACACAAAACTCAGCTATATTTAATAACGATTTTGCTGTTTGTTTTGATTGCGTGAAGTGTGTGATTGAATCGTAATGAAATTGACAGTGATTATTTTATAGAAATATTACCGACTTATAGTGCACACACACACACACTTGTAAATATATAAACGAGTGCATAAATCTCTTAATTGTTTGCCTGCCTGTTTTGATTTATATATCTATGTTTGCTTTGTTGTTGTAATTGCTGTTTTTCTATGCACTCCTAGGTGTGTTACCGCATTTGAGTGCCCCAAGAGTTACACGTAAACAAACACACACGAGTACCGGCTACAGTCTTGGGCAATCATTTGCAATCGGGCACTTCATTAGAGTGTGTGCGCGGCTTTGTATGTGCGTGTGTATGATAAAAGAATTTTGTTTTTGCAGCCAACGATTTGTTACTTGTTGCGATTTTTCATTAACATTGTGAAAATATATGTCAGAGTCAATAGCGCCACAAGGTTGTAGTGAATCTGCAGCGTAACGAGAATTTATTAAATATACAATTTGCTTTGCTGAGTGTAATTCAGCGTATTTGAAATAACAAACTCTTTGACAGTGACCTAGATTAAGAAAATTACGAGTTGTTCTCCTATAACAGCTTAATGTGTAGGGGAACTCTAGAATATTAAAAAAAAAAATTTTCTTTTTCGCGTCTAAAAACTGTCTATGGATTTTTAGAGCGAGATGCAATATTATTTACTCAAGGCGATAAAAAAGCAGAGATTTTTAGTGAAATATGAACTTTAACAAAAAGAGCTTTTGAAAGCTTTCAAGGCAAAAAGCTGGCGAAAGTTGGGTACTGGAGTAGTAAGTTTCCACCTCACCTTACTCATTGCAACTTGCATCCTCAAAAATCTTTAGCCTCACGGCGTGTGTGCCCATGGGATATTATTCAGTGAGGCGCTTATCTCTGCGGCGATGTGAGTCTTGCTATGAGCTAGCATTTCAATGAAACTTCTATGTTCCACGCTGGGCCAAAAGTCTTTCGCAACTCCACAAGTGTTGGTTGCTGACCAACGGTTGCTGAGCTCGAGCGAAGTCCATAGATATAGCGCCCAAATGCACGAAGACAGGGTAGGCTAGGTTCGGTTCTATGACCGATCGCTGAGATCAGATCAAATCTAGTTCTCCTGTATGGCTAATAGTGTGAGATCCAAGGTATTTGAGAACCTTAAAACTAGAAGTAGGCCGCATGTGGAGAGCTCGCTAGACTTCGTGCGAATTTTTTTGGGTCAGAAGAACCTTCCGCGACTGCGCAAGTGCTGGCAGTTGAACAGTATTCGCAAAAGTTCGCGAAATATTCAGCCAAACATACGACTTGTTTCCTTTCTACGGGAAAGCATTGTCTTCAAAATTTTATTTATAGTGGAGTTCGACAAAAAATATTTTTTGTGTTGAAAAATATAAACTGTTTTTATTAGCAACAAAGAACAAGGTGTTTGTCTTTACTAAGATAATTTTAAACACGCCTAAATGTAGACAACAATTTGTATTATTACAATACTTGTAATAATAAAATTTGAATAGACTTTCCTTATAAGATTTTCAACCTTTTGATCCTTGCAATTCTGCTGTAATCAGTCACCCACATTTAACTTATCACGAAGACACTCGTTCTTATTGATAGTGCGACTAGGCATTCCTTAACTTCAAGTGAACTTCATTTCATAATTATGAAAATTAGTTGTTAAAAGCACCAACTAAAAAGCGTTTTAAAAGAATGCAATTTATAGATATTTATTTACACTCAACAAAAAAAGTGAGTCGTACATGACGTATGAGCGCTTTGCAAGCAAAGCGGATTTTCCACGCCACAAAATCCAGTGACAATAACAACACAATAAACAATTGAATATCCGTCGGCTTTTGTACAAAGCTTCGCAAATACACGCGTTTCCTTTCAAATAGATTAAAGCCATAAAGCGACATCACAAACGAAGTTGAAAAGAAAAGCGACCACCGGAGCCGCTCTACTACAAAAGCACTCAACTAATGACTCCAGCGAGTAATCATAATAAAATTAAGCTATGCAAATAAATGCAATAAAGAGTTAATAAAGTTAAGCAACACAAAAGATATATGACGCTTTTGTACCCATACATACACGTATACATATATAAATATTTTTTATTTGCATTTTTGACTTATCTCAAGCCGATGAATGAATTTTCGAATGTTTTGGGCGCGTCGCACACTTTTTCATGTGGCACACGCACGCCTACACACGCTGTTAGCTAAATAAACAAACAAATAAACACAGCAGCAATTGCGCGCACTATTTGTACATCACTCGTTATGAAGCTTTTGCGCTTTTCTGCTTTTCTGCTATTGTACTCCAGTTATTTGCATTGTTGTATTGACAATATTTGACACTTTACATGAGCGCTAATTGTACGCGTGCGCGCAGCGTTCGACAAACGGTACCTACCCACACACATACAAGTACACGCAGCCACAGGCAGTCACTTGTCAGCGTTTCACGGTGTAATGCCAAGCAAAGTGTTGCATGTGTTTTTGAAATTCTATACATGTATTTGCATAGAGTTTTAGACAACTTTTCCATATTTCTTCTTTTCAAACTGTCAACATCAATGTCAGACAGAATGAGCACAGCTCAAAGCATATTAAGATGATTGTCACTACTGTCTACGCGCGTCTATTTAAATATAAGTATGTTTGTATGGCATGCATACGCCTAAATCCAATCAAATCGATTCGCTTTAAGCCGCGCTTATTCATACATTTGTTCATTTACTTGCCATTTAAATTATAAAAATTTAATTCTTTTTGACTTGTGGCAGCGCTCGACACGCCCGCCTATCCACTGTTGCAGCATATCGCACAGCAGCCGCAAACAAATTCACAAAGTTGCAAACGAGTTGAGTTAGTTAATTATTCAACTGTCACTCAGCTACCAATTGTCATTTAGCCATTGTCAGCTACCGTTTGTCAGTTGAATATTGTCACATGAGAATTATCACTCGAAAATTGTCACTTGAATATTATCTATTCATTGCAATTAGTTAAATGCAGAAAATATATTCAAATAAACATAAGTTTATGCGAAAATTGCGCCAGCCGTCTGCGCACGCGTGTAGGCGTTTCACTGTTCAGTTTCGTCAGCGTTGCCACAAATTCTAATTAATGCGCAAAGCGTCAAAGCGTTTGGAAATACAACTAAAAATCTACAACAATGTTGTTGCAACTTGACTTATGGGTTTACTTAAGGCGCTTAAAAGTAATAAAAGAAAATTGAATTGGCTTTTAATTTGCTAAAAGCTATAAGCAACCTTATTTCTATTTATTTTACTTTTTCGGCTGATTTATGTAACGGTATATTGGTGTCTACGTACATTGGATTATAAAAGTCTGTGCCACAGTGCAACATTACAGACTTTGCGTTATTGTTGCAGGCAAAAGCTTGGGCTGCAACAGAAATGATTCGTAAAATTCGCTGCACCAACGAAAATTATTTTATTTCTCTCTAATTTTGCAAACAATAAATGGTTAAAGGAGACTTAAGGCGACTTCCGTCATACGCTAAAGTGACGTCAGCAGTAGACAAGCTGACCAAATCAAACGGACTAGCTGAATATGGCAACAATATCTTCTACTAGTAATTTTTTTTAACATTACGTAAGAAATTTAGAATCACTTTTGGCATACATGACATACATCTAAAGATTTTTAGTTAACTAGATATATATAGGTTTCGAAAAATTAGACGCTTTGTGAATTAGTCTTTAAAAGCAGTTTATGTAAACATTTACTATTATATATTAAGCTACAAACTTACCATTCCAACTAGTTTCCACTGATCGTTGAAACACAGATACCGTTGTGTTTCTTTTGCGTACAGTGCTATTTTGAGATTGTTGTTCACATAGTCCGGGAGGCCGACTATCGTTATATTTTCTGCAAATAGAATAAACAAGTATTTTTCGTTACTAAAGTAGTATGGCTATTAATTTTCAAAAGCAGCTTCAATACCTAACCTTCAAAATATTAAAAAATGAAATAGCGTTAGTTGATTTTATTGTTCAGAGAAATAAGGAATATATAGTTTTTAAATCTCAGTACAACTGTTACTTAATAAAATTTCTTACTAATTGAGTAATACTTTTTCAAGTCTAAATGGTGACATGATTATGGAGACTAAAAAGCTCCGACAGATGGAGCTAGCGTGAAACTATTTTTGTAGTACCACATAAAGTTCAGAGATCTAAATTATTTTCTAGTTGAGAGGATTCTGTGCTAATTTAGAATTCGTTTAAGATTCCGACAAACGTTTAACAGTGCTTGGTAAAGAAGATATGAGAGTGTTTACTCTCTATTTCGGGTCCTGTTTAGCTTTGTCGCAGTCAAGTGTTGTCATAAACAGCCTTATTCTCAAGAATTCTTAAGCGGCTACGAAATTTCCAGACTTTAGTTACAGATATTTAGTGGATTTATATACTGCTTGAACTGACACTCGAATGTGATAATATATGTAAGAACATGTATGTATTAGTTAATATTGTGATGCCAAAACTCATAATAAATAGTTGCAATATGTTTATGCGAGGGTGTGGGAATGTGTCAAGCTTCGCACCAACAAGAAATATTTATGAAAATAGGTTTTACAAACATAAATACCAACAACTTAGAAACTGGAACTGAATGCGACCAACTTCAACTGGATACCTGCGCCAAAGCAAAACAAAAGCTTTAACTGCAAAGCGTAAAAAGGCTACACCAACCAACGAGAGTTGGTGTATGAAATCACTTCACTTTCAAGGAGTTTCCACCTAAAATGTGACGCATCGCTGCTAACTGACTCGAGGGTGCACTAGCGCAAAGCAGAGTAAATTGCGGCCGCAGCAAAGAAGCCGCTGAAGCCCAGCATCCAATGTTGGCCGCCAAAGCAGTCAGTAAGTCAATCAGTGCGTCAGCCAACAGGCCATCAAGCAGCTTGGCGCTCAAGTGGAATTTGCACGCCTTGAAAAATGCACAAACGTGCAACAATAATAATATGTAATGCTAGCGACTTCGTCTTTGCCATCATTGACTTTGCAACATACATAAATAACGTCATCCGGAAGGGTGTATTGCTATTTTCCCCATACACTACATTTCTTTTGAAATATGAGCTCACTGATTGTTGGAAAATATGAAATAAAAAGCCAACTGTAGTTAGAGCGACGCGCATAAATTTAATTACCACCACCAACACTGGGCTCCGTGTAGTGGTCGACAAAGGCGCTGGCTGGCGGACCAGCGGACGGTCTGCTATAGGCGCCTCTTACATTGCCTCATGTGGCAAGCGTTTCGCGGCGCACAACGTACAGCAGCCAAGTCTCTGACAGTTGAGGGCCGCAAGCACTCGTTGCATGCCTAGAAGCTCACTGAACTTGCAACAATCTTGAAAGTTGCTCTTGTTCTGCACCACAAGTACTCTACATACTACATGTAACAACAAGCTGCACAACAAATAACAACAAAAAATGAAGCATCGGTGCAATCTATGCGCAAAATGCTAAATTTTTAAAATAAAAAATGTAAAAAAAAGTTAGCTAAATACAAATTGAAACAATAATAACAAAAGCGCAAGCAGCGAGCGTTCAACACTTGTGAGTGTTCTGCTTGCTTTGGCTCTTCGCTGCTTGAAATGTTGCTTGGTTGACTGCTAGGCGCTCGCTTGGGTAGATGGTCTGTGTATTGAACCTGGTAGTCACCTATCAATCTATCTCAAGTGTTTTTTCAAGTGCTTCACTTATTGGAGTGTGCTCGTTGGTCGCCGGCTCACTTGTTGGCGGCCGCTGTTAAGGTTCTCGTATTCTTGTGCCTGAGCTCTTGATGGCTTTCTGCTTCCTATAATACTACTATGAGTAGATATTTATTAATAATGTTGTTTTTGCTTTCATATATATATATATATAACTTTTACACGTACTGCTTTTGTTTTGTGCGCCTACCAATGGCGTTGGCGATCGAACCAAAACATTGCGAAGTTCAATACCCCACTCGATGCGGTTGGAATGAACAGAAAACAAATACAAATAAGAGCAAACAGTGTATCTTGCTGTGGAACCTCTTCAACACCTATGCTGTGAAACATTGCACTCTGAAGCTAAAACTATAAATATTTTAGAATCTGCCTAATATTATTAATAGTGGTGATTGCCAAAATATATTTTTTTTGTGTTTTTACGAGCTGAAGAGTAAAAAAAAAAAAAATAAATTTACAAACTTAAAATATCTAAGCCAATTATTGATTTTTTTAATTTTTAACAATCGTGGTGTGTATCTTTGCTAAACTGTTTGTAAATGCGCCTAAATGTAGGCAATAATTTGTATTATGCCTATATTTTTATATGTCAAAAACTCAAAAAGTCTTATTCGAAAAATTAAATCGATATGTATTTTATGACATACACTTTTTAGTCACAGTGTATACATCGGAACACTACTGTATATTGCTGACACGATTTGAACTTTTTTTAAATTTTCCTAGTTTTTTTATTTCATATTTGCACTCGTTTACATACTTTATTTATTTTTTCTTCCCTTTACATGAGATAATAATAGTTTGCAAATAGTGTTTATCCAAGTGTGGACGTCATTAAATATCAGCTACTCGATCAGCAGTAGCCATGACAGCTAAATCTGATAGGAATTTCTTGAGTGTCAAGCAAAAATATGGCATTGTTTACATTATTTCTGAAACACAATGGCTCAGAACCAATTATTTAATTTTGTTTTCTAAATATAATTAATTGTTGTTGTTGCACTTTGTTATAAAATAATCTAATCTAGTTTGATTTCGACACCGAATTCATTTAATTGCCACATGATTTTATTTGCTTACGTAAAAGAAATGAGATAGTGGTCGGAAATGACGAAAATTATGCGAATATTTTGTAAAAATATTGTTAGGCGGTTTTTTAGTGTATTGTGTTCTTTTCCTGCTCTTTAACAATATATATCTTATCGGCTGAGTAAACGAGCCGTATTTACTATAAAAACTGGAATTTGTATGCTCCTATCACAGATTTTAGCGATATATCACCCGTTATTTTTGTTGTAATATCATGTTTGAAAGTTATATGCTGTTGGAAAGCATGCAGTGGGCCGAAGAGTTAAACGGAGCCACTTCAGAGACGTTCAGGATTTTCTCAAGGTTTCACGAACGCGCCTTGAAAGATAGTGTGTCGTTTCAGAATGAATTTCGTTATTATGAAAAAGGAAGTGCAAGAAAGTTAGGCTATGGAGAATCGGATATGATATCAGAACGTTTTACTGGCCATCGGACTTATCTTAAAATCGAACCTAACCTAAAAACTTTAATTTTTTGTTCAAAATGTCTGCCTGCAGTGTACCAAGCGCTTGAAACTCATCCGCACGCATAAAAAATTTCAATTTCGCTTGCAATCATCGTTGATTGCAATAAATAACTCAATTAAATTTCGCAAAACATGCTTGTTGTTGTCTAACAGCGTGCAACTAACAATTTATCAAGCAAACAGCTAATTTATAAAGTCACCACTAACAAAGCAAAAACAAAAACAAAAAAAAAATTATATTAATGACAATTTTTGCGCATGCAGCATATGAAAAAGCGTGCCACAAATGACTTGCTTCATGTTGCAATGCACCCGCCGCCATGTAAACCGATACGTGTAAATCAATGTGTTGACATTTTTGCGTATCGCTGAGATACTTTCGGTGAGCATGCAAACTAATTGTGTGCATAAAAACAAATGTATATCAACTTGCTGCATATAATCGTAAAAGTTGCAAGTAAACAGGCCTTGCGCCTACAATTCATCGGCAGAATGCGCAAAACCAGCAAAATACCAGTAAAAAAAAAAAAATACATAACAATATTTTTAAAATAAATATAAAAGTCACTTGTGCACGCGAGTTTGCCACAAATGCGTTTTGCAACTTGATTGTTGCATGGAAATAAAACGAAGTTGAAAAGTGTTGGTAAATATAATCAAAATACGAAATAAGCAAATAGCAGCAGTAAAAAACATGCAAATTAAGTTGAAAATAAAATCACGCACGCACACATACGCCAGACGCGGTGCGCTATGCATGCCATGTTGCAACAAGTGTCATAAATACAGTGCAGTCGCTCAAATTCGTACGCGGCAAGTGCACATATACACGCATGCGTGCATTTGAGGCGTCTGTCTGGCCACCTGCATATTTACTACTTCATTTGCCGTTACGTCCACCCCCCTCCCCACTGGCGGAGTAGCGCAAAAGTGGCAAATGTTTTATTAATTAAGTGCAAACGCAGCTATTTACACGCCGTTTGACGACGCAACACTAAATTATTATGCGCTCGTATCTATGTACAGTTATGGGTGTGTAGTGTGGTTGGCAACGCTGTCAGCTGGACGTTTACTATGCGCGAAATTTCGAGTTGTTTGCCAGAAAGTGTTTGTTGTTGCTGTAAATAAGGAAAGCAAATTAAATGTGGCGCGTCAAATAGACGCATTATTGACATAGCTTTTGTCCGTCCAATGAACCATCAAATAAGTTTTGGCGAAAAAACTCAAAAAAAAAAAAAAAAAATGCGCATACAAATAAACCTGCAAAGCGAATTGTTGCTTAATTGTTGCGTGCATTTTCACACAGTTGGCGGCATTCGAAAGCTCGTCGCTTGCAGTATAATTAACTGTATATTTTTACATTAGAATATTACGGTGTTTGGCAGAAAAATTACAGAATGTTATGTTTAGTTATACAGATCCGTCAACTTGAGCGCTCATAACTTTGTCTTTTCTCAACTGAGCAACGTGAACATGTTTTGAGAAGCCAGCTCAAATCTTCAGTTGTCAAATGAGACTAAATTATATTTTTTGCAGAATAAAAAAAAAAATAAAAATAAATTCAGCTAGCATTTGATGCACTGCCTTGCATATATCGGATTTTTATTCTTCAATAAAATAATTAATTTGGACTCTACGTGAATGTATTTGTAACCGTTTTTCAAAGTAATTTAGTGTTCTTAAGTTTGAAGCGAAATCAATGCAAGTAAATTTAAAGCCGTATTAGTTTGTGGAGAGGTTCAGATATTCAAATAAATCCAACAATTGAACGGGGCATTGTAGTATTGTCATCGGGAAATTCAGAGGCAGATCATCTCTTCATTGAGAAGATCTAGCGAAGAAGAACTTGGCTTAACTTTGAATTTCGAATTAGCCTTAACCACCCTGACAATAAATGAACTATCTTGCCAGCCTTAAGCTGTCTTTATAATTTTTTAATAAACATGAATATTTTAAAAAAGTTCTCTAAATGTCAGCATAGCTGCCTTTGGTGAAATTAATCATGAGTCGTTGTGTAAACTATTATTTTATTCAATTATAATACATTTTATCTAAAAAGAACATATATAAACAAAAACGCTCAGTTTGAATATTCTCTGATATCAAAGTCCTAGACATTACCATCAGTTTCAGTACAAAAAATCTGCTCTTTTAATACTCTTAACTTGAAAAGCAAGTAAAAGTTGTATACGCCAAAACTTGGGTGTATCAATTGTTATAGAATAAACATGAAGGATGGTGTGGACCCAACTATTTTAGTTATATATGTTAAAGCGACTTTCAACATAGATCGGAAACCATCTTCTTAATTGTGGGCACAGCGCCTTCACACTTTCTGCGCTACCTAACCTTTTTTCGAATTTACTATGGATCAAGATGATGAAATCATTGAAAATTCTATCAAAATATTAAAATACATACATATCGGTAGTAGAGATAGTACATATGTACATACGAGGTCTGTTCAAAATATAAGTTGAATTTTCAAACTTCGCGGGCCACGTACATTTCTTTATTCTCTAATTGCGCCACCAGTTTCTCCAGCCGTAAATGCATTCGCATAAATTTATCAAATAATTTGAGTTTTGACACACACGCATAAATATCTCAAGTGTTATTTATCGAATGACAGCCGATTCGCTGCTGTTTAACGCGGCGCGTTGCATTGAAAGTGAAAAATTGACGATTGCATTTGAAAATTTCCGCAATTTCTTGAAGTTTATGAGGCACGTGAGACAGACAGCGCTTTGAGTGCGATTTATGCAAAACTGACATTAATAATGTCATAATTAATGGTCTAACGGCAAAGTATTTAAATGTTTTTCTTTTCATTTTTTGTTAAGATTTAAACTTTATGATATTCTATACCTAGTCAATAAGTGCAGGAATGTCGCGGACTTTGTTTATCGCGCAAATGCAACGAGCTGTTTGTTTACGGTATTCCAAGAAATTCTGGTAGAGTCTTGCTGGCAAACGCGCTGTTAACGATTTTGCATGCATTAAGAATGTTGAAGAAAAATAACTGCTGATATGTGTATGTTTGTACATATGTATGTATGCAACAGTAAAAAAAAGCAAAGTGGGCGCAAATATGCTCAACTTCACTACTTAACGCATTCCTGGAAATTTAGCACACTTTTAGGCGTGCAGAGGCGTCTATTTAGAAGGGTGCGCATTAAATGACATTTGCGAAGCAGTAATCGTGTAAGGAAAAAACGAAAACAAAGCGAACGTGTAGTGCTAGCAACGATCGCGTAAAAACTGTTGCAAAAGCAAAAAAGAACGCCAAAACTGCCACTGCTGCGAACACTGCCGCAGACTGCAGTGTTAGCGATTGTTATGTGCCACATATTTTTGTGTGCATACACTTGTAAGTTTGCAATCACTCGTTTGTGTTGCAAGTTCGTTACGCTGCCACTATTTGTTGTTTTGTCACGTTTCCAGGAATTCATTTGGAAGTTGAGACTTTTTTAATGGCGTCAAGAAATTATTAATTTTTCCTTTGCTCCTACAGCTTTATGCAACAAACACTATGTGCTCCAATATATATGAGTATATAAATGTGTGTGTTGCAGCGTCCACCACTATGCTGCTGCCTTACTAACCACTAGCACTAGCTCTATTTCCACTCGCCTCTTTTGTTCTCTACTGCCACGTCGCGGAAACAATATTTTCCATTTGCTTGCTATAATTATTTTCCCGTTGAACTGCGCGCATGCGCTAATTGAATTGGCACGAATCGCACTTGCATTTATCACTGCGTCAATGTATAGCGGTGCATCATTTACACACTTCACATTCTAGATCTAGTCACTCGTATGTATCTACAATACTATGTAACTGGTGCTTCACCTTCGTTCGCCGACATTTCGCGTTCTGCCAGCACAATTAGCGCCATTTAATTTGGAGCGTAGTTGAACTATTGCTCAGCTCACAAGTGCAACGCTGTGCTGCCATTCCAACTCGATTTTCATCAATACGCGCAGCTCTTCACTGACACTTTTCAGCACGATTCTTTGCGCTACGTTCAATTACTTATACGTTTTTGTATTCCTTTTGCATATTCTTCTTCATTTGCCGCTCCGCACAGTTGTAGCAGCACTTTAGTACTTTTTCACACTGCCGTTATGCACTCACGATCAGTTGACGCCACATTATGCGCAATTTGCGAAGTTATCTCATACATATACAAATACATATATACATATTCACATTGGTATACAATCATAAATCTACAGCTGCCAGCGGTCCAGTGACAAGGTTCCGTCGCGACAATCTCCCACTCAGTCACTGCGCGCGCATTCCGCATTCGATGCTGAGCAGACAGTGGTCAATGCAAAGTCTAAAGTCAGTCCACAGTTCACAGCCAGTGGTTAGCCTTCGCCATTGACCGCAACAACACATCTGACATCTGTATGTACTCGTATGTACATGCATATGCGTCGAAGTTAATGATTTAATTAACAGTCGATTCTTAATGGGCCCAATGACCTTTATTGCTTCATGCGTATGGACAGTTGAAGAATTTATGAGTGTGAAAATTCGCTAGTGGTTTGTTGCACTTCCAAGTGTGTACAGCGCAGCGAACACGCATGCAACGCAAAAGTATGAAAAACTGCAATAAAAAGTTTACAGCTCTGATTAGGTTAAGTAGCTGTTCTTTGTTGAATGCGAAGTATAACCTGGCGAAGACATTGGCATGACTGTTCGAAATATTTGGGAGTTATAAGGGAGTTCAACAAAACCGCTCTATAACTGTAAATCATACAGTTACAATTACTGAGTTGGCTCTAAGTTCTTCCAGAGTGCTCTGAAGCTTGAAAGCTTTGAAAAAAAAGCTTAGTTTCGAAAAATTTTCATTAAAAACTAATTTAAGATAAAGGTTTTGAAATCGAAAAATATAGATTTGAAGCCAGGACCCGGTGGAAATGTTTTTATGAGGCTCTATGCTCCAGGAGATACAGGAAATGAAGATGATGAATTTTAAGGTTTCCACGCTGTGAAGAAAATGCACTTAGTTTGAATACTTTTTGACTTTACTGTACGAATTTTAGTCTTCGTATATATAGAAGCACTGGAATGCAGAACTGCAGCTAATTCACATACTTAAAAACATCGCTACTACACTAAATTAAAATATATTGCATTTAATTGCCATAACTAATTACGCTACTTAGTGAACATTGAAATGAAATAAACAAAAAAATGTCCATGATTTTAATGCCTTTGAAATAATTACCCAGCGACTTCATTAAAAATCCATAAAAACACATTTAACTGCTCATATTAACTCGCAACAATGTTGCAGCTGTTTTTATAGTGGTAAATATTTGTAGTTGTTGTTGTTGTTGTTGCAATTGTATATTAAGTGTTATCGTGAGTGCAATAAATTAATCAGCAAATCGAAGTTACATACGAAAAACATAAAATAACACCAGCAGTTCATTATCAAGATAAACACAGACGGTGGCACAGACGGCTGCAAGCAATGTTGCAACTCCTCCCACATGTAATGCAATGCAATGCCATAAGCGCTCACCAACGCCACATACGAAAATCGAATATGAAATCGAAATTGAAATTGAAACAATTGGCCAAGCCAAAATATACAGGGAAACCCATTAGTCCCCTTAGTAGCCACGCAATGAGGCTTCGTTTGCTTGTGATTAATTAAATGCATTTGCAACAGTTGCAAGCAGTCGGTGTGGATGCCATGTGAGGGATGAATGATTGAATTTGCTTAAACATTGACTGTGTGGCGTTTGATTGTTGTTGTTGGCGCAGATGAGGCCGTTGCACCAACTGCCATCCGAATGAGCATGCAGCCAGTGGTGGCAATAAAAGGCAATTTTGTTTATTGATTTTACACTCCAACGTGACTATGCATATAAATTTCAAAATGTAAATAAACCAATAATTGTTGGTGGAGTAGGTTTTAATTAATTTTCTATTAGTAGAATTTTGCAAAATGTTATGTGAACAAGAGTATTGAATAAAATTATGTACAACATGACTTGCAATATCGTTTTAAGCGTACGCAGTAGATGAGAGCGTACGCCAAGGTTAGTTATTGCATTTATACATTAGTTTTACCGTTAGTAATTTACTTTCGAAGACATTGCACTATCGATTTCTTAGTACAAAATTAATGTTTTGTGGCAAACTTACGATATATTTAGTGTTTGAAGCCATATTGCGGTCCAAACTGCTGTGAAACCACTAATAAAAGACTCGGATAATTTGCTTATGTGTTAAGCGGAAAGGTTCTTTCATAGCTTAGTAGTAGATGTCTGAGATACCAACTAGAGCCGAAGCCAGCTTCGAATTATGTTCATAATCGCTGAGGTTATGCACAAATATCTAGTAAGATCATAACCGTAAATGTTTAGATTTGGACCTTACCGTTTGAAACTCTCATCAGAAGATATTTCAAAATTTCCGTCCTGCTCGTTCCTAGTTGGAACATAGGGCCTCAATTCGCTCATTTTGCACCTTTACAAAACTAATATTAAAATATTGTAATTCGTGAAGTTGTCGGCATGAAATTGACTCCGCTGCATAAACCATTAATGCTCACACACGCTCGTTAGTATAAAAAAGGGCTACAAATCGGAAGTAACTCGACTAATTTAGCACTCAGTTCGTACTTGTCTCACCTCACTTAACCCCAAATAATTTGTCAATTCTTGCTCGCCTCAAAAACAAAAAATCTATGTGGCTTTTCCCCGCTCATTAAACTAATTTTCTAGATGTTTTTCATGTCTCACCTAATTCCGCCACAACGTTGCGCCCCTAAAGGTGGCCGCACAGCTGTCCACGCATAATTTTCGAAACGACAAATAAATGTTTGTAGTGTCTATTTTCACTTAAATTAATGACACATTAAATAGTTTTGAAAAAATCATGTGATCCCACCTATTACCAACAAGTAGCCGCAACGCTCGGCGGAGTTCCACCACACAATGGAGGGGCGAAAGGTAAAGTGGCATATGAACATTCTAAAAAACAAAAAAAAAAAAATTTGTGAGGTGTGGAATGTGTCGCAGCGCAAGAGTCGGAGGTATGGACTTAACGAATGACAAATTACCAGTGTGATTGATTTGTTTTGAACTTTTATAAAATTGTACAGATTGCGTTCATTCGAAAGCCCACACACATTTCGTAGAACATTCGGTGGCTGGCGTTCGTATGCAAAATGCAGCAGCGAAATTTATGTGTAATAAAATTATTTCACAAAATTTGTGGTGTTATAAATGGACATGAGCGCTATTGCTGGGGTAGAAACAACGTCAATCTCCAGCACTAGAGTTCCGTCATCGACGCGCCACATTTACAAGTATTGCAACATTTCGGGGAAAGATTGTTTGTTGCTGTTTTTTTTTATAAGTTGTTATTAGTTTTGAGTTTAATAGCATGTTTTTGTAGTTTCCTACATTTATTGTGGGCCGGTGGAAAACTCATAAAAATCAAAACTGCATAATAATAAGAAATTATCTGAAACACAAAAACCACAAATGACTTTTTAAGCGTCAGCGATATGTTTTAAGACTTTTTAAACACTCCGTAATCTGTGTGGGAGTGTTATTGTGTTCCGTTTCGAAAAAAAAACACACACACCGAACACGAAACAATGAATTGGCTCTTAAAATTTTACGATGTGATTTATATACATACTAAGCGCTAGTCGTTGGGGACTAAGCCTTGAAAAGCGCATACATAAAATTAAATGTTTGAGATTTTTGCATAATTATATGCTATGCTATAGCGACTTTGAGCGATTTAAAAAATGCTTTGTGGCGCATACAATTTGCCAGCGGCAAGCTCATTACAATTTTTTTTTGGATTTTGCTTTTTTTTTGTAACTGCGGGATTTCTTAATTTATGCTTGAGGTGTTAATCCGCATCTATTAAGAATTTCATACTCGTATTTTAATGGCTATGTATACTATTTTTTGTATAACATAATTTCTATTAACTATATTTTGTTGTCAAATGCGCAATAAAAATATTAATGGACTTCCATTCAAAAGATACGAACGCATAATTCAAGATTATTAGAATTATAATTAAAATCAAAGGTATAAAACAATTGATTAACATGTCTGCCACAACGGGAGCTTTGGAACCAAAACCAATTAATTTTTTAACTTACAAGCAACCAAAGCTTTATGATAGAAAAAACTTTCCGCCATAAAAGACATAATAAAAACCAAAACAATCATAAAAAGCTTGGAATCAATAATTCCACACGATCACACGCTTAAATCGCCGCGACGTCACAGTGAGTAAAATCAATAATCAGTTGAACAGATCTCAGGTTATTATTGTAACCTTAATTTAATGAAAATCAAATATGATAGAAATAGAGACTCTTTATGCAGGGAGAGACAAATACACTCGGTTGCAGATTGTAGTGAGTGCACATTACTGCATTGGCGAAGCTACGGCTATGATGTAACGATGCATGTCGATAAGCTACGATTTATAGGTGCAAATTCGTGTTGATATATGTGTATTGAGTTTCAAAAATTTCAAATTTTTTATAGGTAGAAACTAAATTCTAAATAATTACGAAATAAAGCTTCTTTTCATATAGAAATAAAACAATTAATCAATGTATTAGTACTCAGGAGTTATAGCATATACTCTGAATTCTAACCATATTAAGAAAATCCTAACAAACGCCGATCTCTATTTTATTTTTTGGCTTGCGTGAGACTAGAGCTTCGAAAGCGGTTGAATGTCTTTTCGAAACCGAAAAAGACATTTTCAATAAAATTGAATTTTGATTGATATTAATATTAACCTTGCTTTTTTAATAAAAAAATATTTCTTTCATATATCCCAATCAGCTATAGTTTTACAGCGTTTCTAGCTTTTTGCTCCACTAATAAAGTATTTCCCCCCAAAACCAAAGTGCGCAGCTAATCAATTAAAATAACTAATGGGAAACATTTAACATTGTCACAGACACACGCCCCCAATGACACCCGCGTTGTCGGCGCTGAGCAGCGCAGCGACAAACTCAAAGTGACAACAAAAAAACCTAGTTGTCAACTCCAATTGCAATAAAAACACGAACTAAATCGACCGCACGACAAATTGGAATACAGCGCCGACTGTGGGGAGAAGTCTTGTTAGCGAAAGGAGCACATGAAAGCTTGCCACGTGACCGAGCTGCAATCTCTGGGCTGTGGGAAATGATTTGATCAAATATTTTGGCTTAGGGCAGCATTTGTGTGCATTTATTTTGCTTGACATTTGGGTCACGTGGTGTCAAAGCCAAAAGGGAGACGCGGCATTTTCAGCGCGTTTAATTTTCACAAGAATGCGCTGTGAAGTTGCGTTTGTTGACACTCGAGTTGTTGTTGCTGGTGCTTCGCAAATCAGAAATGCATGACAAAGCATATTTACACCTTGAAATAGATCAACAGCATGTTGTTTTTTGTGTGTGTGTGTAACTGGAAATGCAGGCGTTTTGGCCGCCCGTTTAATTTAGCAGCCGCCAAACTGAAAGACACAGCTCATAAAACGGCAATCGCGCGAGTGCCTCTCCGCCACACCACGCGCTTGTCGTCATGCTGATGGCGGAGTTGGCTTTGATCGACTCCACAATTCCAGTCCGCGTCTACTTGTGGCCAATGTGTCGGGATTTGTGTGCGCTTTGCGCCTCTCCTCTCCTCTCCGTTTGGCATTCTTAATTAAGTTATTAGTTGCGGTTATTAAATGGCATTTGTTTGCGCTTTCGAGCGTTTTTAATGCGCCTTCGGCGAGGCGTTGAAGCGCGCGTTCGCTCGGCGTCTATAGAAGTACGCCCATTAGACGAGTCTGCCTCGCTTGTCAGTCAGTTGCTCGCCATGGTAATTGTTGCGCTGCATATGATCTTTTAATATTTGTGATAATTTTTTTTTTGGTTGCTTTGGCGGCTACGGCCCACAGTCGAGCGCTTGACACTGCACCATTAGCGCCGCAATCTGTGGCACATTAGTTTACGAGCGCCAACGGTTTTATTTATATGTGACTCATGGCGCTTGCCCTGTCGCTTTGCATTAACCCGGTAATTTTTCCGCTAATCTCGTGCTACAATTTCGAGTGTTTGACTAATTCTTTAAAGGTGCATATTTCTCATGCAACACAATCACACACACACACACATGCATATGTGCAACTATATAAAAGTTGCAACTGTCATCGGATACTTTGAAACCGAAAACTAATTTGTGTGGGTTTTGCGACCTTTTACTTTATGTTTGGCATTTAAATGATAAAGAACTTGGCTTTAACGGTTTTATCGCGCGAAAAATTAACAGCTAATGATAGAGCATTTTGTATATTGATTTTATGGGGTCTGTGAATTTTACGAGCGTGGGAGGAAGTTGCCATTTTTCATTCACTAAAGTGGCACATGAAACTTTTTATGTGTATTTGTATGAAAATAAGAGAAATAAAAAATAAAACTTTTTTTCCGAATTTCAGTGAAGTACGAGCCCAATTTCCGGGCCAAATTGGTAAGTGTTGTCAGTAATGCAATCCTTCTATATTTGTATATTTTTTTTGACATTTTATAAATATTGTAACATTTTCTTACTCCAAATAATAATTTCAATAATATTGTCATATTAAGTGCCGTTTGAGGTGATGGAACCGACAATGCAGTACCCATTTACTGACGCCACGAAATTTAATGCTCTTAAGAACTAGCTACGCTATAATTTCAATTGCGAATCAGGGTTGCAAATAATTGAATTAACATTTGAATTAAATTTGTTTTCTATCGCGTGAGAAAAACAACAAAAAAAGTTTAATACCACATACCGAATCAAAAAAAAAAAAAAATTAATTCCACATTCTGGATTAAAAATTAAAAATGGAAAATTTTAGTCTTAAGCATAAAATTAAGAATTAAAAAAAAATTGTTTAAAAATAACATTTTATTTTTTCGGTTGCGTGCTTCTTTCGAATCAGAAAATTAAATTTTAAATTTTTAATTCAAAACGTTTCAGATTAATAATTAAATTTTTTCGGAAGTAAAAAGTTGATATATAATTTTTAATCCCAATATCGAGTTTAAAAAATAAAAATTGTATTTTTAATGCAAAATTTTTGAATTTAAAAATTGGCAACCCTGTTGCAAATCTATTTTTTATCTAATACAACACCTGCTTATAGACCTTAATCTAAGCTATATCCATAGCAGCACTTTAAAACACTCGCTTGGGTTAAATATTTTCACTTTCAGCTCAAAGGCAGTACAAAAACTAATAAATATTACCAAACATTTACATAAACGTGGCAAGTAAATTAACATAAAAATGTTACGCGACGACATGCTGGGCCTTTATTGAATAGGAAAATCGAAAAAATCAAAGCTACGTAACTTGAAAACTACAAATCTTAAAATCTACAAATCTCCACGTCCAAATTACCTCACTGATTGTCCGATAACAATCGCGCGTTGACTAAAAGCCAACAACAGCAAAGTGATGGAGTGTGTCACAAATATTGGAAAATCAGTTAAACAGAAACGATAAAAATCTGTGAACGACCTACGCAGCAAAAATCTATTAAAGCATATTCATATATCCGTGCACAGGCCAACAACAATATATCGATCAGCGAACACTCATTTCGTACAGGTAAACAAGCCAAACAAAAATGCAGAGCTAATTTTTATTATTGGAATGGAATAACGCTGGTCAGCGAATTCGAAAACGCGCAAGAAGAAACTGAAAATAAAATTGAAATTCATGCGATGCAACTCATCAGCATAAAATTAGGCGCAATAAAACGTCAAATGCACAGCATGACAAAAATATTAAAACTTCGGCGCTGCGAGCGGCCAGCTGTCGAAGTGAACTACAGTGCTACAATAAAAATGCGCGTAAATAGGAAGAAAATAATAAAAAGAGCATATAAGCAATAATATCTATTGCTTGTAAAAAGTTTAGCAAAAACAAAAAAAAAAATGAATAGAAAAAAAAGTATTATATAAAAATGCGAACGCGACAAAAAATCCAGGAAATTATGCCATGCTTATATCCGCATAAAATAGTACAAGTAAACCAAACAATATACACATTTATATACCTATATAGAGTACAAATAATAACGCACCCAAAAAGCGCACGCATTAAAAGGCGCTCATTTACAACAACAAAAATTATATGGGGCGCCTGAACGAAAAATTGTCTGCAATAAAATTTGATAAATTGTCACTCTAATAAAAACTTTCTGATGCGTTCCATTGTATAAAAATAGCGCGCTCTCGCGCACACAAACAGCGTTGCATTTTAATGGCGACAATTGGTCTTCGCTACACATTCGTGTGTTCATCAGCGAACTGACACATTGAGTTTTTGTTGTACGGCCGCTGCCGCCGACGCTTACGGTACGTGCCGCCAGTCGCACGGTCATCACTGCATATGTATATCACGATTTTTATTATGGTTCGCGTTATTTAGGCGCAGAGCAGTGGGTGCTGGAACCATGCAGGTGTTCCGTTGGTAATTATATGCACGTAGACATATTTGAATTTAATTACAAAATATTATTTTTGATTTTTATTGGCATTTAATGAGTGTAGCTGATAATAATTCATATGTGCAGCTATTCAATAACGCGCAACAGCGCTGAACCTTGAGCATACATAAGCGTGCAATAAGGTAGAGTACTGTTATATAGCGCGATAGTTGCGATGTGTTTTAAAAGGTGGAGCAGCGTTTTCGGTTAAAAAGATAGTCTCTAAATATAATAAATCGTAATTTTTTTAAAAATAAACTGGAACAACAATCCGCAAACCGCTTTATTATCTTCTGGAATCTCCTTCAAAAATAATCTTAAACGTTACAATTAAGTGACCAAAAGCAACTCATTAAGCGAGATAAGCCCAAAGTTTTACGACAATTTTGTGTGTCGTTAAAAAGGCAGTGAAGACAGTGGTACACAAAAATAGGATTAACGTAATTTTACCACCTCCAACAACAACAAACATAAAAACAGCAGATCAACTGCTGCATCAACGGCTACAAGCTCTTGAATAGAGCAGCATTGAGGATTGCGGCGGCAAGTACTGCAGTCTGATTTATGTTGTCGTCTTCTGCAAGCAACACAAAGGCACAAAAACCGAATTGGCAATAAAAATGTGCAATTATTAGTTCTGCGAAGGACGTAAGGGATGTGCACGTGGCATGGTGCCGCGCTATAGCGTACAGCAATGGATCTTCAGTAGATACAACTACAACATTCGTAGGTGTGTAGCAAGCGAGGTAGGAAGGCAGTTGAATTGTCAGCTGTGTGTGCATTACCCATATGCACCGGTATATGTATGTATGTATGTAGTGCATTGCGAAAGCGTCGAACTTGACCAATGATCGCTTTGAAGATCGAAGTAGGGACGCCAACATAATTTATACTTTTTGCAACCATTGTGCTGTTGTTGTTGCATGGCATTTCAGGCGCCTCACGTGTGTTCATTGCTGGCCATGTTTTCGTCCATATCACCACTAAGTGCCGCACAGCTGTCGCAAAAGGTGATTTTTCTCTTCTTTACTTTGCGAATATTGTCTCTGTCGAAAGTAAAACTGCCAGCAACAGCGTGAGCTATGCGTTGACCGCCCAGTGAAAACCCTTGACATAAATGTAACAACTCAATAAAAATGTCAAGTCGCAGCGCTAGTGAACGTGCTGTCACAAAGGCAGATGGCTCCGTCAGCTGTGCGCCAGTGCGTTTGTGTGTGTCTAGTTTGGCTTTGCAGTTGCGTAGCAGTGCGTGTCCCGTGCTGCCCACCGGGTGGCCTACAAAATTTATTTGCACGCACTCACTCAACGTTTTTTTTGCCAGCGCGCCATATTTGCTGTAAATTTTTTCAACGCTTCTTTATTTGCTTTTACCACCTTGTCTGCTTAATGATTTCTGTTTTTCGTTTTTTTTTGTTTTTTTGACTCATTCTATTTATTGTATCTGCACGGCTTGTGTGCGCACCTAAGTATCCTTGCCAGCCTGGCGACGTTGTCCTGTCAGCATTTGTTATTGTTTTTTAATAGTCATATTTTGTTGTTGTTGTTGTTATATGTATATGCGTTATTCTTGCGTGCACTTTGGCTGATTTTATGAGCACACTTTGCTGTCGTCATTACCGTTGTTGTTATTGCTGTAAATTGTTTGTTTTTAGCATATTTGCGCCGCTTACAGCCCCCGCCTACTGGACAATCAGCAAATGAAGGCCGGTTGGAAGCGTCGCGATATACATACCTAGCTAATTCTGTATGTGTGTGTGTGTTTTTATGGTGTTTGTATGCGCATACTAGTTCGTGTTTGTGTGTGTGCCTGTGTTTAGTAGGCTTGACGTCTGTTTGTTCAGCCATCTGTGTAACTCTGCATTCTCGTGCGTCATTGTATGTGTGTGTGTGCGTGTGTGTTCATGTTGACTGTGTCTATTAGCACGTCTGACATTGAGTGACATTGCATTACAACTGTCAATGTTGAGTGCCTTAAGGGGCCCACCTTCAATTTTTTACACTCTCTGCATATATCTGTATACAATTTTACAATTTAAGCTGTTTTAGTCAATTTTTGCCAACATTTTTACCGCTCCACTGTTATGCGGAAAGTGATAATTAACTGAAGTAAGGCAAACATCAACGGCTCTCTGATCCAATGCGTTGTTTTGTTATTGCTGCCCGTTGTTAGCCAGTCAATCGGTTGTTGCTGTATTTCTTTAGTAGTAAAAAATAAATGGTACAAAAAAAAGTTATACAAATAATTATAGTGTGGCATTGCCGAACACACACATTGATTTTCCAACGAATCAATTGACCGCTGCCCCACCTCCTTATTTTCATTGCCTTTGCGTTTTTTCTTTACATATTTATGTTACTGTGCTTTACCTCATGGGCTGGTATTGCGTGTGGCATAAATATATATTGTATGCGATTTCCTTAATGTGAAACAGTTAGCAACAATGTTATATTGTTGGTTTGCTAACACAACATTGCTAGGCGTGGCACTTAGTTGCCTGTTTAAGTGTTCAATAATGTTTACATAAATACGGGTAAGGCGCCACGTGCTGATCAAACAATAAATGTTATACCAAAAAGTATGAAGAATTTTCAAAAATAATAAAGAAGCGTAAAAACCGTTACATGTACTCTAATTATCACCTTACTTCGTTGGCACACTTAAATTCCGCTCATTATGCCTGCTGTGCTCTGAAACATATTTCTGCCACTTTTGCTTGGTTTCAACCGCAATGCTCTGAACTGCTTAGAAATAGTCAAAGCCATATTTCTTCCAAACGCTTCTCTAACGCTCAACACCTCACACCAGCACTACATAATTGCCGATAATCCTTCATCACTGCAATCAATATTATTTATATCGAACTGTGATGAGTACATTGTCGTCATCCTTTATCACGTCGAAAAGTAAGCTCATCATATAAATCTATGTCGTAGTATGCGGCTCATTGCTCTTTCATTTCTGACACAAGCACGCAACCGATCGCGCAACTGTCAAGTATACGCCACTATAAAGACCAACATAAAGGTCAGCATCATGATTGTTGTATGTAACACAACGCAATCAGTCACCTAAATACCCTTTAAATTGATCGTAATTCCTGTTGCATATTGATCATGTCTACCGTTTGCGTAGATTACCGCAGACGTGGCGCGTATGAAGAGAGCACCGAACGTACAGCATTGTTGCCACATAAAAAGCCATTAAATTGCTTCTTTTTTCATTCATTTATACGTTTTACCCGTTCACTCCCTCCACTTCATCGCTTTGTGTATTTTATATGTACGTCAAACGCCTAACAACCAACTAAATGCTACTCGTTCAGCCGTTTTTGTTGGTGCCTGTGTGATATTGGCTAGCGAGGATTGTTCTTCCAGCAAGCAAGTTCACTTTTTTGTGGTTGTTGTATATTATGTTTGTTCGGCTGTTTTCAAAGCCCTCAGCGATTTAATGGTCTTATATTTAAAACGTACAATTTTGCTTCAAATCGATCAGTCGACCTTTCTTTGATCGATCATATCAGTTATGTAGGTAGTTAACATTTTGTATGGTAGTCTTGCTTTGGTTTTCCATTCTTGTCATGGCTATAAGTTGCTATTGTTGTGTGTTATATATTTACGTTGCGGCTATTATCTCATCCTTTTTGACTTTTTTGTGGTAGCAAGTGATTGTTTCGGTCTGATTTGTGTAGTGATATGATCATTAGATCGTCGGTTCGTCTCATGTTTTGTTTGTTGGCGTTTTAGTGTGACTGACAAGCTTTTTACATAACAGTAACTGTATTCTGGCTTAGCGCCATATATATGATGTCTCATTTCCGGTCTTAGCGCTGGCATCTTTCGATATCTACTGAGAATTTTTAGTTGAGTGATCTTGTCGATCTTGCCTTGTCCATGACGTGTTTACGCTATTTTTGGCATAATATAAATTTATAAGATTTTGAAATATTATATCTAGATCTATTCTATCTATTTTTGTCCTTATCTAATTGAAATTTATTTATTTTGCGGTTAGTATGAAAATATCTTTATCTTCAAGCAATTAATATCTTTCATTGAAAGCGCACCTTAGCGTTAGTTTGTGTTGTGTAATAAATGAGAGGTGTCAGCGCGCGCCTAACTTGCCGCATTTTCGTTTTTCCCACGATTTTCACTTCATTCCCCTGCTGTATATTTTAATTCAAAACAGCGTTAATTTTTGTATATGATTTTTAATGTGCAACGCGTGTGTGCTGCTTAAACTGTATCTAAACAGTTATAGCGTGTCTGGGTCCGTGTACCTCGCTTGAGGCATGCCACTCAGACACGCAATGTCAGTTCACTGTAGCTTTTTCCTTGCCTTGCACTTTAAAGTGTTTAATTTTCTTGTTCCTCAAGTGTTATTTTCGTGCCTTAATACGATTTCGCATAACCAAGGGCAAAAAGCACATTCAAATACGTCATTATTTCTTGTTTATTATTTCAGACGGCGTTGTGCAAGAAGCAGTATTCAAATTGAGTCAAAAAATAACTCAGCTGACTTTATGAAATGTGCGAGAAGCCGTGTTGTAAAAGCGTTGCGAAAAGAATTCGCTTTTTTCGTCTTGATAGCTTCAAAGTACGAGTAGTTATTTTGGCGCCGCCGGCGAAATCATAAAAAACGCAAGGTGGCAGCTACCTCATGCCATTTTAGGCACATTAACACGCCACTTATTACATGCTTTATTTATTCCATTTATTTTTCATTTAAAAAAATTGCACTGACACGCAGCCTGTAGCCCATGCTCTAAAATAATCTGACACAAATATTCGTTTAGACTGTTAAGGATACTCGTAAAGCTCAGCTGGTAAGGAGTTTTTTTTGTGGTAGTCGAAACAATTTGCATGCCAACACGCGAGCGGCTGTTACATTTCGAAATATTAAAGTTCATTATATATGGTTTATACTATTTAGGAGCTGGTGCTTTCCATAGAAAAACGATGTGTGCGCGTGGAAAGGCATTCAATATTGATGACTTCCAAGTAGAAACAGCAATTGCTTAATAAATGAAGGGTAGCAATTTGAGTATATTACTTAATAAAAGATCATCGACCTAATGGAATGGAACACGCAGTTTCAGCAGCTAGTCCAATTGTATTTTGAGTCAATGTACATACTTAGGCATACATATACCATATTTCACTATTAAATATATTTTATTTTAGAAACTCTGTAAAACCAAAGTTACTGAGTTGAAACAATAAAAGAACTAAAAAAAAAAAATCCAGAAAATACCACTACAATCTAGTATGTTCCCAAATTCCAAAGTCTGTACAGTCTTGGATTTTAAATAGTTTCTGTTATACGGTTAAATACTGGAATTTTTAAGCAAGCCTTCCTGTTTCCTCCAGGAATTCAAATTCCACAACAAATATGGTAGTTCCTGTTAATTTTAAGACAATCAAATCATTTACGCCATTATATTTTGAAAAAAGGCTTTACAAATACCGCACACATAATGAACTCCGCTTTACCGATTTGATTCTACAAGCAAGTCGATGAAACTGTTTGTTTGCTTACGCCAAGTCAATGTCTGAGGAAAATGCCTTGAAGGTGCGTCAAATTCCACACAGCGCATATTTGATGAAGAAATTAACAGTTCATTCTGACGCCAACGAAACAACAAAACGAAAATATCAATGTTCCAAAGGTGAATTTACCGTATTTAATATGACTGATGAGGAAAAATGAGTCGATGATGTCGAGTAGTGGATGATGTGGGGCCGCAATAACAAATTTAATAGTTCCGAGCAGACATTCAGGTGTGAATGCCGCACAGGTGTTTAACTTAACCGGGCGAGAAGACAGGAGACGTCAATATTTGTTGTTCTCACGCTGAAGGAAAATCACTGAATGAATGCACACACATACACATGTATGTAATTATGTAAAAATTCTATATTAGATTTGTTAAAGCAGTCATGAAGTTAGTCATTGCTTCGAAAATATTGGTTTTGTTTCCATTAAATTGAAATATCTATGTATGAGTATGAGTTATCACTTAAAGCTTGTTTCTGGCATTTTACAAAAGGATATATGGTACTGCGTCTCTCATTAACTGCATTTCTCATTAGCTGCAATTCTCTAATGCTCAAAGGTTAGCCTTCGTTTCTCTCATCTAAATCAACTGGTAATTTTCTTGTGTGTCCTTCGAAGGGATTTATTCGAAACGTCATGTTCAGCTGCCACATTTCACTTACCACACATACCAGCCTCCATATTGCAACGTGTTTAGCAGACATAATTTGTGGCAGCTTACCACTTACACACATATATATATATAGTAATTTAGGCATTTTAATTATGTATTTGGCATGTGTTTATTTATTTTTAGGGTGTCAAACAGAGCAAGTAATTGTCCTGTTCATTGTTAATGTTTTCTTTTGGGATATCGAAAGTTTCGGGAAAAGGGGAGGAAACTACGTGTGTTGAAAATAAAAACTTTATTAATTGAAATATCAAAATTCATTAGAATGGATTAAGGTATTAATGGAGAACGCTTGTGATAATCTCGAGGTTGTAATTTCGACAATCGTTTAATAAATTTACTGAGAATACCGCACAAATGTTATGATTTTGGCTGTCAAGAGAGTGTGTTAATAGCAATATATTTACAGAATAACGGTGCAGTGAGTTCGTACAATTTGCCGACTAGATTTCGAAAACTTAATCCTTTAACAATGCTCCGTTATTGCTTATTAGTTTAATGCTTTTATTATCGTTTGTGACCTATTTGCAACTCACATAGCGCGCTTCGCAAGACCCAACTTTTTATTGCCAGCTGCCAGTTGTTGCTGATTTGTGGTTTGTACTATTCATAGTTTGTGGTTTATTATTTCCAGCGAATTTTATTTCACCTACCTTAGACTTTGTGGCAGTTAATTGTAAGTACTTGCGGTTTTTCTCTTTCTCTGTCTTGTTCTAGACAAAGTGGGTTATGAGGTAAGAAGTTAATAGATAGTTGAAAAATCTTGTATATGAAAGCGAGAATTGCTTGATAATTTTGTTCATAATCGTTCATTGTGGCAGCATCAATATATATCATGTATCAGCAATAAACGGAAGCAGGGATTAAAATGACAATTTATAACTGCGAATATAAATATATTTTGATAATTATCAAAGCATAATTAATTTATTGTTATGCTGTTTTGAAGATAATGTACAAATTGTTACACGAAACGTGGTGAATTGACGGGTTCAAACCAAAATTGCGCTTGTACTCTGACAACCTAAATCGGTTTTATGAGGAAATCGATTTTAAAAGCGATACATATTTATTTATCAAGCAAAATTCTGAAAAGTCCGCCGACATTGCTTCACCAACGAAGTTATGCACATTACATATTTGTCTACTTTGATGTGTTAAGTCTGTGGGCTTAAAGTATAATAATGTGCTTTATGCGTAAGCAGCTCTGTCAAATAATAATGCCACTAAAAGCAATGAGGTCTTAAAATCACATAAAAACGGCATAAATATTATAAAGTGTATATAAAATAAATAGTTTCAAATACTATGCGAATTGTTTAAGCAACAATTACAGCTTAAGCAGCACAAAGTCTCAATTACCCATTCGAATTTGTTTAATAGTCAATTTGCTAAGTATTACTGAAGAAAACTTTAAAGCAAATGCGCACTTGAAGGAGATATGGCTGGTGTTTCACAAGTTCATATAATATGCATCTATTTACATTTGCCTTAAATTCTCAGCGAATTCACTAGTTACTTTAAACTACTTTCGTGCGCTTACAAACCATCACAACGGCCTTTCTTAATGAGTAGCAGTATTTTGAAAAACTTTTAAAATAACTCCAAAAAAAGCAAGAAATCAGCTGCTGTACAAGCATGACTCTGTTATATATGTATATATATGTATATGTAAAGTAAGTAGTATTTCGTTTTCACATTTTCTTCAATTGTCATATACTTTTATTAATAAATTTTCGTTATTCTCATTCGTTTTCGATGGTTCTCATGCTTTTTTTCTAAGAATTGATTTTTATACTTTACTTTTAAACTAAACCACATATTCAAATATCATTCTCCAACGACACTTCAATGTGCTTCATTGTCACCTTGAAGCACTTAATTGCAGGTCTTCAAACATACACAAACATCAATAACAATCATGACAACAAGAGAAATAATAATACCTACACTCGTAAAAGAAAACAGTTAAACAGAATAAAAAAGAGTGGAACTAGACAACTTCAAACCCGTAACGGCTGCCATAGAAGTTCAGCGCCACAAACAGTTTGACATGAGCAACAACAATGAAAAACAAGAACAAGTACAAGCCATGATCACTATGACGCTGATCAAGCGAAAGATCACCGAGGATCACCAATCAATAAAGCAAGCGAGAACACTTTGAAGCCAAGCGCGCTTATTGTTATTTAAATTTTAAATTGTTTTACGAAAAACTAACACAGTCACAGCATTTGTGTAGATGAAAGAAGAGTTAAGAGTGTAAAGAAAGGAGATGAATACTTTTTCACCAAAAACTCTGCGAGTCACTTAAACGACGCACGCAGTAGCCAACCGATCGAGAAAATATTGAAACGAAAATTGGCGCTTAAATATTTTCATAATATTGTGGGCTTAAAAATGTTCAAAATGAAAGAACAACAAGTATATGCGTTCGGCATTGGTGATCGGCAAACGTTGAGTGAACGAACATGCTGCAGCTGATGATTGTAGCTTTCCGACACAATGTGAAATATGTAAATAATTGCTGTACACAAAGCTGCATGGTTCGAAAAACGCCAGAAATGTTGAATGAAAAACACTGTTAATATTTACAATGATCGAGCAGTCAGTCGATGCTCAACTCTTTCAACGAGTGTGGGAAATAAAAATACGCTATTGTTTGACACACGGCGGAAAGAGCATGCTTGCGCACTTTCTTCCAACATATTTTCGGGAAATCACACACACACACACATCCACAGCGCAAACAAGATGCTCAAGTGGAATAAGGTACACGCACACACACTTGTCCACCTAACTGGTAATCAATGAGCCTCGAATAAAGTACATCTACCCCCAAAAGCTACACGTTTGCTGTGCGCTGGAAATGGTGTCAACAGTGGCGGTGTGGCAAGTGATCAAGCGTTCGATGTGCGTTCGCCGCGTTCAGTACTTCGGTCACTCGTTCAATACATTGACTAGCATTTGTTAACCGCCGCTCTTGCCCTGTCTGTCATTCTCAAAGCGACTATTACTGCACGCTGGACTACCGTGCGCCCGCTGCACGCCTCGAGTATGCGCATACAGTTGTTGTATGGCTGCTGGTGTTGGCGCTGCCTCGGCGACTAGTTGTGTTGTTGTGACCGTTTCGGCGGTAGGTAGCTGCTGCGAACGCGCCACTTTTCGTGTGATAAGATTTTGTGTTCTATTTTCATTGCCCTTCAGCTAGTATTTTCCATTTTGTTGCTAACTGCCGCTGTTTGCTCAAATAGTGTTCAGCGGCCTTTACAGGCCTTTAGCTCGAAAAAGTAGCAATCGATTGCTCCACCCGGTCACCTTTGATAAGCAGCAGAATAGTGAATGGGCTGGTCGCGTAGTGCCACCGCGTTTTGTTTACGCTATAATCACAGCGCTTCAGCGAGATACGCGCTTTTCGCCGTCGCGTCATTCACCTACTGAGTTGTACAATTTCTGTCATTGCTGCGCTTGACTTGTCGACTGCTGCTTCAATGACTTTCGGTTGTTGTTTTGTTCGATTTTTTTTTTTTAATATTTGTTCCAACACCTTTTTATTGAAGTGTGTATTTCCTCTGCTTGGCTGCCTCGTTAATTGATAAATAGTTGCACTGCCATTGCTTGTTTGTCAATAGCTCTTTAACGTAACGGCTGCCGTAGCAGGTTCAATGGTTTGCTTTTCAAACATTTTCTAAACTTCAAATCGATTTCTTGATTTCGTTTTTTTTTTTTCTTCTGGTATATACATTATATAGTCTTTTAAGCGGCCTTTTTAGGCAGTTGCTTTCTGTTTATGTGTGTTTTATTACTTGTTAGCATTGCTGTTGTTGGCGTTATTGTTGCTGTTGCACATATATGCGATTTCTCGGAAACATTTCGCTGCAGCGACAGCTCTACAATTTGAAAATAACTACAATAACAACAACATTCATATGCAGTTTGCCTGCCGGTTTTGTTAAGCTGCCATCATTTACCCATCATTTAGTAGTTCCTCATTGTATGCTTTGTTCGTAATTTAGGTGCTAAATGTTTTCCACATTATTAACACCTCCTTATGGCCCATTCTTGATTGTTAGCTCAAAATGTAGTGCATACTTGTATGGTATGTGGGTTAGAGAGCAGACCGGATGAATTATTTTCGGACTTAACGAAAAAGTATGTAAGTACGCGCAGCGTTTTCTTCAGCGACCGCCTAAGACGAGTACCTTTTTGACATTACGTACTCATATGCTGTGAGTTATGAGAAGTTGACACATAGTTCAGTGTTTTCATTTTCACCGTGAATGTGTTGCATGTCACGCTAAAACTGTTTTTGATTGTAGATCCCTAGAATTTGTCGGAAAAATGTTACCAATTTCTATAAGTTGTGCTTTTTAGTGATATATAATTTCCTTACGGTATCAACATTTTAGTTGGACTTTATCTTAAGCTGATTTCATTTCTAACATTAAATAATTTTCACTTTTTCCTCAGTAGAAACCAGCCTATGTTTTTAGAAAACACCAATAGTTTTGCTAGACACCAAGGCAGACACTAAACATACCATTTAGGCTACTAAGGCTGTAAGGTTTCTAAAATATTTTAAGAATTTACAGTTAAATGGTAAATGAGATACTAGGCATATCTTTAAACTGGCGGAACCGGTATGGTTGCCACAGCAAATGCTCCTAATGAACTATGCGTAGTTAATATGCGAGAATCCAGAAACTAAGCCACAAAGCTGCCGCCTACATTTGCTTACGCAGAATTCCATTATATTTGCATTTCTGCTGGGAAAATTGAGTACTCATCGCGTAAACAAATTGGGATTAAGCAGGGTAAATATGGGATTTTCCAATCACTTACAACACCAAACAGGTATACAGACGTGCCGCATGCTGCATCGTGCAAATAGTAAATGACTGTTAATTTGCTATGCAACAAAGGCCAGCAGCGGTCAGAAACAGCCGCACGTTGTGTGCCGAAATCAATTGGAAACACCGTAGGCATTGAGGCGGACAAATTGACATAAAGACTTTTCGCACATTAGCATTAGAGTCAAGGTGCAACAATAGCTACCTAAACGCAGATGATACTAGCGTTCTCACTCGCTCTTCCGGCTTCTTACAGCCGTCGCTCGCTTACCTCAATTATTTCGAACAGAAGGTTCAGGCATACAAGCTGACCTCTACTTCGACCACTATAGTGCAACATCTGCACCTGTTGCACGATGGTCAAAGTAGCATTGCTTTGTTGTTGTTGGCGTAGTTTTTCTTTTCTTTTTAATAAAACTAGCAGCCTAACGGTGCTTCTAGGAACTCAGGCGAAATTTAGTATTTTTTAGGCTGACAATAGGAGTTTCTAAAATCGACAAAACAACATAATGCAACAAAGCGATAACAGTGTGACCACATTGTACAACAACAATAGTAGCTAACGAAAGGAAATGCAACATAAGGCACAAACAAGAAACGAGAAAGCGAACAGTTGGATTTGTGGCAAGTAGCGCGTGCTACACACGCAGCCACAAGCAGGATGCTAGTGAATTTTTTTTTGGTGTCGTTAGACGTACATTTTGAATGTATGTATGTCCTAGCACACATTGTAGATTTCGCTGCGCTCTGAGATCCCATCGTTTGTGATTTCGTTTCTATAAATTGTGTTACAAACGCTGTTTTCGTGTTTTTGTTGTAATTAGTTAGGTATATTTCGGTGCGAAATTTGTTCAAGTTGCTTGAATAATTTTCGCTTCTCAGCATTCGCTTTATGGCATATGCTTGTAAAAGTGTGACGAGTTATGTGGCATGCGGCATGTGGGCTATTAAATAGCTGGTGTGCCTGAAAAGGACACGGAAAGTGGATCTTGGGATACACCTTTAGATGGTATTTTTGCAAACAAAGTATAGAATATAGTTTTCTTGCTGTTTCTTCAAAAGCCTCAGTTGACTATATGTATATACCTATATACTATACAGATTTTTTGACATGTGTTTATGCAACTTCAGCTGCTCCAAATATAATATCCGAATATATAACAAATTCTGGCATATTTTAGAATATTTAAGCATTATGTTTTATATCCTGAAGAGGGTATACTATTGTAGCTGCCATACAAACTGACCGATCAAAATTAAGTTCTTGTAAAGAAAACTTTTTTATTTGTGAAGGGTATCATAGCTTCGGTGCAACAGAAGTTACCATTTTTTCTTGTTTTTTCGTAACTGTTTCTCTAATTTAATATTCCTTGAATTATTTAGTCTTCAATTATTTGTTACTTACGTGTCTGTGAAATGTCTGTCACTGAGACTGTTCCTTCCGCAGCTACATGTATGGCTTTGTTGTGTGCACACTGTGACATTATTACATAATCTTCTACTGTACATAATGCACCCGAAATCACCACCTGAAAGAATAAAGCATCGAAAGGTCATAAGTCAAACGATTTTAGATTTTGAAACAAAAAACATACACACATATATTTGAAAAAATTCGAATAAAAAAAAGTAATAGCTGCCCAAATTGTTCGGTATTTTAAATGTTGGTCAACATTCATGAACGCCTTCAAATTTTATATATTATATTATTTTTATCATAAGAATACTGCACTTTCTCCCTTACAAGAATTTGGTATTTCGTTCAAATTATTACCGAAACTTATATATGTATGTATGAAAGTAATAAAAATATTGAGTTGAATTCCAAAACTATACTTCATTTAATATTAAATCCCTATAATATTTATCGCTCCACCCAAATTCCGGCTAAATGCGCCTACACGTGGTCGCATCTTCACCATTCGCGCCAACTAGACGCAGATCTTCAATGGCGCAGCGCTTATCAGCAAAATATTAATTTAATTCATTCACAAATAAGCAAGTGTTACACTCACGCACACTTAAGCAGACGTACAGGTGTGGCATCTAACACACGCCCAAATAAACACCAGTAGCGTGTAAGTACGGTGGCGTTAAAAAGTTTTTGTTTTACTTTTTTTTATTAATGCATACATCTGATAAGCAGCTGAAGTTTTTTCTTGCTTTTGATGTTGTTTATCACTAAAAATTTGGGAAGATAGCGGCGCAGAAGAAGCAGAGTGAAGAAATGTTGGTGAAGATAAAAGCGCAGATAACTGTGTGGCCATAAAGCACAGCAAACAAACGAAAAAAAATTGTGAAGTGAAAGCAAAAACAAAAAAATACCTTACAATGGAAGTAAAATAATAATAATTAGTGTCAAAATAACAACAAAGCTGTTTATCAAACCAGCAACAAGAAACTCCAACCGATAATTGCACAACAATGCGCACAAAAGCTTCTTGTGGCTGCAGCAAAGCGTCGACAACGTAAATAATAATAATTACAGTTATGTAATTACACTCGTTTGAATGCAGTTGCATTTAGATTCGCATAAATAAGCATATCGCTATTAAACACACACGCTAATTGCTCACCCATCCATCAACGCCGGCGATTCGCACGCCACCACCGCATACGCCCTGTTGGTCACTTCACGCTCACGAACACACACACACACACACACACTTTTGTGGTTGTTGTGCTTAATGTTTGCAATTAAAATTGCATTCACAGCGCATAAATGTCAGCAGCATTGTTGTGCAGTATGCACTTGTTGTTGTTGCAACATTTATCACCCTCATTGGTGCGTGTATTTCTTGTTGTTATTGTCGCTGACTGTCCACCAGCCGTTTTGCTATTATTAATTAATAATTAAATTACTGTTCATACGCCAACTCAACAAGCCATTCACCATTGCCTTCACTTTGTCTTCGCGCTGTTTTCACAGTTGTTGTTTCGCATATCATTTGATTATTTGCTATTGTTGTTTTTGTGTGTTCTGTAGTTGATATATGTGTTTAGTTGTTTGTTTTGTTGCTCTTTCTGCATTTAATGGCAAGTTAATTAATTAAGTTCTGACTGCACAGTGGTTGTGGGACATGCCAGCAGGTGCTTTCATTTGCCACAGTGTCTCATCATGACATGGGCGTGGTAGGAAAAGAGTATACTTTTTCCTATAAGTTAGCTGCAATAGCTTTAAGTAATGTTATTTTGCTAAGGAGAGCAAATCTTAGGCGGATCAAACCACAAAATAAATCTGAAGCTGTGCGAAAGCTCCGTTAAATGCACGTTCTTTTCCGTCGAAGCTTTCACAAACTAAGACTTCCGGCTATGTTATTAGCTGGAAGTAGAATTATTGCTAGCCGCGAAAACTTAGAACATATTTCTAATGCTTCAGCTTTTCAATAAATCATTCAACCGCTTAAAGTATGCTTCAAGCTCAAAAAGTGTTATATTCAATTGAAAGTCAACTTAAAAAATCGATTATTTGAAATTTTTAAGTGTATGTAACACCTGAAGTCTCGAGTTTTAGTTTAACCCATCTATTGGTCTCTATTTAGAAATGCTCTACATAAAAATTTTCTAGAACATTAAACTTTTCATTGGCTTATATTTATCGAACAAGAGCGTCACAGAGCTTTTGTCTAGTCGCTGAAATTGTTCTTCTTTTTTCGCGAAGTTACTAAAGTGGCGTCACTATGTGCTCATAAAAGCTCCTAGTTGTTCATATATGTATCTAGTGTATTAACGTCAGCGGAATTTTTTTTTTATTGTATAAATGTGTTAGTGGTATTTTTAAAGGAAGTATTTTAATGAATTATGCAAGTTTAAATTTATTACTATATTACTATTAGAATCGCTTTCAATAGTGCCGGTCGTGCTCGCCTTTACGCTTCCTCACAAACCTTTTTACGCGTCTTATGTACAAATACTAATGGTTTTCCCTTATTGCATCACTTAAGTATGCCATTCAGTCTATTTCTCATATACATATGTAGTAATGTAGTTTTTGTTTATCATTATTTGCCTATAAATTTTCCTAAGTCGCCAATAGATCAATTACTAAAAGCTTAAAATTCCATTTTTATTACTTGAACTAAAAAAAATATTGTTTATACAATCTTATCAGAAAAATTGCGTTTAACTTGCGTTGTAATTTATCAAACACACTCATAAAAACCATAATAAGTACTATTCTCACTATCTTTAGATACAATAATAGTAAAAATATTATATCATATTGTGGTTAGCACAACATTGACGGGTGTAGGCCGAGTTTCTGCTTCAGTAGCGCGCATATGGAGAGCCCATACTTTGTTGATGTTTCAAAAGAAGTCTTCTTATGATCGAAATAGACTCGGAAATTCTCCGTGGTCTCGGGAAGATATACTAGTATGCTGTTGTAAATAGTTCTTTATATTTTAGTGGAACCCAAATGTTCTTACTGTGATCGGAAGCACATCGAACTAACACAATACACACTGAGTTCGCTTTAGAAGTTTACACATAAGTGCTCGAGCGTCCTAACCGAGCGGGCTCGTAGCGTTCAATATATCAGTATCTGGCGTTCAATTTTCGTTCGTGGTTAAAGCTTTATATTATGAAAGTTCTACGGAGACTTCAGTTTTTTTTTGGACCCTCAAGTTTATTGGCAGTTTCTTTTATTGATATATATACAATAAGAAAAATTTACAAAATATAGTCACAAATAGCGGCTTCTTTCTAAAAGCAAAAAGCTTTAAGCACAAAAATAATGAAAAATTAATAAAAAAAAACATCGCTTCAATAATTTTGTTGACATTGTGCGAATGAGTAATGATCTATTATTAAAAGGCAGAGGCTAAACTATTGGCAAATTGGAATTTATTAATTTCACGCAAATGCTGACACGCAATGACCAACTGGCGGCGTTCCCAAACGTTAAAAGAAGCAAAAAGCTGCAAAAAAGCGCTAATGGCGTCTATGTGAATATTTTATTGGTATATGAGATCCCTAGCCATCTACTTGCGCAGGAAAGAAATAGAAATGATAAAAAAAATTTAAAAAATTTTAAGAGCTTCAACAAAAGTTGCGAAACTGCGAAATTCCAATATTGACGAAAAATATATCAAAAGTATTCTCTATAAAGAGTAAAAGTACAACTACTCCTTAAAATAAATATTTTTAATTCTCAAAATAAATAGCTTCATTACTAACTCGCAATTAGTTCACACATAGTTGTATATCTGCACTCAGTTGAGCATGGAATTTTTACTCGTATTGCTTTCTTTGTAACTTTATCAAAGGAGTTCTCTTGTGGAGCCACAAAACCCTAACTCTCTAAGCGGGGTCGGTGGAGCCACCTTTCGCTTCGCATTCCACCATAAATATGTGGACGGTGATAAATTCTAAAATTCTAGAGCAGCTTCACGACACCTACCGCCGGCGCACCCTTGCCCACTCATACATGCTCAAAAGCGCATAAAAGCACACTTGCGGCAAAACTTCGTCGCGCCCGCTTCGACCTCTTCGCACAGGAAGTAGCGCATAAGGAAAAATAGTGAAACATATTTTAGTTACAGTAGGTTATCTATGAAATGCGTGGAAATGACGTACGCCAACAAATCGACACACGCAATAAAAGCGCCAAAACAAGAGTCAATAACAGAAACTACAACAACAAAATACCAAACTAAATGTAACGCTTTGCCGTACTTAAAGTCAAACATGCATACATACATACTTGCACTGCTGTAACGATTTGAGAATTATTGTAACTCAACACCTTCGCCTGCTATATCTGCACCCAATTGCTAATATGCGCGCACGTAGTCGTTACAATATTTACAAATATACAGATATGCAGCCATGACTTATGATCACAACAAAAGCAAATTGTATTGAGTTATATACATACATATGCAAAGTCTAAATCGGAGCATGCATAATGTGAGCGCCTTAAGCTTCAATGTTGTAAAATTTGTGACGGAGTATAAAATGTATGTAAAGGGTCTACCAACAAGAACGACGTGATGTTAAAAAGAAATAAAACACTCAAATTTGCTCAAAATGGGTTCTGTTTTGTGAAATATAAGGCGACGTCTTGTTTGAAATATAGATTTTTCGCGTCGATTTCAGCAAATTCTGGGGGGAAAAAAGTCAGTCAGCAAAGCTATAATGCTCGCTATTGATAGTAACGCCAATTCCTGCCTCATTTCGTAAGAAAAAAGGCCCTATGGTGACGCCATACCACAATGCGCACCTAACGATTAACTTTTGTTAATATAATTGCACTTGCTGAACCACACGAAGATTTGACTCACCCCAATAGCGCTAATTTTGTTTTTTGACGAAGCCATTAAGCCAGAAATGGGTCTCATATGAGAAGATGAGTTTTCCTATTTCCGGTTTGCGCGAAGAACGTGAATTTGCGTAATAATTTTGAACAATTGTTTGAACGTTGTACGAAAGTGAAATGGACCGGATGAAATGGCAAAACTTACTGAACACACTGTCAAAATTTGACACAAATCCGTAAACAAACATGGCCACCACACACTGTCAAAATCACGGCACCCCACTTGGTAAACGCTGAATGTATTTGTACAGTGTAGTCTACCTTTAGATGCGAAAATGTACACAGTATCTAGAAGCATACCTTTTCGATCTGTATTCCAAATCTATTGAATTTTGTACGCTCGTAGATATTTATATTTTGAGCGCAAATAATTTACTTTTGATCCTGAAAGCTATTAGTTTAACAGTATAGTAGTCCTGAATTTTAGTTCCGTAGACCGAACTTAGAAAACTGCTTGCCAAAACCAATATTTAGAGACTAGGGAACTGCCTTACATACCAGGCTGTGGTAGCAAGAAAATCTGCAGAGGAGAGTAGTGAAAAAGGGGTATCTTTTTTATATTAATTTCGAGTCTACACTGTTAAAAAATATTCGCTAAACAAAAAATTGGTTAGGAAACAAGTTGTTGCTTTCTACAATTCGTCTAATAAATTTGCTTTTTAACTTCCGGTAACAGTACAACTGGCATGTTCTGATAGTTCTAATATCATATTTAAATACTGAGTATACTGAGCATCTCCCTGAAGAATCACTCTACCCAATTACCGTTTCTTATTGAATTTAGGGTGAGCATATAGTAGAGCATTTTCGCTTCAATTCAAACTTTAAAAATATCTAGAAATTAAATCACTTTTTTAAGTAATGGTTTGATAACTGCTCATCCATTTTCTACACTTTTTTCAGTTTCTTCATTGCTGCCATGCGCTTCTTTACACTATGTACTCAGCGTAAAAAGCTTCAAAATGCTCCCGATGAACAGACATATGAAATTCGTTTAAGCTTATCAAATTTTAAAAAACTTCAGCGCCATTCATAACGCCTTGGAAAAGAAAACTGATTGTAAAAAGTAGAAGAGTAAAATACAATAGTAAAAATTAAGAAAAAAGATTAGACGCAACGTTAAAAAATATAAAGCGAGGCGCAACAAATAGTCACGTTCTGCTGCTGCTTCTCGTGAGTAGCACTTCCTGTCTTCATTACCGATACACACAAATACATATACATACATACATACATTTAAACATACGTACAAACAAATACACCTCCGCTATTCAGACACCTATGTGTGTACTTTTGCGCCTCCTTTACTTTGTTGATAATTGTAAAATAATGCATTAAATGTCTTTGATATATTTATTGTTCTATTTGTAGTAAATTTATTGTTTTATTTGTTTCTGTACTGCACTTTTTTATATATAAAATTTTTGTTTGTATGTGCTTTAGTTGCTGTTTTGTTGCGGTAACCTAACAAAGTGTCATGCTCCACCTGTTATTGAATATCCATCAGCTAACTACCACCACAGCTGCAATCAATTCTATTGTATGTGTATGTGTGTGTGTATTGTAAGAAATTTGTTTCAGATTCGCTGCAAAGAAACGAGGTTACTTGTAAAACGCGATAAACGCCAGTTTTCTGATAAGCTATAGCAATTACTTACAGCGTTTACATACCCATACATACACATGCTTGGGCTTACACTATGTGCTGTTAAACAGTTGGTGGAACTGTCCGTCAGTCAGTCAGTTATGTGGTAGTCTACCGCCATAATATAGACGTGTGTATGCAAGTGTACCTGTGTGTGTGTGTGTGTATGTGTGTTTTTCGAAACTACGAACACCGTTTGTTTTAGAAAATTTATTACAGCGCCAATCTAAGAAAAATTATAACCAACTGACTGACTGACTGGCGGTCGCACCAACTGCCAACAGTTGTTGCTGTTGCAAATGATTTGGGATTTACTCAGAAAATACAACCTCGAAGAAATCAAGATAAGGCATTGTTTTACAATTGACAATTGAAAATTTAATGATATTTGTTGTCATTGGGAAAATTGGTTTGTGTCTAATTGGGTATAATGTAGCATAATGTGTGGCTTAAATTTTACTATTTATTAAAAAAGGATTTTATTTAAAAAGGAAAATTTTAAATTTTTTGCTTTGTGCCGCAAGCTTTTCAACCTTCTTGTAGCCTCTTTTACCTGCAACCTTTTGGAGAAAGAGCTTTATATAGGTTTACTTAAATTTTTGTTATAAAATATAAAAAACTCGCTTCAAATTTTATTTTAATTTTAATACAAAAAATATTTGAACCACGCCCTTTTATATTTTTATTATAAATGGAACATTCAAGATTTATTGCAGTCAGCATCAGCACAGCAAGTTTTGTATTTTTCATAAATTTATCTTAAATATACTTTTTTTTTAAGTCTCAAGGCAACATTTAATTGCAGTAAGTGCATTCCAATGTAAATTGGAGGCACGTTAAACTAGGTGCACGCCCCAACAATTATAGAAATCTGTACTCAAAATATTATGAAATCAAAATATTATTTGAAATCACTTATATTCGCACGCATACTTTTTCCGCTTTGCGGTTTTTGGGCTCGAAAACACATTTTGACTTTATATACTTTTTGTTTTGTTTTTAATAATCATAATATTTGCCACAAAACCGGCCACGAAGTCGTTTTACAGCATGTTACTTACAATAAAAAGCAGCAGCCTGAACTGATTCGACATTCATTCGGCGATCAATTAACATTTCCAATTTGCAAATCCTATTTTTTTATTTACAGCCGCTGTTGCTATTGTTGTTGTGTTTAATTTTGCTATCGTTGCTGTGTGCGTCGTCGCGCATGTCAGCGCTTCAGAACGACTGCTCGCCGACTTATTTGCCTATGGAAGTGTGCCACTGTGGCAGCTGAAGAGCTTTTAATTATTATTACTTTTACGTGTGTTGTTGTTGTTGTTGTTGCTGTTGGTTGTTTCTATAATTGCCCTCAACAATTTGCCGCCACTACTTCACTATTTTTACGATGCACTATATACTTGCGTACACGGCGCGTACTTATTTCCAACACTGTATTTATTTATTTATTTTCCAAATGCACTTTGAGTGTAGTTTATTTGTTGTTGTCGTTGGTTTTTTGTTTGGTTTGCTTTAATATTTAAAATTTGCATAGGTATACGCCACTTTCAAGCGCAACCAACGCCAGCATAAGTCAATGCAGTCACCGTGCTGTTGTGGCATGCACATTTTCACTGTTGCTGCGCAGCAAATATTGGCAATTTATTGTTGTTGTTTGGTTTTAAGGCATTAAAATCATTTATATAACTTTATTATTTTTATAACGTTGTTTTGATTTGCCTTAAAACACGCAATATTATTGGAAAATTATGGTGATTGGTTTTGAAAGCGCGTTAATATGCAGCATTCTTGCGTCGCGGCAAGCTTGCAACGCGCGGCAAAGAGAATGAACGATTTTCACTAAAACTGAATTACACAAAAATTATGCTGTCACTTAGCAGTTTCGCGCCAAATTTTCACTAATTACTTTTTTTATTAAATTATTTCGCAACAACACCAAGCAAATGTGCGGGAAAGAAAGCGCACGTTAATTGCAGTTGCATGAAAAAGAGATAGCGGTATTCTATTTGTTTAAAGACGCGCTCATTTCATTTCATTTCAAAAAATATTAGTTTTATCTTGTTGTTGTTGTTGTTGTATGCAAGCATGCACGTTGTCAATACATTGGGCCCGTTGAAACGCGTCGTGAACGTCTAAACACTGCAATGGAACTGTCAAGACTAAAAACAACATAAACGCCACAATTTCGACGTACTCGTACTTCAGCGACGCGAACTGCAACGTACATGTCGGCAGCACCGGTGACATCGCTGGCGACGGCGACGCCACCAATGACAGCGCTGCAACTGCGTCAATGCACATAAACGTTGCCGCAGGCAGCGCGGAAAGGTGGCGTCTCCAGGCACAGCGGCAGCAAAAGCAGAGCGACGAGTGGCATTTAAATGTGGCGAATTTGCTTCCAGTTTGGCTGGCTGCGCATACTGTGGCTCATTCATTGATTTCGAAGTGGCTGGCAGCAAATAAATTCGACTTATACAGTTATAACATTCAATGGCGGCATGACGCAGCATAAGCAGCTGACAGCGGAGCCGGTTGACAAATGTGACAATGACAATTTGACGTAGAAATCGCATGCGATTTAGCTGAGGCGCTCATTTTGAGAGTTAGAAATCGCAGAAGTTCGTATTTTAATAAAAAAACTAAGCTATACAAATTTCTGTAATGTCAAACACATCAACTCTCTAGCAGTGTTGATATTTCTTCAAAAATTTTTGTAAATAATTGTTAGAGAACTGCATATTTTTATGACCCATTTTTTTCATACAAGAGTTTTTTATACTTTCTAATTTTTCAGCTCGAATCCACAATTTCTGGAGCTCTTCTAGGTTTAAATATGTATCTTGTGGGCCCCAATGCTACTGTTTAAACAACGAAAGATTTCATGTGTTGACCTTGTCAGCGGTTTTCAACTTTTTTTCTTCTTAAAAAATTATATTCAATTGGTTTGTTGGCCTGGGAGAACTTACTTTTTTACTACGTTAATCTTTATTAGTTGTACTGTTAGCATCGCTAGACTTCTTGTATCGTAACAATATTTTGTAGCTACAAACGGTTTGAACTTTCTTCTCGGTTTTTCTTAAAATAAATTTTGTAAGTAAGCAATTATTTCTTCCCCGTCAATATCTGATTCAAAAACCATAAGACTCCACAAACTTAACTGAAATTTCCGTTAGAGGTTAACAGCATCGTTTACCGTTAACATAACACCTATTTACACTGTCAACAATTTACTTCGAACTAATTTAAATGCTTTCGAAAATTGTTGCAACTCATACCTCTAACGGTTTCCTATTAGCTATTCAAGACATTTGCTGTGCAAACATGTTGCGGTGTTGAAAAATGCTCGAAACTGTCATACATGTTCGTTGTGTTGGTTTGATGGCATGTAATTTCTGTAACAGCTGTTAAAATAAATACGTTGTTAACGGTAAATGAATGTTACTCTTTAAACTGTCTGTAAGTAATTTTTTATAATTTAGCAGTTTTTTGACGAGTTATTTAATATAATTTCTATAAAATATTAGACAATAAAATTGAATTTCAACAAAAAAATGCATATTTCATAAGAGCATTCCACAATAGTTTTTATCTAAAAATATTTTTCTTTGAGTTAAAAAACTCGATTTTCTTTTATTTTTGTGTCTGAAGATCATACAAGTATGGCGGCTTCAGGCTTTGCAGCGGAGAAAACTGGCAGCGCTAAAGCACGTCGATTTGCAACAATGTCGCCGCGAATAGCAAATGTTACGCGGCAATTAACAGGCGATTGCATGCGGTGATCATCAACCGGATAAACTGATCGCTATCAACAACAGTGATAAAAAATGAGTAAACTTATTTTTTTTTAAGATTTTTCAAACTCTCTTTGTGGTCTTTTTGTTTTTTTGTCGAGCTGTTTTTTTATGGCGTCGATTTTGTGGCGGTACATTTACGAGCTAAACTAGCGCCTTGCAGCGATTTTACGATGTTTGTGTCGAGTTCAAAGGAACTAAGCACAACAAGTGGCACTGCGGGTTTGGCGGTCTGCTTGGGTGGAATGTGTGATCACTGCAAGTGTGTGGCATTGCGAATATTACCTGGCGCATCTTTACAAGTGTGGCCACGCTCAAACTGGTGTACTTACATAATAATATTTTGATTGCAGTTAGTTGAGTAAGTGCGCCGAAGTAACATTAAAATCACTTAAGCGTGTGGCGTTGACAAGTTTTTTCTAGTTTGGTTGCTATAGTTAGCAGCGTCGGCAAGGATAACTCGTGAGTTCGTCAATTTTTAATTAAAAATTCTGTTTGGGTTATTACTTAACGAGTTGCTTAAGCTTGTAGTGACATTTACCGTATCTAGTACGCATTTGAAGAGCGTTTTGCCAAATAACTAATATGCAAATTGGTAGTTGTTGAAATTATAACGTAGAAAGAGGGAGAGGAGGGATCAATTGTAAGGTTCAAAATTTCAGTTTTCAAAGTAGTTTCTCGAATATTAATTCTCTAACAAAATTAGATTAGCTTCCAGCTTCGAAAGTGTCATTCAACTATATTGAGTCTCGATTTATAACTGTTTCAACAAGTGTGGAACACCAGCTACTTTGAGCGTATTCCTTAAGAGAAATCTTACTCGCTTAAGGTCTTTTCTAGAAGGAGATTGATTTTTTGTGTTTTCACGTAAATTATCTATTGAAATCTGTAACATTGTGGGAACCTGCATAAAACACTTTATAAAGCCTCTCTAAAAAAGCTCAAGAACTCCACAATCGGGTTTGTTCTCTTCTGCAACTACTTATTACTCAATTTGAAATTTATGTCAATCTCAAGTACTGCTCAAAACATACTTCACTTTCCTTAAATGGATCTGTCAATGTGAGTACGCTAAGAAATGACTCAATTTGTAGAAATAAAAGCGTCGACATACACTTTTCGATTCACTCCTGCTGCAATCCTAGCTCATTACCTATATACTTCAAAAATCAATACTTAAAGTCCTGGCCTAAGTTGCAGCTGAGTGGTCAAGGTATTAGAAACCCTTATGCTTGTATTTATGTATATTGTGGCTTCCTTATAGCTTAATTCCCATTACCATCCATCATCTGTCTTGAAAAATTACAATTGACACAGTTTAAAGCGATTAACTGTACATATCTACAACAAATACAAAAGCGTGGTTTACAAAAACATTGTAATCACTACCGTTAGCTTGTTAGTGTTACAAATACATTCACAGAATTTAAAAGGAATCTCGTTAAAAGGAAAAAGCAGGCGCACACGCCACTCCAGCGCTGTCACTTCCGGTCAAAGTGAAGACAATGAGCCAGAACGCCAATCAAAAGCAATGTTGCTATTAGGTTTATTGTTTAACACTTCGTCGGACTGTGTGACCTGACGGTCATGTCAGCGATAACAACAATCGCAGCAACAACAAAGCGCACATATCCCAATTTCCACTTGGCCGAAATTTGTGTCACAGCTGATAAAGAGCACAACACACACACGCGCGCTTACATACAGCCGTATAAAACCATGCATGTCCTTGCTGGCATATACACTCATGTATGTGCATTTATGTATGCTTAGGTGTGTATGTATATAACATTGCTATATTTATTCACTTTGTGTATCAAGTTACAAGCGCAGCTCCATCAAGCCTATGCGATCCTTTGTTTATCCGCACTGTCGTGTGCGAAGCCACTTGTGTGGGTGTTAATATCCCTCAAAATTCATCAAACGAATCGGCGTGTGGCACAGAATTTGGTGCATGAACCGGCGATAAGCCACAGTGGCAGGGCAAACATGTAGAACACATAAAACAAAAAGAAAACACTGTCGTACACATACGTGTGTGTGTGTGTGTGCCATGGAGTAATGTAACAATTTCAATGAAAGTGTGCTAAAGGTGCATGCGGTTTGTTGCCGCCCTAAAATCGATGTTGAACAATAGTTTCTGGCATGTCCACGTCCTTTCCGCATGCGTGTCTGTGTTTGTACGCGCATGTGTATGTGTATTTGTGTATCAGTTAACTGCCATATTCTCTAGTGATTCATTGTAATCCATTTCATTACAGATTCTCTTTCATTCATGGACTTCCCTTTCGATTGCGCCGCTGGCAGGATGCATCAAAAAGTAAAGGATGTTGAACTCGTTGAAGTTTACTTCGGGTAAAGACAATGAGAACTTTCAATGTGTTGGTGTTGTGTTTTGCAAAAGTGCATTTAAAGCTTTTGTGAAGGTTTTCGAATCTTGGAGTGTTATATAGTTTGTGAAATGTTAATCTATCCTTAACTTATACAGTGCCTGATTGGTTTATCTGAAGTGATTTTTTTTTCAGTTGTGTAAAGTGTTATTTTTTAAATGAAGTGTTATTTACTTTTTGATCATCAATATTAGCTATTAGTGCAATGTGTTTGGAGTTCATTTCAACAATATATCCCTTAATTTATGCGTACAACCCTTTTAATCACCAACCTAACCTCAAGACGCATCTCAGAACAGTTTGAAAATAGCTCGGTAGGCCGCTCTGCTATTTTTACCATTAGAAAATGCCGAAGAGATCCCAAAATACACCGTAATGGCATTGTAAAAATCGCTAATCTTTCAATGGGTAGTTAAATTTGCTCATGAAATTCAATATCAAGCCACAGAAGAATGATATCTTCGTGAAGATCTCGCTAAAAGACAATGTAGCAAGCGAATAGCTTCATTTCAATGCGATAACTAAAGTTTATCAGATTTCATGCGATTTTTACAAGCATTGTGGGTGTAATTATTATTGCAGGCAATAATAATTTTTATGAGCTTCAACCGAGTTATAAAACTTTCCACAAAAGAGCGAGCATTCCTTAAAAAAAAAAAACAAGAATACCATACGAATAATGGCCAAAATGAAGGCATTTTGCGTGCTTTTATTGCTAACAGTCGTGATAATCAGTGAAATTTGAGCAGGATAACTTCATTTGAACATTATGATGCATTAAAAAATTGATTATCACTGGTGATATTGACCAAGAAAAGGCTACAAAAAATTGGCAAGTACAAGCTGTTAAAATACATGGCCAGATGCTATGAGAGTTGGTTTAATATGCTCTATTTAGCGCACATACATTGCTCTCTCGCGGGCGTTGAGGCCAATATGATCGCCGAGCGTAATAAAAAGTGTTTATACTTGTAGCTTTACTGTATTTGAGAGAAAGCCTAAAATTGATAATCAAGAACTACTCTTGCTAGAAAGAGGTCATATTGTATTAGCTCTACTAATTCTATTTTAATACTCGTTCATACAATTTTCGTTCGTCACGCATATAATTCTCAAACGGTTTATGAAGAAATTGTAAGATAACGAGCACTTGCAATTCGAATTACATATTACAATCTCAATTGTAGAAAGGTTTTCGGGATTACTTTGAAATGTCACCACTATTAAGATACACAGCAATACATCAAATTATGAATTTTTCAATGCCGATTTACAATTTTCAGTTAATGCCTCAACTACTTGTACTTATATAAAACAATTTTATTCCAATTTCATCATAAGCAGCATGAAATTATAGCGTTTTACTACACATAAATATTAGCAAAGTCGTCATTATATAATAGATTGTTGCACACATACCAAAAACAAATCCCATTCGCATACTCACGCTTTCTCGATTAAATCGAAGACTGTCGCCAATAATTGAATATATTCGTGGCGTCACCATATTTATTAATATCATAAAGTGAAATTGTTCACGACAATCACAACACGACCCATTTCTACCATATAACTATATCGGCAAATATCGACGCGCATTCGCATACCTTTAACGGCTCATACCTAGTGCTCGTGCACTCAATCACCCAATTAGTTGCCAGGTGGATTTGCAAGCGCAAATGAAAGGAGCAACAGTATTTGTGAAATTCTTTCGCATAGTAATTTAATTAATCACACCGGTATTTTTACGCAAAATCCACTTATTTACTATTCACTTCTGCCATGAAGTGCCGTTGCTTCTTCTACCCCTACTCGTACAATAAATGTTTTGTCGCTTAGATAAGCATAATGGTTTTGTGTTTTTTGATTGTTTTTATCTGAAATGTGCTTCAGCGAAAACTAGTTTCTCTAAATGATTACAGCTGGCAAATGATTGTATTTTTTGTGTTGTTGCATTTGTTGACATGCCAGTTTGATTTTATCAAAATCTGCCAATCATTTATGTAAACATTGCGGTACATGCAATGAGCAATATTATTGCATTACTTTTAACTTTGACTTTTGCATTGCATTAAGCGTTAACCGTTAAGTGGTTTGTATTTCATTGATCCGAGTGCACTTTAGCAGTAAAACGTTGCAGGGAGTGACGTGTGTGAACGTGGGTGGCAACCTCTCATAAGTGATAGTCGTTTGGAGTCACAGTGCTTGGCGATATAGGAGCATAGTTGTATAAAATATGTTATAAGTAAATTCAGTCTTTGTTTTGATAAATACTAGAGGGGATTAAGGTGCAAATTTGTATCAATATTTGAAAGTTCGACAATTGCACAATAACCCTAAAGACAACAAACATCGCAAATTGTTTTATTAGCACATTCTTGCACAATTTGTTATACCACTTTTTAGTGGTCTAGATCGATTTCCTTTTCAGTCATCTGATGCCTCTGGGTTCGAAAAACATTGGTGACTCGCTCTAATCTGAATGCTCTTTTCTTTTTGTGGAATATCCTCTTCTTGTAGGAAGAAATATTAGGGTTGTATAAGCCATAAAACTTAGCCCAAATAGTTTTGAAGGATAAGGGAACACCGGTGAGGCAACAGTCGTGGGTTTGACAAATTCCCGAACCTATTCAGATTGTCCTAATCGTATAATCTGTCTGCTAGTTTAGTGCCTGCCTTCTGGAGATATTCTAAGGCTAGGAAAGTTAAGAAGGAATTTCGACTTTAACTCGAAGCTTGGTTCTGAAGGTATTACTTTGTAGATGGAATATTTACGTTATTGAAGAATCACTTGATTTTATTAGTCATTCACAGATTTTTTTTATAAAAAATGTAGCAAAATTTTACGCATCTCATCAGTTATTTTCGAAAATCGTTAAATGCATTGGTACATATCCACTCAATTTAAGACGTGAGTAATATTGCTGAAAACTAAAATCTGCTAATCAATAACCTTTTAACAACGTTTTAAAATTAAAAAAAGCTAACGATTTCATCAATATTTTGCCAGAAATATTGTATAATAAAACTTGGTTAGTAAAATCAAAGCGCCTAAACACAAAAGTTGCAACGTGGGTGGCCAACGTGTGTGGCCAACGAATCGCAAGTTACGCAGCTGCCGCTTTCTGGTTGTCTGTCTGTAAACCCACCAATTGCGGCTAATTGCTGTGAGCCATGCTAAGATTGACGTGGCGATATTTGTTCGTCTCGTAGGCGTTGATCGTTAAAAATTTTGCCAAATTTAGTGGTTGGTTGTGTGGCGCCTCTTCGAAATAGAGGTGCAAAAACAAGAAAAAATATTTCAACAAAATGTTTATAAATTATTTTACTCTTTACAATACACATAATATCTTTCTTTCTAAATTTTAATTTGTCTGTTATTTTTACGCCAAGAAAAGTTTATAAAATTTCTGTTATAACTATAAATTCAAAGCAGAGCAAAATTTCAATTACGTGCTACAATTTTCGGGGCAAAAGTTAGTAGATAGTTAAACATGCTAGCATTCCATAAAACTCCATTAAAATAATGCAAGTAACTGTATTGAAGAGTCATATTCATATTTGAAATTTATAACTCCAGAACGCAGCTATCTGAATTTGCACGTCATTAATTTGATTAGGTATATATATCTAATCAGCAACGTTTCTTTTTGTTTTGGTGACATACGTAATATATGTGTGTTGGCAAATCTGGAAATGTAAACAATTCAAAAATATACAAAGTCATTGAAGTTGTAAAAATTGAGAGACGTTTTCATTTCTATATTTGATGGAATTTCACCATTTTAGTGTTTCACAAGTTCAACGTATTTATAAAACGGTAATTTGTAATAATAGTAAGTTAAATTGCTGGTAAAAATTAGTATCTAGATTATCTAAAACTAAATAAATAAATATTAAGGGCTGATCGTTAACTTATAAAGCATACGATATTACAAAAATTTATAAAAAGAAATAAACATTAATTTATAAATCAGTTGAAATCTACGCTGAGAGAACACTGTTTCACAAGTTCAAAATATTGAGCAAAAATACATATGTTGAGTGTTCCACAAGTTCAGCTACTTTTATGCTTATGAACAATTTGTAATAATTTACTGCCAATTTAAGGTGTTTTTTTCAGTTTGTCAAAAATTTAAAATAAAATTCTGTCACCAAAAATTATTTTCAACATACAAAATTTTTGTTATTTTCAGAGAAACATTTATTAATGTAATTTACATTCCTGTGGCGCAAGTATTTACGCCCTTTTGTTGGAAAAAAGGCTTGGCGCTATGTCAAGACATGTTATACGTATTTAAAAAATAACTTTTACCCGAAATACCAACAATAACTAGCAGATAAGAGCAACGAAGCTGTAGAAAGCGAAATGCGTGGTATGTGAGATACCAAATAATGGAGTGCCATTTAAATTTAGAACAAGTAAATATGATAGATACAATCTTACGAAAACTTGTTTTGGGGAAACCCTTAGATAGATAATAGAAAAGGTGAATGATAATGTCTAAATGAAAATGTTGATATTGACAACAAATTTAGTATGCAAATGCTTAAACTCGATTAGGAGTGAGATTTTCTATAAAGGCAAACATTTTTCGTTTAGAAATTATAAACTCCATGCATTCAGAATTCTCAAATTCAAACACATTTTTTTTTATAATTTCAGTTCAAATTTTGCTTTGATAAATTCTGCAAATATGCCACAATGTCAGGTAAGCTAAGAGATTTATGAGTCATACAATTAGTGGCATAAAAAAGCCAAATCTGACAACAACAAGATTGGAGATTTGAAATAAATTAGTTGACATCATGATTGTATTGAAGTATATAGATAGCAAAACCGACTCGCTGCTGCTTTGCCTAGTCGCAGATAAGGTTTCCACTGGCTAATTGAAAAAATAACTGAAAATTCAATCGTTGAAACCGTAAACAGACAAAAATAGAAACAAATAGTGTTGTGCAAAAGTGTAAACAAATTGGTGGCCAAAACTATTAAAAAATACAGAAATTTGTGGCGTAAAATACTCACACATACCGAAAAAAAATGTCTTTCAATGGTTTGGCTTACATTCTTCAGCGCACATTCAACGAGAGTGTTTACTTTCGCGCTTTTAATATTGGTTAGAATTCTATAGATACTTCATAATTATATCTGAAGTACTTTTTAATTGCGTATATCTTTTTAGAGATTTATGCGTATGTGGGCGTAATCATTTGATCGGTATATAAGCTATTAATTTAGGAATCACCTTGGGAATTTCATGGCATACTGATTGCTTAAATATTTAATTTAATGATCGCAATCACTTGCCTTAATATTTTTTTTTATATTTTTGTAGAGTATTCTACTGAATTCTATTGAATCAGAATAAGTACTTTATAGATTTTGAGCTCATATATGTAGTTCTCTTTTTTAGTTGGTTTGATTAGTGTTCATTTGATGTGATCTGAGGCGATATGATGTGATATACATTAGGGTATATATATGTACAATTTACAGGTACATTATATAGGCATTATTACTCTGTTTAACCGTGAACTGATCGTAGTGTGATGTCATAGTTGATAGTATTGTTATATAATAAGATGTGATGTATTGTGAGGTAATGTGTTGCGTGTAGAACAATTGCTTTATTTATATATAATAATATTGAGAAGCAGCATTATAAATGGTTTCCTGAAGCTATATAGCGATGTGATGTCATGACGTGATGTCATGACGTGATGTCTTTTGCGGCAAAGTAGTAAATTGTTATTCTATTTTTGTATGTTTTTAATGGTATTCACTTTTTGTATAACAGCAATTAAAAATTTTTTAAATTATATAAAATTATATGTGCTTATCACGCAGTTCTTTTTTCTTATAAATTTGACGAATGCATTTGCCGATCTAAAATGTCTATCAAAAAATTTATCAAATTTGCAGATGGTAAATTTTAACATTCAAGACCTTAATGTGCTCTGATTATGACATTTACCAAAAAAGTTAAGTGCTATGATCCGGAATATCCGGCAAAAATTTGTCTACTGGGAAAATATGACATTCCTAGGTGACAGCATACGAAGACATGTGACAAGAAGCACTCTGTTAACTAGGCGAGTGTCATAAATAACAAGGCATACACAAACGATTATTGATCTCCACTAGACATTTAAAATAATTGCAAGAAAAAAATGTAATTCAAGGAGGATTAAATTTATCGAAGCTCTGCAGACGAAAATGTAGATTTATGCGCGTAAAATAGACTTATTTTTAAATCAGCTGTTGACCCATATTTAAATGCGAAAATTGCTTTTAGCTGCAAATAATTTATTCTGATTATTCGCTGTGCTCCTAACGGCTGCGCCGTTTGCAGCCAGTGCCTTATTAGTCATGGCCTATACTTTTGTATGCCACATTAAGGCCTTGAAATGCCGGAAACGCTGATTGTGCCGACCGCCTATGCTTTTGTTGTTGTTCTGCTATTCTGTTTTGTTGTTGTTGCCACACATAACAATCAGCTATTCACGAGATAATAACTGAAATCAGCGCGCAAATGAAGCTCAACGAATTGCAAAGGGCGTTGCAGCGTGCAGCATGCAACACTACCAAGGCAACGTTAAAGTTAAAAAAAAGAAAGGAAATCAAGTGGCAACAACGCGGCTGTATGCAAAACAAGCAGCGAACTCACGCTTTCGCACTTACTTGCTGGCATTTTTTTTTTTTTAGAATATTAAAGGCTTTTTATACTGTTTTGCCAACAAGCCTCCTAGGTTATGGATTTTTTGCGACTTTTTGCCGTTTTTTGCTCTGAAAGCGGGATCTGCTGCTACTTGGTTGTGTGCTGCCACATTCTATTGTAGCTTACTGCTTGCTTCTGTCTGTGTTCTCGCTGTGGTTGCATTTGCTTTTGTTGCTGTTGCTGCTGGTTAATGCGGTAATTGTGTTTGGGCGATTAGTTTAAATGGGATCCGCTTGATTTGATTGGCGTTAATGTGGGCGAGCAAACAGGTGGTGGATGTGGCTTCTTGGCGATGCCACAATATTGGTTAACAGAAAACTGTGTCAAAGAAATTGTTAAGTGAATTCATGGAATTGTGTTCAGGCTGTAAAAAATTCCGATTTGCATTTCATTTTTCACTGCAAAGTTCTCCTGGAAAAAGTTTTAACTAAGGTTTAATACCACTATTTTATAATTTTTTATGAAATGATTTAATAAAAATTCCATCAAAATTGAAACTTCTCGCTCCTTTTTTTTTGTTGTTTTATATTAAAAATCCAAACCTTATCTGATTCCAGCCATCCCTTTTACTTTAAAATTTTCAATTCAATACAGCTTTCATCATACACCAACATCAAGATTTAATGCGTATTTGTAAGTTACTGTAAAAAAATTCACTCCCACCACAAAAAGGACGCTGAAAAAATCACTTGCAGAAAATTATTAACAATTCATTGAGCAATTTGTTGATGGCTGATCGCACGCAAGCTGAGAGATTTAGTATGCAACACGCAGTGGCACAAGCCGCACCGCCAATGAAAGGCCGCACGTACCACCCTAAGCCACGGCAAATGGGCAATAACAGCCACATGCCACATTTTGGCGATAACAAATTTTATATTTTTATTTAGCATTTTATTTTATTTTATTTTTAAATACCGCAAGCGACTGCTATACAATGCTGCTGCAACGACTGGCTGCCTATTCCTTGCGGGCGCTCCAGCTGGCGACTGGCTTGCGCCTCCGTGCCACAACGTTATCGCAACAAATTGCAACAAAATACGCCACCATCAATTGTGTGGCGGCATTTCCCAAATCGCTGTCGCTGTTATTGCTTTCAACCGCAATATATGGCTGTTGTTGTTGTTATATTTCTTTGCATGCTTGCGACGCATTGCGTTTTGATACTTGACTCCTCGTCGCCGGCCCGCTGTGGCAAGCATGCTGTGCTGTCAGCGGCAACACAACACCATAAGTCACCGCAAGCCACCACAAGCTACTACAAGCAAAAATTCAAAAAAAAAAAAATAAATTGAAATATAACTGCAACAAGGGCTGCAACGGTTCGTACGTTGCCCGCAGCAGCCGAGAAACAATTCAATTTGTTGCTCTTTAACTGTTTGCCTTCGCAAGCAATAAATTTTTGCTCTTTGCATTGTTACGGCAATCGCTTTGAGCTTTTGTCGATAAAAGCAATAACATAACAACAGCAACAGCAACAAAGGCAAAGCAAAGAGCATTACTAAGAATATCACTTGTAGTGCAAGTTTTATCACAATAATCGCGCCGAAAGCGTTCAACACTTGAGCAGCAACGGCGGCATGCAGCCCAGCCACCAAGCCGCCCAGCAGCCAGGCAGTCGGCTAGTCCAGTCTAATACAGCCCAGCGTAATACGATTTCGTACAGTCGTGACCCAGGCGCCGCCCATTCGACTACTTATTGCATTGGAGGTCGCTTGTGCTGTGTGGCGGCCGCCACAGTGGCAAGTGCCGAATGGCAAATGGCGTGTGGCAAGTGGATTTCTCTTTTACCAAAAGCCAATAATGCGATAAGAAACAACAACACAGCGCCCACATCGACAATGTGCGCTTGACCGAACAGCTCAATCTGTCAGTGGCTGTTCGGCTTATCGCAAATTTTTGATCTCACAGCAAAAAAAGCTTTTAGGAAAATTGCCTTGGAAAAGAGGAATTTCCAAGAGAACAAAGTGGCACACTGGCCAGACACGAGCGTCGACACGGAAAGCAGCAAAACGAAGTGTGCGGTTAGTTCGTGGGTTGGTTGATAGCTTGGTCGCTTTTTCGGTTGTAATTGAAATTGAATTGGATTGGACTTATCGGATTATACGCCTAAATTGTGCTGGAAGCGAAGTCCTGCTCAACGGCGTGAGTTGAATTTCAAAATGTGTGCATTTGTTGCAAAATTGATGTTGGATTTTTGAAAAAAAAAAAACTAAGAAACGAAAGTGACAGGGAAAGTGATATTCAACCCCGAACGCGAATGCTGATAATACCGTCTGAATTTAATATTGAATACCAAAGCAAGGAAGTAGCCTTTAATAAATGGTTCTATTTAATTCTTTCTGCATAAGAAAAGCGAAAAAATTCTACTGGTTGTGAAAAGAAAATGTTAAAAAGTTGTTAAATACTGACCTATTCGTTAAATTAGTCTCTAGACCGAGAGTTCTTATAAATTTTGTTAAGTCATTGAGTTTATAAAGCGCAAGTATTATAAAGAGTGGAGCGCTTCTAAGTTTGCCGAAGCTCTAAGGATAATTTTTACATTATCTGTCTTTCCTTCACCATCCCCCGACCAACATTTATTGGCAAAATAAAACTAACAGAAGATAAAACCTTAAATTCGGCTGCACCAAAGCTATAATACCCTTCCGAGGTGCATTTCTTATAGAAAAATTATAATAAAAGAATTTTTAACTTGATTTTGATCGCTCAGTTTGTATGGCAGCTATATGCTGTAGTGGTCCGATATTGGCGGTTTCGATAAATGAGCAGTTTTTTTTGGGAGAAAAGCATGTGTGCAAAACTTCAGATCGATATCTTAAAAACTGCGAGTGACTAGTTGGAAAAGACGCACAAACAGGCGAAATCGAGTCGTGCTGGTCACGCTGCTCATTTATATGATATATATTTTATAGGGTCTCCGACGTTTTCTTTTGGGTGTTCCAAATTTCTTGTCAAACTTAATATAGCCTATTTTACTATAATAATCTTTTTTTTTTTGATTTCTGAACACGTGTTCTATTATAACCCTGTTGGTGCTTTCATTTTGCAACTCACTGCAATTTACTTCAGATTTTAATTACAATAATTTCGTGCCACTTTAACTGATTATTTTATTATACACTTTTGGACAGCTCACGCAATAGTTCATTCAATTATGGTTAAAATTGCAGACACTTAATCAAAATTTCAAAAAAAATTCTATAAATAAGTAACCAGAAAAATATTTCTACAATCATTAAAACAAAATTTGTTCGAAGAGCTAAAAATAGCAACACTTACAGTTTGCTTTGGCATTTTAACGATGGTACAAATTTTGCGAATAAGTACATAAGTGTGTATATTAATAAAGCGCCAATCAATAAATTTCAAAATAAAAACTACTTGAGATTTGTTTACATGAGACTGAGGCAAATAAAGTCAGTAAGCGGAAACATTAAAATAAAAAAAAAAATATTTCCATGTAGATTTTAATTAAGAAATTATTTTTAACTACGTATTTATTCAATTCTTCATACTATCTTATACAGTATTTGTCAGAATCTAATGATGCAATTGTCATTGAAGCGGTTCGAAGTCACCAATCTTTACTCTTTTGATTAACAACTCTTCGTTTTTCACTCAAACCCTCTTGTCTACAAATATATGTAGTACCCTCAAAGCTTAACGCTCCATAGTTCGCATTGTTTTCCTTGAAAACTGCTTGCAACATCAGACAAACTAATTTGTTTAAGATGTGTGGCTGCTTCTTTTAATAGAATTTTGCAAAAATCATAAAAACTTACAGAGGCCACCCAAAATCTTATTTAGGCGTTCGAGACTGATCGTGGAGCCAGATAGGTTATGCTCATAAAAATTGATCGAATTGAAAAAACCGCCTGGAGCTTCAATCCTGGTGGCCAAAAGCTGTAAAGTTGTAACTAAATCGCTAGGTTTTCTTAATTTCTCACAGATCTTCTCTTCGCGATATATGCATATATAGTGTGCATATGTGTGTGCGCATTTTGCTATATGTCAATCTTACATTGCCGCCCGCTTGTTTTGCTGCCCAGTTTTAATCGCCTACAACTTTGTCAACTTTTATATTGGCATAAATTTCACTTTTTAAATGAAATTCTAAACTGATTTTTATGTGCACGCTTTAATGCTTTGCTGTTGCTTTTATTTTTTTATATTTTTTCTATACATATTTTTTTCCATTTATGTGACATTTGCGTATCTTAATTCGCAGCGCCAATAACCCTTTCTCTTCCTTGCCACAGCTGTTGCCAACCGCTGCGCACTCGCTCTCCCACAATTCGTTTAAACTCGTCATTGCTGGGTATTTATGATCATTATCGGCTTTGACGATGATCATAGGTAGCTGGAAATTTACAGCAGCATTAAAATTTAACTATAAAATTGTACATAATTAAAATTACCGACACTGTTGTTTTTACCTTTGTTGCACTTCTGTTTATTTGTCTCGTAGTTGTTTATACCTAGAAGTGCAAAGGCTGGTGTTTGTGTGACAGCTACATTCACATTTGGTGAAATAGTTATTGGAGACATTTTACGGCCCATCAAAGTGTCCTTTTTTGGTGTGCAACACATGCTGGTGCGGCTTTAATAAAGTTGTTTGCGCATTTAACGTATGAAAGCAAAGACATTTTAAAGACTCGAACAGCAGGTCAGCACATTTAAATATTTCTTCTTCATCTTCTACCTAATGAGCTTTTGAGTATTTGGCGGCATGTTAGACGGTTTTACGAGTGACAATATTGCTTATCGGAGAACATTGGCGCACAGTTGGCATTCTAATGCGAAATAGCAATGTGTTAGGCGGAGCAACGCCAGGCGGCATGGTTGTTGTATACTTTTAACTTTCGGTTAGCCAAGCAGTTTCTTTGGAAATTTCGAAAGCTTGGCCTGCATTTCTGATATAACGATTTATTGCTCTCTCGCTTTTCTGCCTCTAAAAACTGCTATGCAAATGAGAGAAAAGGCCTGGTCACCAATCTCCAGTGTTCAAATAATATTTGGCGGTAACACAACTTTCAACTTTAAGTAAAAGCATTAAGCTTCTGAGAATACCAGAAAGTAGGTAACTGGTCTAAATCGTGATAGCATTGTAAAGGGGAGTACACAGGACACATGAAACGCAAAACACACGATATAGCACAGACACATACATGTATACATGTATACTTCTTAAACCCAAAGCATAATAACAGAATATAGATACATAAACTTTATGTAGAGATATAAACACACTTTATTTAGTAGTAAACTTCCACTACGACATTTGATCACTAAAGTTATATCAGTTCTACAAAGTTTCATTATCGCCAAGTGATAAGTCTCAAAGGCATAAACAAATAAACACAGTCTCACAGCTCCAGTTCCTCTACTGCTGCGCCTTTCCCTTCATGCTAGTAAGTAACTACATGTATATGTAGCTATGTGTGTGTGTGCCTACAGTACCTATTGCACACCGGTATATCTTTTGTTGTCAATATCAATTGTCTTGGTCGATATCGCATGGACGTGTCAGCGATTGAGCGGCGAGTGAGCGAGCGCCAGAGTTGCCGCAAAACGCCATACGGCCCAGGCAGTCCATATAGCGCGCTTATGTGTCATTAACCTTTTGCCATAAATGCAATGTAGCACACTTACATACATACAAATATACATAGAGTACAGCGCATATTCATGCAGCTACAACACTCCACTTCCACTGTGCACTTCCCACAAAAGTCCAGTGATTTTCTATTTGCGCTTTAACTTTTCATATTTCTTCGATCTTGTTTTTGTATTTTTTTTTTGTATTCAGCGCCTTCTCTTTAGCTGCTTCTTCATTTCTTGTTTATTTGTTTAAACAAATAAATACAAAATAAATAAACAAATGCCACACATAGGTGTTTGTTGTTATTGGTGTGTGTGTCATTTCAGTGTAACCGAGCTGTATGTGCGTATGTGTGCGTTCACCGTGTTCGCTATGCATATGACAATCCATCACCGACTGCGTCAATGGCTTTGCAACATATACTTTCAGCATTCTGCTTTTATTATTATTTCGTTTTTGCATTGTTCTTGGATTCTTGTTGACTAGTTTTCCTTAGAAAAGTTAAGTATGGTCATGTGTGTAAAGTGATATATGCAGTTCCGTTTATTTTGCATAAATAAATGCAAAATTTTCATTTGAAGATATGCTTGACTAGCTGGATTTCACGATGCCAATGAACTTTGTCTGGCTTCAGTTTCCAAAGAATACATTGACTTGTCAGTAAAACATTATAGCTAATAATTATAAATGCCTAACATATATCCATAATCTCATACATATATGGATAAATGTATGTGTAAGTGTTGGCAAAGTAAAAATCCGACTAAGTTTCTACATTGTCGGCTCAAAAAACGAGTAATATGGAATGCCATCCGAATGCCATATTTTGTCAATTGTAAGAAAAAACCTTAACTTAGTGTAATCGCATTTATTACCGTCACAAATAAACAGTTTGTATGACAGCTATAAGCGCTAGTGGTCCGATCAGAACAATTTCTTTGACGATTGCATCATTGCAAAAGGCAATAAATTATACTAAATTTCGTGAAGATATATCATCAAATGAAAAAGCTTTCCATACAAGGAAGGACATACTTCGTTCTGATCGTTCAGTTTGTATGGCAGCTATATGCTATAGTCATTCGATACCGACCGAAAAGCTACGTTAAAAACTCTGTGGCATTCGCCATTTATTTACTGATAATATATAACCGACAAGACTGACTACCTATCCGATTGCACGCTGTCTACTCACTTCTTATAGTGCTCAATATTGTGCCGGTAGTTAATGTCGGGAAAGTACTCAGAATGTATGTACCTATGTTAGAGAGGCCAATTAGAGAAAACTTTCACTTGGTATACCGATTAAGGGTAAAGATGCTAATCAGATCTATTTCTGGACCTTACTTCGTTCATGTCCAGAAGTAAAGCTCTTATTGGCTCAGGAGCCCAGTTGAAAGTCGATAATAAAGATTTGTATTAAAAAAGTGAAAATGTGGTTTTTTGTCGGTCCGAGTCAAATTTAAACCTTCTCACTTCGGATTCCTCTTTAGCTAGAAAAAGATAGTTATAGGCCTCAAGAGGATTAATAGTAAGAAAAGAGCAGAAAAAAACGAGCTCTATTGGATTAAATATTTAAACCCCGAACAATTTCCATAAATATATTACAACAAAAATTATATACCGTCTCATACTGTTGATTCCTCTATGCGCCACTATAAGGACATACCTCGTTTCCCAAACAGCCTATCATTAATATGCAGAAATATGCTACGTGCCGATAAATGTCAATTTCAATTACCGAAACCACACATAATAAGACTCAGCGGCGGACAAATGCGAAACGAGACCAGCGCACATTCCAACCAGGAGGCAAGAATACTTATAGTGTAAAGCCAAAACAGCCCCGTGTACAGCATGGACGAGGGAGAGAATTAGAGTGGTGGGGGTGGCACAGAAGCACACAGCAATCAATAGACCGGAAAATCAGCTATAAAAGCGAATTTCGTAATTTTGCGAAATGTTTGAATTAGTGCAAAGAATGTTGGGGGGCGCATGAATGCCCCAAAAACGAATAAAAATAAATAAAGGTGGCCACACAGGTTTCGTAATTACTGGTTTGGTCATAAATCATGTTGATGGACCCGAAAATATTGTGTTTTCGAAACAGGCGCAGTGAATGCAAATGGAAAAATAAAATATAAAAACCAAAAATTCAATGAAAGGTGGGCGCAGCTGGTCAATGATGGGCGTATACATATATCAAGTTGCTTATATGAGAATGGTGGCAAAATACACTCTGTCTGTGGCAGATTAGCACACTAAAGCTTAAAAAATTTGTTTGCAAAAGCTTTGCGGAAATGTTGCACGGAAGTCGGCTATAAAATCGCTACATTTTTCTTTTGCTTTTCTTCCATTTTCGTTTCAAACGGAAATGAGAAACGTTTGTATGTATACATGATAAATGCCACAGCTGGTCTATTACATTTAACGGTGTTGGAGTATGTTACATAATGGTCGAGTAAGAATGAGCTTACATTTTGTATACAATAAAAAGCTGGAACAGTCTTTGGAAAAGTACTTATTTAGAAAAAATTTTGAAATCTCAAAAAAAAAAACAATTTTTTAATATGTCGCTAACTTACTAAATTGAAATGTTTAGCTTTTTCGATTTACACTCGTCTAACCATAAGAACTTAAATTATATCGAGGCGCTTGAACTAAGCTTACTAACTCATATACCCAATATTTTTACACCCTCATTTTCATATATCTGTTGTTCTAGAAAGTAAAATACACAATATGAACATGTCACCTCTCCACCAGCTCTCTTATGTTGCAACCACATTGCGTGTTGTTCCCTCTGAACGTGGAGAGAACACAGCCATTAAACTGGCATAAAAAGCAACATAACTGTACATGCAATAACGGTAATTACGCTAAAATTAGAGTTGTAAGAAAACATTAGCAAATCAAAAAAGAAAATTGAAAATAAATGAGTAAGCAAGTGGACGCATAAAAAGCAAAATACTCGCACTCAAGAGTCTTACGGGTAACAAAGTCGCTAAGTGCAATTTTGCACGCGAATTGGAACGGTTTGAAAATACTTAGAAACGCTTTTTATGTAAATATGCAAAGGAAAAGTCAAGGGAAATAATAAAAAACGTAGTAATTAAATTTAAAGGAGTTACATTTGTGTCGGACTTCGATAGAAGCAGCCATAAACCCGAGCAGTGCATAGGTAAATTTTTATGGAGTCAGTAAACCCTTTTTTTCTGGCATATAAAGACGATTTGTTTGAATTTTCAGTATTTAACATTTTAGCGTGATAAAGTTGATAACTACACAAGTTTTTCTGTAGTAAAACTTTTAATTCTTAGGTTACCCTTAGTTTCGGTTCAGACTAAATATTATATAACGATAAGTAAGAAAATCTCTTCGCTAACTTTTGTGCTCGTATAAACTTTATCAACAAAGGTGCTTACGAAGAATTCAAGCAAAACTAAGTTTTGGTATTTTTTATTGCGTGAATGATTTTCTCCACACCTTTTATGATATCACCTCAGGTTAAGTGCATAGTGCAGCGAGCTAAAGTAGTTGAGTGGAAAAATGTGGTTTGAATTTCGCTCAAGACTTATTTTTCTTCTCAAACAAAAGCAGTATTTCCGGTGGAGTCTTAACCAAAGTACAGCATAGAAAACCGCTCTTCAATAATTCACCAAAATATCTCTTCAAAATTGCACTTTGAAGTTGTAGAGTTGCAAAAAATGAACATTTGCGTATGCTCCCATCGCTCACGGCACTCACTTGTGGGATATTTTTCATTTCCGGCACCGGAAACATTTAGTGCTGGCGCGCCTGACAAATATTTATGCAGTCAGTAAATACAAAAAAAAGGGGGAACTTCCTTAAAATAAACAACTCGTAGCGTAAAAATTGGCAGCTGCGGCGGTCACTGAACTCAAGCAAACACACCCACAGATGGCGCGGCACATAAAGCTGCCGCAATAAATGTGAGTAACTAACCGCACAGCGAGTAGTGCAATCGGGGACCCAACCTATTTTCACGCACTTACAGACACACAAACACTATACAAATGACCCTACTTTCAGCGGACGGTCTGCCCACCCACTTTGGCTTTTCGCATGCTAACCCTTTTTTCGCTGGGGCTAACATTTCTCTTTGCTGCCAAAAGGGGTTGCCAAGAAAGCTTAAGATCTATTTAAGCCGTTTTTCCCCCCTTTCAAATCGCTGAAAGTCATTGTTTTATTTGTATATTTTTTGTACGCTCACTTGTCAGTGTAAATGATAGGTCTTACTCTCATTGTTTTCTCAAGCTATCAACGCCATTAGTTGGCATCTCGTGTGAGTGTGAATGTGTGCGTGTGTGCACATATTTGTGAGTTGTCAACCCGAACGCGGCAAAAAATTGGCGGAAAAGTCATCTTGGCCACTGCACGACATCGAAAAGTACTTTAGTGGAGTTGGGTCGATGAAATGGGGGAAAACAGCGGGATTCTGCTCGTTATTTGCGCACATCACTCTTTCATACAAAGGTCCTTTATACAAGAAAATCCCTTTAACAGCCGCCAATGCTGCTTTCACGACTCTCAATCCATATCGTTTTGGTTTCCTGTTTTTTCCACAATATTTGTACCTTTGGCGACTTGGCGGCTGCTTGGCTTTTCTTCTTTCTTTACTCTGTCTACAAACGCCGCTTTCTTCGCGTACAGTTTGTACAAAAGCGCGTGTGTGCGTGTTCGTGTTTTCACCAAAGGATGCGCAAGTATTTGATATATGACAACTTTATTCACTTTGTTCTTACAACTTGCACATTATTGGTGCGCTAACCCTTCGGTGTCCTTCAGCAGCGCACTTCTTTCTCCATCCTGTCTGCTATCTCTAGAGTGACATAAAAATGTCATTTCTTTGCCATTTCTTACAACATTATACAGTTCACTTTTTCAACTCCTGGCAAATTGGCGGATTTAAAGATGTGTATGCATATATTCGGTGTATATACCAACATCTCTATGTATTACTCACATCCTAAATTCGTTTTTGTGTTTCTCTGATTATCATAAATTTTAGTGAATCGTTTAAGACAGCGCGTCCTTAGTGAATTAGTATTGATGATCTTGAAAGCATGGCATTCAACCAATTAAATCACGGCAGCTACTTTAAACTATGCGAGATATGCGTCTCTTCTCGCTTAAATAACTTTTAAATGGACAGACGTCATTCTCAATTTTATAAAATTTTTTTGTGACCGAAAAGATTCCAAAGAACTAAGTTAACAGAGTTCAAATACAGCTTTTCGACAGCACGTCGTATAGAAAGAATTACAAAATTTTCTAGCAATAGATAATACTTCACAATCCCAGAAAGCCTCGCATAAGCTCCACCACTAGAACAAGGCCTTAAAATTCTATCAGCTTTCTTTCAACTTAAAAATATATGTGTTCTGAGCATCTTTCGCCTTAACTAAAAGTTTGACCCTTTATCTACTACTTTCTTTTCGACTTTTTTTATCGATCATATTTTTTACAAGCCTCTAATTAAATTCCCTCATTTTACGAAATTTCACGCTGCATTAGTAAACCGCAAATCCACGAGGCTTTTCTCCGATGAAAAAAATACCGACCACTAGTGACCGCAAGTCGGCAAATAATTGGGGATGCCTTTGAAATAATGAAAGTAACAGTAAATTTAAGCGAGTTACCGTTATTTGCTTTGTGGTTTGTAGCGGCCGCATTGTCTCACCAAGCATCGCATAAACAACAACAAAAAATAATTAATATCATATGCAAAATTTTTGTAATTCGCACCAGCTGGTATGCCATAAAAATGCAATTGCGGTTGAGCGGCTTGTAAAATATATTTATTTCCAAGCATATTTCGAAATTAGCAGCTGGTCTTTTACTCGTTCAGTTGAAAATGCAAATATTTAAGCATATACTTTTTTCTCTTATTTGTTTCTGTATTATTTGCTGCAAGGCCGTTTGGCAGAAAATTTATTCAAAATGCTCCCTGTAACCGCAAATCACTTCCTCGCGCCTGCTTTTTCTCTAATTAGTTAAGTTATTGAAATGTTTTGCAAGTGTTCTGTTACTTTATTACACGCTCTTTTACACTCAACTGCTTTTGTGGTTAGCTTGCGATACATTTTGAGCTATATATTACGAGCAGGGTTGTTTTGGGCAGTAATGGTTAAACTTTTTAGTGTTCTGTGGTGTTTACTGGAGGGTAATCGATTTCAAACCTATCTCTGAGCTGAAAATACTACTAAGATATCTGATATATGTGGGGTTTTTAATAACAGTGGAGTGAGCGATACGTTATCTATATTCACAGCGAATTTATTTGAAAAAACGACTTGTGTCAAATAAATTATAGGGTGTTTTTAAAGAGTTTAGTATTTCATAAAGGCGTAGCTGTCAAAGCAGTTATTTAAAATGAACTCTTGGCCAACAAAATTAAGAAATACGCCGGTAAAATTTTAAGCAGATGTGTAAAATGAAGCGGACTATTCGGTTAAATTTCATAAAATTGGCGATATACCATAATATTCATCATGATACTAATTTTTCTGTGTTATTTGAGGCAAAACAGTTCCCTAACTCTAAAAAGAACACCCGTTATTTTGTTTTAGTTGCCTTTCTTTTAACAACTAAACTGCCAAAAATAAGTATTGAAACACGCTCTCATAGCACAATGTAATAAATTCAAATAATATTGTAAAAATATCACATCATACTCCTATCATATTAGATGATAGCATGCGACTTTTCTGCATTACATATATCGAAACCAACAACGCCTCATTCTAACTAGTTTTATTTTAGTTCGAGTTACAAGACTTACTATTTTTTATAAGGAAATTGCTTGTTATGATATCGCGTGAACATTTTTTGTTGATCTTGACGTGATTTAAAATCATATGATGCTAGTATCTTTAAAAAATCTTTCGTCTTAGCCAAAAATTCTAAGTAACACTTTGTTGTAAACATTGATTTTTATATTGCTCCCTGCAAATCACATGATGCCATGTCATGTGATATTTCGGTTTTTGTTTTGAATGTATCATTGCATTCAAATAATGCATTTCAATTATTCGAACTTTAGTGCCACTCATACGAAATATTTTGTTTTACTTAATAAATCAGTTCCATTTTATCTTTCTTAAACTACAACAACACTTTTCGCGACTTGGTCATTGGCCTTCACATGCATCAGCGAATGCATGAAGGTCCGCACAGCATCAATCCATACACCACACATCACAGGCACCGACAGACAACAGCATCCTCAAAACTACTCAACGCTGTGACATTTTTTCTCCGACTCGATTTTTCAATAACAACGAAAATGAGAAAAGCCAACAAATACGCTGAGGCATTTACGTATTAAAAACAATAAACGAAACAAAAAATTGTAGGTGGCAAGCGAAATAGCGCAAGTGCAGGGCGACATATCAGTATGCGGAGACCGGTCAATGAGCAGTGAAGAGTGAGCTTCGCCGCGCTGGCAGCCAAAACATTCCATTATGGTGGGTGCTATTGTTGACGTTGCTGTTGACATTGGACACTTTGTTTAATTTGCAATAAAAAAATTATAAAAAGTAAATAGTAAGAGAACAAAAGAGTAAATACTAAGGAAAAGTGCACTATGCGGATAAATATATGTACGTATGTATGCAGCGATACAGATTCACATGACTGTGTGTGTATGTGTGCGCGTCTGATAAACTGCAACTGTTGAGTGTAGTGCTGCCAGTTGTCTCCTCCAACGCTCGCTGGAATTGAAGTGTTGCCGCTGCTAAGCTAAGCTTTGTTCTTATTTTTGTCGTTGACACTGCAGTATTGCCGAATCGAAAAGTGCATTTTTATGTCGCATTATGCCGAGTGTTAATAGCACTTGTCTCCCAAGCGAGCAACACAAGTTATAAGAGCATAGCATAAGTGCAGCACGAAAAAATAAAAAAATAAAATAAAAATAACAAAAAAGGTATTTATTTCAATACTGAAAACCGTGACCAATAGCTTACAGTAGGAGCAAGTTGCATTTAACTACGAGACGATACACAGTCGATTTAAGACAAAAATGAACAACATTTAGGTTTACCGGCAAAAAAGAAATATTTCATGGTGAAGTAGGATAGTTATGGGTCTTAATTGGGAGCTCTTAGTTTAATTGGCTGACCCCTCAAGAGTGCGGAGGTATCACATTTAGACTGCTATGTACAGTTCCTTGTGATGATTGGGTGTTCTTAGTCGCATGACAATAGAGGCTACTAGAGAGAATGCAATTCCTGTGCTTTAGTCGACAATATGCAACACTCCTTAAAAATTTTCAGAAACGAAGCTTCATAGATCTTGGACTTACCTATGCAGTCCCTTTTATTTTGACACAGGAATAAAATGTTTTATTTAAAACTTACCTGAAAAGAAAGGAGAGAGCACATACAAGTATATAGGTATGTATATAAAGAACGATTACATAAAACTTAAATTTTAGTATATATTTATGTAAGATCTTGCAAGAAACTCAGGTAGCATCGCTTTCGGGGCAATAATAGAACATAACGTATTCCAAATTCGTTAAAAAACTTTTATGTTTCAGTTTATAGTGTTTTCTTTGGTAATACATTTTCCTCATAAGCCTGAGTTATTCCTGCCAGTTATGTGTTAGGTCAATTTAGAAAAAAAAGGTTAAGCTTTCTAAAACCTCAAAGCTATGACTTCCAAGAAGCATAACGTTCCGGAAAATTGAGAATGTCGCTCATAGTCAAGTAATTTCATGCAAAACAAGTTCAAGACCTCGAATTAGCAAATACATAGGCACATATGCACATTCTTGCCAGCACTTAGGCCCCGCAGTCATACGCTCTCACTCGCCCACACTCACGTGTTGGTGCAGCACTCAATCTTTTATGCTTATTAACGCCGGCATGTGTGACTTTTTTACGCTTTACCGTTATTTTGCTTCAAACAAATAGCGCAAACTGTTGTGAGAAATAACTGTGTAGAGATTCAAATTATTAGCGATGACTTGTGTGCAGCTAAAGAGCAATAAATTAGTATAGTATTTACATATACATATGCCTGTGTGAAAAGAGGAAATTTCAAAAAAAATATATTTTTATGTTCACAGCAGAAGCCGCAACTGCAAAAACAGCAATAATTTGCTTCACCACGCAATGCCGTTAACAAACCGCTGAGCAGGCATTAACATAAAAATTTGACAGTAAATTGTTAAAATAGTTAAACATAAATTGTGAATTGTTTACTAGCATGAGTCGAAATGCATATTTCAAGTAAAACATATAATGCTTTAACTGACTTGAGCTTAAAACAAGAAAAAACGTCCGAAAACTGCACCGAGTCTATAATACCCTTCACAAATGCAAAAGATTCCTTTCAAGAACTTTGATCGTTCAGTTTGTATGGCAGCTATATACCATAGTAGTCCGATATTGGTGTTTCCGACAAATGACTAAGACTAGTTAGGGACTAGTTCGCGTATATACAGACTGACGGACATGGCTAAAGGGAGTCATGCTAATCATTTAGGTATTACAAACAGCGTGGACAAGACTACCAAAAAAGATATATATATACAAGTTAATATATATTTTATATATATAAATGATTCCCCTAGCAAACCACCAAAACATATTCGCCCCAAATATATTTAAATTTTAAATAAATCACCTCTCCGAATTACCAAAGTTTGCACTAATTTACAAAATTCACCCAAATTATTTCGCATTACGCATATTTATGTCGAATATTACTCGCCAGCAGCTTATGCGTCCAAAAAAGGTAGTATTAGAAATTTATGTGCCAAGACACAAGTAACTAAGCTACTGAGCTACCGTACGCAGCAGCCCATGCGCCAAATATGCCCCAAACTTCAATTCAAAATTAATAAATTTGCTGATAACTTCTATCGATGGCGAGTCACCGGCAAGCTGACCACCGCTCACTGCGATCTGCTCGATAATGATCGGCGGTGGTGGTGGACCCCCCACGAGCGATCGATTGAGTATGTGTAAGATCTTATCGATAGGTATGACGTGGCTTGTCAGTTATGTGGGCATATACGCACGACTCGTACTTGGTACATAAATACTGGTAATGATATTTATTTGCCAACTAAAATATATACCATATTTTAAAATAATTTATTTAATTTTTTTTTTTTTATATATTAATTTTTTTTATGATTTTTTTTTAATTTTTTTATGCGTTGCCAAGCAAGTAAAAACTATAGAGTTGTGAAAAAATGATTTCTTTGCCATCAGCCACATGTATTGCGGACAATTGTGGTTGCGGCTGTGGCTCCTGAGCAATCGCTTTTAAATACATACTTTAACCATTCACTAAGCTACATATTTATGGCGAATAAATGCTTAGAAAAGAAAAATTCGAAAAATAACATTCGGTTCCAGCTGGCGAATGGCGTATTTGGCACCCCCACTGTGCGCATGCGTTAAAGTTTAATTTGACTGTAGAGTGGTAGCGATTATTCAATTTACTTTATTGGCATTTTATTGGTTTGCCGTTACCTCTGCGCCTAAAATAATATGTTTATTTGGCAATATTAAAAGACTTTTGCTCTTGTCTAATAAGTAAATGGATATACTGGCAATAAACAATGAATATATTAATAGTTGTTGGTATATAAAAACAGCGTTATTGTATAGTTAATTGTGATTTTACTGCTAATAAGTTGCGAAAAATTTCAATCTGGCATGTAGCAAATTATATTATTTAAAAATTTTTTACTTTTCGGTAGTAAAAGTTGCAATAAAAAAACAGTATGTTTACAAAAAAATTACCTTCTTTTTCGAAATATTTGTTTTCCTATTCTTTTTCGTTGCATTTTATCGCTTTTGTGTTCGAATTAAAATGCGTTAAAAATATCTTTCCGTGCTTTACCGCTCCGGGCTTTGTAAAGTTTTCGACAATTTAATTAATATTGACACGAGCTCAACAAGAGGAAGTACTATAAGCGAACTAATATCGTAAGGAAACATACATATCTACTCTTATATACCTACAATTAAGTTTATTACAGGAGGTTGTCAAACGATTTTGACATTTGCCACCGTTTCATATCTTAACATTTCCTACCAAATTGGTTCGCAGATTAATGTTAATAACACGAATGTAGTGAATAAACGACAAAAACAACACTCGCAGTACAAGAAATTCGTGTTGAAGCAAACAGCTCCGGCGAGATAAAATTCAAGCTGTCAATAACAAGCGTGCCGAAAGCTCTCACATGTGATTTTTTTTTGTAAACATAGCACTCAGTCGGGATTTACTTGTTTCAAAATATTAAACAAATCATTGAATAATATAAAATATGCATTTAAAAATTTATAAATGCTATACATTTTCGAAAAATTAAAAATTTTTGTTATAGAATTTAAGAAACAGATCTATATAGTTAGAAGCGTTTAACTTTCAAACTAGTATTGTACTTCAAAGTTGAGCTTTCGTAGAGCTTTAGTAACATATATTTTAGTATTGTAGATTTCGCTATGAGTAAGGCCGCAACTCGTTGCAATCCGAGAGCGATTTCTAAATTTAAAGCACTGATGCAAAATATGTTAAAATCGCGGTTTGTGAAATTGTGTCTATGAAAGCTTTCAACTTTTAAAAGCTTTGAAATAAATTTTTGTCTGTACAGTGAAATTAATATTAGCAATTGGAATTTAAATCACCGTTAAACACTTCTTGAAAACTTCTTGTCTTCTCCATTTTTTATGAGCTTTCACTAAAGCACCTTATTTTGTTTTAACAAACATGCAATTAATCACCGGCTCATTATTTATTCTTAAAGTTTGATTAATTTTCGAACCTTCTTTATTGCCTTGCCACACAGCGAGGTGTTGATGTGCTATTAACTCATCTCAATAATTAAAATTATTAACAATTAATTAAAAATTGTATATTTGAGTCAATCATTCACTCAGTTAGTTAAGCATTTAGCAGCTGTTTTTTAGTGCAAAAGCAAAAAAGTAAATAAATATAAAACTGGCTTTTCGGCGGTCGACTCCCAAATATCAATCAACTTTGCCTGCTGTCATCATTCTTCATCTTTTGTTGGCGCATGAGATTCCGCTACGCATCATTTTATGTTAGGTATTTATTCAAAGTTTGTAAGTATTTGAGTACATAAAGAAAAAAATTTTGAAATGTCCGGTATGCGAAGAGCTACCATAATTGGGTAGCAGAGAGTTTTTTCAACAATTTTTAATGTGTTGAAAACGCGCGACAGGTAATTCAGAAATGTAAGTAAACACAGTGAATTTGCTGAGCAATGATATTAACAAGTGTATTTGGTAAATTGATTTTTAATTTATGCAATTATGCACTCGAAGTATTTGTCTATTGAGAAGTTTCTTGGAATAAAGATATCAAGTTGTTATTCATATGCATATATATGTAAGCCTAGAAATGTTTTTTATAAACTTTGCGCCCTAAAAAGTAAAAAATATTTGTTATACTTAAGCGCTATAATAATTTGATGTACTTAGTATTTGAGACCCATTGCATAGCATTTTATTTGCAACAAACAAAAATATATACGACAACATGCCACATGTCACACATTGCCTTATTTCGCCACACGTCTGAAGACGGAAAGTGGTTGAAAGTGCGATATTTGCCAACACATTAGCAATGTCAACAGGCCTGTGACAAATACGCACTTAGATAAAACAACTAACGTTTCCACCAAGCGCTTGGTATTACTTTTAATTTTGTTTTGGAATTTCCATAGCGAACCAGTTTGATTGGATTATTTTTTTATGTTTTTTTGTTTTTAGATTAAAAATTAATTTAGACAAGCTTCTCATTTTTAGATTTTACGCCACTCGCCAGTTTCACCTAAATTGCTCAAACAAATCACAATCATTACTTTTATAAATAATTATTGCGCCAAAGCACCTCATATTTAACGATAATAAATCGCCCGCATGATAAGATCAATGTAATGAATACAAAAGTTCAGCCTCCAGCTTTGGGAGCTATGAAAGCTCTTAAAGCGTCTACACCTCGATAAGCATCGCAGTAATATTTCATTATTAGGAAATTTTAGATTTATTGGCATTGGTTGCAGCAAGGGCTGGGTTAATGACAAAATGTCGACTGAATAACTGTTTAATTGCTACATCGATCTGATAAGCGAAACTTTTTGGATTAAGGAATGCGATCTTCAATGGAATGTTTGTGTCGGCATTCACTTTTTTAGACTCCATTATGCAAAGGTGGACTGTGATATTTATAAAGTGAAAATTTAATTGATGCACTTAAATAAATTAGGATTTCTGAGTTGAATTTTAATTTTTCGTAATAAAATATCGGTATTATGAAAGTAAAAGCACAGCGCTTACTAAAACAGTAAATTCTTGTTAACTTGGGAAAAGTGCCAGCTCATTTTTAGTTGTAACAGCTTCTGAAAGAACAAGCCAAATCTGCATTACTTTAACATTTATTTACACTAAAAATCAAATCAAGCTTTCAAGTAGCAATTTAAATCAATAGTGTAGATATTGTAAACAAAAATTAATGTAGATATCATATATAACTTATATAAAATTTCTCTTATTAAATCTATTTATTCTGCACCGTTATACCTAAAAACAATGCTCGTAACCAATTACAACTGGTTTCGTGTGGCGATTCTCAGTGCTAAGGGTGCTCCTTGACGCAATAACAATAATATATTTTCAGCGTGTTGCTAGATGTGGGTTTTCGATAATACTCAGAACGTCACACTCAAAAGCTGAAGTATTGACATACTTATCTATCTTATTACCCTATCAATTACCAATTGTAAATCCTAAATCAACTATATCTTCTATCGCGCACTTCAAGCTAGAATGTGACTACTATGGTTGATCTCTGAGTGGCCGCTACAAATTTTTTAACGGTCATTTAAAGGTTAAAAAATGCTTAGGATCGGTCACGAATCTTTCACATATATTAAACGTGTAAAAAGAAGAAATCACAAAACTTATAATGAATACTAACTTTACGCTCAGCAAAATATACCCTAACATTTCGTAACCACTTAAAAGAGATCTCATTAAATAATTCGACTAAACGTCCGCGATACCACTACTTATATATAATTTTATGCTGTTTTAAATATTTAAAATAATATACATTGATATAGATGAGTTAAAACGAAATTTAATAAAGCAAAAGGTTTTCTAAAATCGGTATTAATAACACTTATATTATCTTTCAGGCATTTCAATATTGGATTCTCCTGAACTCCATCAAAACCTTCGTCGCCAACTCAATTCGTAACACCACTTTTAAAACATTGTTTTAATCTGTGCAGCAAATACTCGCTTAGAAAAGCTGGGCATAGCGGGGATCAAGTATATTCTATATCGCTTGTATCGTAGACAGTCGTGTGACTTCGAAGAGTTCTTGCACAATGTGCGGAAAGCTGTAAAACTCCGTTCACGAAAATGGCTTAAAGAGGTACAGATAGCTGTCGATTGGTTGCGGGTAAAGTACAATTAAGTAGCTTTTATACAGAAATACGGTCTGACTAGTCGGCACCATGTCGCTACTAATGAAAAAATCAGCACAAATGTCCAACTGACCAGCGACCAGCATTTGAACGCATAACAATGCCATATGCACTTTATATTGTGGCACTGGGACTCTCACGAACTCGAGTGTGGCATTTAACGCCATGCAAATAGGCGCAGTAGCACCGGAGCCATTCCTTTAACCAATTGATTTCCCTGTTTATCTTGGTAGAGCAGTGCGCGTTGTGTGTTATTACAGATGCCAGTGAGTAATAGTAGTAGAAGTCTTGAAGGTTTGGTGGTTGTCTGTGAGATTGTAGATATCCCGAAAGTGTTTTATAGTGTACACTGTGATACGGTGTGTAGGTCAACAGTTCTATAACCTTACAGTTCTTCGATGGAAAGCATTTAATAGTAGGACGTTTAAGTAGCTATGCGACCAGCACCAATCAAAGAAACAACGCCATGCGCTCGAAGTTGGTGGCGAGACAGGGAGATATCTATTGTGGCTTCGTAGCATTAGCTGCTGATAGTTGATGAATAGTATATGTGTATTCTGTCTATCGACCGAGGAGAGTTTTCTCTAAGCCTCGGAGTTGATGCAGTTGCGCTGCGTTGTTTCGTTTAAGTATTACAATGGCTATAATATTGGTATAGTAAAATTCTCTCAGTTTTAGAGTGTGGTTAGTGGTGAGCTGAAGTTTGAGATGAAGTTTCGGGCCTTTTTGTTCTCTCATTACTTGGTCACAAAGCCCATTGGGTCTGCAGCAATAGAATAGCAAAGTGCTTGCATTGATTCTATTACTAAGCTCGGTTATAATCTCAGATGGCTGTTGATCATTTGTGGCTTGCAATAAAGGCAGTAAAGCACTGCTGAAAACCATTAAGGCAACCGCCTGCATTATATTCATTTTCCAACTGATGGATTAAACAGAAAAGGTATAAAAACAATGTCATAAATGCTGATTTAATTACTTTTATATTTGTTATTATGAATTCAACTGATTACATACATATTTCCGGCAAAGTAATTATTAGTAGTTTTTAAATTAGTTTTCAAGAGATTGAGCCAAATATTCTTCTTTTGTTCTGTAAAGCTAAAATTAAAACTTCGTAAAATTTCCGAATGTATTTAGTGTTAGTTTTGAATCCTAATGTAGCATGTTCTCGCCTAAAAAGCTTACCAACGCCATAGTGTAGCCGCAGCCCAAAAGCAGAGCTGGCACTTCGAAATACTCCATATTTAATGGCGCCCACTCGCGGTATTCCGTCTTAAATGTACTAAAGTTGCCATGTTTTATCGACTCCGCTAGTGACTCTCTAAAGGCATGCATATAAAAACCGTAATCGAAAATTAATAATAAATGGATGTCAAGAAATTCTTCAAACGGCCAATTGTTCTTCATCGGTATACCGACGCTAGCTGTCGCAACGGAAATATCGAGGCGCTTTGCATGCGGTCGTGTAAGGAAACGCTGCCTATATGAATGCATCAAGCACTTGTCAAAGAACATAAGCTGAGCATGGCGAGGATCGAGTGAGTCACGTGTTGCCTTTATCTCAGTTCTCGATCGTATTTCGAACAGTTCTTGTACAATTTTAGGAATGCCGAAGTCCGTAAGTACTTTCTTGTCCGAAGCGGTAATTAACACAGAAATATTCAGCTTATGCAAATCCTCGAATGACTCAATCTGACGTTCGCGAATTTCGGTGGTCAATATGCTGGATAGATATGTTAGGTAAATCGATGAGATAACGAAGCCGCAAATTGCGAGCAGAAATCGCAACAATGGTTTAACACGTCCATGTATCAATGAGAACTTGAAAGGTACTTGCAAGAGGCTGCCGATAACGTTGAGCGAAAAGTATTCAAAATGCCAAACACCGCACTGCAGACGACTAATAACGGCGATAACAGCAATCACAAAAGCATATGTAGCCACCAATATTTTCCACACATCTGGTGAAAATGGTGTGAAGAAATAACGGTATCTGGCGATAGGTTGTGCATACCGCACAAGCAGATATCCTTCATAAAGAAATACCGAGCGACTAACTGAGGTTGAACCGGTGTTCACAAACAGATCAGCGCATAAATCAAATTGTCTCTTGGCGAGCATATTAACACAATATTTTGGCTCAAACGTATTATTTGGAGGCACTTTAACTTCGACGAACTCGAGCGTGGCATTAGATCGCCAGGCAAATAACCGCAAAACGGCCGGTACCATTCCTCTATACTCAAGCTTTCCCTGGTTATTGTTATAGACAAGTGCTCGTGGTGGATTATTACCAACTCCAACGGTTATCGGTGCGCCTTGGAAGTTTATTATCCGTTTTCGTAATCGTAAATAATTCAAGAAAGTTGTGTAGTGAACATCCAAACTTGGAAACGGTGTATAGGTGATGAGTTTATCAGCTGTTCGGTTCGTTTCCTTCCAGGATTCTAACACTAAAACATTTAGGAAACCATTTGACCAGCACCATTCAAAGAGCCAATGCCATGAACTCAGAGTCATCTTCCTTGTTTGAGACATCAAAGGTTGCTTTGTATCAATAAACAGTATATGCGTATTGTGGCTGTCGAACAGAGTTCTCTGTAGACCTATGAGGTGTTCTTGGTATGATGCCTCGTTTCTTTCCAGTATTACGACGGCAAGACTATTCGCGTTGTAGAAGCTTCTCAGTTTTACAGCACAGTTTGTGCTGATTCTAAGTCTCGGCATTTTCAATTGTTTTATCAGTCGATTACAGAGAATGTTGCCGGCATCACAGTCGAATAAAAGAGTGCGCGCACTGATTCTATGACTGAATGAGGTTATAAATTTGTTCGGCTGTTGGGCGGCTGTGGCTTGCAATGGCAGCGATAAAGCTAAAACCGTGCAAAAAATTCCGAGTTCAAACGAATGTGTCACGCTCATTTTAAGACTGTTCCATTTAGCCATTTTAAAACACTATTAATATTGTGAAAAATGATGTAGTCAACCATTAAGGGTATTTTAATAAAGGAAATGGATGAATTAAGCTAATTATGAGTAGTAAAGTCATTTATGGAAATGTATTAGCACAATTAATTTAATTGACGGAAAATTATGTGGAAAATGGATAGCTAACGAATTATAACATAGTGCTGTGCTAAAGTGGGAAAGAAGTTGTGGATTGGACTCTGCTGATGGACTATTGAAAAGCACGCGACCACAGGATCCATGTTCATATAAAGATCACAAAACTCCTAACAAATCGTGTACTCTAAAATCCAGCTTATCATTGAAATTGTGCTGTCTTTTATGGCCATTTTTCGAATACAGAAAAAATTATGGCAGTCATAAGAGAACCGAGGCAAAAAAGAGTCGACTTCAAAAGCTCCATAAAACTTTTGACTGTTAGAGGAAAAGGTGAACGAAGATGAGGTAGAAATATCTAGACACTATTCACTTGAGCCGAATCTTGGTATCGAAATAAGTCCCCTTAAAAGATTTCTCATACGCTCAAAGCATTTGGTCGAGTCATGGGGGTTCTTTGATCCATAGCTTGTAGTTTTTGGTATTATAAACAAAAACATTCAAAGCAAACTTATTAATATATACATAATTCGTTTTTTCGTGATGTAAAAACTAGTTGTTTATTAATTAAAATAATTAAAAATATAGAAATGTGTGTGCAGACAAAAATTTATACGTAGTTCGGTTCATATACTTTAAGCTTGTATATTGCGAATCGCATGTAGCATAGAAACGCATGCGGAGAACTAGAAAATGGCTCATAGATGAAAAGCTCCATTCTGGTTTCGGTCCCGGACTTCAATAGTAATAACATTCTATCAACACCAATCGAACAGCCAATGTCATGTGTGTACAGTTGTTGAGTAGCTTGAAGCAAGGTACTTGTGATGTGTTCGGTTGTTAACGGTACAGCGATGAACATTTATACCTATGTATGTGTGTATTGCCAACCCAGCAGTGTCTTCATGTGGGCTTAGCAGCTGATTTCTTTTCGCTGCGGCATTGAGTTCCAGTAGCACGATCAACAGGGTATCCGAATGAAAAACGCTTTGAGTTTTGTTTAACTTTGTTGCCGAAGTTAAGACGCAGTTTCGGCGCAATTTACTTTTCTAATTCGTTGACTGCAGAATACATTGTGCCTGTCGCTGTAGAATAAATGCGTGCGTGCGCTAATTTTACGACTTAATGTAGTTATAAATACGCTCGGTAATGCTGCACATGTGGATAATAACAGAGCCAATAAAATACTGACTTTGTTTAAGTACATTTTCTAAGTGTATGACCCTTTTGGGGGTTAAAACGAGATGAAGTGTCGTCTAAATGTACATTGAGTGGGTATATTAGTTGTGAAATTAACTCATTATGAGCAATATTCATTACTGAAGTACAATTATTTTAATTACAAAAATTAATTATGTGCGTAAAATTGAAACGAAGTGAAAGTATTTATAAAGAACTCTCAGGTGAGTGCCATGAACAAAATTCAATAAATTATACGGCTTACACTAAAGAGGTCTCTAGTGTCTCACAAAAGCCAGTCTGCGACTGCGGTTTTCAACACCAGAAACCAAATATTTACGGTGCCGCAAACGTAAGTAAATAATTTTGATTGTGCTTGATTAATAATACGCGAAAACTTATTAATTAAACTAATTACTTTAACTAGCAATAGTTGTGGTATAAATAATAATTATAACCACGAATCAGTAAAAATGTTACGCTGAAACTTAGTTAATTATTTTCAGCACTGTTCTTTATGCATTTAAGCCATGAAGCCGCTCGGTTTTCTACTTTGCAGCTGTCTGATTTCCTACGCAGACGCGGAACCAACAAATCTGCTGTATCTTATACAGGCACTTAATGTCAAAATTAATGCAGCCACCAATCTATTCTACACAACAACGAATGCTAGCTTGGAATTTCAAGAGGTCTTGCAACAACAACTGCCGCCAAAAATACTGACCACAGCAAAAACCGCAACTCGATTAGAAGACTTGTATAATTCGAATGTGCTCACAGTGGTGTTTTTGGCACATACCTTTACGGAGCAGCTACAACAGTTACACGACTTGTTGCATACAAACAGGCGCTTAACACAGAGTCTTGTGTTATTTGTAGCGTATGGGTATGAAGAACAGCGCTGGCTCTTTGAGTGGTGTTGGCAGCAGAGGCTTTTACATGTACTGCTCTTAACCGTGGACAATACTACCAACTTCATCACCTACACACCCTTTCCGCATCTGCAGCTAGTCAATACAACACTCAGCGTCTATTTCGATGAATATTACGCACAAGCAAACTTTAAAGGCTACCCTATACGCTTCGACGGTGGCATAAGTCTGCCACATTCGCTGGTATTCGAAGACAAGCAGGGAAAATTGGTGCTTAATGGCTTTGTACCACGTTTAATAGAACTTTTTGCGGCTATTCACAATGCAACGCTTCTTCAAATTCGAACTTCTGAGGAATTCAACCTTCGGAATTGCACGCAGATGATCGAGCAGAAGATACTTGATTTATGCACTGAATTATATTTTGTTGGCGGAAAGCTCTACCTGACTAAGCCGTTATTTTTGTCTAATGTTCACCTATTGGTGCCTTGTGCGGACCCGTTACCGAAGTTTCAATACTTTACCGCACCCTTTAGCTTACAACTGTGGCTGTTTATCGCCTTCACGCTCATCATGCTCACCGTGATTCTAGCTTTGATGTGTTGGTGTGGCTACTGCAAGTGGTGCACTAGTGAGCTGTTCTGTGACTTGTTCGCTTGTGTGCTCTACTTTCCATTTTACTTGCGTCCATTTTCCGGTTATACTCACCGCATACTCTTAATAGTGCTGGTGATATTCGGTTATATGATCTCCACATATTATTTGGCACTGCTTACGAGCTTCTTTAGCATTCATATCGATGAGAAGGAAATCAATGATATATCGGACTTGAAGCAACGTAATCTCACGATAATAATTAGCAATCACGATTTTGATTACCTGAACAGGTACAATGCATCTCCAGAACTCATTGAACGCATTCGAACGGTGCCATCCGATGTGCTTATCAGTAAAGAGTTAGCTTTGGACACGCGCTATGGCTATTTGTGTGCTGATCATAAGTGTTCTTTACTATTAAGTCAACAAAATTACATGCAGCATTGCAAAGTGCGCATAATAATACCGCCAACTTCGAGTGCGTGGGCGGGTATTGCAATAGGAAATAATACTGTTTTCGAACAGAGCTTAAATTTTTATTTGCAACGCGTCTTTGAAACTGGCATTTATGAATATCTACAGTTACAAAGCCAAAAAGACGCTATGCGTATGAATATCACAAATAATTTACGCAATGAGCATGAAAGAACTGTCAAACCCCTACCTCTGGATGTTTTTCGTATACCCGCAATGGTCTTGGTTACCGGATATGCACTATCAATAATGACTTTTCTCGGCGAACTTGTGCAATATCATTATTGGAAATAAATACTTATAACTACAACTTTGCACAGTGCACACAATAGCCTCAAACACAATTTTCATTTAAAAAAAAATTAATAAACGAGTTCTAAAAAGGGTAAACGTTTAAAAAGTATTTGCACATGCTGCTTAAATTGTCAAATGTAATTGTGAAATTAAAAACTGCTTGTATTCCAATATTTTTTTGTTTTTACACATTTATAACATTATCCTTACAAACGGAAATAATTGCAAACTTTATTTTACATACTTCTCCTCAGGTTTTTATTAAGTTTCTTCAAGTTGTTATAGGTAAGTCTCTAAACTCTACAGATTTTTTTTTACTAATTTCTTAATTTTAATTGGTGTGCTATTACAGTTCCAGCTCTAGCCAGAAACAGTTTGAAAGTAACAGATATAGCACATATATAATATACCACTGCATAGATTTATATATACAAGTATATATGCAAACATTTGTACATATGTACGCCGTGCTACACCTTATCTGTCACTTTGCAAATTCCACTGGAATTTATATTTTTTATACAAACTGTATCATCACTCAATTACTTGTTACACGTGTTCATTTACTGAAGTGCTCGCGGTTCAAAACAATGACACATGCCAAACAATTGTAGGTGCAATCGCAGGCGCTTAAATATTTCCATTCCCAAACGTACAACTTAATACCAGGTATGGCCGAGCCTATTGCGTCGAAATTATAAATTCCAATGTTATCTGTGCAATCAGTGATTGGGCGCAGACAAATGGAGAGTATACAAAAGAGAAAACAAAAATACAACTTACAAGTAAATACTCGTTTAACAAAGAAATTCACAAAACAGCCAGATTTCAGATGCGCAAATGTTTCAAGTGTAATTTTCCACTATTTCATTTTACATACCCAGTGCAGTTTTCGTTGCCTGCGACTTTTCGCCTTACATTCTTATATATGTACATGTATGAAAAATATTGTATTATGCAATATTATACGATTGTTATTAAATTGAAACATTCGATATAAATTATTCCGCTCTTGAAACACAAGCAGCTTTTACATTTACTACTTTATGCTAAGGTAGATTTACGAACTTAGCTCAAGACATTCATAGCAGGTGCTTTTACTAAGTCTACACCACTTTTTAACGAAAAACTTGTTAGTTTATTTAAACTTTATAGCTTCTTCGTATTTTTGTTGCTGCTACATTTGCATTTATTAGCCAAAACTCGCCACACTCTAAGTACATTATATTAAAACTTAAAAATAAACTCTCCAAGTTCTATCAAAACTTTTAGCATAACTTAATACCTTCTTCGTGGTTTTAATGCTCCAGACTCTACACCCCAACAAAATAGAAAAGTTTTGTGCTAGAAATAGGCACGTATAGTATTTTTAGCGAGTCTACAGATCTTCAAAACTTCAGAAATTTCATAGTTTGAAAACATACGCTGGGTTATGTAGGAACCCCCTATATTTGCTCCATATTTTATTAATTTACAACAATTTCTGTTTAATTTGTTTTACGAGCACAATAACATATGGAACGTGTCGAAAGTGTGGTGAAGTACCCACATTCCAAGTGCCAGCCGAGCTCCACCCGCACCAACCTGCCCAACTGCTTGGCATAGATAGCCACCAGACAGATATGATTAAAATGATACTTGTGTCGCAAGCACATTTTCCTCAACGTTCTTCCGTTCTTGCCCAATCACACCCACTTTCATATATTGCGCATATGTATTATTATAATTGTGCGTTTATAATTCTATTTCGCCAAATTGAACGACCTTAGCAAATATTTCAAAAATTGATAAAATACCTACATGATTAGTTAATTAGTGAACTCATGGTTATGCTAGATGACATTGCAACACTGTTCTTACAAAAACGATATGTGAGGGTTCATTGAAAGTTAGATATTATCAATAGCAATAATAAACCCACTAAATGTGTATCGAATGACCTTAAAGCTTTTTTGGCGCTTATGATATCGACTGTTTAATTGTTGGCTGCGCCAGATAGGTACTCTAGGTAGTTAGTGGCCTTGTTGATTATATTTTTAAGTCAATTATGACATTGAATACCTTCTCCAAAGCTGTAGAGTTGCACAAATCCGTAGTATTTAATACCGCAAAGGTCAGTAACGTATTCTGAATTTATTTGATTACACATAATAGGTACACACCCTTAAAGAGAACACAAAAAAGTATAACGCGCTGTAGATAATAATTTAGCAACAATTTCACAATAATTAGAAATAGTTTAAGCATTCCTCAGCTTTTTATGTGCGCATTGTACAACTAATATATACCGCTTTAAACCGGTTTAAATTTTAAGTGTTTTTCGTGGAATTTCCACAATTGCTTTGTTTTGGTTCTGTCATTATTTGATTTAATTTAGTATTATCTTTTTGAGATCTAACCATATTAACTATAGTCACATATAATTAGCAAAGTGCAGCCAATTATTGTTTAGTAAATATTTTTAATAAGTAAATGCTTTAGTGCCTCGCTGAGTATGGCTTAAGTCAGTAGGAGTGCTCCTTCAAAATGGATTTGCAAATGATTTAGCAATATATATTAGTTTGGCTATTGTTTACATTCTCAAGGCTTCTAAATTTATATTATCTTTTATTTATTTACAAAATTCCATTAATTTCTCAACGGAAATATTAATTTGGCTAATACTCGTATAAGCGCTGATTTAGTAGCGCTCAAACTAGCATAACAACATGTTAGTAGCCACTTTTAATATTCCTTTAAAATTATAGTACTGTTCTGTTAGTTGTGAATATAAAAAAAGTTTGAAAAGTGCACAAGTTTAAGAGACAATTATTTGTGGTATATACCACTTTTAAATCTCTACACTGCATGCTAGTGTAGTTCCATGCTGCTTGGGCGATTTCAGAACCATATTTTTTGCACTAGCTAGAGTAACCATATCAACAGATTCATGTCTTAGCCTTAGCAATAGCCTTAGAGCCTTCGTAGAGCGAAGTGGTTTACGAAATACCTTATATCCTAACAATTAAGACAAATTTTAAAGCTAATATCAGCACGCCACTAGTGCGGTAGCACAAGAAACCGCTAACCGATTCTTTTTCGTCATTTAATATTCAACAACTCTTGAGCTCTTTTTGATTTTGCAAAAAGGCACTGGCGCCACTCTATTTCACAATTCCATAAATATGCAAACAAAAAAATGGAAAAATAATGACAGCAGGAATGCATTATCGCTGATGATCGATTACTTATCGGCATTTCACTTGTGCGTTTGTAGCTGAAAGCTAAAGAAGTCCGTTGCCCATTTGAGATGTCAAAACCCTCTGACACTTAAACGGAAGGCGCTTTTGTTTTTATTGAATATTTGTGCTGTAGACATTGACTAATTATCGGAAGCCGAATAATAAAAAATTACTGGTTTTGTGCGGGTATATGCATTTATTTGCGCAGAGTGTGTAAATATCCATTGCCGCTAACACAGTGCAATAACTGGATAGACTTTCTTCACATATAATATACGAATATTTGATATTTTGACAATATTTCCTATTTGATAAACATTTAGGTACGTGGTTGTGCTGTCGTATTATTCCGAAACTTGATGATTTTATAAAACAGTAACTCCAACAGCAGCGTCACAAAACCTAAACTAAAGCCACAGCTCAAAAGTAGCGCTGGCATAGCTATATATTCTAGACCCAAAGGTCTGACACCAGAGCGTTCTTTTCTCGCATAATCAACATAACCCAATCGTATTGTTTTCTGGTTCGCTTCTTCCTTGAGCCGTTTGTATAGCCCAACGGCGAACATTTCTAGAGAATGTTTGTTGAAAAGCTCTTCTAAAGGCCAGCCCTCTTTGAGAGCATGCCCTGCCAGTGCGAAAAGTATCGGCTTGTCCAACTTTCGCATGATTGGACGTCGCAAAAACTTTTGCTGGTAGTCGAATAGTTCCTGTGTTATCTCTGGATTCATATAAGCGTAGCGTATGTCGAAATTATTGCGATGAACTAGAAATTCCTCATAGCTGACGATATGTAAGCGGTCGGCCACAATCGCTGGTACGCCATATTTTCTAAATACAAAATCTTGATACTCATGCCCCATAACGGTTATGTTGCTGCGCCGAAAATCTTGCAGCGTCCTAATTTGTGGCTCATAAACACTCTTCCCGAGTATGCTTGATAGGTACCCTATATACAAATTGCTAAGCATGAAACCGCTAATAAAGAGCGTTAGAAACATAAGCGACCGCAAGCGCGTTTGCATTGGTCGCAGATCAAACGCTAAATATAGAAAGCTTGCCCACACATCCACGCCCAACCGCCCGAAGTGCCACTCACCACGCTGCACTCGTGTTAAGAGCGCTGTGGCAAACGTCACCAAACAGATGCTGATACCGATGGCCTGCCACGCAGCCGCCTGAAAGGGCACTTGAAAGTAATACAGCTTGGAGAGTGGTGGCGCATAGCGTACCACTAAATGACAGTTATATAATTGTAGTGGCGGGCTTACAATCACCTCTGCGCTGTACACAGCCCAATCGCTGCAAGCATCCACGAGGCGTTTGCGTAATCGGTCACTGCAAACGAGATTTATATTAAAATCACCGGAGTTTGGTGCGGTCCAAGGCTCGATCGTAGCATTGTAACGCTGCGCGAACGCCGCAAATATCTGTGGCGCAGCGCCGTCGAACTGCCAGCCTCCCGTTTTCGACTGTCGATAGATAAGTGTACGTGGTGGATCATGCGCGTAAGAGATGCGTAAACGGTGACCTTTCAAATCACGCCAAGTATTGTTGCGTTGACTCAGATATGTCTGTAAAGTAGTATTAACCACACGCAGTTCTGGAAATGGTTCCAGAGTTAGTAGTTGAGCGCGCACATCTGCTACCAGTAAATTGTGGAAGCCATGCTGCCAATAAAGCGTGAAGAGTGTCAACCATATATCTGTTGCAGGTGTAAATTCCCGCGGCCAGTGGAACAGCACATCGGTGTGGTGCAAACGCTTTAGAGTGCCGAAGACTACACGATGCCAGCTTTGGTCCAACGTTGGAGTGTTCGCCAAGAAAAACACACTCAATATTTTTGTATCGTAAGTGTGCCTTATTTCGTAAGTTATATTTCTTGTAATTACGAGCTTCGACGCAGTCAAATTCTTTGTAATCGCTGCGAGTTGCGTTGCTGCATCGAAAGCATAGATAACGTTGGTTGTGGCACCTAAATATTCACTCAAATTATTCACTAAGTGCACAATGTCGGCGTGCTCTCCGCGACAGTGTAGAATTAGTAAGGTGTTGTAGAGAATCAATCGAAACATTCTTACTTTACGAAAATATGTTTTGCGCTGACCGAAGAGCGCGGAATTTGCACTAAAAGGTTTGGTGGCAAAGCGTTTGCTTTTATATTTTGCGCCTAAACATTTTAATTTGCATACTATCTTTGTTGTAATACAATAACGAAAACTAATATTTAGCAAACTGACTAATTACTGATTACTTGCTGGTAATAGTAGATCACCTAGACCCAAAGGAGTCGTCATGGGATTAAATTATACATTAAATATGACTTACATGAGCTCGACTCGACTTTATGGTAATTAAAAAAATAATCGCTTTAGAAATTATATTTAGCAAGTAATGAAAGTTTTTTAGATTAAAAATAGAGTAGGCATTTATATAAAAATAATGAAATGTTGTTGTGAAAATACCTTAGTTTTTTTCTAAATTTCTCTCTCTTTCTCTCTGACACTGTTCTCATGATGGCTATGTATAAGGAAATTTATGAAGGATCCACTGAGGTAAGAGCATTCTTATTTTCTAACTATTTTAATATATTATATATAAAGTTTAAACGTGCTCATTTGTTAATAATTTATACCGAATGTTGGTTCCATGATTAGAGGTATATTTCAAGGTAAGATAAAAGAAAATATCGGTTCTTATATAAGAATTGTCGACATTAGCAAAAACATTCATTATCTTTTTAAGTTTGGGACCGTCAAGACATATAACTGGAGTCTGACAACTGTACAGAGTAAACAATGGAACTTGTTTCCAACTTCATTTTTGATTCAATAGTCGTTTTCGTTATCTCAATGATTTTATCTTGGATCTTTCTTTCTAAATTTGCTTTGCTGTCATTCGCTTTCTGATTTCAGTCATGACAGTTTATATATAACTATGCAATACAATTATTGCTAGTTCCAAAAGGTTTTCTTATTCAAACTTGTGTATACTACAAAATGCAAAATATTTCGGATTCGGTGGCTACATTCGTTATGCCCTTGGTCTAGCTTGCTCTTCCTGATAGATTGCCGATTTCTTTTGTTTTTGTTGTTTTTCTCTCTTTCTGTCAATGAAATTTATATACTTTTTTCTCTTTTTCAAACTTGTTTATGATGGTACAACAAATAAAAAAGCAAATACAAAACGGTGTTTGGCTAAAATGTGAAGTTCAAGTACATGCAAGTACACACGAAATTAATTAAATATTATATTAAATATCGACAATTTCCGTACAAATATTTAACAAGCTTTGACACATAAAAACTGAAAAACAAAATTATTACATAAACATTTTTGTTGGATGCATGTTGAATTAAATTGAGGAAACGATATTATAATAAAATTATTGCGAAAATTCTGTAATCCGATTAATTTAAGATGAGTTGGAGATTAGAATTCTGCCATCTCCTGGCTGATTGGGCGCAGGAGTTTTCTCCACGCTGGTGATAAGGTTAAACCGCCTTTTCTCGGTCATAACAGCCTCGTTCGTATTAAACAGGCGGTACCACATGAAGAAGAGATTGACATTTGGGAGAGATAGACTGTATATTCGTGTCACCAATTCCATTTGCCCAGTTTAGAAAAATATGTATAAATATATTGCAAAAATAATTCTCAAATGAGGAAAACGGTGGCATCCACACACCTTCACACACCATATTTACATTTGGGTTTACCTTTTATATCAGAATAAGAAAAAAATCATTAAATAATTTCTCATTTAATGTTATTTTTATTAATATATATATATATTTTTTCCGTCTTTCAATAATAACAATCTAATGACTTGTTATCTTGTTTTGCGCGTTGGGTTACTCTGCGCATTCGTACAGTTAGTGAATGAGTGATAGACAGTTTTGGCCCGCTGTTGGAATTTCAAGAATGTCAACAATTTGCCCGTAAACAATTATGTGTAAATAAAATTTTAATTTCATTATTTTTTTCTCATTTGTGTGTATGACCGCTTATATGCAAACAAATAATTCCGGCATAATAATTTAATTAGCGAACAAATTAGCTTTTACTTATATTTACTAAATATCAATTCGAAAATGTTAAAAAACACTTTCTGCTTTCGGAAACATAAAAAAAAAAAAAAAATATTAAATAAAATAAAAACAAAAATTATCAAATAAAATAAAAACAAAAATTATTAAATAAAATAAAAATAAATAAATATATTAAAAATAATAGAATAAGTAAACAGTGTCTATTTATCGTAATAAACAAAATAACTTGTCAACAGTGAATACATAATGCGTTCAGTTTTGCAATTTGAGCTGGCAAGCCAATCGGTTGTCATATACTTCGCAGTGCTTTGCCAAATTTGACTAAATTGAAGACTTTACCGAATGCGTGTTTAAACTTAAGCTTTTTTCAGCAGTTGGCAATTTTTAGAAAAAATTTTGTGCACTAGAAAGCTGCCGATATTCCGCAACGCATTTTAAATTACCTTATATTGTTTGGATGCAACTATACTCCAAAATAACTGTAAATTAAAGACTTCAAGGACTTTTAAACTATATGTGTTCGATCACAATTTGTTATATTTTTCTAATTTTTTTGTCGATTAAAAAATAACTATGCATTAAATACTTAAAGTTTGTGTTCGGTTAGTTTGGTGGTAATTCTGTAGTAATCAAATTAATGTAATTAAATATTTTTCAGAATTTTTTTTGTTGTAATTGTTATTATCCATATTGTTTTTAATTATTTTTAAATTTTTTTTAAATTTATTATCATAATTTTTATTTGTTAATAAATTTATTATAAAATACAAAAATGGCAACACTTTAGATTGTTAGTATTAAATTATGCTGCTACTTACGTACAACTTCTATTTATATTGTTCTACAAATTTCACTCACCATCAGGAGGTAAATAATCTTGGCATAGACCGTAAGCTGTGGTAACCTGCAAAAATAAATTAGAAAATACACAGAAATTAATAAATACAACAGTTTCACAATAAGCATAATAAAATTGGTTATCTACAATAAAATTATTCTTGTTTGTCATCTTGTGGTAGTATATATATTAGGAGGGACAAAAACAACGAACATTTTTGGTTTCGCTTGGCACTCTGAAAAATACATATATGCTTAGACACCACTAGGAGAGTCTCTTTAAGCATGAGCTCTAAATTGTAAGGGGAACGTCCTCTGGCTTATAGTTTTCTATTTTTGTCATATTATTAGTTAGACAATTTTAAACTCGCTTTCAACTACTAAAATATTTAGTTTCATAGATTTTGTAGGAAATTAAATACTCTACAAAAAAATGTCTCGTCCAAGTTTTCGTAAACCTAACCGCTTAAAATATGTTAACGGTTGAAGTTTTGATTATTTTAAGGCAATTTTTTTTTCTTATGAATTTTATAACTCAATGAAAAAAATGATTATAAATCGGAAAACGCAAAGTTTCGTAGAAAATTTACTGCTCTACAAAAGTGGTATCTGTATGTTGGTCCATTTTGATCCACTCTAATATACTATGTATACATCGAGAGATAAGCAAATTCACAGAATTTCACTTGGTTGACAAGCTTTTTGCCAGCGCTGATTTTTTTGGCTTCAAATCAAAAAGGCAGTTCAATGTATTGTATTTAACAGCATGTCATATAAGAAAATAACGGTATTATATTCTCATATTATATAGGTATGCCGATATAAGCTTCATTCATTTTCCGCGTTTGCTGATAACGTGGAACTTTTTGCTTCAAACCTCAGCTGAGGGTGTTGCTACCACTATAAACCAGTACAATGCTACCATATATACACGATTTATATATCACTGCTAACTTTGAATATCATTGCTAAAGGTATTTTACAAACCACTTTTTAATTAATAAAACAAATGTTTGTAAAATACTTCGCGTAATCGCTCATTTCAATTGAATTTTATCGCGCATTCGCGTCACAAATAAATATCTAACATTTAAATAATAAAATCGAATGCAGCAGGAAAAAGAAAAAAAACCGTTCTCTTGCACGAAAGTTGTCATTAACAAACGACACGAAATCATTTCCGTAACATAGATTTACGGATTTGTGATATTCGGTGAAGATAAATCTTTGGCAAGCGCAGCAGTGCAGCCACGCACACACTCGCACAACTTATGCGTGTATTTATAAATGTGTGTGTGGTGTGTGTGTATGCGGCCAGGTATTTATGCGGCAGCTAGTCGCTGCTGTAGCCGGTCCACCACCCGCAGTGCGCCACACAATTGTCTGTCGCCGTGTGGCCGCTCGCTCGATTTCCTTCTAATTTATTGCTGAAAATGCATTGATTTACACATTTTCATTTCCGCGCTTAAAAATGTGAAATTTATGTTTGAATATCTTTAGAATGGCTTATTCTAAAATAATTGAGAATGTGTGCATCGAAGAGCGTCTCGGCAGCTCAGTACTGCGCGCTGCAGCGTGGCTTTTACATTTTGAATGAATTTTCTTGGCAAGCAAAAATAGCTCGGTGAAAATGCAATTACAAATACAATTTTGGAAAGTCTATAGAATATAGAATATTTATCCACAATGTTCCATATTTAAAGTGAATCATTCCCAAATGAAACTGCTGAATGAAGCTCTCTTAAACGATAATATCTCTGAATGTTCAAGGAAAGTATTTGGGAAAGCTCCTCTTAGCATGTTAGAATCCCAGTTGCTCAGAGTTTTCTCAATACAACCCTTATGAATGTATTATTTTCATAACTATTGTACTTATTTTCCAGGTTCACAGTGCTCCCCGCAAGTAAAAGTTTGCTTAAAATTCTAATATAAAAACCATTAATTCTATTCAAAAATTATTGAATCTAGAACGTTTAGTTTTAACCTCAAACATACCGCAGTAATTATTAATTTATAAATTTTGAATTTTTCAAAAAAAATTCCATTGCTCTACTTTTCCAACCCTTCCATTTTTCATTGTTTCAGTTTTTAGTAAAAAAAAGCTCATAGATTGTCTCCAAGTTAGTCAGTTTTAGTCATTAACTACTGAATATGTTGGCAAAAGTAATAATTACTGTGTTTGAGAAATAATTCAGCGTTAAACATTTTCAACCCCCCATTACACATCTCAGCCTGTTAGTCTAATTCTGCAGGGTTGTCTTTTATATGTCTCCCCATATTTGTTTTCTAACCATCTCATAAAAGCATAGCTAATTAAATTATTTCAAACCAATTGAAAACACTTTGCGTCACGCCTAAAATTTTGCTTTAATACGCGGACACTTACACTTAAAGTATATATATATATATATGTTTAACAGTCTAACGTCCTCTATTCCTTCTCCACTGTTTTTCCTTCTTCTCTCTCCATTTTACTTTTATAAACTTTAGTAGGTCAAATTCGATTTCTGTGCGCGACCCGTAAATTAATTACTACTTGAGTAGTCAAGTCTAATTCTATGCTGACAAATTTAACAATCGTGATGAAAATATATTATTTTCGTTCTTCACGCTGGCTTGAGTCAGCTCTTTACCTTTTGCTTTAGTTCTTTACCAAACATTTCACCATGCAGCCAGCCCCTTTAGTAAGACTTTGACTTTGGTATTACAATCGCGTTTAATAATTAATTACTGCTTAAGTTTGCCGCTGACGGTGTCCTTAAAATACTATGCTTCCAACCGAAGCAGTTGGTTATCTACAAAACCGCATGGAAGGGTATTAATTACATGCATTAATTTTAGTACTGTTTTAGAAATGGTTCCTATAATCCTTACTGTTATTTTCAATGACGTTTGTAGCAGATAGCAAAATGTAAATTTGTAACGGTTTTTAGGTATGAGGAGAAATTGAATTGAAATTTTGCTTTGAAAGTAACTTTCTGCTAATTTGTATAGTCCTCAATGTAGGCAATAAAGTTTTCGTATTTCGAAATATCAATAAAGTTAGAAAAGTGTTGCCTACAATCAGGCATAGATATATAATGTTAGCGGAGTCACATACCTTTTTGTATAATATGCAAACAATACATCAATTTTTAGAATGTCATAACATAACAAAAAATCTAAATATCAATAAAATTAAACTTTTGGCAATTTTTTCGCTCCAACAATCGAAGTCATACACTGAACCTTAATATTAAACACCTCTGCACGTCCATCCAGCATCTTACTCAATAAAGTGCCACAAATATCAGGTACAACGGTTAGTAATGTTACAACAAATTATTACATCTGCAACCTACTGCGAAGTATACTTCCTTCACACTTTCACACAGCCATTGGATGAGCCCGTATAAAATTCTGAAGTTAACACAGCCACAAATTCGAAATGGCAGACTAACGATGAACAGCAAGTGAACAAGTGGAACACTGCAACACTGACTTCATTTTACTTTAATGTACTTACTCGCTTGCCATGTGCATCGAATAGCTGGTTACATAATTACGAATGCTGTTATCTGCAAACTTCTGTTGCAGACACTTAGTCATGCAGCTCCTACGAGTACAAGTACTAAGTGAGTGTTGAAAACAACACAGGCTGCCAAACGGCAAAATGTAGGTTAAAGTCATTTGGGCATTGGACCATTTGCCCGACCGTCATTCGTTGCGACCGCTATGATCGTTGCGACCGTTGCTGACCGTTATTGACTTGCTGTGCATCATTTGTCTTTTGCCCGAAAGGTGGCAACGTCAACGTCGTTCGTTTGGGTGTCACGCGCCACATGGCTAATGAGCTTGGCACTTTATGCCATCTACAAAGTATTTAGCAATGAGTATTGATGAGAAAAAAATGTACAAACTGTTTGGTGACATTGGCTCCAATGAATGATGAGGTGATTAAAAAAACATAAAAATTGTTGTTGTAACGTAATTGCCTGAAAATTTAGTTACTCATATTTGCATGATACAACCTTCAATTTAAGTATGTAAATATGTTACATGTTATGTTGTAAGCTTCCTGCCAAAAAAAAATGCAATTACTTCGTTTGAACTATTTTTTTATTTTTGTAAAAAATCATACATATATATTTACATGTGAAAGCTTTACAGTAGTAGTAGTAGTAATAGCTTTCATTAAAAAAGCTTAGTAAACAGTTTGCCTAACAGTGTCATATGGAACTTTGTGGAAATTTATTTCGTTTGTAAAAGTGTAAATTTCAGCTTAAGCTTTTAGTGAAAGCACACAACGAACTTTAAGTTCTCTATTTGGGACTGCAATTATATATTGTAATTAATATTTATAACATTGTAGGCAGAAAAGTGCTTACGAAAGCTCAAGAACTTCAGCAAAATTAAAAGCTTCTACAAAAGTAAAGCTTTCATTAAATATTTTAACAACAAATATTATATAACTGTTTGTGGAGTACTGTAAATTTTAGTCTTTCATACTTTTGGCTACATTTCTGCAACACAAGCTTGTAGTTTGCTATATTAAAAATATGTATTATTTTGTAAAAAATTAATGAAAAAAGCTTTTAACCTTCGCCAAAGAACTCAAACATTTCTCAATACAATATGTCAAGGCAAAAGCTTTTGAATTAGTTCCAGTTCCCTCATAGTTACTTGCCATAGAAGCTCACTGTTCTAGATTAAATTTAGATATGAACATGTCAACGAAAGGTGAATTTCCAAACTCTTCATGGCCAACACATTTCTTGGTATAAATTATTACTGTCTTGATTTGTGGAAGCCAATTGCCTCAACCTTTTTTTCCTTTCGCTAATTCCACATGCTGGTTCCGGCAACTTGCTCAGCGAAATGTGTTCTATCTACAAGTAAATTGGCATAAAGTTTAAGATAAAATTGTTATGATTTTATCTGTGAAATTCTTCAAATGCAGTCAACGTGCAACCAAGAGTCGCCCAGACAAGGAGCCAAGCAATGCCACAAATCGTGGTATGCTGCAAAATTGAAAAGGCAAACTGGAATGACGGCGGTGTTAGAAAAACATTTAGCGGCTGCATGTTGCAAGCGGCAACAACTGGTGTGCTGGTGATGTTGGCAGCCTAGTGTGGCAGCCACACATTCTGCGAATGCGCGAATTGAGTTACTCATATTTACATGCAAATACAACACACACACATTTGCATATATGTTTATGATGTCTACCAATACAAAAAGCCGCAAAACAACAACATGAAAACTCGCTGCTGTGCTGTCATGCGTGTGCAAACAATTCGACGAACTTGACGCAACCACCAAGTGGTAAAAGTTGCGCATGTTGTTGCTAGTTTTTGTTGTTGTTTAAACGTTGTTCCGCATGTTGTCGTACATGCTGATTATGAAATTAGAAATTGTTTGTTTGATTATATGCCAGCCAATGAATAGGCGAAAACGTCAGCAGCATGTTAGACGGTCAAATAGTTGGTAATTAATACAAACACATATACATACATACATATGTACATTTGTGCCGGGTTACGCAGTTACATATGTTTACATATCATGCATTTGTGCGGGAAAACGGCTAGAGTTGCCAGTCTTTTGGTTTGTTATTGTATGCTCTTTGTTAGCTAAGCCGCTGTTGTTTTTGTTGTCGGTTCTTGCTGTTGTTGCTTGTTTAAGTCACTCAGTCAGCGGTAGACCACTTTTGTGGTTGTGATTTTTTAATTGAAAACCGCGCATGCGTACAAGCCAATGAAAGCGCAAACACACACACACACACAAGTGTGCAAACTCATCGCCGAGCTGCGCGCTTGTGTGTGAAGCGCTTGCAACATGCTCACACAAACAGTTATGTAAAGGTGTTCCGTTTGCGATTTGTTGTTGCTATTTATACTATCACTGCCACTGCTTGCTTTTATCATTTAGAACCTTGACTGACAGCAATGGCACCTCATTTGAAAGGACAGCCAACTAAATGGTTGTATGTTTAAGTATTGTGGACTTCGGCCCCCGTTAGGCATGAGAGCGCCCGATTGTAACGTTGAATTTACGTAAAACTTGCGAAAATAGCCACTGCGCAGCTGTTGAGTAGTTGTCTGCAAAGACACCGACGATCTGTCACTTTTTCTCCTCCGCTCTTTCTTTTAACTCACAGGTCACTTATTTACTCATTTTAGCGCTTCCGTGTTTTTTTTTTTTTGTAAGAAAACTTGAGTGCTATATGTTTTGACGCTAGAGTTGGCGTGAAGGAATCTGTTGCAAAACAACAAAAGAAAGAAATATTTGCCACAGAAAAACCGAAAATTCTTCGACTTTAGTGTAACGGAAACCATATTGTTGTTGTAACAGCATAAATGTTACCCATATGGTTCAGAGAAACATTGGTGTGGGAGAGTCCTTGACTACACATAAATTCATAACCGTTCCGGATGTAAATATATTAACTGGACCCTTGTATGAATACTTCTTTTTAAAAAATATATATTTAATATAGAAACTACCGATCGTCAAGCGAATATATTGTATTTTATAATATACCACCCTCCAATGCCTCTCATAATAATATTTTTTCTCTTTTTCAGTTTTCGAGTAATAAATCTAGGCCGAAACTGTGGTAAGTCGTTTTGAAATTTAAGTATGATATTATAAATAATATATTCTTAATAAAAAATTTGGCTTGCTTAAAAGTGCCCCACCACTATAAGCAATATGTACCGTAAATTAATATAAATATATAACTTTTTAATATAACGAGCATAGCGCCATCTCTATCGATTATACAATATATTAGTTTTCTAAAAGTCTTCAAACTCTCCACTAAACAAAAGTTTTGAACAAATCAAATATTTTTGTTGTCCTATATTGTATTAGTTTTCCAAAAGTCTCTAAAGTCTCCACTAATCGAAAACTTAGAAGAAAATTAAAAATATTTCCTCTTAAAATTCTTGCAAAGTTTTCGCGCGTTTAAGCATTGCCAACGCCTTTTGCTGTTTCTTCACTCAAGCACTCTATTTATATTTCTATTTTTTTCCTTTCCTTACTTATTTCTTTTTTGCATTCTACTTCATCTTTTCGACGCGCCAACATAATATGGTGTTAATTGTGTAGCATTCGTTAGGCTTCATCCGTCACAAATGCACATTCATTTACACTCTCATACATACATACTTATATATAAACTTTCAGGTAAGTAGAGACATATAGTAGGTAATGTGCACACTTTTATGCATTTTTGTATGCGTTCAGTCCTCAGTTCTCTGGCTAGCAGCTTTGAGCAAATGAAGGTGTTGCCTGCTCATTGACTTGCCCGCTTAAGTATGCGCGTCGTCGCCGGACAATCGATGGAAGTCATCTGCCTCACACTTCTGCGCAAATCGCATCCCACTACCGGCTTCCTGCTGAAGCTGTGACATGTTTGTCGCAGTTGTTTTTGTGGTTTGCAAACACACATACATTCATTGCAAACAAAAAAATGCCTTTGCTTTTTTTCTACTACTTTTGGTAATGAGTAAGTTAAGTTGTTGCAAGTAGCTTGTTGTGCTACTAAATGCTTGCATCAGTGAATTCTGTAGAAAGTTGAAAGCATGTGGCGCTACTTTTATTTCAAAGTTTTCCACATTTTTAAATTTTAATTATAATTAAAAAATAAGATTGAGTTTCAAACTAACAACTTTCAGGTTCCTAACAGTAATTATAACATTTTGAAAACGTTATTTGCGTGTGTTTAGAAGAAATTTAATGTTACAAAATAATTTTGGCTTCTCATCGCATGTTTTACTTACTTGTCAGAAAAACTTTAAACACGCGACAGCGGCAGCTCTGAGAAACAACCTGAGTGAATGCCAAAAGGTAACTTGCTCGTTACACGTATTTTACTAATTATTTATACGTCCGTTTGATTGACATACATAATTACCCGATTTGAAGTTGCCTACTTCGCTAAATTAACCAGCACAAGCCACTGTTCATTCGATTCAGTAAGCTTCATTAAGACTTGCCAGCTTAACTTTTACCTTTTAAAATTTATAATTTTTTTTGGTTTTTAATTTTGTAATACTTTTTTAATTACATATTTTTTAAGAGCCTAAGTAATTTATAAACATATTTAAAAATTAAATAAAGTAAAACGCATTTTTACTCCACTGCGTTATGGCAACTACTGGCATGCATGCAATATTTTAGTGTTAAAAAAGAACGCAATAATTAAATGCTTTTAAAATAACATAACATATTAGTTTAATTAATATTTTTATTTACACTTTACAATATAGGCGCGTATCTATTTTATTATTTGCTTGTGCATTTGCATAACACCTGCACTCGATTTGCAAAATGTTAATGCTTTTATTGGCAGAACGTCATTAATTTGATAATAGTCAGCGTTAAATTGACTGATGAACATTTAAGGCTAATGGTTTAGTGGCCACAATGGTGTGTAAAAAATTTAAATAATAATTTATATGCGAGGTATTATAAATGTTTAATTTCACTGTGCAATAATAGACAATGAAGGCAATTATTATATATATTTTTTTTTTTCAAAAAAGCATGTTATTTGCGTTTGCAGTTAAAGACAGCATCTCATTTAATTTATCTAACTCAATGCTGTGAAATTCAATAAAGTATGAGTAGTTATAAGAAACGATTATAAGATTTTGCTACCGCAATTTTAGACCACACCACTGTACATCATTTAAGCCTGAATAAACTGGTTAGCGAACCACAACTAAGTAAATCCACATATTTTTTGATACATTAATTACTTATTTAAAATCATGCTACTCTCAATTCATGTTTCCCAAATCCAGTTACCAGTACTGGACTCATTTGCCAACACTACATAATCATTGCACACAAAAATGACATATCGTAAGCTTACATAATCACATCTTTCCTGTTAAAAATATACGAAAATATTATGCGATACATAAAACTTAATTAGTTAAAAAACTGGCGTATAGATTATGCATAAGCCATATGATCGCTTTTAATACATGAAACCAATTAATTTTGATGTCTATTTATGAGTAGACTATACATATGCATATGTGTCTTAATTAGGTGTGATAATTGTGAACAGTGGCGCTCGTAAGAATATTAGTGTTATTGAAATTGATACATTTATAAACACACATGATTGGTTTTGACAGTTCTAATTTAGTTAATTATGTAATGCTTTGCGCTTAACGGACATGTCAACTGATTTTACTAGAAAAATGCAGTGCAGTGTGGCTTTGGAGACTTTCTAATAAATCAAAATACCAAATTATTGTATTACGTTGAAAATGCGACAGATAAGACCGTAGTGCTCAAAAATAGCAATTTTTTTAAAACAAGTGCAGACTAGTGTAGAGTTTCAAAATTTTGAAACTACATTTTTTCTATAAAATAGTCTGCAAGTAAAAAATATTTAAGCTATTTTCATTTCAAAACACTTATTGAAAATGCAAGTGGTGAGTGGAGAGTTTGAAAAAAAATTTTAAAATAATTATTTTTGCTTGAAACATAACATTTATTTTTTGTTAACGAATAGTGTAGATACTTCCAACAAAGGCCGAAGCACCTTACCATTTTTATAAGTTGCATGGTCTGTAGACTTAAATTTTATCCAAAAAAATACATTTTTTTTTTGTTTTTTGTTATTAAGTTATTAAGTTAATAAGGCTTTTGTCCCAAATTTAATTTTTGTAGAGTTTGGTTAGTTTTCCGAGCAGTTTACACAATGGTACGCTGTTTCTCAGTCCTTCGTTGTATGTGTTTGAAATTTGTATCATTATTCATAATCCAGCCATTTGATAAAATTTTAATTAAAAGCTCAATAATTCAGCTACACCCAAGTCACACCTTCGTTAAGCGCAATTTACGACTTGCTTGCAAATAGTTTTTTAATTACAATATTTCTGGCTTAAATATTATTATTGCTATAAATCAGCAGGTTCTAAACAAAAGAGTTACCACCTTTTCTCGTTAGCGCTACAAAGCTGTAGGCCGCAATTTAATTTATAAAATTCCATAAATGCCAGCTTCAAGAATTTACACAAGTGCGCACACAAACACACATGTCTAAAAGTTTATTAAATCGCGAACATTTTACGCACAAAGGTGGCAGGCAGCACCCGAAAAAGACGGCTGGTGATAATAAATTTCTTGTAAATGTAATTTATTATGCAATTAGTTAAACACTTAAACTGGTATGCGCAACAACAACAATAACAACCAAATATACGAGCAAATAGAATAAGAAGACGAGGAAAGCGAAGGGAGCTAACGAAAAGCCGTGTTAACATTGAGAAAAGGCTGCAACGCCGCTTACTCTTGCGCTTGGTTTTCGCCTGAGACGGCACAACACGGCGTATACGTAACATGCTATACAATGCGCTGTGCTGGAACAAAGTGAGTCTTTACAAGAACATTCGCTTAAAAAATCTGAAATTAATTGCAACATCTGCTGTTGACATTAAAACGCACGTCAAGTTTAATAGCGCTTACCCGAAACACCCGTGTTCGCTGCCCCGCCAACATGTGGTGCGCAGCGCCAGCAACCAGCAACAAATGCTCTCAACTGTTACATGTACACACATAGTTGTGTGAGCGTGTGTGTGTACGTTGTAGGCCGCACTTGAGCGCTTGCCATTCGCAGTATGCGGAGCACTTAAGCGCCAAAATGGCATGTTGAATACACAGAGGAAGATGAAGAAGAGGAGGAGGAGGAGATGAAGCAGTCAGAGTAGGTGGGCTTGAGTCAACTTGGCGCGACTTGAATTTTCAATGTCACAATAAATATGCATGTAGATGTGGTATGCACGTGCATGTGTATGCGTTAGCTGTGGAATGGTCTCTTTGCCGCCGGTTATTTCCTTACATAACTGGGAAGGCCTAAAATGGCTGAACATGACCTTGAACGCATAATTGACGCTCAGCGCGCATACAAACAAAAAATGCCGAGAGCGGTGGATTTAGTGAAAAAGTTTGCTGAAAACACACTCGAAAATGGAAAAGCGCTGCTCAGGAAAATGTAAACAAAAGGCAGTTGGAAAAAAGTTTTGAATTTATGTTTCCAAGTGATCTACAGCCACGGCAAAATGCACACACATATCTAAACGTTTGCTGGCGCGCATGTGGGCATATATTCACGGTAGGCTGCCCTCTTTCAACCGTTTACCGCAGCATGCAGTTTCGTTTTGCTACAATTTGTGGCAATAAATTGTTCTAACAACTTCTCAAAGTGGCCATAAATGCGAATGCAAGTCTCATTTCAATTGTATTTATCCGCGCACAAATTTATGTATCCGTTGGAGTATTGCGCCTATATGCCGCTGAGTTATTGCACTGTTATATACATTTGGAATGATTTATATGCAACTGCAATGCGTATAAATCAACTGAAGTTAGGCAACTTGTGGTATTTGCTGCTACCAAACGCAGTTGTGGCTGCTGAGTGGTGGCGCGTTACTTACTTACTTTAATTTTTGAATGCGCGCGTGGATGCCGATAACTCTTATGGCTGATTTATGACAAATTAAAAGAAATATTTGCGCCAATATAATAATAATTGCGAATATTAGCTGCTAAGTGGATACGTAATATCAAAGACTAATACAAAGTTATTTATTGTAACTAATACAACTTAGTGTATAAAAGAAGACAACAAACACAAGAGATCTACACTATTTTACCAGTAAACCAGTGCTGTTTTTAGGTTTTAGTTGGAGCTAGTATACTGTATTAAATTTTTTGTTAAGAAAATTATTAGCAAGTTATTATCACAAACTCAACTTTTGGAGAGTTTGGAGAGTTTTTCAAAACTTGTATATCGACTACTCTGGTAAACTATTAGTTCTAAAAACATATTTACTAGTTAAAAACTAGTAAATTTTGGTTTTGGAGACTTTTTTCGGTTAGTCAAAATAATATTTCAAGCACCTTTCAAAGCAATCCATCAAAAAAAAAACCATGCGCGTCTAAATAGATAAATTTATACAACAGCTTGAATCAATAAACATAACTCCTTGCATCAGCAGGTTTTTACAATGTTTATTAACTTTTTTGTGAAATTTGCACAACAAACCGCTTGCGTAAGATAAACAGTAGCCGTGTGCCACGCCATAGGATAGCAATAAACACCTATTTTCTGCTTTCAACACCTCGATAGCGACTGCGCCATCGCCAAAGGCAATTAATCAATGCTTTACGTCAATTTGCCTCCCACCTCCACACTCTCCGCGGTAAGCTGGCGCGTGTCTGTGACAACCGATAATCCGTGAATGAAATTGAAAATAATCCAATTATCGCCAGCATGGTTAATATACATAAATTTCACCGAGCACTGATAAGCCATGTCAACAGACCAGCCGAACGGGATTTGATTTAGGAAGCACAAGCCAGCGACGCGACATCACGCCGCCCCAACGATTGACAAACGGATGAACTGATGAAGTGGCTGAAAACGAGTTGCGTTCGCATGCATGTGTGCGATTAAGTGCAACAATTTTGCAGCTAATGTTGCATACCACGTAAAGCTTTTGCCGCATAAATTAAACACACACACACACACAGGCTCATGCAGCAGTTGGCTGCCGATCAAACCGTTGAGCGATTAATGTTGCATACTTGTATATTGACTATTTTATTAGGATTAGACGACGAAAGAGCAATTGGTGAGCATATAATGAAGATGCAGGCAAATAGCCGCTGCTGCGGTGGTGATGGAAACACACTAACAACAATTTAATAAACCACAGCAAGAGACAAAAAAAAGTTGCTGAGCATTTGATGTATGCAAATGTTGACGGCCGAGGTTGATTGCTGAAGCAGCAACAGCAGCAGCGGCAGCAGCAGTAGCAGTTGAAGTGACCACCGGTGGCTGAAGAAACGGAAGAAGACTCGCCTCGACGACGCGCGCTTTGGCTACAATTTTGTTGCATGCAGACGCCAATGCGGCAATTTAACATCATTCAGCAGCGATTTCTGCGCTTCAACAGCTTTTTGTTATTACAGCTGCGGCTGTTGTTGTTGGCACTGCTCGTGCCTGTGATTTGTGTGACTGTAATATTTTTATGAAGCTTGTTCAAGCGGTTGTTATGGCTGTCATTATGGTCGGTGTATTTGTCGTTTTTGCGCATTTTTCTGGCAGAACAACTCAATTAGATGACAACATTTGCTGATAATGACGGGAAGCGTGATGAATGCGCAAGTGCTGAAGTGCGTGAATAAATGAGTGTGCGTGTGTTGCATGCAACAACTGACAGGCATGTGAGGATGACAACATCATTGTTGTTTGTAGCGTTGATAATATTGCCATCGTCCATGCGTTTATGTGGCGACGAATTTTAGCAAAGAAGTACAACAAGAAAGGAGTGAAAAAGTATTTAATATTAAAATGTGAAAAATAAAACTTGAGGAATGTGAAAGAGTGGGAGACGATGACTTTGTGGAATTACGGGCTATTACGAAATTCCACAGAGTTGATTAACAAGTAATTGTGTAGTGTTTGTTGCAAATCATACTTTCCGGGCAATTTAAATGAAAACCTAAAATAGAAATAAAATGTGAAAAGTTTATTTTAATAATACAAATATAGAATATTTTTGGTTTTTGTAGACTTTGTAGAGTTTTCAAAAACTAGTTTAATTAAATTTTCAAGCTATACTTTTACTAAAAATTAGTTAATCATAATTTTTTATAACATATTGAAAATGTAGACTTTGTAGAGTTTTTCCAAAACGATGAAATTTGCATTACAACATGGTATTAGCATCTCTTAAACACAAATTAACTTTATAAAAATAGTTTTATGGCAAAAACACACAGTACAAATATATGTCACCTAATCAATTATGCAAATTTCAGCTCGTATGATTTCCTACGTTTTATTGTTACTTTTAACGATTAAATTTATAACAAGCATCCTCCCAATTCTTTCACACTTTGCCACTTCTACTCCCAAATGCATAAATTCTTAAATTTATCAGCCGGCGTCTGCATTCGCGCATGCGCAACGGTTATCTGCACGTGCATGCCGCCGCATAATTCACCGCTGCCACTGGCGGTTTTTAGTGCGCGATTCTTCCATGGTTCCATTGTGGTTATTATTATTTATTTTATTTTTTGCTTGCCTTCCTTTACTTCTCCTATTGACTCAAGTGCCGTTGTGTTATTTTGCGTTTTTCGTTTCTTCATATTTTAATATTTTTGCCATATTTGGTTGTTCGCGAGTTGCTCGTTGTTCTTTTTGTTGTTGCTGCTGTGGCTGTCACATGCGTGTAATTGATTTTCCAAGCATGTTTCGCCTGTCACTCAATTCAACGTGCGTCTACCGCATATTTGGCCAATGTTTTTCATATTCTGCATAAATTTTATTTCATTTACTTTATTTGCACGAGTCTTCATTTGACTGGCATAACATACTGATATGTCATATTTATGTCAAGAAAGTGGCTTTTAACATGTGGTACGTGGTCAGTAGTCTGAAGGTTGGAGTTATAATGTCTTGTTTGCTTAGTAAGGCGAAAACAGTATTGCTTTTAGTAAATATTTGTATTTGACAATGTTTGGAGAGTTATTAAAATAGCAGTGTGTCAATAAATTAGCTTGATATATGTTAGATTGCTTTGTTTTAAACATTGTTTGCCCTCCACAACCAGTTTTGACGAAGTGTAGAGTTTGGAGACTTTCAAAAATTACTACAAACAACAACGTCATGTAATTCTATTAGTATAACAGTTTTGTATCCCAGAAATTTTCACAAGTTTCCCAACTTATCTCCTCTATGCTGCAGGCTTGTGCGCTCAGGCAATATGGCTAATGCAGTTTAGCCAATAAAATTTTACGACACATTAATTTAGATAAATGTAAAAATAATAAGTTTTTATTTCAATCAAAACGCTATAATACTCAGCATGCATAGCTGCCACTTGAAAGCAATCATTCATATTTCAATTTCATCCCAATCAACACACGTGCCAGGCATGAGAATACACAACTGACGCCTGCTTGAAATGCAAAAATTAACACGAAATTTTGCACTTTACGAATTCAGTTCGGTCACAATTAAATTAATCCTCAATTATTAGGTGAGGCGGTAACGGTGAACTCTTGTCGACAGCAAAACGTCAAGTGTCATGCACTTGAGTAGCAAGTCAAAATATGCCAGCGTACAGCTTAGAAGCACAGCAGGCTCGCTTAACAACAATCGAGCGACTGTCAAAATAAGTATTATATTTGCGTTATGTATGTCAGTAAGTATGTATTCGTGTGTGGCAAATGATCTTCATAGCTGTAGCTAATAGCGATCGCTATATAAATATTTTGCAATTAACGGCATTTCGGCGCAAAAATAAAACGACAATAAATATTACAAAAATTATGTGTCTAAGTGCCCGGCATGAAATAAATCGCTCCACATTTACCTACTCCAAACTGATCGCGGAGATTTGCGAGTCCAGCTGCCGGCGCATTTCAACAGTTCGTACGCCGAGGCGGCCGCAACGCTTAGCAATAGCGCACAGACACACGTGTACTATGCAAAACATCGTACATTACATTTACAGATATCGGGCAATGCGATAGCTGGGCATTCTGTACTTATAAATATGCATGGCTTGCGCTAACGCAGCAAGTTATTTAGTGTTGTGACTTTAGACTTGCGTTATTCAATTGCAAACGGTGATGCAAATGGGACAACTACCGCACTTCGCCAACACATTGCCAATCTCGTGCCATGTATGTATGTGTGTATGTATGTATGTGTGTATGAATCTATATACGTATTTTCCCAAGCTCATTTAATGCAATGTGCTCACTAATTGCATGCAGCATTCAATTGCATATGCAATCAGCTGTCATTGTAGAATTTCTAAACGTCGCTGCCCTCGCACAAGTTGCCATTTCCTCTAAACAGAATAGTAAAACAGAATAGTTAAACAATGGTTTATCGATTGACAATCACAACTGAAATGCAATGATGTTGTAATAAAATGTTGAGAATGCAGTTGCTTGACTACTGGCACAAACACACACACACACCTACATGTATAGTTGTCAGTAAATAAAGAAATTACATAGAATTTACGTGACATTTTAACGAGCGATTTGCCGCAGTGTCAGCTTCTCGTCGTTGTTGCTGTTGCTGTACTCGCTGATATACCGCTAGTAACAACTGCACAATGCCATCTCTGCTGTGACGTACTCTTCTCCGCTGTAGTCGCTGACACTTTAACTGAATCCCAATCGCGCTGGGATTTGTTGTCCTGCAGTATTGCATTGGGAGTTGGATATCCCAATGTATAAGTACCAGTATATGTAAGTGCGTGTAATTGGCATTCTATTGCTAATTGAATTACATGGTGTCAACAGTAATTTATTGCTGTTGCTGTCATCATTAGCTCAGCGCCGGCGTGATATTTGTCATCGTTGATATTATATGACAAGTGTGTATAAATTATTTAATTCGCTTGAAACTGTTGCTGGAATTGTAGGAATTTCACTCACTGCTTTTTATACAAGTATTTAATTACATTTAAGTAAATGTGCTTGATTTAATATATGACCGGTCAGTTTGTTTGGCAGATATATTATATAGTGATTCGTTCTGAATAATATGTTTACAGACTCTACATGCCTTGGCAAATTATCTATGCAAAATTTTATTAAGATAACTTATTAAATAAAAAAGGTTTCTATACAACGACTTGGTTCTGTTTAATCAGTTTGTACGGCAGCTATTTGCGATAGCGGTTCCGACAAATAGACAGGTTGTCGGTGAGATGTGCCAAATTTCATACCGATATCTCAAAAGCTGAGAGACTAGTTTGCGTATACACACAAACTTGGCTAAATCGACTCAACTACTCACTCTGATCATTTATATATGCATTCTATTGGGTCTCCGGCGTTTCCCTCTGGACGTTACAAACAAACCCGTGCCGGGTATAGAAATAAAGCCTAACGTCTGAATCAAAAACTCTGAAACCTGAAACATGAAATTTTAGTAAATTTGTCAACCATTGACAGCTGTCAATTTGTTGTCCGTAATTTTCAGATAACATTTACTCCATATTTTTGATAAAATTAGTAATGAAATTGAAAGAAAAACGTTCTGAATTGAATCAGATATTTAGTAATCGCAAAAAAAGAATTTGAGAGCGCAAAGCTATTTTCTTCACACTCACACAGAGTCCATAAATAAGTACGCGAAGTATGTTTAGCGATTACACGCACTTTTTTAGCCAAGACATATTCCACTTACGAAAGAGTTTCTTTACGGCTCGGTTTTCAGAGTAAGATTTAAATGCGCTCGAATTGACTTACACTAGCGTTGAAACGAAAGTGAACAGAGAGAATAAATAAAGTTTCTTCATGTTTCAAATATACTCGGTATTTTCAAATAGTCCGCAGAGGGCCAACTATTCAATCAACGAAATCATTTTTTTCTTATATTTTCCAACTGAAATACTTTTGACGATGTATTGATATACAAAACTGCTCTCCAAAAATATTCAGTGGTCTTAAAAATTTCAATTTTCCACGCAGATTTAAATATTGTTGCACCAAAGCACTAAAGCCGATTATGCAGACAAATTGCGCAAACATTCGCACACAATTAGTGTCAAAATGCGACGATAAGATTCACACATAAGGCTTACAAAAGCAAAGGATTAAATTTCAGTTGAATGTAAAAATGTATGCAAATCAAGGTGTAGCGGTTTGAGTGGCATGATTTGCAGGCGCCTACAATTTTCGCTGGGAAACAGACTGTGAATTCGCGCCCCGGCGGTGGACCAATTAGGTAGCTGCATATTTAAGGTGACGCCGATAACGCCACGCCGGATGAGAATTAATGCAGCGGTGCACAAATTATATTGCTGGAAATTTAAGGCGCCAGCCACTAATAACTTAAACTCCACGCCTGATGGGAATTAAGGCACCAACTGTACAGTTAAGATACGCTGCCTAAATGGCTAACTGACGGTTAAAGCGGGTCAACAATTTGGTTGACTGATTACCAGTGACAAAGACTCATTAATCAGATTCATATAGTACATGGGCTCTGTTGCACGCGCGGTCGTGTGTGCGAGCGTGGTGTCCGGCAGTTTGCACCGATTTCTTCAACTGCAAGAATTTTTCGTTGAACATGTTCCGCGTGTAACTGCCGCATACTGCGTGACGGACAGAGTCGTATATTGCGAAAAAACGCTTACATACATAGACACAGTACTCGTATGTACGTCAAATCATGTCATGTCACGTCACGTACGCATTGTTCGGTGTTTTGTGCGTATGCATGGTAATGGGGCCGGAAAGCTGCCAGCCGCCCAACAGCCGCCACTATTGCACTTCATCAATGTCCGAATGCATAAAATTCGCGCTAAAAATGCGCATACTTTGACCACCAAGAAATGTAAAAAAGTCTTAAATAAAACGTCTGTGACATAAATGAGAAATAAAGCCGAAGCCGAAAAATGCAGACAAACAACGCAAGTCTACGCGCATGCGCACATTTCAAAGTCAAGTCGATGCCAGCAACATGTTCCCAGACTTACCTATATATGGCAATATTCACACGCCTCATATGCGGCTCGATATTGGTGTACACTCTGGCCTGTACACAACATAAATTCACAGAAATCAAAGCAGTGCGCAAATTGTACGCCCACGAGCATGGCACGTTGACTTGCTGCTGGCGGCAATACGCAAAGCGACCCACTCAATTCGCTTAACAGCGACTATACGTCACAGCGCCAGCATAAGTTGCGCCCGCGTGCCTCGCGCTGACAGCTATAGACTGTGGCTCAAGTGCGGTACGCATGCGCCGTGCTCACACATATTTGTCTGTCCATCTGTGCATACAACACGCGTCCCAAAATGATGTAGCATTATTTTTACCATGTGCTATTTCTTTTTTAAGTCGCTTGCAACTATTTGGTCACAAAGTTTTTTGCTGTCTAAAAATGGCAGACGTGCCCCTGTGTGACCAGTCACAGCAAGTAGCAAAACTGTTTGGGTAAATGCTGCGCCACTTTGAGTGACGATTTGCCACTTCACGGCTACACTAGCGTAGCGATATAAATTGTCAGTTACAAATCGTTGAAGTCAAGGTTGCAGGACAGCCTCTGAACGGCTGACCAATAACAAAATAGCGTGTAAAGGCTTTAAGTGGTGGAAGGACATCTCAACTAGAATAAATATCTGTAAATAGAACAATGTTCAACACATTATCGGCAGTTATTTTGCACTGTAATTGCAGGCCTAGCAAGTAAGCTTGCTGGTAGAGCCATTCTTGCATACTGCTTTGCCTTTTTATTTTTTATTTTTATTTTTTGTTTGTGCAATGTTATTTTCCCGACTTTCTTTCATTTGGTCTTTTGTGTGTTAAAATGTTCTTCTAAGTAGGTGCGCACGCGGCTTCAATTCTTGAAAGTTTCTTTGTCGTGCTTAGCGTGTTGGCGTTCAATAAGTAGCTGTCGTCAACAGCTGAGTACACGAGGCGCTTAAACGCCTTTATAAGCATATTACAAGCGCTCTTTGTTCTAGTTTCTCAATCCGATATTTACATAATTAATTCAAAATAGATTAGAACGAACACAAGTCGAATTAAAATACCGTGGTAATGTTATAGTACGAGTAAACCTCTATTCATATGATATGTTCTCTGCAAAAATTAGCCCAAATCGCTTTCAATGCTTTCACTCTTGCGTTTTTCCTATTCGTCTACTAATATTATAAATCATATGAACCGTATTTCCTAGCGGTATGTGGAAATTTATAAAGTTATTAGTTCTGATGACTATTCACCTTATCAAAAATATCGAAACAATTTTAAGAATATCTGAGAGCTTCGGAAAAATTCGAAATGAGTAATAAGCCTATTTTTTGAAAATGTCATAGAGTTCGGCAGTAAAATTTTATTGAATTATTATGTATAGAATTACAGGTTAGGAAAGTATAATTCGATCTTGAGAACCCGAAATGCTTAAAACTCCTGTAGAAAGGAGTCCAGTGAACGGGAAGGATATAAGATGCGGAGCGCCTGATTGTAGCAGAGATGTACGAGATGTCTCCCATCTGCCCCCCTCTCTCGGTCGCTGAACGTAAGGCGTCTTCGTTTCTACGGATAAGTATTAAACAGCAGTAAATAAGGCATTTGCAAGCTTGAAACACGCAATTGTTATTCTTCCCAACACTGTTTCGACTCCATACCAAATTCTCTTTACTAAAAATCATAGTTCAACAATTAAAATTCCATTTGTAAGACTTAAACTATGGACTACAGAGTTGCAATAATAATAGCAACAACACTTGCCCTTAATCTTGAATAACAAATGTAAATGATTATTGAACGAGCGATCCATCGATCGGCAACGAGTTCTAGGCAAGCTACAATAACAACGACAAAAGCAAAACCCAGAGCTAAAAGAGCAAACTGAATGGCGGAGAAACACAAGTAGCGCCAATAATCGAAACGATTGAATCGAAAAATGCAAATTCAATTTGTAGCTGCCGCAGCTGAAGCGGCAATAAACTGCGCGCCGCCACATAAATAACCCGAAGCAATTGCAAGCGGCAAAAAAAGCAGAAAAGAACAGTGGAAAAATAACAAATGAGCGACAAAAACAAATAGCATCTGATAAAGCAGTAACAACAAGCACAGCAACGGCATGTCACGAGATAAGCTGCCCCAGGCAGATTGCCGTTGCTGGTGGTGGCCATGCCGGTGACGGTGGCATCAGCGGCAGCAACACTGCGCCGCAGCAGCGCTTGTAACTGGAGCAACAATTCGCGTTCACACAGTAGCAATTGATTGAAGCCAAGGGCCAAGTGGCAAGATCACACACACAGCCAGCGCGCAGACGGTGTATTGACTCCGCTAGCACCGTGGCAAGCTAGACAACCCAGGCGCACGGGTGCATATGAGTCAAGCGAAGGCATGAAGATATCAGCGCTGCTGCCACGGACGATATTACCAGCGACTTTATGTGCTGCATGCGTGTTGTTGTTGTTTTTGATATACGCTTGCATATTTGCGCACGCGGCGGCTGCTGCGGCGCAGCAATCGCGCTGATCGAACATGCAACAATTTCGACAGCTGGTGCATGTCGGCGGTGGCGCTGAGCCACACCGGGCAGTTGGGGGCATAAAAAGCGAGAACTGGAGGCGAAATGTAAAACGATACATCGACGAGCAAATGATGAGGCATTAATGTAAATATTGAAGCATAGCGGAGAAGGCTAAAAATACGCAATTTCTTGTAAATATTTTTGTTGCAACAGCAAAGAAAAAGAAAAAATGCAATGACATCATCAACTCAGCGAATTTATTGTAACAACGGAATTTTAATTGCCGCAAAGCACAGATGATTTTTCATAATCATGCCACAGCGGCAGCAGCAACGTGTGTGGCCATTTACAAGTGGCAAGCGGTGGTAAAGTGTCAGCGGTGAAGAAAATAATAAAATAATAAGAGTAAAAGTACGTGAAACAGCATGCATGTGGCTATACGCACATGATCCACACACATCAAGTCAATTTGCCGTCACTCAAGCGAATGCGCCTGTAAGTGGTAAGTGTTCTGATTTGCGCGCTTCGCCGCTCAGAGTGCCACACCATAAAGTGCAAATGCGCTTAAGCAGCTTACAATTCGAACATCACAGCCACGCTCGTCAAAATTTTACGCGCTGGCACTTACGTGTTAAGCGGATTACAATGCAAATAAACGGCGTATAAAAGAGGCAAATAATAACAGATTTTTCGGAAACATTCGAAACCTTCGCGCAGTTTAAGAGAACGTCGATTGCGAGTTGCTCAACTCCCTGCCGTTTGCGCGTGCAATTTGCGCTCAATTTATTTGCCGCATAAATTAGGCGATTTCCATAATTGTGCAACACACATGCAGAGTCCCCACTGTATTTACATATATGGTATATGCCGATATTTTTAAAAATATCGCGTTAATTACGCTTAAAGCTCCACTTCTCCGGAGCGCAAACCATTCGCGGGCAAATGTTTACTATAAAATGCGCGGCGATAAGATTGACTTTGACATGTGTTTGCTCAAACTGCGTCGCATGCTGCAGCGCATGCGCACAAGTGTCATACGCGCTATCAGCGATTTGCGGACAACTACAAGTGATTATGACTTATTTATGATTTGTCGTGTATTTACACGTTTTGCGTTCACATTTATTTACATTTTTCATATTTTATATTTCTGCTGTAAATAAATAATATATATATATTGACATTTGAATGCTGCGCAAAAGCGTTGCCAGCGAATTAAAGCGCGGTAGCCGTTGTGTGTCAGCGAAAATTTGCGTTTGATGGCTGAGTTTTTGTGAGTTATTGGCTGGCTAAATTGAGGAAGTCGTAAAGCAATGTGCAACTCGCTTGAAAGGTGATAAGCACATTTTCAATAATGCACATATAAATATTTTTGGTTTTTGCTTTTGAATTGAAAAACAGTTAAAACAAGTGCGCTTGGTAGTATCGAAAGTTTAGTAAACAAAAAAATGTTTTGGCTAAGCCATAACTTATTTTAGAAAAGGCACTGATAGGCCAATAAAATTTGACTCTAAGTGGGAAGCATATTTAATTTACAGAGCATTTAAGCGGCTACAATGTCCATCTATATTATATAATTTTTTTTTCTACTTTTAACGAGCTTTCATATGCTACGACATTATTATCAGGTTTAGTATTAAATTCCTGAGTTTACGGAGTTTTAAACTTTTTTGAAATATTTATGTGAAAATTAGAAATCTGGCAACACTATCTAACTCTCAAGAATTTGGTATGTCAATAATTGAGAATTAAATCAAGGCTGCACCTAGGTGAATTGCCTTTGAGTTAATGTACGTTCAGAGTGACAAACTCGAGTTTATTGGTTTTAAAAAACCAAAGAGTAAAGATAACTCGTTTATCCTGCCCAACAAACTCCAGTTTTATGATTTTACGATACAAAAAAGAAAAGTTAACTCGTTTCACAAGCAGTTATTTCGAAATAACCCTTGCCGTTAATCCAAATGAGAACACTTGACAGATCTCCATAAATACCAAATCTTAAACTCGTTGGCTAACAAATGTGTATAATAAATTCATAAAGTATAGACGAAGTTAATTTTCACCAAAAACTTCTTCAGAAACTCCAAAAGCATGACGTCACCATAAAAATGACTAATTGAAATAATAAATAATATAGCATCAAACGTTAAGAGTAGATTTGAACACAACTTATACACCAATAATACAAATCTCAACTGCAAAAAAGGAATAAAAGCGCCACACTCCACAAACGATTCTCTAGCACCCCTCTTGTCTGGTCTTATACCCCTCTCGTAAGTTTCCACGAAAGCATAAATAGCCACACTAATGACCAGACATATGTCAACAAATTCGCAAAGCATTGTTTATACATATTGCTTTCAATATGCTCATATAACATTATTAAACTTTATTAGAGTTCATTGACCCACATTTACTGTCTACATGTGTTGGTAAACGGTCGCATTTAATGTCATGTGGCTGTGACCACTCATTCAATTGTCATTTGTTATTTTACTTGCAAAACACGACCGCGACATCCGAAGTACCGCATGGAAGAAATGACACTCGAGTAAAAATAAATTAAGTGTAAATACTGCAAATATATTATTTATTTTGATTCGCATTAAGACGTGTGTAAATAAAAGAAATTGCCACTTTTTGCATCGTATTACTAGCGAAATTTGTTTGGAAAATTACTTTTGATCAAAATAACTCAACCCAGTTGTAAATATAAGTGAGCAATGAAGTATCGCCGTTAACTAGGTCAGAATTCAGCAAAAAGAGGTATGGCATTACATTGAAATAGCTAAGGTTGATTTAGTTAATGGCGACAACTCGTGTTATCTCGCACAAAATATTCGAGACTCGATTTAATATTTTAACGTAAATAAGGCATACAGTGACAGAAATTATTTACACAGCATTTTACAAGAAATCAGAAGATACATAACGATTGACATATTTCTTCTTTTTTAATGCAAAATTTGTATATCAAAAATTAAAACAATATATATTTTTTAGAGTAATTATTTTTTTATTACTATTTCTTTTTTTTGTTACAAAAAATTAAACATTGCAGTAAAACATAATATTGTTTCATTTATTGCTTAAAAATTTTTTTTTTTATTTAACAAAAAAAAAATTAATAAAAATTAAACAAAAAAATTTTTTTTTATTAAAACAATTGTCACTATCAAAAAAAATGTATATATAGTTTTTTTTATCAAATATTTATACAAAAAATATTAACTTTTTAATTTTATGAAAGCAAAATAGAAACAAAAAAAACAACACTATTTTTTTTATTAAATTGTCATTATGGAAAAAAATTTATATATAGTTATTTTTATTGAAAAAAGTGTCATTATCAAAAAAAATTCTGTATAGTTTTCTTATCAAATATTTTTACAAAAAATATTTAATTATTAATTTAATAAAAGAAAAATAAATAAAATAAAAACCAAAAAAATATACAAATATTTTTATTAAAAAAATTATCATTATGCAAAAAAAAAGTTTAATATAGTTTTTTTATCAAATATTTATACCCAAAGGTATTTGAGTTTAATAAAAGAAAATTAAAACAAAACAAAAACTATAAACCATGATTTATGGTATATAAAAAATTTCATCATAAAAAATATTTTGTATATAGTTGTCTAGTTTACAAAAAAAAAAGTATTAGAAATATTTGATAAATTAATAATTAAAAATATTTAGCTTTTATACATATTTTTATTGCTTTTGATGTAATATGATATTTTCCATAAACTGTACTAAAATACTTACATCGTATTTATTTGGCCTCATTGTACCCATTTATTTTGCATGTAAATAAGATTCGCATTCGGCTACGCTTTACAACCACAAGCGACCATTGATGAAGTTCTCGAAAAAATGTATATATTTTCGTTATAATTGATTTTGTGTATATGGTTTTCTTAAATATTTTAATTAGCTCGTTATTTTTTTCTTTAAATATTTATTTTCGGAATATTTATTTGCTACATATTAGCGTGTGTATTCTTTAGTTTTTTTTTTCAAAAAAATAATTTTTTTGCAAAAATATTTTCGTTTAACATTGCGCAATTATTATTATTTTTTTAAATTTCCATAAATTTTTTTTATGTTTATGCTATTGTTCGTTTTTTTATTATATTTTATAGTAAAGTAAGTGTCATGTTTATTAATTTAAGGTTTTATAAATTTTAAATATAATTTAATATTTTACACTTTTTGCGCTAATTTTCTATATAAATTTTTTTTAATATGGTATTTTTTGTATTTTAAATCCACAAGTAATGAAATAGCGATATAAGTAATGAGTGAACACTTTTGTTATGCACTGTTAGCGTTAATTTGATATTATTCAGTTTTTTTTTTTTTAACTTTGCTTAGATTTTTTTGCACCAACGATTAAAAATTTAAGATTTTTAACTTATTTGTGTGAATATAAAGTAATTCTTTCGTTTCGGACTGGTATTATTTTCTTCTAGCGCTGAATTTTACTTCTTTAATTTAATTTTTTTGTTATACTTTTGTTCAAAGCAGAATTTTTTTGTTTAATTTTTTATACATAATTTTTTTTTTTAACCCGGTATTAAGCTTTCAGTATATTTTGCTGAAATTTCGTTGTAGCATTAAATTCCGTAGCGTGTTCGTTAATTTTTAGCTTTTTGGAAGATTAGTCTTCTTTTATGCTGATATTTTTCATTTGTCTATCGTTTGACATCGTCATGCATTTTCTCTACATCTGCAAAAATAAATAGAAAATATGTTGAAATTTTGTTATTTATTTTAATTAAATTTTAGAAGTTCCAAAGTGCTCAAGTATTATCTATGCTCAATTTCCGAGTCAACAAAAAAATACTTTTTTGCTAACTGGTCCCTTTTGTACCTAGTCGCCAACTAGTTCATTGTTAATTTCCTTTAGTTAATCAATACTAATTCATTAGTTTTCTAAGCATTTACGTTACTAGAAACGAAAAAAAAAATTTAGAACGACACTTTTACTCTATTGTTTACTTTTTAACGTCTGAATATTCAAGCCATACAGGATAATTGCTTTACCTAAAACCCACCTTGGACAACTAAAGTTTGCTTGCACTCAATCTACGCGAAATTCTACGACCGTACGCGCTGTGTGCCACGTTTGAACTGCCTTGCACCGAGAAAGTAAAAAGTACCGTTAGTGCAGGCGTGTTGCAGCACCGGTCACATTGCGCTAACTTCTGCAACTGTATGAAATTTTTTACGGCAATTGCACTTTCAAGCCCTTTTTTTGGGTGAGCGCTGCCAGACACGTAAAGGCAGACAGGCGATCATACGGGTTAGAATGTGTGTAGCGACAGTCGGTCAGCTGTTTCGTAAGACACATACGCGCATATATGCACCTGCATATGTATGTGTGTATATGTGCGTACTTTACATTATGTAATTAGCATGCGAGAGCATTTTGTTGCTGAATCAAAGTTGCAAGAAATTGTGCTAGAAATTGCAGCACAAAAGGGAGATGCGAATAGAAAGGAAAGGCATGGGGAGAAAAAAGTTTCATGCACGAATCTTAGCCAGACATTTGTACTATATTTGTCTTGGCACACACACACACACAGTACTGGGTACAACCTCCAGTATTTAACTTTATTGCACTTTTCTAGCAACAGCTTCATTACTAATATTTCACTTCATTTTACTTTTTCTTAGTTAGCCTTTGCAATTGCTCGTTTCCTACTTTTAAACGCTGTGAAAGCGTACACAAAATTATTACATTTGAGCACTCATACTCATGCACATACACACACATATTCGGCTGTGGCACGCACCAGCAACAAAAATCCGGTCGATAGGTCACAACGCAGATATACAGCTACGAACAACAACAGCAACAGCACTCAGCAGCAACTGCAGACCGAGCGCAGACCAACAGGCGCAATAGCAACAACAACAACAATGAAAATGTTGTGGAAGAAAAGCAGGAAAATGTGCACCAAGCGGTGACTTGCAGACTCTGACAGGCCCCCTTTTGCACACTTCCAACGCGCATACACACACACGCACGCACGCGTATTTATGAGCTTAACTGCAGATGCATCGAGAATGTAACGAAGGCACAGTCATCCACCAGCTGCAGCACCAACAGCGGCCAGCCGTGCAGCCAAGTAGTCATCAAAGTGGCAATAAACTGGTCACTACGCGCTGTGACTTTGGCCCCGTGAGCGGTGTTAGCGCGTTTCATAGTCATAGCTAAACTCTTTCAAACATTTTCTATGCGTTTTCGGGGAAAAATCGTTAGACAGCTGACACGAACATACACGCGCGCACGAGCTTCGAAGCAAAAACTACGAAAAAACACCAAATAAAGTTGGCGAGCAATGAAGAAACGGCGAGCTTGACGCTTACTCAAGAAAAGAGGCACGAAATGACAAAAGCTAAAACGGCCTGCCAGCGAAACGCAAACAGGCAAGCAAAACAGAAACCAACAACAACAATTTGTATATATGCATGTGTCAGCGAGTGAAGGCAGAGCGGTCGACTGAGACCACGTGAAAAATGCCGGAAACAAAATCGATTAGCAACGTAGCAGTGGCAGAAGCACCCGCGGCAGTAGCACTGCTGGTGCGCTGTGTGGTATGAGCAACCACTGCTGCACGCTGGCACTTTGCGTGTTAGTTTTGTGGTGTTTGTATGTGTATGTGTGCGTAGTTGGCTGCGCTTACATGCTGCCACCGTGTGAGCCTTTGAATGGAGCGCATAGTGAAATGACAGGTCACTGCGAGTATGTGCTGCAAATAGCTGGTGGTCTAGAAGCAACTAATAGTATATATTTATTTAGAAATGCAGTTGAATATATAGCTAAGCCTTAGACGACAGCTTAACGCACTTTCGGCTTACTTACCGCCATCTTTAGTGGCATTTTTCAGCCAATTCCCCAACCGAAACAACTCCAAGGCATACGCGAAACACTAATTTCCAAGCGACTTCCGCTTCCGACTTCCGCTAGCGGTCGATGGAGACCCCACAAAAACCGTCCGGTTTTCGCATAACACTTTGCATTGCTATGTGTGTACACATGTGTGCGTGAAAATTGTGTCACTATTGCCATCAACGCTTTAACACTTTTTCACCAATTTCACCGTAGGCACCTCGCATTTAAGCAGAACATGTGCCTAAATCCGTATAAAAGTGAACAAACGTCTATAGCTTTTTCAATAATGAATTCCATACTTATAAATTAACAATTGACTAGCATTATTAGACTGCACTAAAGCTAAATTTTCACTACAATATCTGCTTTTCATAAAATCGTTTCGCTTGGAAAAATTCACGTAACACACCACCGAACGACAACGACGACGAAATTGATTTGTGTGTCACGAAATAACGCAAATGTCAAAAAAGTACATTATTGTGTGTGCAACTACGACTACTATTGGCATCCTCGTTGCCATTGCTGCTACCGTTGTTGCTCTTTTCAACTGCGCTCTCAAATTTTCCCAACTAACAACAAATCGTCGGCATTTAGTTATGTTGCTGCCGCTGCAACGACGCTCGCAACGTTCTCAGAACTCAGGTGTTTTTGTAAGGCGAAACCCTTATTCAATGCGTGCGGCAATGTGAGAGAGCAAGCACATAACAAGCCTTTTGAGAGGCAATTTGTGGAGAGCAAAGTGTAAAAATGACACAACTTAAGGCTCAAAGCGGAGAAGCGAGCGTGAAAGTAATGTTCAGAGTGATTATTGTGAGAGAAAGTGTGAGAGAGAGTGTGTGAAGAGAGAAACTGCTAAAATTGCGAGCATAAATTTTTGGCCAAATGTCAAATCGAAAACAGCTGACCACCATATTGTAGTCACGTGTAGAAAATAAGCACTTTCAACTTTTAAGGAACATATTGACAACGAAAGGTTTCAGTGTCCATTTTTATACACTATCTTAATTCTAATAAGAATGTGAGCTATGATATAGAAAATGCAGAATTTTGGAGTGCTGGATTTGCTCTAACTTTCCTCGGTTGTTGGCCAACCCTAGAATCAGGAGAATAATATAGCACTACACTTTTCCTACAGCCCTCATTCACTCTCCTTATTTGATTAAAGCTTTCAATAAATATTCATTTCTCCTCTCATACGATACTGTGATTAGCCAGCATACATATTCTAAAGTCTCGGAGTATATTCACTTGCTCAAGATTTGAATAATAATAAATTATTTATCGCAGTTATGTCAATGTGAATGCACCATAGTCTCCTCTTTTATTAACAATCAACCGACGAGAGCTTCTGCTAGCAATAAACCCGCGAAAACTTCAGAGAATTCAATATATTGTAGGTATACTAGTTTAAGCGATAAGCGCCATCAGATCATCTTAGAGCTGATAATACATTTCTTTAAAAAGTATTTTAATAGTTTCGGTAACCCTGATTTCACCAATATCAAGAAATTTCGCCTTATAGTGATGACCCGCACACTTTCGTGACCTTCTCTAAAATCGTCAGAGCAGTTATATGCTTTCAAGCTTCAATCAAAAGGTAACTTAACTCATGCAAACGACAATTTCACAAAGCAGCTAAAGCCTTTTGAAAACAACTCAGCGCAGAAAGTATAAAAATGCCCAACCATCTAACGAAAAGGCATAAAAATGCCTAACGGTCTACAGAAAACGATTATAAATACTTCATCAACCCAGAAACGTATGCAAAAGCTAAGGAGCGTAAAATCCAGGAATAGACATGTCATTTCCACTACTTAAACGGCCATATTTTCGTAAGTAAGTGGTGGTTGACTTTCTGGTTAGTCATTGTAATTTAAGAACTTCAATAACGTAAGCCTTGCCGCAGTCCAACAAAGGAGAAGCAGCAGAGTGGGAGTTAAGTTTTTCGTTGGGGCTCTTCTATGTTAGTTTATGTTCTTAAGTGCTGCATGGCTTAGTGAAAGTGACAATGCTCGATTAAATCGTTGGACACGGACCGCTACTAAGGACAGACAGTCTAAGGAAAATGTCGAATGAGCTGCGGAAATGGTGGTGGCCAAATATGACTGATATGTCTATATCCACACGCAGAACTTAAAGTTAAATCGACCCTGTAGAGATGATTTGTATAAGCTATGATTTTTAGGAATTTTTAGTTAATATTTTATTGTAGTTCTGACTTAAGATTCAATTTATTGAAAATAATCATTCAGCCTGGGTTACAAATTACAATACTTTATTCAGCCTTCTAATTTCATTATAAATATTCTATTCTAGTTGTACCCATAACGAAAGTTTGCTAGTATATCTTATGGTTAAATATCTCTTTAGTTCTATTTATGTCCTACTAGTACGGTCTCTGGTGTAAAGCCGCTTATGCCAGGTAATAGTAGATGTATTAGTAGTCCAAAAAGAATAGGGTGATTTGAATATATTGTTGGGCATTGTTCACGCTTGCTTCGAGGGTGAAATATTTTTTTCATTTGTTATTTTTTGCTTTCTGTTGCTTATCTAAATTGTTGCGGCAACGGTCTTTGCCATATTGGCTATGGTTTTGTCTTTATTACACGGCTATCATAATTTATGGCAATTAAGTCTTTAAACATAAAAACGTAGTAACTCATAACGTGTAACATATATTTACATACACACATATATAAGTAATAACCAACTTTAATTTTATAGATATGAAGCCAAATTATTTTGATATTAAGACTTTGAGGGGAAGGACAAAATCAATCTCAGGCACAGTAGACTATCAATAACAGTAACGCGTGTTTTTTTTTGTTTTTGTAACTTTTCAGCTAAAATGCTTTGCAAGCAAAGTTTTTTTTCACAAAAGTTGAAAGCTTCGAAAATTTATATATTGCTGTTAATAAATCATCAGGACTCATTGAGTTTTTGTTACAAATATCTAATTGGAATAAATTTAAAGGTATTGAACATTTTTTTGTAACTTTTTTTTTAACACTCTCATTCACTCTCTCGCTCTCCAAGCGTATTTATGGCATTATATCTGTCAGCTGCTTGAAACGATTTTAAATTTGCTGGATCTAACATTTTTAATGGAAAGTTACTGAAGTTTGTAGTACCCACATAAATATTAAAAATATCTTGGAAAGATAATAAAATTTCTGATTTTATAAAATCACTTATTGAAAAACAATCATAGAAAAAATCGTCGTAGTTTTCTTATCTTTAAGAGAATATCAGACAAAATTCTGGTCAAGAAGTACTCAACTCAAATTATTATTTTTTCTATAAAAAAAATAATAAAATTAATTAACACCGATTTTAAATTCATTTGAATGAAAGTAGCATTTTTGCTGAATAATATTATATTTTTCACAGTTCCAATTATTTACAAAAATAACACATAATACGCCTTTTCTGCCAATTAAAATTAACTAATTTCACAAATAAAGCGACTTTAGCGTTTTCACATTTATTTGAAATTTTTAAATGAAAAGCAAACATATTTTAAAGCAAGTAGTAATAATAATAATAGCGCATGAAAGCATTTTACTAACTTTGTGTGGCACATTCACCTTAATAGTTTAACCACTTTGCGGCTCGCTGTGTGCATATGTCAGGTATGTGCTTCAGCCGACACGCTTCTTCACTACACTTCACGCCGCACCACACTTTGCATTGCTTTTCATTATCTTTTCCATCCGTTAGTAGTTTTTGTTGTTGTTGTTGTTCACTTTTTCTTTGCACACTTTTCTTTCGATTTTTTCACATGCACGCACACATACACGAATGCTGGCGTATTTGTTGTTGTTGTATTTATATGTGGTTATATTTATTTTTTAATTTATTGACTTGTTTGCTTATTTGATATTTTTTTGCCCCGTCCCAGCCCCGACGACACACGGCTGCCCATTGACGGTGATTCCGGCCACTATATCGAGGCGCAACGGTGCTAAGGTGGCACTACGGCGCGGTGCACTTCCACAATCACTGTGGCAGCCTTAATACACGTACTCGCACTACTGGCATAGCTTTAGCACTCACTTGTTCGTCGACTTGTACGTCGCACTACATTCGACTAATACGTTCTTCGGCGGTCGTTGTTGATGATGGCGATGTGTGTTGTTGTCGCCAGCGGTGTTCCACAGAGTGTTCGAAGTGTGTGAACCCAACTAAATGCGATACGAAACTGAGGCGCAGGCAAAAAGCGCACAACGTGTAGTCAGTCAATCGTTGCTTTGCCCTGGCCTGGCCTAACCACCAGCGCCCGGCGCACGGCAGCATGGCAGCGTGGCAGCAAGTCGACATTGTGGACTGTGGCGTATGTGTGTTTGTGTGTGTGGCGTGTGGAGCAACGCAGTCGCAATGCGCACCAAAGGCAAATAGTGCCGTGGCAGCGCCGCAAAGACAGTGTAAACACGAGTGGCAGCACAAGCAGTGTGCTGGTGGTGGAGCGGCTGCGACACGCAGCAACCGCGTCGCATGCAGAAATGGTTCGACGAAGACCACGAACAGCATACAGGCTAATAACAGCAGCGGCAGCAACACAAGCTACTGGTAGCACAGGCATGGAGAGAGACCGCAGGCGAAATTTTTCGTCGTCGTCAGCACTGGCGATGTGTTAATGCGGAGTGCGACAGCTACGACAACAGCAGCAACAGCGCTGAAACAGTGGTGCAAATTTGAAGTCAGCGATTTTTACAAACTTGGAGCAATATTATTTTGATGCTAATTGCTAGCGAAGCAACCGTTTGGTCGATATCATTATCGATTATTGATTAATAATTGGTAGATAAGTTGAGTTTAATTTTTACCTCCGAGATTACTTTGTATTTCATTAAGACCAACGTTTTTATTGACTTTGGGTGCTGGCAGATAAACTTAAGATGAGCGCGACCTGTAATCTCAAAACTTAAAAGAAAGGGTGAGCCCAGGCCATAGAACTTACATTATGCCGAATTTATCCACATTGCTTGGTAAAACTTCAGAGTTAACCCAAAAAAGCTTGGGAATCGCTTGAAGGTATTTGCAGAATCCGCCAAGACCCATTTCTGTCATCGTTTCATACTATAAAGTGATTTTTCCTTGCAAGATCCCGGAAAAGTACGAAGAACGGCCAGCCAAAATTTTCGTCGGCAGTTGTGCTGACAAAAACGAGTTTAATACTTACAGATTCAAACAGGTTAGATCACCGAGATAACATACCGGATAAAATCCGAGTCAATTCCGGTAGCGTGGAACCGGCTATTGCGGGAATTGTTTTGCCACTTCCGCTTCAGTATTCCTATGAAGACTAAGGTACGCTGTAGTATACTTACTTTTATAACACACTGTCTTCAGCCACAGTCACAGCCATCGGCTACGCCAACGACCACGCAGTCACAGCTTACGCTTAACGCAGCTGCGATTCTCACACGCGCAGCATAACATAAAAACCGCAAATGAAATGCAAATAAAAACGGCACAAAAAAAGCAACAACAATGAAATTAATGCACCCACCCAACAACCAAAGCACAAAAAACCACAAAGCTTTGCGTTTCAGCGCAGAAAAAATACGAAATGGGAGTAAAGCTGTGGCTGTGACAAGCAAACGCCGTCGTATGTTTTTATGTGTGTGCGTGTTTGTATATATGTAAGTAGCTGATAGTTGGAGAGATTTGTGAAGGTGGTGAAGCAGCGGGAGTGCGGTGGTGGCAAATTCAATACAAATACTTGCAACTTAAAAGGAGTAACAATGTGGCGAGTAGCAGTTGGAGTGGCAGAGTGGCTGTGACTGTGACTGTGACTGTGGCACTTCGACGCCAGTATGTATGTGTGTGTCACTATTTCAGTTCCGCAGCGTCGCCGTAACTCATCACTCGCAACCTGAGTGACTGTGGCAAACTGGAGCAACGCTTTCTCGCCAACAAAAGCAAAATCAAATAACAAACGCATACACACACGCGCTCACAATGATGGCACATATCCGGCAACCGTCCACCGGCTACAATGCGCCGCTGCCACAGAGCGGCTTAAGGCGATACCGCTGTTTTTACGATTGTCATAAGCGCGCACGGTATGTGTTGCTGCCACAGAGCTGCCAGCAATGTGGAGGGCTTTGTTAAGGAGAGCAAATATATTGCGGAAAAAAGTGTGGCCACTATTTGCCATTTCTTATGTGTATATTTGTTCATTGTTATTATGTTGCTTTGAGACCTGTGTCAGCGTTGCTCTCCATGCATAAATTAAGTGAATTGCGCCTCTGAAAGGAAAATCGCAAAATCAAAACAAAACAAAAATCACACAAAAGAAGGCTGTCTTTGCATATGCAGCAGCGTGCGTTCACAGCCAAACCGGCAGCCAATTGTGCTGTGCGACTCAACTGCCCACATACTACGTCTAACCACTGGCCAACCAGCTGCACCGCTACACCAGCCACCAGCCACCAGCCGTGCTGGCCGCAAGTTAGTGCAGGTTTTCGACGTGCGCATGCATGTGAATGTGTGTTGGTCGTGTGGCATGTGGCATGCCTTGTACTATAAATATTTTTGCAAGAAATATGCATATAATAAGAAAGTATGTTGTTGTGTGGCATGTTGCATTTATACCTATAAGTGGTTGCAGGTAGTAGACGAGTTTTTGGTTGTCTTATTGTTCCCTTACTCTAACTAACTGGTGGCTAACTGGTTGAGCGTTTCACTAGCTGCCAATTGCCCTCAAGGGGTTGCTGTTGCAAATTGAGTCATTTTTTCTTGTGTGTGGCCCATTGTGTAAGTGGAATTGTTATGTTGGTCCGTGGCAATAGGATGTTACCGCACATACTCGTCTTTCGTTACATCTTGTTTGCATTAGCTGCCATTGCTCCTTGTACAGCTTGAGATGCGGTAGTGGTGGTCATGGTGGCGAAAATCATAAGTGGTCGCAGAAATTATGATATCAGCTCCTGCAGTGGCATATTACAACTGCTGATGATGAAATTAAATGTTGTTTAACTGCTATTTTTACATTTATGTAAATATGTATGCGCGTGTATGTATATAGAAAAATATCGAATGGTTGACACCTGTAGTTATGCGTGATTTTACGGAGTCATTTTTGCGCTGCTGAAAGCTTTATTTGTACAGTAACTAGCAGATATCATCACAACCGTGCGATGTATGATCTTGAAACGTGTAAGCTAATAATACTGGCTAAGCAGATAATTTATCACTTGCTATCACTAATTTCACAATGGGCCTGTTAAAGATCTAGGCGCGTCGTCAGACATCTACCCTACATAACCTACTATCCTTAAAGTTGACCAAGTACTATATAAACTGCTGCACGCTAGGCATGAACTGAAAATCACACTCATAAGAATGTAAATTTTTTCAAGAAGTTAAATACATATATTTTAAGAAAAACTAAGCTTTAAATATTTAAAACTTGTTTCGATTCAAAAAATTATAACATTTTGTTATTCTTATATAATAAAAATATATATTCTCATACTAATTAAGAAAGCGCCTAATTCTAGGCTATAACTTGCTACAATTTGTCCTTGCCTACATCTTGGCTGATTGTAAATAAAAACTGAATAATAGGGAAGTAATCGAGAGAGTTCCACATATATCAAAAAATCACTGTGCTATAAGTATACTATGTATATCAATAAAAGTAAATAATTCACATTTTCTCTCACAATATGTATATATTTTTTGAATATACTCCACTTTATACTAACTAATAAGCCTAAAGCCAATTTTTAGGAAATAAGAGCTTAAAACTTAATGTACACACATCCGAAATATATATTTTTATATGATTTCCACTCATTTCCCGCACATCGCTAAAATATCGAGTGAAATCATATCGCCAATTGATTTTGCCAATTCGACACTTTCACTCCGTTATTCTCAATCATATGCGTCCAACATTGAACACAACATTAAGGGTTGATTTCAGCGCTGCTGTCTTTGCTGCCAACGTCGCTGCGACTACCAATACAAAACACTCTTTGCACTGCACATCTCTTGCAACAGTTATAATCTCTCGCATGCGAATTAAATAACAGCTGCTGTTGCATAACATTTTTCTTTAACATTCCTTGCGGAAACTATCTACATGTTGCATGCACTAGCAGCTGCAACTTGCTGCAGCAACATGTTTGTTTATAGCATTTTTTTTGTTTGAGCATTTTCCACGTGGAAATGTGCTCAAACTTTCAATTAGCACAAAATTGCTCGACTATTGAGCGCTGAGTTGGTTGAGAGCGTGCATTTGAATGCAACATGCAGTGCAAAATGTTGCAACTTCCATATCATATGTTGTAGGAAAATCTGTGCATACGCTTAAATTTTACACAGTGATTTCCAAACTTTTTAAATGCTGTAAATTCTAATTTGAAGAAGTCTTATCAGATTCAATAATTGCTCTTAATTGTTACATTAACCTTTTTTTTTATTAATATTTTATAATTACATTAGAAATATATTTCTATTAAAAAAGTGAATTAAGCATTTCAGTAGTATCTTCTAGCTTCAGTTGTATATTTTATACAGTTATTAAGACACCTCATTTCTCAATTAAGAAAAAAAATTTAATTGTGTAGTTGATTGTAACAAAATTAGCTGCATAAAAACTTAATCAACTAATTGGAAAAATAAATTACTAGAAATTTTAATGAACTTTTATCAATATCCCTACGGAATTCTATGCAAATTTTGAATAGAAAAGATTTATTACCAATGTTGAAAGTAAAATTCCTGAAAAAGTGGCTTTAATTGAATGAAGATTAAGCAGCATTTCAATTAATTGTGGAAATATACATATTTGAAACTGTTATTCTTTTATTTTGAATACAATAATATCTCCTATGTAGCGATTTGTAAAAATCACCTTTTTTATCACTGCAATTAAAATAATATTACTATTTTAATTCACTACTGCTTGTGTAAGCTACTTTTAATCCGTTTGAACAGCAGCTATATTTTTTATAGTCCTGATCTATAAAAGTATATTTAGAATATTTGCTTAAAGTGTCTTTAACTTGTAATAAACGATTTATTGTTTAATGTAAGGCAATAATTATCTAACAATGCCGTGATAGTAAAATTAGTCATAATTTCATTATTATTTTTTTTTAATTTTTATTACATTAATTAGTTAAGAACACACTGCATTTGTTCACCTTTATCAATTCAATCAGTTGAATAATTTATAGAAACGCCTCAAGCTACAATTTTATTACTTTTGAAATATTCCACGTTGTTTAGAGTAGACAAGGCGATTTATTGCATGCCATATGCACCCACCTAGGCGCGGAGGCAGCTCGGCACCTACGCTGGAAGTACACTGCAATATCAGCACTTGATCATTATCTACGCTCATACTTTTGTGTGTGTGTGTGCGTGTGTGTGTCTTATGCTCATCTACGTTTAAACGCAACGCTGCAAATGAGCTGTGAAATATCTGTTGCTATTAAAAAGCAATAAATTAACGCATTTAAAGATAAAAATGCAACATGAAACAATTTAGCCACATGTCGAAGAAATATGAAAATTAACGAAAATCAAAAAAGTTTGTAAAAAATTCCACCTAAGAACATTAAGTCAGCAACAGCAAAGGTATACACAAAATATTCTAAAAAACAAAAAACAAGAAAAAACAGTAACTGCTTAACTTATCGAACTCATCGTTCAACTGCTGTAGCTATTCGATTATTGTGGCGATTGCATGCGTGCATTTGTAGCGCCAGCGCGTGCGAGCGGTCATTTATCACTTGTTGGCTATTTCTAGGCGCTGCGGCCGCCAAGAGACAGATGCATTAATTTTTAACACTTACGAGCTGGCAGGCAGCGGTGTTCGGCTTAATGGTGTGAACATGCAGCAAAACAAAAACACACACATACACACACAAATATATGTATGCAGGTAAGTATGTGTTGCCACAAATTGCAAAAGCATGTGGGGGCAGCCGATGATTAAGCAGGCAGGCGCTCAGCGGCGTCTTGATGAAATGTTGCAAGTTCAATATATTTTTTTAAACCTTGCAAAACACGTCTGCTTTGTTCTGCAATTTCGTAAAAAAATTATTTTAACTTTGAATTTTTAGTCTCCGCTGCGCCGCACCACCCGCGCTTGGCGCTGTTGCCTCAGCGTACATGCAACATTTACAAATTACAAATCGCATGCAAGTCCAGCTGGGAATGCAGAGTTTCGTAAATTTGCGCTGCTCGCGCCGAAAGCAAAAGTAAAGTGGATTTTTTATATATTTTTTGTAATTTTTGTTTATATATTTTTTTTTTTTGCTTACAAGAACGCAGAACGCATATTGCGTGGCGCATAAATTGCGCGCTAAAGTGCGGCGAATTTTGTTTTTCGCATTTGTATAATATATTTATATATATATAAATTTTTATATATGTACTTAACTGTATACATGCTTGCAACATGCACACATAGTTTATAAGCCAGTTGTTGCCTGGCAGCTGTTGTTCATCTCTAGCAGTTGGCGGCGCGCGCCCTCGCTCCGCTGCCCGCTCACTGCCACAGCGTCACTGCTGGTCATTGCGTCTGACAAAAATTGCGCAGCGGGTGGCATTTTAAATAACAAAGCATTCGATGCGTTCGCTGATATGCCACAAATGTTGATTACATGTGGCTGACTAGCTGGCGCAGGCCCACAAACAATCGCACGTGAACACAACCACATATACAGTATGTGTGTATGCGTTTAGTGGAAGTCTACTTAGGCCACAGGCCGCCAGCGTTTGGGTGTTAATAAAGGCTGCTTGCAGTCTACTTAGCGCAATGTCATTTGTGGTTTATTTGACTTTTATTTTTATAAGATTTTTTTTAAATATTTTGTAATGTTTTCGTTTAGGTTACGTTTATTTTTTGTAAAATAGCTTGCAGCTCGCTATCACAGCTTTTGATCAAATTGCCGATCGGGTTGCAGTATCGCAACAAACACACATATTTCTCTGCATGCTTTTGCCTAAACCAGTATATACGCTTAAGTTTACAATATTAGGCTTCTCCTGCTGCTACTTCATATGGGCGACGCGCCTCATTAGTCCTACGGGCTGTTGAAAAATTCATTTTAATAACCAGCGTAAAATACCACAATAAATAAATGACAATTATGAATGGTTTAGCGCAACAGACGCAGACCTGCAAAGCGCAGGCGGCGCATACTCACACACTAACAAACAAAACTGCCATTTCGTGCGTAGCTTTTGCGCATGCGCAACGCTGTTTTACTTGGTTTGCGTAAACAAGCGAAAAATTGTAATAAAATTTTATGAAAAAACCCGAATTAAATTAGAATTTGCAATACAGATAAGGCATATCGCACGTTTATGGTTTGTTTTAAGAAATTTCGCTTAACAGCAGCGTCAACAGCTTCCTCGTGAAATCTCGCTTGTTTTGCCATTGCAGCACTTAGTTGTTTGATATTTCATTTATTTATATTTAAATGTCTGCAGCAGCGTCATTTCTGCATGCCAAGTGCCTTTTTGACTTAGCCTAGCAAAACAAGCGCACCCATACAGACACACACACACAAGCTACATGCTCTGCTGCTGTTCGTACTTTACCGCGCATTCTTTGCTCACTGACTTGTTTGCCAGCGTTTACTAGCGCCCAACAGCACAATTATACACTTGCTTAGACACTTAAGCACACACACATACACACATACATATATGGGCTATGAGCCTCACTCCTTGCGTACACTTGTTGTTGTTTGCTGCGCCGCTATCCATATTCGCCACTCAACGCGACCGCTTGTTGGTGGCGGTGACTGGCTCATTAATTTGTTGTTTATCGCACCTTGTTAAAAAGGCATGAATATGAATATAAAAATGTCAGTTGGGTTAGCAGTTTATTTTTCTGAACTGAAGTGGCAGTGCGTAGAGCAGGCAGTTAGAGCGCGCAGTCGCACCGGCGTACACACGCACGCATACACAGACGCGGCATTCCAACGCGCATATTTCCATTTTCCACAAGCGCCTAGCGTTTGTCGCTTTTTATTTGCTTTTATTTATATTATTTTGTGCTGGCGTTGAGTGCATTTAAGCTTGGTTTTTGTTGCTTTTCAATTTCACTTTGATTTTACTCCATACACATGTGTGTGTATGTTATGCCTGATGCTTTCATTTTCCCATATTTTTGCAAGTTCCTACAGTGTTCGCTTGTGTTTAGTAGAATTAAAATTTTAATCGCTTTTATGCCTTGTCAGTACAAATTGCATCGTCAGCTTATTGGCCATGCGCAGGCGCACTAGTCGGCGCTATCTAAAAGCATGCTTGTGTGTGTATTTGTGTGCGTTTAATGAAAATGTCAATAAAGGTTTTGTAAATGATTTGCTTAAGTGAATGCTTAAGCCTTGAATGCGCACTGATAGAAATGGTGGGGATCTTAAACGTGAAGACAACGCTAAATGGTGAGTTCGTGGACTTGTGTAGTGGCAAAGTATGTTCTCTTTTAACTTGAAATAATAATAATTAAATTTACTTACCATTCTACGGCTTTTTTTTACTAAAATTTAAGCGATTGTAGCTGAAAAGCAGTCTGCGCAATATTTGGAGCTTGAATAATTCAGTTATCTCTTCATATCAGTAATATTTGCCTCGTTGCTTTGGTAATCAAATCTCTGGAATAGTTCTTATTCTCTCTCTACGATATTTTTCTCTCACTGCTCTGCCTACATAGCCCAGCTGTACAGTAGACACAATGTCAGATAGCTAGAAACATCTAGTTTAGCGTAAGCAATTACAGAGAAGCATTACCCAGAAGCGCTTAACTGGAAAGCGTCTGTAAAGCTTTTTTTTCTAAAAAAAAAATAAAAGCTAAGCATATCATAGATACAAAATTGCAATATTTAGAGATTCTTAGAATTGTTAGGTGATTAGTTAGTCCGTATGCACTTTATCTTTAGAGTGTCTAGTTTAGTTGAAAAACGGTAACGGATGGAAATAACTTTCTACAGCAAGGTCTGCAGTGCCTTTCATATGCTAACGACCATAACAAGAATTTTTTTTCCTCGAGAAAAATAATACCCACATAAAAAAACGTCTCTATTTTTTCTATGGAATTATAGCTTTTTGAAAGACATAGGCTTTTCAAAATCTTGCTCTCCGTTACTATTTTTTCTAGCAGTCGATTAGGAAAAGTAATTTCTTTACTTATTCAAATATTCTCAGTATTCTCTTCATACATTCTCAATAGGTACTGGTTTCCGGAGTAAATACCTATTATATAAAATTCGAATGTCAATTTTCTGTGATTTTCCAACAAGAATATGTTATATGTAAGTTTTATTACCAAGGTTGCATTTTATGGTTGTATTATGTAAAAATTTGTATCTGTTCATAATTTTTTATAAAAGTTTGATCAAAAATCGCTTAAAAGTTTAAACTATTTATTGAAAAAATAATTATTTTTTACTTCACGAGCACTGTCAACGAAGGCGTGAGAATTCCTCCAATCTTAATATCTTAATATCTGGCAGCGTTATTAAAATCAGCTTATTGTCAGAGTAGATTTTCGAAAACTCCACAAGCTCAAAATAACTCAACTGGAAAACAGTTCACGCGCTTAAATTAGGCTTAAGCTGTGTGAAGGCAATCTGTGATGTATAAAGATAAAAGACAATATTAAAATAACAGACACGAAAATATTTATGCACTCAGCTGCAACAATGAAGATGAGTTTATGAATCACACAATTAAAAATTGTAATAAAAATATTGGGAAAATGTGAGAAACAAAAATAAACGAAACTGTGGCCGAGAATGACAGGCAAGCGCCAGCAGCATTGTAGTAAAAATGAAAATAACAATAATAAAAACAAATAAAAGGCTCGACAAACAAGTAATAATAATAAGAATGAAACCAACAGCGAAGAACTTATGAAAGGAGTCGAAAAAAAATCAAATAAAAAATGGAAAAGTAATAATTATTGAAAAACACTTCAGAAAATGGGAAAAATATTGTTGTTTGTTTGTATGTGCACATACGGTAGAGAGTACTAAGGCGAGAGTGAGGAGAGGAAAAGCGGCAGCAGTAGGCGACAGCAACGAGCGATGTGGAAAATCGAAAACCATACTTGACCTCAACTGGAATGTAAATAAATAAAAGCTCTTGAGATTGCAGTGGGCAAACAAATGCCGCTGTTGCGCAGGTACACATACACATACATGCAACACACGCTGACCAGCGCATTCTATTCAAATATATTTGCGAAGACACATGCAGCAGCAAGACCAAATCAGTCAGCAGCAGCCAGGCAGTTGTTAGCGCGACGATTGGCGGCAAGCACAGTTGGTCAAACGCCAGCAGGCAATGCGCTTAACAAGCAGAACAATGCATTATTGAGGCATGTATGTATGTGCGTGTGCGTAGCGTTAGTGGCAGTGACAATTGCAGCGGCAACAACAACAAGCGACTCTACCAGTATGACAACAGGAGAAAATATATACATACTTATTAGTGTGTATGTGTGTGCAATGGCATCAGTCCGGCACTTTCCAACCTCTTGGCCCCGCTACGCAGAGATTTCTACTCTTCCATGTTTCTGTTTTTTTTTGCGCTTAACAATTTTCCCTTTGATTTTTTGTTCTTTGATTTTGATGCTCAGCGCTTGTATCCAGCAATCAATTGTGTCTGCCCGGTCGCCTGCTTGATTGCTTACATACATACATACATGGCGCATCCAACTGTCGAACTCTTTTGCTCGCCTGCCTTCGTTCATTCATTCGCTTTTATCATTGTTCCCAGACATATTGGGCTGTTGATGGCGCTAGCAGTTTGCTTGCTTGGCGTCTCCTGTCTGCCGTTACGCCGCACACACACAAACAGATTGAACTACAACTTTTGTAAAAATTGTCGGAGTTTTCACCTCAAACTCGCACCTAAAGGTTGCATTCAAGTGAATGGTTGGCAATTCGAAGCGACGGCCGGCAATTTCCTATTAAAATTTCCATTATTTTCATTGAAACGATAAAAACATAAATGCTATATTAAATATATAAATGTTTATCTCCGTATTTTATTCAATTTGCATCCGCTCAGCTCAATGATTCTACGTGTCCGTTCAGTGAGTCCTTAACCTTTGTTGATATTCAATGTCAGTGACACTGAAAGCTGACATTTTTCCCCAACGCTCGCCCCCACCTTCACACAATGATATCCTGCACCGCTCCATAGTCCTATCAGCAGCCAAGCAGCGCACCTTATCCCACCGTCCGTAGCGCCGTGGCGCCGCTCATTGCGCTTCAACTTCAATTTTAACTTCAACAATAATTTGTTGCCGGTCGCCGCTTTGTCCAGCCCCTTTTCGCATTTATTTACGATAGTTCATTTCTATATTTGTTTTCCATATTTGCCAGGCAATTATTGCAGCGCTCACTTTGTTGACTGCTTCGTCCGCTGCTCTAGTAAATTAATCTCGACTTAATTACTTTTTCATATAAATGCGTTGTCTTTGTTTTTGTTTTTGCTTTTGTCTTTTTCCATACTTTCAGACTCCTTGTAAAATGTCCGTCCGTCGCTGCAAAGTCTGTTTACACGGAATTCCATTACTTTGAAATGATATTTACTTGATGCAGGCAGGCCAAGCGTTGGCGTCACAACATCCAGTCTACAGGCGCTCTTTTGTGCCAGCGGAATGCTCTGTAACGTGTGCGCATGCGTAACTTTTGCAATTAGTGATATTGGCAATGCCTCATGCTTCGCTCTGCTCTCGAACTATTTTTGCTCCACTATAAGTGTTGTAATAAAGCTGCCACATTCTGGTGCAAGCTTGTAATTATTATTTGTAACTACATCAAGGTCTTCGAAGAACCTGTCTATTAATTTAATTTTATTTATTTTTATATACAAATATTTTATGTTTGGAAATTGTGATATTTAAAAGTACGCATTCTGCAAATCTAAAAATTTTTGAGGTTAGGTGAAGTTCATGCTGTGTCCTTATATATCCTTGAAACCAAAAACAAACCGTGAAAGAATGAGTGTTCTTTGGACTTTAGACAATTTTTCAAATGAAAAGTACCATATTCACTGAAAGCACTGAAAGCTCATTTCTCATATAGTTCAAAAGCGCTTAAAGCTTAAACTATCTAAAATGTTTTCATGAGCGCAATCGATTATCAATTGATTGACACAATAGCTACTTCATATAATAACAATTCTTTTTTAAAAGCTAATTATTGATAAGCGATCAATCTCAAAAACGATATTAAATTTTTGCGAAAAAAATAAATTATTTTATTCCGCGAAATGTCACATAAATCTAATAAATCTATTACGCTGTGATTTATCACGACGAAAAGAATTCACAACGCAATAACAATTAGACTTCAACCTCTTGACTTTACGCCTTCACGTGCTGCTACGAAAATATCTCTGATCAAAATCGATCAGCACGACGGCAAGCGGTGAGCAGCGATTAGCAAGCAACACACTACGACCAATGGAATTTCAGCCACTCTGCACACTTCAAAAATTCTTCCGCCCTCAAAGAGCACCTGCCTCGTCGTGATCTTTACGACGCGATAAAAAATTCTCGGCCAGCCACTGCCACTGATTAATTTATTATCGTAATTTTTTTAAATAATATTTTGCTTTGTTTTTCCCGCTAATTGACGAAATTAGTGGCTGTCTGAAACACTTGTAAATTGTTTAGTTATTTATGGAGCATATGGTTGATAACCTAGATTTTGTAGTGCTCCTAGTTTCCAACTTTAGTGGCTGGGGTGAAATGATTTAAACCCACTCGTGCTCCCTGCAATATTTGGTATATCTCATGCTCTTTTCCACCTTTCTACTAATCAATATGCTAACTTTTGTCACGAACAGTTAAAATTAGAGCTCATGTATTAACTTGCTGCTTACCGAAAAAGTTCAAAACTATTTATATACAAGTATTTCGAGGCTAGACCCTGCACAGTGGTCACATAAGCGCATAACAGTAACGTTTCGCTTTATTTATGCGCTACCCATTATTAATTAACATTATATATGTCACATTAATAAATTACTTCAAATTTTGAACCGGAAAATAATAAGATTGCTGGAAGTAGTCATTGAAATTTAATCAAGTGGAGCATAGTTAATAAATTTAAAAAAAAAATCACGATTTTGTTATAACGCGGAGATAAATCGAAAAGCCTAACTGCTGAAGGTGCGCACCAAGCGCAGTCACATGTCACATTGTAAAAGCATTAAAAAACGAATTTAAAGGTATGCCGTGCATGTAGCAGTGTATCGCATGCGAGAAATATTTCAGCTGGTATGAGTAGTGTAATCAGTAGCAGGAAATAAAAAGTAAATTATGCTGTTTTTAATTTAATTTATTTCTTTTTGATTTTATGGTTGCGTTGAATGCCAATATACACATACATGTGCAGACAGACAAACATATTTCCAATGAAATAATTAATATTTATATGTGTATTTATTGATTTTCATAATTTCCTAATAGAAAAATGTCAACGATGCATGCAAAGGGACAACAACAACTGATTAACATAAATGTGAATATAATTACTAGCATATTACTTACAGTTACTCACAGAAATGATCGAATGCCGTTCACAACATAACCGCTAAGCTGGAGGAAAATGCGCAGTAAATTCATCACTTAGCTGTTTGGATTTTGAAATAAATTTTTAAAATAAAACAATCTGAGCTGACGGCAGCTAATGTTCAAATTTTTAGCAAGACCTAAATTGTGTCTTAAGCGGTTATATCCACTTATGAATTTCAAAAAATCGACTTTTTTCATATCTGTCGGATGTATATATTATTGAATATATGCTTCGAAAATTTTGAATTGATCAGGCAAATAGTTTTGGAAATATGAGTGCATTTATAAGCATTTTTTAACTTAGTGTTATCAGCTCCCAAAACTTTTAAGGCGTTCTTTCGAAACGCTGTTTTCTGACCCGGTGAAAAAAGTTACTCCAAAACGGCCGAACCGATCGACTTGAAGTTTTCACACAATCTGCTTAGATATATGTGTCAGTTAATTATCGAAGGTATAATACTTTTAATAATAATGTTTCAAGCCACATAAAACGATTTTTCGCGGAAAGCTGCCATTTTGTCAAAAACCAAAATTTGTTTAAGTTTATCGCTGATTTCTGAATTCATCTCTTGCACAAATATACATTTTTTGTTTTTAGATTTGAATTAATTTTAAGCAAAAAAATCTTGCTCGTCGCCTAACAACTTCCTTCTGAGGTTCTCCATGTAATCGCGAATATAAAATTTTTCAGAATAAATTGCCAATTATGCCAAACAAAGACATATTTTTGTGACTTGTTCTTAACGCTATTTAGGTGGCTGTGCTTAGAATGTGTGGTTAAAAAATTCTGCAAGAAGAATCATCTATCAACAACCATTTTGAAATCATCTTTACCAAAGAAAGCTCTTGTAACCAAATTGCTTTCGTTTTACTTTTTTTGAGCAATAAATATTATATTAATTAATTTTATTAGATTAATTGGACAGCAATATCGATTATCTTAAGCTGTCTAACCTTTTAAGCGTAGAACACTGTACTGAACAAACTATCGTACCAATAATGTCTGATTAATCTCATAATTAATAGAAATTTAAAGAAAAAAAAATTATTTCTAATCATAAGCTATATAATAGCATGAAAAGGTGAAGCCTTTCGAATAATTAAATATTACTCGTTGTTGTTGTTGGCATGGTGTTTCACTAATTCTATTTTACGGTATTTTTCCGATGCTTTATTTGTTTAGTTATGCAAATTATTGTAATGGCATTTCAGTGGTTTTATTGTCGTAGCATTTGTTTCGTTGCTATTGTTGTTGTTGCTATTGGCGTTTTACTATCTAATAAACTCATTATGCGCTTGTAAACAAACGTTGATGGCAGACGTCCCACCAGCCACATGCCGCTCGACCGCTTAGCTTAACCGTAAGCCATTTAGCCACTGTCCGCGTTGCTCTCTGCCCTGTTGCTGGGCCAGTGTTGCCCGTAACTCCTTTCTTACATTGTAGTTGTTAGTTGATTTTAACGATTTTCGTTGTAATTAGTTATATGCTGATTACTGTTTGTTCGTTGTTCCCAACCGTTGACCAAACGCGAAGTTTTTGTTGCTTTATAGTAGTTGAGCTGTGCTGATCTATCTGCCCGTGGTATGGTGAAGCTCGTCAACCCTGCGGCCTCTTGCGCCTTTCACGCTTTTGCATTCGCCGTCATTTTGCCATTGCAATGCTAATTTTCGCATGTCTACTGTGGCGAAGTTGACAGTTTTCGATATTGTTTCAGCTGTGGAAAATTTAACAGAAAACAAAACGCAAATTTTTTTACCACTGCAGTGCAAGGAGAGGAAATTAAACGAAAGTTTCATAAAAAACATAGAAAATCTATTGTAGAAAACGCAAGTAACAGCCAATATTTACCAACGATAATTTTATAGCACGATTGATTGAATTTTATGTGTAAACAACGAAAACGTCAGCTTACGGTAAACTTTACAACAATTAGCGTTAATTGTGAGTTGAATGCATTTGGCGCCTGCTTGTTCATTAAATGACAAAATATCGCTATTTTTATCGATGAGGCAACAACAAATGCACACGAAAGCAAGTTGTTCATTCATGAAATTCCACGAATTCTTCCTTAGCGGTTCAAGGTTGGATAGTAATTTAAAGTTTATTTCGGAAAATACTGTAGAATTTAATGAATAATATGATTTTCGAGCACTCCATATAAACCAAATACAATATATCGTGAACTGGTTAAGTTGTGTTAAATGGGTATATTCGGCGAAAGAAAACCAAGAATTTCTATTTTTATGCAATGCGAAGAAATATTGATAAACTTAAAGAGTTACGTCCTGCATGTCTAAAAATAGGCTAACATTTTTAAATAAGAGAAAAAGATGCTCAGTGATATAATATATTAATCGAAGTAATATACTCGAGCTTTAATAACACCGAGTAATATCAATAGCTGCAGGTACTTAGCTTCAACTCCGCTTGCCAAAACGCGAAAAGCTTAAATTTCGAATACTATTCTAAGGCAAAGAAGTCTAAAATCAGTTCCACCCAAATCAGCACATTATACTAGGAAAGCTAGTACAGAATTTCACATACAAATACTAAACGGGCAGCTAGCAGCAGGATGTATGGAAGAAGAAAGAAGCTGGTATATACGAACGCTAGTCCTCACTATCCTTAATCAACGAAAGTCTAAATAGCTAATAGTGCTAATTAAGGCGAGACTCTGAGCAAATCAAGTGCATGACCTATCAGCTCATCTAAACGAGCTGAGCATGCCAACACGCTGTAAAATTTTGCCGGTCGGCTCTGGAAATTTTTAAGCGCTCAGCAATTTAACGTTTATCTAATTTGCTGCTTCAGACAGGAGCAAAGAACTGCAAACTCTACCATTCAAGATGTACTGCCGAAATTATCGTTAGAATCACATAGAAAACTGCAAAAATTAACACCACACATGCACAAACCGCTACACAAAATAGAAGATATAGTTATCGATATATATATTTCATATGTACTCGTAAGTGAAATGTGTTGACATAGCGGTTGGCGCCTTCACTATACACCGCTGATGACAAACGCAAATATTTGTACATGCAAGCCTCATTCAATTAACAATTTGTTGTAGAATAATTAAAAAGCGATATGAGATGAATGATGCAATTTTTATTAATAAAATACAACTATAGATTTTCAAGTTCGTATACTTTTACGATATTAAATTCCATGGGCCAGCGACTGGTAAGCGAGCATTGAAACTACTCTGTGGCAATATTCGTACTTTTAACAGAAATGCACCACTTATGTGCCTACAAGCCGGTATCCACACTGCAATCTGCCGCAAATTCGAAGATTATATCATCACTTAGACTAATCATTTATTAAAGTTTACTTAAACCGCTAATAAATGTCACGGAAAGCGATCAAGAAGTGTGAGAAAGAAAAATGTTTAATATATTTTATAGAATTATTTATCATTAAGTACCAAAGAGCTTTCGCCTAATCGCAGCCGTGATGACTTAGCCGCCAAATGAAGCAGAAAAAGAGAAGGCGGCGTCTAGTGATCCACAATCTCGCACAAACACTGATTAACAACAACAAGAAAAAGAACTGAAAATTATAAAAAGAATGCGCACGCAACACTTTAAACACTTGTAACTAGCAGGCAACAAGGCAGTGTGGCAAGCGCACAAATATCGGCCAACATAAAAAGACAGCGAATCTTGTTAGGCTACAAATTGCCAACTAAAAGTAGCTAGTAATACGCTACAAAAACAACAATGCTGTTTAATAAGTTGTTGTTTGTGGCAGCAACGGCAAAACACTTGTTAATGCTGTTGCCAGCAACTGCTGGTAGCTGTAAAGGTAAGCGTGTAGAATTGACAAGCAACAACTATGCGACTAACACCGAAAGTAACTGGAAAAGCAGCACTTGCAGCACTTGCCACAAAATGCCATGTGCCAGGTTGCACGTTGCACGCTTGAGTTGCGCCAACGCAGTATTGAGAATTTCAACCACAACGTTCAAGACTCGCTTATTCTTAAACTTTTATCTTCTGCTTCTTGTTCTTCGTTTATATGCCACAACGCGATTAAATACGCCTGCGTCTGTGCCTACAGCTAATCCAAGCTGATCCTACAAGTAGTCGTACAACACCACTACTAGCGCAGCGTATGTGGTAACACAGCCGCGTGTTGTGGTTGTGGCTGCCACATTTTACGCGATATGATTAGGAATTTAAATGCTTTTGAATTATTAAATTAGTAAATATGCGCAGATAGCACGGCATTTTGCCAGCGCCATCGCGAATGCAATGTTGCAAGCGGCATATACAAGCGCAGTTGCATATACAGCTGTGCGCGCGCTGCTGCGTGCCAGGAAGCGCTTGTGCCGCAACAACAATTTCAGTTGGTCAGAAACCAGTTGAAAGTCTATTAAATGCTTATTTGCAACAGCGCGCGGTGGGGGCGGCCACAGTCAATTTCTGTCTAACGAAGCGCAACTAAACGCAGCACAAAACTGCACTACGGCTGCCTGTGTTGTAATTACCACGCCGTCGAGCTGCAAATGATTCGCGTCCTTGCAGTTAGCCGCCTGCATTGATCGTTCGTAGGCGATTCTTTTCATGCCACACAACACATTGCGCTCCACACTATTGCAGTTGCACCTCCAGATATGCAGCCAGCCAATGTAGCGGCCTGCAATACTTGGCGCGCCTCCTCCAACAACTTCTCCGGTAATCGAATCTATCAATCTGTGAGATAAATCTTATTTTCTAATCTTGTTATCAGGCGATCAACAACCGATCGCGCGATCGTACGCTTCACTGCTAGCATGAAATCCAATTGCCAATCTTGGCTGTTTGACTGCTTGGCTAGCGGACTGCCGCCTGCAAACTCAACTTGCTGGCCGGTTCAACTGCTTGCCTCAGCTCGTTGGCTGAGTGCCCCAGTCGCGTGCGCCTGCGCCTGCTTAGCGCGTTAAACACTACTTAGAAATTTAGCTACACTTTTTTCTACTCTTAGTAGTGTGCAGCCTTGGCATTGCTTGTTGCTTTGCTATATATATGCATAGTTTTCGTTTCTAACTTTTGTTTTGCTGTTTGATTCACTCATTTATTGGGGCGTTAGCGGGTCTACAAGCTCGCTGCCCGGTTGTTTGGCTGCCCAGTCCGGCCATTCGACTTCGATTTTCATTATAACCCAGCATTGAGGCGTGTTTTTAGCAGTTATTTACATGCAGTTATTATGTAAGTATGCGGTGAAAATAGCGTAAAAGCTCATTCAATCGCAAATGCTTGCAATTTTTTCTCTCTTTAATGTTTATGGCTGACCGAGACCATGATCATTGATCGTGCAGTCATCGGAAGTATTGCTTATTTAAGAAATGCTGTTTTTTTTGCAGAACCCAAACAGGCTGTTAGTGGTAATTTATTAGTGAGATCGTTGTTGGCGTGATATTTGGGAAACACGGCTAATATCTTTAAGGTCCAGTTCGTTTATAAAAGAGTTGACCGAGACCAATAGAAGGATTTTGAGAATCCAACTCTTTGTATTGGGGATATAAAAATATTACTAAAATTGAGTTTCGCTGCACTTCATAAAAGCTTAGAGATCAGTAAAATTATATGAAATGCAGCACAACTCAGCTTCGAGCTCATCTAAAATCATGGATCTTTAGGATCGATCGATGGTTCAATTTTTGCACGCCATTTGTGCACAATATTCATATTTATTGTGCTTATTCTACATATAGTAACCGACTTCGATTCTTTAGCTCATTAATGATTTTTCTAGCCACGCTGGAAGGCAACATATTAAGTGCTGATCTCTTTACACATATCTAACCTTAAAATTATGAAAGGCTCGCATTTTCCACACCTCCCCTACCCAAAAATTTGACAATGAAATACTGCTACAAAATTACTTAGTGGCATTAAAGACAATATATCAGCTTTCATATTACTTTTATTACCCAATCGCTTCTTTATGCGTGTTGTATGACTCAGCCGCACTGACCAGGCTCCGAGGCATGCGTGCCAATTAATGACAACCACGCGTTATGTTCACTAAATTATTAAATAAGCGCGGCAACAAAAGCGAAAGTTTTGACCATAAAAACTACGTTAAAAGCTGACACGCAACTGCCTTGGGCTAATGAAGCGTGGTTATAAAAAAAGTAAGTCGAAAAAGTAAAGTAAGAAAAACAAGTGATGTGGCACGCATTATCAGAATTAAGCGTCAGCTCGCCTTAATACTAAGCAATTCACTTATTTCCTTACATATAAAAATCCTTGAAGGCAAAAAGTCAGCCGTAATTCGTAGGCGTCATCAGCGAACCGGCAAAAGTCGACGTCATCAGTTGTCGAACTCACTTAGCAACCAGCAAATGGTTACTTTCGCATTGATCATAAAATGTTTACACATACTAATACAAAAAGTAAATATAAATTCTTTCCATACAAAGTTTGTGAAATAGAAAACACAAATAAAAATAACAAGTATATAATATAAGCGCGCAAAGCCGACAGGCCGCGAAAAACAACGAAACGCCACGAATGACAAATCATTTTAGTGCTGTCATACTGCAAATATCAGCTGTGGGCGCACTTTTATTCACGAAATACTATATTTTTGTATTGCTTACATGAACTCTCCTCATTCTGTCGTCATTACGACTAACATTACCATTATAACTAACCAGTAAGGCCAACATGGGTTATTCTAGTTTTTTTTTTTACTTTCTTTTGGTTTTGTTAGTATTTGTCCCACTCCTACTTGTCAATCTCCTGATTGATGTATCACAATTTAGCTGTTGTCATAACATTTAAGCGCCAACACACTGAAAGTAGAAAGTACTGCAAATTCATGGAAAAGCTACGTCAACTGCTAAATTGGATGTGTCTCAGAGTTCTTAAACTACCCTGAAACAAATTCTATTGGATAATATAAAGCTTATACAGTACTGATAATTTTTTACATATCTCAACAAATATAGACACAATTTATCTCAAAATCAACCTAAGCGAATATTCTGCTCATAACCCATTATTAAAAGTGATATTTCAAATAATTGCAAATAACTTAAATGATTAATAAAATATTATCAAAAAAAAATATCAAAAAAAAAAATATCAAAAAAAAAAATATCTAAAAAATATTACAAACCTCACAGACCCAAAAATGTACGAAATATAATATAATTTTCCCTGATTTACCTCTGCGCAACTTTTCGCTTATTTTTGACATTTTTTTAATGAATTCATTCGCTTTCGATTCAGTTGGCCTTTTGGACTCTCATTGGCTGTAGAGATTACTCGTTTTAAAGTATACCTTTTCGGGTACCCTACAACATCGATATAACTCAACTTGAATTCACTTGAAATTTTTTTAATGAATTCGCGTATATATGTTTATATGCCTATCCTTTAATTTTTATTTAGAAAGTCTTTGAATAATTTTTCAGTGTATGTTTGGTATGCCACGAACTTCATTCATAAATTTTTGGCTGCGCTCTAAGAAGACTGGAAAATTATTAATAATACACCATTTCTTTGCATATTTCACAACGCCAACGCCAGTTAAATACGAAAGCGAAAATAACACACAAAGAATTGATGACGCCAAGGCAGGACAATAAAAAATATACAAACTACAAGAGGGAAATTAAATACAAGCTCTGTACATAGCGCTTCCTAATATAAAATTCACTACACGCACATTGACTATTTTTTTGTGGACATTTCGGTTATATAAAATAATGAAGCAAAATCAATAGAAATATACACTAAAAAGGAATGAGTTGAATAGAGAGAAACTAAAATTTATTCAGTGAACGATAACCTAAAAATAAAGTGGATTGTCATAGAAAAGTTGTGTAGATATGTGTGCGTTTTATGGCCTTACTTCGCTTGGCAACAGTGGCGAAGTTAGTCCAATGTTTGCAGTCTAAGTACTATTTTAGTTTTATGTATCACAGTGGAGTCAATAGTAAACCCATTGCCAGTAGTCAGTTTATTTTGGTCGCGCACAAGCTGTTGTACTAAATAAGATACCTTGAACTGAACTTTATGTGTGAAGGAATTTTGTTTGTATTATGCGTCGCTTTGACTCAAGCACACAAGAATAATTTTGTGATTATTTTAGAAATACAGTAATATCCTTGAATAGATATTTTTGTTGGAAAATTATTGGCATTTTTTTTATATAAGCCAAAGCTTATTAATGGAAAATGTTGCCTACATCTAGGTGCTCTTCTAAACAATTTAACGAAGTCGCACTCCCATTCTTGGATAAGCTGTATCGAAAATAGTTTTCAGCGATTTACTTGACAACAATACTATTTACGACAAAATATTTTTGTACATACTTATTATATAACTGTATATATTTTCTTTGTGTTACAATATAAGTTATATTTTAGTTACAATATCGTTAGAAAGGATGTTATGCCAAAACTAAAATCGTTAAGTGCCTTTACTAACACTTTTCCAATAATTCTCCACAGATTACAATTTAATTGATTCTTTTTTCAAGGCTGCTTGTGACAGTGTATAATTTTTCCATTACTAAATGTTTAGTTTATTAGTACACAAGCATTTCTATTGTCTATATCGAAGCACCAAGTGTGCGTTAAATGCTGCAAATTTTTTTTATGCGACAATTAAGACAATAGGACTCGGGTTGTATAAGCTCTTTATATTTTGCGACGCAGCTGCTGAAAAGCTTCACTCAATTCGACCAGAAGTGGAAGCATACTTTTGGGCGTCTAAACTTTCTGCTTTAAATATGCGCTCAACTATGTGAGCCACAACTGCGCCTAGCGCATTAGCAACGTAATGACCCTAATCAAATTTGAATAGCGGCAGGCAGCTGCCTTAACCGGCTTTAACCGGCTGCCAGCTCAGCCTACCACATACACTTAATGCTTGCGCAATACAAGCGTCCCTTTTAACAACTTTCTTTCCACTTAGCTCTTCAAAATCTATCAATAGCATTGTTGCTTGCCAAACTTTTTTTCCTTGCTGTAATTATCCTTATCGGTATGCTTGCGCTGCCAGCAGCCATAAAATTCAATCAATGCCTTTATCTGTTTACCAATTTTGCTTTTCGCTGAATTGGAAAACTTTTATGCGCAACTCAAATTTTCGCAACTTTTTCAGGATCCTTTTTATTTATTTCTCTACTCGGAGTGTATAATCAAATACTTAAATTCAGGCTTGGCGCCGTCACCTTACCACCGACACGAACACATTCATGTTTTGCATATTCTCCAAGCGCTTGTTCGCCGTCTCCATTACACCGAGTGTCCTTTAAATGTGATTGCAACGTAAATTTCAAGCGATTATGTCAACAGCGAAACTTTGTTGCCGACTTTTGCGTCATTATGCGCCCAACGCCGCTGTTTCGCCAAAATCTCTTCAACTTCTTCTTCGCATGGGTTTTCGCGAGTCCACCACTCCACTACTACACTGGATATGTCGAACAATAAATCTCTTTTCTCTGCAAACTACGCCTGCGTAAGTCATAAAAATAGTTTGAAATTTTAAGCCTACGGCGGTGCGTCGGGCCGAGCCGACCTCTGCCATACACCAGCCAACGCAAGCCGGCCGATAATTTACACTCGTGTTGGAATGCTTGTATTTATTCACTTTTTGATGACTGCAGGAATTTCGTTTTAGCGGCACAACAATGCCGTCTTCTCCTTTCACAGGAGCTGGAGATGCGGATGTCTGCCTTCCCCATGGCGCTGCGTCTTGGCAGTGTGTCGTCAAAGCAGCTGATTATATGTAGGTCAGCTGTTTGTGAGTGCTTTGCTTCAGCTTTCGCTACTCACGAGTGTGTAAACTTTTGTATGACAGCAGCTATGACTCATAGGTCTCACACATGTGTGCATTGTCACCATTGGAATTTATTCTAATTTGTCATCTGCATAGAAATACGATTCGAGTTAGTTGGTTCGGCACAGTTTTCGTGGTCATAAAAATGTGTAATTTATGTAGTCATTGCTTTTGATGTTGTTTTTGTATATTTTATTTCAGTAGTTTACATAGTTTACCCATTCAATTTTATGTCTATGGTTTCTTTAACTATATTTTTAGGGTAATTTTAAAGAAATATTATTTTCAGACAATGTAAAGGGTCATGCATTTCGAAGATAGTGGCCTTTTGCCGAATGTGCCAACTTACGTACATACATAAATTCATATTTTGGGATACACTTTGTACACATATACTATATACTACTCTCATGTGTGTAATATGTAACTACTGTGCTGTTTTGGGAAATGCATACAGTATAAAAAAATTTCGTTACAGTGAAAGCTTCACAAGAGCAAATAGTTTTTATAATAGATTGATTGGAACTTTATATTGACTCAACATCATCCGGCAAACTTTTAGCATTTTGTTTTTCCTTATTATGGTTATAATAATTAAAATTATTGCCTACATTTAGGAGCATTTAACTTAAATTTACCGAAGACACACTCCTATATTCGTGTCAGTAAAATGATAAAACTAAAGATATTTAAATTATGAAAAAATTAGAAAAAACACTTGCCTCTTCATGGCCTTTTCATACAATTCAAATTAGACTTACCTCGTGGCAGCAGACAAAAATTATGTCATAAATTTAGTTATCAGCTTAGAAGTAATGCTTTTGAGCACACTATAATCCACAAACTGTTCGAAAATTTATTAGTATGCGCCACTCAAACTCTCATTGAAGTAGACAGAAGCATATGTGGCATGTGGCATGCGGCTTGTGGCATATTTGAGCAAACAAAAAACAGCTCATATATCAAAGGCAAAGGATTATGAATTAAAACCAACATTGAATTTATGAATTTCGCATGAATTATGACAGCACCCGGCCAAGAGCAAACACTGCGAAAGTGTAAAAATATTTGGCTGCCACACGTGCGGCTAGATATAAAGACACTATACACATACTTGTATATGTCACAAAAGACTTTATTACTGCGCCTCTGCATATATACATATTATATATTTCTACCTTTCTCAAACGCAAACGTGTTATTTGGCAAATATTCCAGCTCAAATTTTGCCTATTGCTCGGCAGCATTGACAAACAAATCAATAGAGTTTGCTCGTATGGGAAATTAAAGTGGGGACAAGAAATAAGTTGTCATATTTTCAAACGATTTATTGACAAAATATTGCAAATCATAGACAATGAAGCAGAAAAGTCATAAGCAATATGACAAAAAGTCGGGCGCATATGTTTATCTATGAAAATTTAGTGGAAATGCGTGTGTGCGGGCTGCAACATAACGTGACATAAGCGAAATTTCGACAACTGCAGCTGACAGGCAAAACAAAACATAAACGCAGCGCACATAATTACAGTTATATGGTATATAGGTATGTATGTATATTTGTATATGTTTTCTATATAAACTAAAAGTTGGCACTCCTGGAAGCAGTCAATTGACTGAGAAAACGTGTCTGACTACAATGACGGAAATGTGACATTTTTGCAAATATTGACAGAAAATAAAACATAACGACGTGCACGTGACAGCGCAACTGTCATCATTAGCGTCTTTAATAGACACTGTCACAGTGGGAGGGCTGCAAGGCGCTCGCACACGATTAGTGACTGCGTAACAATAACAGCAGCGGTCACACACTTCTGTCATTCCCTGTGGACTTTCCGAAATTAAAGCGAAATACCATTATTTGCCAAGAAGCGAATCGGTTATTATACATATGTGGCTTTAACTGAAAAGGCACAAAGTCATTTAGTGAAATTGGTTCATTACTTGTTCGTAAAGTTAACTGTTTAAGTGCTTCCTGTTAACTTTTCGCTTTTAATGTTTGTATTCATGTAATATTCAATGTATCACATTCTGGTATTGCTCATCTTGCTTCGTATATCTGATCTCATTTGCCAGTAAACAATTACTTTACACCAAAAAGACACCCCACTTTTCTCTAGAAAAACTTAGATTACCGCTCTCATCAAAGAATATACGAATCATGAAAAGAACAGGCACATTTCATTGAATGATTAAGGACTTTTAGAGGTACTATGAGAAAATGAAGTTTATGACGTCATACTAGCGTATAATTACAATAAAGGCATATTATATAGACATTAATCTTTTCCGTTGTTGCTCTAGTTATAATATTAGCATTAGGTTTTGATTTTTGACCTTCTTTTTTATTATCTAAGTTCACCTCCCCAACTCGCTATATCGTTCAATTATCTTTTTTTAACGTCAAATGTCAAAGAACCCAAATTTAATAATATATTTCTATATAGGTAAATGTATTTGCTTTTTAATAATGGCAAACCCACGAATTTACCGCTTTCTTCAATGACATTTTTATTATATTTAAATAGAAGAAATTATTTGGGTCTTCAAGTTTCATGCGTTCAGCGCTGCTACTATATATTAAAGTACTGCCCACCTTCTTCACATTTTCGTTAATCGATTTATTTAAATTTAATTTATTACTGATAGTAGCTGATTCTCAAGTGGCTCGGCATTTCAATCATTCCGCTGGCATGCGCGATAACTGTAGCACAGTGGTGTGCGTCCGCTGAATTTTTGTAAAAACAAATATTAATATAAAAAAGTGAGACAAGTTATTCTGTTTCTATAATATCTAACGGGACTCTTAAAAATATTTTTATCTATTATCTATTTTTCAGACATACTCGCATATGCACTGTTAAACCACAGAAACAAAGCAAAGATTTATTTCGAACAACTGTACGAAAACTAAGTACTATAAGTGCCTATGTTTTACTGCAGATCGACCCACTGTGCATATGATTTTCGCTACACTGGTGTATTACTATAAAAAAAAGTAGCAGCTATCTATGTTTAAATCTTAAAAGTTTATGTTATTAGGGTGTACCATATAGTTATAATGAGCTTAAAATGTTTTACTAATGTACCACTACTTTGTGATAAGCTGCAACAAAACCAATGCATTTCACATAAACAGAGTGTTTTAATTTTTCTTTTTTTTCCATAACATATTTTTAAAATTTTTTAAATGAAACAAAAAAGAACTATTTAAAATTTCTAAATTTAATTTGAAATAAAATGAAATTTAAACCAATAAATATATGTATATATATTTGAAATCCGCGCTCTCCCCTCAAAGTGCCACCTTGTTTACTCCTTCGCAGAAATATCTCGCTTCTGCCATGTCCTTTTTGGCAGCACAAGGCCTATAAGATGCTGGTTTTTCCACCTCTTTCTTGCCACATTATTGCTGACCTTATTACAAGCGCATAGCGCTTTTGTACTTTTCTGCAATGAAATGTAATTCGAAACCAATTTTGGACCGTGGCCAAATTGTCAAAAAACAAAAAAAATGTAATTCATTGAAAAATCTTAATGCAGCTGAGCATTGAAGCGGCCGCAAGCGGAAGTTGTAGCCAAAACAGGCACCCAAACACGCACACACGGGTTAAATGCATAAATGTACCGTTGCAAGTATGTTGCAATAAATGAGCGAGAACGCCTACTCATGCAAGCGTAAAAGGCCGCAAAGGATATACAAAGCAAAATAATGTGAAGACAAAGGCGTTGGCGGCGGCGGCGGCGACAGAAGCGTTGAATTCGCTACGCTTGTGCTGCCGGCAAGAACACAATAATGCTTTGTGTTGGTGAACAAGGAACGGAAGAGCATTGAAAACACCTTTTCAGCTACCGGAAAACCACAAAATTTTGCATGCTCCTCACTAACCGGTCGACGTGCACAAACCACCACCAATCGACTGCCGCCTTCATTGCATTTCACTACATTACATTCACGCTACCGCTCATTTGTGGCACGAAGTAGCGCAACTGTTTGTGTGCGTGTGTGTAGGAGTGTTGGTGCAGCGAAAAATGTCCTTTTTATTTTCGTTGAGCAATTCGTTAATCCTAAATTTATTGGCGCAACGCCCATTTTTGTGCTATTCGAAAGCCTATGCGCCTTTGTGGCACGTTCTATGTGACATGCAATTGTCGAACAATGCCAGCAACAATTTAATATTGCACGCCCTGCTCACAAATTAAATTCAAAAGCACTTTGAATGCTGCAACCAAAGGTGTGCAGCGAGTGGTGAACGGCTGCGGCGGTGTGTAAAAAGGTAAAAGTTTTCATTAAAAATTCCACCAGTGGCACAATAAAATATTTTTGCGGTCAACGGTAAATCATCATAAGCGACATGCAACATTTGCTGGGCGAAAGGCATGTTTATATGTTGCATTATCTTTTTTGTGGATTTTCCTATGAGTTCTCTGCAGCAGTCTATATTGTAAACATATATACTTAGTAGGGTGGAGCGAAAAAAAAATTTTTTTTGAGGGTAAAATCTGTAGATTATAATAGAAGAAAATTTTTGGACAAAAAAAATTATTTTTGGTTTAAACTCCTTACATGTAAATAAAAAATACCGAATGTGACGGTTTTTGACACAATTTTTTTTTAAACTCCAATTATGACCACAACATTTTTTTTTAAGTTGATAACTTTTAATTGGCCAGAAAGAGGACTCTCCACAGCTTCTAGAACACTTATCAAAAAGTTTTTACGAAATAAAATTTACTTTAGAACTGAGTGGGCCGCCTCTAGCTGTTAAAATTAATAAAAATAAATTGTCCAAAAATTTTCTTTTTTTATAATCTACAGATTTTACGCTCAGGCTAAGCAAAAAAAAAAATATTTTTTTCGCTCCACCCTAATATATATACATATATATGTGCGTGTGCAATTGTACGCCCATTAGTTTTCAGTCTACCTCTTCACACACAAACACATTCGCACTTTCACTATCATGCAAATGAAATGGAAAATTAAAATTTTGTTCTATTTCATGCAGAGGAAAGTGGTTGCCGTTGACATTTTTTGGTCGGACATACATTTTTCCAGCGTGCAATAGCGTTGCGCCCATTATTTATTTAATTTAAATGCAAATTGCATATTTTCGCCCATTTGAGAATTTAAAATAACAGCTGCTTGGAACACCCTACTGCAATAACTGTTATCCGGTATCAGATTTTCTCTTATAAAATATATTCAATTTTGCATAGTTCAATACGAAACTTTGGAAATGAAGAGACAGAGAGAGAGAGAGAGAGAGGGAAAAGCTTAGCTCAATGTGGGAGCAGTGACTTTATGTATTGAAACCTAGATCAAACAAATCTGAATGAAATCCTTAGCGTGATATGAGGTAATCGTGCGAAGTTTTCCATAAAAAATTATAGCTTCCTTTATGAAGGTTTCTCTCATTAAAAGCTGCTGAATCTTTCCTCCGGACTATCTAAACTTTAAAAGCATAAGTGATAAGCTTACAAAAAGCTTAGGTGAGAGTAATCTTTTTAAGCACTGAATTACATATGGAGATCATCATCAAGGCAGACACTGTCTAACAACTAACTGGGTTATTACATTTCTTTAGTGGCTTTAAGCACCCCCCAATTCACCTTACCGACTCGCGGCTTTATCTATTCCGCCATAATCTTTCATTCTCATTTCTTTATGCTCGCCAAGCAATAAACAAACGAAACCCGACCCATTTGCGCATGTTCCAATGCTTTCACGAAAGAATTCCATTCGAATTTCATTACAAACAACACACGTTGCATGTTGCATTCCTCGTCGACAGTCCCCAAGGCATTAAATAACGTTGTGGGTGGAAGATATATCTATTAATTTACTAACATGTTGCTAACAAAATGCCGAAGCGCAGCGCGATAGACAACCTGCGACAAGCGTGAACTTTGCCACGCAGTTGAGTTGAGTGGCGCAGCTGTGAGCCCAGCAAGCAAAGAAACCTCTAAACAGACGGAACCACGCGAGACCAACAGCTGCTGACCGGCAGCATGCGATTCACTGAGCTTACCGTGCAACAAATAAGTGAATTTTCGCTGCTTTCACATATACATACACGCATGCCTACAATGCTTATATATACGAATTTATGCGTCCATTTGTCTGCATATTTCACAGTTTAACGGTCTGACTAGCTGTCATATTTCTGTCTGCCTCGCAGAAAGTTGCTTCGCCTAACTAAAAAATAATTTGACTTTATGGTTGACTACACACATACAGTTGCAAGCATGCTTCGTCTACGCTTCCAACAATTGTATTTGCACTTCTCTTACCCCACCCCCCATTTCGCTTTCTGTCGGTTTGTCTGCCTTTGCCTTAGTGAAAATATATTTGTCTGAGTTTGAAATTTGCATTTATGCGCCCGACGACTACCTTCACCCACTACACCTACTAGCAACTCAGCTCTCACTTCATTCTTCGCCATCGCGTTAGCGTTAACTTCATTAAATTTGCTAGACACTCGAAATGGCGGGAAACAAACATTGCATTTTGTGGGTAAATTCGTAAGCGAAAGTGCCGAAAAAGCTTTCGTTTTCAAACGCATACCCCAAATGCGTGAATGTAATATAAGTAATCGAACTACCCATTAGGAAATATCAAAACGGGTTTCTGAAAATGGCATATCCAAATTTTCATGTTGTTGGCAGGACACTCTTGAGACAGTAATCAATTTTTGCTATAATTAATACATTCCACAAATACGTTCCACACATCAGCTGTTACTATTGTTCCACAAAACTTTAGAATATACCTGTTAAAGAAATTACAAATGTTTTATTAAACCATTTGAGCTATAAGCTCAGCCAAAGACCTAAAAAATATCTGCATTAAAAGCATATATGCTTTCTACCAAAGAAATTTCGAAAACAAACGCTTAGCATTTCGCATTGGTCTATTCACCTAACGAGTAATATTTTAACCTTACTGCAATTTTCCATATTCTGTTGTATTTCCTGTAACAGGATACATCGTTTGGGGCACAGACTTTTCTCCCGCCGAGTAAAAGTAATCAGCAAGAACATATGTATATAGCAGATGGAACATGGTAGCATATAAAGTGCTTTCGCTGGGAATGTAAGCAAACTTAAGAACTTAAGTGCAGAAACTTTGCACGGTTTTTCCATGTGCTGATATTTTCTATTCCGCTTTTCAATGAATAATGTAAATCATTTTCACTTCGCTGGAAGTTTATTGCCGAAAAAAGAGAAAGATACTTATTTATTGTGTGAAAACAGCTGAAAAAGGACAATGAAATTATACGAATGCCTGCACTTGTGGCAAATTGCTAGCTAACGACTGCACACATATGCGACTTAGACGTACTTTAGAGAAATGGACTGAAATTCTAGTATGAGTGTGCATAAATTCACCGAAAATATGCATGCCTTTAAGTATTTAGTTTCCGACACGAATAGTTGCGCTCGCGCGTCCACATGTATTCTAACGAAATTATTGCAGATTTTTGTTGAAAATATCCTGAGTAGCATTCATGACCGCGCCATTGCTACCACTTTATAAAACTTCAATTTCAATAGTAGCATACTTTTGGGGTGCAAGGTAAAGAAACTCATGCTATTAGTATTTATTGTCGGTTAAACTGTTACTCACATCGTCAGTGTGAATTAAATGCTTTGGGGTGCTTCGAAGTATTGTCCGCAACACAAACTACGCATACAAAAAGCAATTTCCATTCCTTTGCATTTCCTTCTATTGTACATATTACAGCAAGTGGCTTCGTTGATGCTTCGATTATACACGCATTCCTCCATTTCTTGTGGAAGTGTAAACATATGTTCATTGTGTTAATTTAAAACCGACCATAATGGCTTATTGATATGCATGAGTGCTGTGGGGAAATTCGTGCATGCTTTTGACAGCTTTTCATTGTGTGTTGAAAAAGCAATAAAAGATGTGGTGGAAAGTGGGTTGTGGAATTTGCTGCAAAAAAAAATTTCGTATTTTTTTCGTATAGTCGTTAGCGGTATGAGATAAATAAATAATATGGAAGACGAATTTAATTCTGTGCAACGTTTGGTGAACTTGTTTATGAAGTAATTAAATGAAGTGAGAACTTTGCAACATTGGGGTTAGCTAAATACCTTTCTCAATTCAGAATCATTTAAGTTTTTGCTTCGTTTTTGTCTCTATTAAGTAGAACTAAACTCGGTTGCTTCATACAAAATTTTAGAGTGCTACCTGTGTTATTTTATGTTAATAAATCGACGTATAATCGAAACTGGTTTTATAAAACTTTTCGAAACTTCTCACTTTTATGATATTTTAGACAGTTTTCACGCATTCTTAACCTCAAATTATTTTTACCCACTTTCCAACCTAAACTACCATCTAGTGAACATTGAATTGCCCAGTTTTTAACGGCTTCTAAGCGTAACTAAAGAAAGGTGTACATTAATTTTGCAAAACCGTCCTAACTTCGACGAAAAAGAAAGAATTACAAGCCTATTAACATAGTAGCGGCAACGATTCAACGGCAATCCCGCAAAACAACAACATTGACCAATTGACATAAATCTTACCCTTTTTGACAGTTACCAGCTTGAAGCATATTACCTGGTACAATTACAGCACACAGTGACAACAACTCACGCTCACATTGTATATAAATATGTACTATGGTAAGTACATAGGTTGGACCGCCACTGAAGCTGGGCATTGAGGCACTGATTACGGTCTAATTGCAATTGTCAATATCAGCTGGTGCCTGCGCGCTGTTTTTCCTCAAATTATGCACGCTACATAAATTTTGCAGCAAAAATCTCAGCAGATAGCAATATACAATTGTGATAAAATGTGGAAACACGCTTTTCATGCGCTGGACTCTCACTCAATTATATGCATAAGTGATGTAGCTGAGCGCCCAGGTAAACGCTCTGCTGGCTGATCCTGCACTTTTTAATCGCTTGCCGTTTGTATATATTTTTTTTGTTAATTCTTGATTTTCGCTCTGTGCGGCCTCACACTTTTTGCACCTTTTCTTTATATCTACGCTTGTCTGCTAACTGGAAATAATTTTCCGATAAATACGCTCGGCAATTTTTCTCTAATTTGGCGCAACTCTTAGCCGCCATGCTGTGTTGCACAGCTGATAAGTGTTCGTGTTATAGGCATTCGTGCTTGTAGTGGTGTTAGCGAGTTTCATTGAGCTGTTCGTTCCACCTTAATTTTTTGTTGAGAAGATTGCCTTTGAAGCGCCAATATATTTTAGTCACTTTGGTGGCAAAAAAGGAAAATTAAGTATTGCCGACAATTGTTTTTATAGCACAATTCCGAGAAGAACTCTTTAGCAATTTTACAAGCATTACCACGCACAATCTCAATATTTGCTGGCAGCATAGAAAAGAGATAACAGGTTAGCGGTAATTTCCGAGAACTTTTGCAACTGTTAGCTTATGAGCTTGTCAATTTTTATTTACGTTGTTAAATGTTGATATTTATTGCATGTAATTATTTTGAATGCGTTATCTACTGATTTTGCGTATTAAATTTTCACATTCAAAGTAAAGTTAATGATTTTTGACAAATATTTTTTATTACAATGTTCTTTTCTGATTTCGTGGTAATTCCAAGAACTTTGCGCATTAAATATGAGCTTAAGCTACTTGGAACCACGAAACCTTCTGGTAATTGAAATCGGTTACGAAATATTATTACAACCCAACATCACGTTGCACAGAGTATTTTTCATTTAACAGTTGTTTTAAATATTCAATTGAGATAGATATAAGAATCAGTTTATATTTTCCATCTCTCTACACCTCTTCTCTACGGTGACTTGTAGCTAGAAATAGTCACAATAGTAATTTTGTCTATATAACAAGTTGTTAAACTTTGCCTTCAATAACTTTCAACAGAATTACTGCATGTTTAATGTTACAATATTTATATCTATCAATATCACAGATCACTTATTTATGATATGATATAATAATATGATTAAGTTAGGTATATATATATATATAAATGTATTATAGTTTAAGTTTCAGCATTAAGTTTTATTGATATCTAATTCATACGTTGCACGTACATACTTCAGACTCAACTAACATCGAATTAGTGGTACTTGAATACAGTGCTCCCTAACAGAATCTAATTCCAAATCACTCATTATGCATACGTGTATTCACATGTTTAATCTCACCAAAGTACTGCTACCTTGTTCAAGTAGCAGAATTAAAACCTTTGTAAACCCAAATGCAACGTGATTATTAACATGATGCAATGGTCACTACTGAACCCAATTGTCCAAACGTATTATCTAACTCATTTATTGACCAAATAATGCAAAAAGGCGACAGCTTTGCTAGAGCGGCTCTACTTTAGGCGCTGTGGCTATTAGATCCACACAAAGCTATGCTAACATGTAAATAAAACGATTTTTTCTTTGTCAGAAAAAGTAAACAAGTAGAAATTTATCTATACATGTGCCGTTAGTTAAAAAATAATAAAAGAATAAAGAAAAACATACTCATGAACCGATAACGAATTCAATGAATTTGTTGACGGACAAAAACCCAAAACAACCGCAACAATAGCAAAAAATGTGTATATTGGGTCTATTATTTTAATTATTTTGTGTGTGCGTTTGCGTAAAACATGCTATTGAAGAGCAAATTTTTAGGCGGAGTAGTGATCTAGAAATAAATTTTTTTAATACCTTCGGAAAACACAAATATTCCGATCTCAGCGTAACCGAATATAACAACTGCCACGATATCTCAATCAAACGTCTGTCTAAGTACACATTAATAAAAAAAAACACATGTTTGGTAATTAGTTCAAGGCGATCACTTTGGAAACTTACCGATTAATTTTGCTCCAACAATGACCACGGAAGTGCCATTCTGACTGCACTAGGTCACGGTTAGTTATCGCAAACGCCAATTGATAGCCGCGTCCAAACACATTGGAGTGCCGGCTATGGCTGTGTTATGCCCATATACCGATGGGGCCGTACTACTCGTATTACAAAGATATTTTCGTTTAAAGTTTACGCGAAATTATCGCAAATAGAAAGTACAAGAATGATATATAAAATAATATCTTTTTGTAGTTTGTTTTCTGTTTTCTGTAAAGTTTATGAGGTGCCAGCGGCTCGACTGTGTTGTTTGTTATGATTTTTATTGTTTTGTTGACTTCTTTGCGAATTCGTTTTTTTTTTGTTTTTTTTTTTTGTTTTTACTTTAATTTAGCGCTCATTTCATATGAAATTATAGCGCAATTAAATAGCGCAGCAGGCGACTGTCACTGACCGCTTTCCCAATCGCCGATATGGTGCGGGCTGCAGTTGGTCGAGTGCCTGTTAAAAATGGGTTAGATGCATGTTGGAGTTTCATGGCCATAGATTACACGTACGACTTTATGTGTGACTTCTTGTATGTGTTTGTGTAAAGCCATACATATGTGGAGTTATATGAGAATAAACCACAACCAGATGGTCTTAATATCAAGCAGAGCACATTGTCATGACGACGATATGCAACAGTGATTTTATTTGATGCGGAATGTGGTATACAAACAACAAATTGCAACCAAAATTATAGGTGTTTTTATTCATTTTTTACAAGATATTAAAATGCTTACTTTTCTTCGAGAGAGGTGCTGGAGTTTAGCAATTTTTACACCTACTAGTTTATTTTATTAAAAGATAAAACAAGTTATAATAGTTATTCGTTGGAGAAGTTAAGTTTCGTATCTCACTGAAACATTCTCCGTATTGTATATTAGGAAAAAAATGTATGTTTCTGTTGTTAATATTTTTTCTACTTTTCAAGGCGTTTCACAGCACAACATGCTGTTGGAGAGTAATTTTTAGGCGGAAAAGTGATCTAGAAATAAATATTTTATTTAGCACCAGCCACGATGTATAAGATATATATTATATTATTCAATATTGCTTATTGCCAACCGCATATTTTTGCATAAAATGACATGGCCGAAATTCATTTCCTTTATAAAATTGTCGCTTGGTCAATAAAAATTTAGTACAGCTGCCACCAGAAAAGGTATTCCCCACGTTGCTGAGTCGATTATTAGCCAGCGTCGTTAGTTATTATGTCGAGTGCATTTATCGTATAATAAATTTCGTCTCATAAATTCTTTTCTATATCGTAATAATTACTTTATCGAAAATTAGTGCCTAGTACACATTGTAAAGATGGCATGATTTTACGGCTCATAAATACATTTATATCGTGTGTAGGTATTTATGTGTATACATTTATAACAATATATTATCATCGATAATTGAAAAAATGGCAGTAAATGAAAACAACAAAAGAATAAGGCGACATTATTTTAGCAACTTTAAAGAGTTTTAGAATAGTGGCGCATGTGAACTATGGATATATAATGCGTGAGCGGCACGTGCGCTGCTTTTTAGTTCTTGTTATAGGAAAAAAAATTTAACATACCAGATTTTGAGGGTATAAAAAATTATTAGTATTTGCTACACAACTTCAAAATTTTACTATACATATCACATGTATTAACATTATGTCGCCTGATTCATCATATTATGTTATTCAAGCATAGCTCACACCCTGTAAAAGAAATCTGTTTTTCACAAGTGTTCCACAAGTTCAATTTTGAGTCACCCCGCATATTTTATTTAATAACTGGTGGTTGAGCTCATTGATTAATAATTTAAAGAATTTCAATATCTTTCAAAGAACCTATGTGTCATATATTTGTAAAAATAACGGTGAAATTCCATTAATATGTGCAAAATATTTTCTATTTACAGTTATGTCAACGTCAATAAGCCAGCACACGAGCACTGCACGAAATCTCATTGGATCACCGGCAATCAATAAACAAACCAATACAAATATTTAGCAAAAATGCGCAGCACGTTCGGCGCAAAACGAAAAATTTCCAATCAAACGATAACGTAGTACGTGAAAAGTTAAGTAAACATATTTTGCGTGGAACCATAACGGTTGTAAGTACTTTGTCATTAATTTTTGTTCGCAATCTTATACCTACACACATACACACCTACACTTGTAGTCTTATAGAAATGCGCTGGAAAACTACCCAATACCTTGGGACCACCCGCCTATGACAGCCTAACAAACTTTACATTATTTACGAGGGCGGCATTTGTCATCACAAGCTTAAAAAAATATAAACGCAATTAAAAACAAAAAACATAAAAATAATAAATAGTTGTGGACATATTTGTGGTAATGCTCCGACATACATATATACAGACATGTACATATAGTATATATAATAGTATCACTCTGCTTTTATTGAAGTGCAATAAATAGCCGGGAACGCCTTTCATTACAACAGCAAATAATTACAAATAAATTCTGTTATATTTATACGTGTATGTGTGTGTGTGTGTACCAATAAAATTCACTTACACTTACACAAACACACATATATGTCAAGTCAATTAAGCGCACACGCACACTAGCTCACGACAGCCGTTGAGATAAATCCACACAAACTTTCAATGTAACAGTGTTATCAAGTCAAGCCGCCAACAACAACATGCCTGCAATTTAATGTCAGGCGATGGCCAAGTTTTCTGTACTGATTTTATGATATTTGAGACATTCTTTAGATTAAAATTATTGGCGACAAGTGCTTGAGAGCGACCAAATAGAAAGTAGCGCTGTTGGGTGTGAGGCAGTATAACTGTTGTTGCTGTTTTTATTCATTCAAACGATTGCAAACGCAGTTGGGAATGGGAAAAAAGTGGTGCAGGTTTGTGGAATTTCGTTACGTTTAGTTATGCGTTCCAGGGGAAGTGCGCAACCGATAAGAGATTCCAAGTAGATAAGTGGCCGTGACTGTGTTTCGGTGCAAAGAGCTGGAACGGGGCGCAGCGTGGCAGCCGTTAGGTGGGCTTGGCAGTCGAAGTGGTATTCAGTGACCGATATCATGATTTGAAGGTGTCAATTTTGTCAATGACGTGATAGATCGAACAGGAAGCCGCTAATTCAAATTTAATGAAAAAAAGTGATAAAATTAACAAAAGCGTGAACAAATACAGAATATGCGCAATAGAACCAAATAAATGTGAGCAGACGCATTTTTCGGCATGACACGCAATTTCGTTGCTATTTTTCACAATTTTTCGGCAATTTTTTTTTTTTTTTTTTTTGGAAACCCGTTTAAATGTTTCGTTAGAACAAATGGCTTAAAATAAAGAAATTTCTAATTTTAGGTGACTACTAAAAAGTCAAATAGTCACAGCTGTTTTCTTGTCTTCTGTCAACAGCTGAAGAAATATTTGCGCATACCAGCACTTTGTACCATTGTTGATTAACTTCTCCACACATATTTCTATTATTTAGCTCGAGTCTCTAAGGCAATAGCGTCAAATATGCTATTTTTCAGCGCACACAATTGTGTATATTAAGAAAATATTTACCACGAAACACACAAAGTCTATAAAGGCTTATCAAATACCGCCACAAATCTATAACGAAGTTGCAAGCCAAAAGTTCTAACATTTTAGGTGTTTTTCCGCATACGCACACGCACAAATCTACATTGATAGCAACATCTAGTGAAGGTCAATGGCAAGGACTCGTTGATATTGCTTGTTAAAAAGCAAATTAACAGACATTTGAAGCGCAAAGTGAAGGTCATACACAATTTCAACTTCGATTTTCATATATTTTCTGTAAAATTTAATCTTTGTTTTGAACGTGTTTTTCAACAAATGATAACTTTGGTTTCTTTCGCCTTTTCATTAGTTCTTTTATTATTTGGTAAATGTTAGCTTTTATCGCTTCAACCTTGATGTCTTCATTACCATTATTGTCAAACGAAAATTGTGTCAATTCGTCGTTATGATACGAGTGCTTTGCTCCCGTAATTTATGTTGTATAGTCTGTTTACTAAGTGTTAGACAATTGGATTGCCATTTTTAAAAACAGATTTCAATATCTGGTTTGTTAACAGCGTGTGACATTTAAATTATTTGCTATTTGCAGAAAAAAAGCCGTAGAACGCAAGCATTCTCGAATAATGCTTAATACTTACGAAAATTCCACAATTTTACTATAAATATTGCTGAACGTATAGATTTTCAATATTTACTGAAACGTTCTGTTTCTGTAAAGATTAAAGCTTGCTCAAATATGTTGCAAATGATAAAGTTTTAACATAGAATATTCTTGGAAAAAGAACGCCTGGTAGTAAATATACGTTGACGAATCTACCTACACCAAACCTAACTCTTTATATGGCAACCCTCTCTGCTTAAAAATAAGTACTCTCATTTTGTTGAAAATTATTAAACACACTGTTAATTTAATACTCCCAATAATTGCAGTAGCACTGAACTGATAAGCGCAAATATTAAATATTTCAAATAACTATTATTGCACACATTGTCTATAAATACCAGACGTTATTCCAAGAATCGTACACCTAGTAATATTCTTCAAAAAGCATAAAACACGAGTATGCCAGTAAATTTATGAAAACTACAAAAAGTGCGAGGGTTTATGTCAAAAAATTTATTTTTACCATACTGTGATCTAGGTAGTTTATATGTATTCTAAAAATCATGAGTGCATTTGAAGCAAATATTTGAAGACATTTTGCAACTTAAGATACATAGTGAACACGGAAAAGCTTCATCTTAAAACCAAATTTCGTTCAAGTAGCACACTTTGCGTCGCATCACACAAAATATCTTGTTGCCAACTTTTGCATTGTGATTTCATTCACTAGCATAATTCATTTACAATTCTCCAATGGTTTTAAAAGTTTATCTTATATATGTAATACGAATACTAATTCTATTATGAGTTATCTTTTTCAACTCATAGGAAGTAATGAAAGGGGCTTTGGCTGAATTTTAACAGTAAATTTCATAAAAAAAAAATAAAATATATTATTAATAAGCTTCTCCATACCAGTTTTTTGAAACATTAGGAATATTATTACACTATTTAAATACGAATTAAAAGAATAGAAACTAAATTATGAGAGCAAAACTTTCACAGACTTCAAAATCGCAAAATCTCACGGCTGTATTTTTCAATATAAATCGCCAATACGCAATTGGGAAACACAAATTTGATATTTGCAAATCAGCAGGTTGACATGATGTAACCAAAAAAATCGATAATTGAATTCCTGTTGCGGACTGCCAGAAATATAGTACATTTTGCTTAGTCATATTGCTTTTAACACTTATATAAACTGAAAAAGCTCCAACGAACTCAACACAATAAAATCACGGTGCGAATGTGAACATATGGGCAATATAAACTGAAATATATAATATATACTTATGCATTATATGGTTGTATGACCACATCCCATAAATAACTAAATATATTTGTTTTTGAATGTACTATTTATAGCCAAAATAAATATTTATATATATAATTTATTTTTTTTTCTCTGCATTGTAAAACAAAGCCTGCGGTGCTTCCTGCAAAAAAAACAGTGTCGTTATGTTTCGTATCGAATATACATCTAAGACGCATATAGGTATGTGTGTATATACTTGCACTTAGCCAATACCTTAACACAAGCATGCATGCTCATTTGTGTGTATCCACAGTGCTGCCACTTACATCCTACTTCGTGCCATATATCCTTTCTGCGGTTTTACGTTTGAGTAACTTTTCAAATTATGTGGCTAGATGTCCTGTCCAGACGCATATATTCGCATGGCTTTGCACCAAAACATTTTGCTTTATTTTTTGTTCTGCTGCGAAGGAAGTTTGTGCAAATGCCAGCTGCCGCCTTGCCACGCTTATTAACCACAAAATTCGGCGAGGCGCAAAGGATTTCATTTGCAGGCGGCAAAATGTCAGCACTTTTCTCTTCTTAGATATACATTTATGTATATATATTATATTTTATATATGTGTGCGTGTATGCATGAGCCACTCTTCTTTGGGCCTAAAACTCGGCGTCCGCCAAATCGTTTACAAAATCACAACATGTTTTTGTTGCTGGCACTGTGTGTAATTGCATATAAAATTCAGTAAACAGTTTTGTAACATGACTGGGCAATTTTCTTTAAGCGCCACATGCCGCCCTCGTGGTTTTATTGACTTCAGCTTGCTGACGTTTGTAGCGCTATTTACTTTTTTTGTAGGCGCAACACATTGACTTAGAGCCCAGCGAAAGAAAACAAAACTTAGAAAAACAACAATACAAAAATCTCTATTTACCTTTCGGTGGTTTTGTGTGGCGCTTGTTTTTTACGTCAGCTCTGTAAATAATTGTTTAACACATGCCAACCGCTTGACTGTATATATATATATATATGTATTGTATATGCATTTGCGGTTTAATCGATTTGCCATGCGCTACACGTCTTTCACCAATAATAACTATAATAAATGCATATTTTAGCTGCATGTGAAAAATGTTTTACTACTAACCATTTATAATCAATTTAGAAATCACAGTACTGAATTTTTGGCTGCGGCGCATGCGTGCATTATCTGCTGCACGCGTGTTAATTTTTGGGCAGACAGAGCGACAGCTTCGATTTACTACAGATCGTGCATTGCTGCACTTCTAAGTGCCGATTAAATGTGGTATTTGAGTGCCACGGAATTACAAAGTGATAAAACAAACTCCAAAGTTGAGGAAGCGAGCTTTTTGAGAAACTTGATGTTCAAATGCCACTAAGATACGAAAAAAGTGAATGTGTAGGTGTGAAAAAGCCTCTACAAGCTGTTCAGTAGTCATCTATACCTCATCTATCATCAAATTTCGAAACCTTTTAGCAATTAACCATCCCTTCTGATGAACCCTAGTGGCATGCTTATTAATTACATAAGTCTACTTGGCAAAAATTTCATTGAAGTTATGACTTGAAGATTGTTTAGTGTAAGTTATCTCTATACTTTTTTTTTGTGAAGATTTAACTGATTTTAAACAGCATTCCCAAGCAGCTCGTTTTTATTTTAGGTTAACTCCGACATTTCTGAATTTCACAAAATAATCTCGATAATTTTTACTAACTATTCTGCAGAGATCGCTTCGTAAAACTACACGATGATCTAACACAACTTCCACATTGTTTGCGCGGTCTTCAAATTGCTATTAAATAGTTGCCTGTTAAGTTAGAAAAATTTATTTTTTAACTAAGCATCGATTATTTTCTGCTTTAGCTCTCGGTTCCAACAACTGAGGTTCAGAGTGTCTTCGTTAAGTTGACAGAGCAACAAGTAAAGTAGTTGGAAATTAAATTTCGGTAGTACTTCTATAATCAAAACTCGTTGAGAACCTGTTGCAGCGAAATTTTGTAACATATATACATACACTAAAAACAACCAAAGGGGCGTTCGACTTTGTTCGTTATTAACACAAAAATGTAAAAAATTCAATTAACAGCTGTGCGCTAATTGCAGATCAAATAGGTGTGCTTACAAGGCATGCAATCACGCCTTGTGCATACACACACAGACACATAGACACCGATATATAAGTGCATGCCTCCAAAGCGCGAAATATGGGCTCGATATTAAAAAAGGCACATATTTTTATAATTATTATTCGTGAGGTTGTTAAATGTAAAGCAAAACAGTCGCCACAACACAGCGTCATAGGCAAGTTATTCAATTATATATAAAATTACATACAAGAAGAAAAAACGTTAACTTCGGTTGCACCGAAGCTATAATACCCTTCACAGATACAAAGGTTCCTTACAACCACTTTATTCCGATCTAATTTCGTGCAATAAAAAAGTTTTCCATGCAAGCACTTTACTCCAAAAGTTCAGTTTATATGGCAGCTATATGCTATAATCATCCGATCTATACAATTTCTTCAGAGTTTGCATTATTGCTTTAAATAATAATACATGCCAACTTTCGTGAAGATACCTCGTCAAATGAAAGAGTTTTTCACAAAATCACTTGATTCCGATCGTTCAGTTTGTGTGTTACAAACTTAGTGGCAAACTTAATACACGCTGTTCAGGGTATAAATATAAGTAATATACATGTGAGTGTGTGTGCGTCTCGCTTTATGAGCTCAACCTCCAGCCACTTGTGTTTGCCTTTCTTTGTGCTAGTAAACTCTCGCTTGTTTGTTTGTTGTACTTGTACTTCCTAGATCGCTTGATCTTGGCCGCTTGATCGCTTCTCGATCGTGCAGCCAGATTTCCATTAACACAAATAAAATTATATATTCCCTTCTACACACACAAACACACTCGGCCACATGCGCAAATTATGCGAATGATTCAATTTTCGCTCAATTGATTGCTGATATATTATATTTAAACACACACACCTATGCACATATATGTATGTGTGTATGTACACTTTTAATTTACATATTGTCGTATGTAGCTATTATAGGTTAATTATGATTGACCTTATTGGAATTTCGCATGCAAATGTGTCTGTGTGAATGTATCTATTTTACCATGTGCTATTTTCTTGTGTCCATGAGCATTCAGCGCACGATGATGATAGTGCTGCTGATATTGCTTGTCCATAACTCAATTAATAATGATTTTTATTTAGTTGGTCTCTTAGTTTTTGTATTGATGACTAATCGATTTCCGATAAGGCAAATATGCATGTAGCTAAGAGATCTGGTATTAAGCTGTCTTTTTGAGAAAAAAGTACGCTTCGGAATGTGTGAGGAGTTGTTTTATGAGGCAGATTAAAATAAACTAAGACCTTGTAATATGGTAAATGCCGGTTGCGAAATTTTATCCAGGTCTTGCCAAAAGTTGCAGAATCGCAAGAAAAAGCTCTAGCTCATTCACAAAAGATGTAGAATCTCTAAAAAGGGCAAACGCTTTGGTAAGTTTTGATCTGTTGCGCTGTGATCGGAAAGAGTAATGAAAAACATTTAGCAATATTCTGAGCCACACAAGGATGTATTTCTTTGGAGTGCGGCTTCTTTCAGAGAGGTATACATTCGATTGCAGAGCTGCTACACAGGTATTGAGCCCGCTGGCAGTGAGCCACCACTTGTTGCATAAGCCTTCTGGCCCAGAGTGAAACGTAAATGGGCCCTTGAACTGCTTATTCTTAGCAAGACTCACAACGCCGCATAGATAGGCGCCTAACTGAATACTATCCCATTGGCATTCATGCGACTAAAGGTTTAGGAGGACACAACTTGTCAAAGTTGCAATGAGGCAGATGAGGTGGAAACATCTAGGCTCTATCTCCTCTGCTGTCTAGCTTTCGTCAGAGTAAGGTTCTGAGTTCCCAGTTGCCCGGGGCATCGACTGGAATTATTATTAGTGGGATTACGACAAATCAGCCTAAATAGGCTAACTTAACTTACCCTAGAGTCCCACATCGGCCTAATCAATATACTCGTATAATCTTGAAAATAATTTTCTTTTCGTAGTTAGATACCATTTTCACGACGGGTCTTATAACTCTTATTTTTTTTTTTCCTCTCGACTCCATTTATCCTACTGAATAATACAAACAGCAAGGCTAATGACACCGGTCCCTCATCCCTTTCTATGAAATCTAAGCTTTCTTCTAAGAATCGCATTGCATGGTTATGAGCCAATTATGAAAATAAACCGCGTCGCTTCCTCTAATGAGCGACATTTCGCGCATTAATAAGGAAAAAGAAAGCCGCCTCTAAAAATTGATAAATATTGAAATCAGTTGCTTCTGCGATAATTAGCCGCACGAACGCGAACGTGAATGCGGCATTAATTGAAATTAAATTGAAAGTGGCAGCCAGTGGCGTCAACAGAAGCTGAAAACGTCGATGATCCGAACGTCTAACAACAAACTGGAATATCGGAAGCGACGCGCAAGTCATACAACAACCAAATGCCAGTTAAGACCACGAGGCAGAAGCGCGATCGGTGTGGCGAACTAAAAACACTTAGCAACACCAGCTACAATAGAAGCATAGACAAAGAATTAACTATGAAACGATTAGTTAAACGCTCGAGCAGGCGATGATAGCATAAAATGCCTACAAATGAGAAATTTAGAAGAGCAACAAAAACAACTGTAACAGCGCGTGTAAAGAGCTTAAGCATTAGGTAAGTGAGCGCACGCAAGAAAGTGCGAACATGTCTTCCAATGCCCATCGTGGCCAGTGGACACAATTAATGCGCGCGCATGCGCAGGCCTAGCATCTAATGCGCAAGTGTGCTGACCAGCGTGTGGTAGTGATCAACAACAAAACTGTCAATTTTAATTGAGTTTGATAAGACATGCGATCGCTGCGACGCCAGCGGCCATCGGCAGCCAGTGCGCATAGTCGGAGACATATGTGGAGCAGCGGTTAAGAGGGACAGTACAAAAAAGTGAGACGAGCAGCAGCGAAAAAACACAACAGCGCTGCGAAAAGTTACACCATCACAAGGCCAACACGAAAGACTTAAGCAACAACCAAGCCATATGCTTGTAACTCCATTTCACCACTGGCCTGACCACCAACGGCGGTGACTCCGGTCCTTTTCACGCCGCCAGCTACTGCTGGCTCTTGAAGCGGTTGATGATGTTGTTGCGGCTGAAATTTTTGCGGAGGCGATTTTGTCACGATTGTCAGCGAACGCGCGCTGGCTCTTGTAAGCAACAATAACAACAGCAACAAACTAAATTAGTTGTGTATGTGATGCAACTGGTCTAAGATAGCAAGTGTTTTTGTTGTAGTTGTTGTTGTTGTTAGCGCTGCGTCCGCTGAGTTGTGGCCCACAAAATGCAATCACGAACCAATTCGATCCATTAAACTTTGAACGGTAGGTGCACACACATACAACCACACGCATACATGCACGCGCTTATGCACAAACAACAACAAGGTGTTTGTTTGTTTTGTTGTTGCTATAATTATTTGTTGATAGGCTTTCTTTGGAAATACAGCGCACCACTCACATCAGCAACGCCACTGTCGCCGCGCTCGGTTGGAGGCGTACTGCTCTGGATAGAAAAGAAAGCAATAAGTACAACAACAAATATGACTACATCAACAGCTATTACAGCAACTAACAGTTGATGGGGCTACCCAGTTTCACTATGTCAACATGGTGCATATTTTGTTGCAGCGAGGCGTTGTTGAATTAGAGCGCACTGTGGGCCTAATTATGGCAATACGGCAGTAAAATAAAAATAAATTAACTCTATGGATTCAATTTCCAGTTAATATACTAGAATTTTGGGAAAAATATGCAAAATGTGTGTCTTATAAATATTTTATATCGCTTTTTGACACCTTTTATTATCAAATATTTGTGCAGGTGGCAGCGCTGCTTAAACCACTGTTTATAATAACATTATTAAAATGCTATAATTGTCTAAAGCGTACATGGAAGTGGTCATAAAACCAAAAAATTAAACATTTAGCGTTTTCGAAGGCTTCAAATTTTTGCAAGCGCATTTACACCATTTAGCCCACTGTAAAGCACCAGCGCCAACTATGCTCACCTGGAAATAATACATAAACCAATATAGTATATGCGTTATATTGACTCTTGGTGTTGTTGCGCGCCACTATTGGAATTTGCTGTATTTGCTGTTGATTAATACCAACAATAGCAACAACAAATACCAAAGAAAAACAATAAAAACGTTCGTCTTTGTTCGCGGCCATCACCAATTACCATCACTGTCAACAACGCCATTGCCAACGCCACCGACCGCGTCGACCAACGCCTCGCACAACAACACACACACACACACACTCACGCATATTGCCAGCAATGGCGCACCGGCAAGTGGTGCGCTGATGGTGTTGGTGTTGTGGTCAGTCAAGTGCCGGTGATTGCTTCTTCATGGGTGGCATAAAATGTTCAAACATTTCTGCGCGCATGCGCAATGGCCATGCAACAGCCCACTAGCTATATTGCCGGCATGCGGTAACTCTTTTCCGCACAAGAACGGGCGCTCACCTCTTGCACCGTTTGGCATTTCTTGCCTCGACATCGCGGCGCGCATTCTTTCCGCGCTGTCATTACGACATAATCACTTGCAACGCTTCACATTTACAGCAGATGAATTTGTTGCACGTTGTTGTGGACAATTTTCCGTTGCCACATTGCTTTTCTTTGTCGCGTTGCGCTGCGTTCTTAGGAAAGTACGATCACTTTTTACTGTTTTGTTGATGTTGTTTGTTGTTGTTGTTCGTGTTGGTGTCTCCACTTTTGCGGATAAGGCGTTTACATGGTTAACTCGAGCTACTGCTGCCGCTGCTGTTTGTTGTTGTGTAGTTGCTGCCGCGCGACTTTGTATCGGCTTTATTTTGTGTGGAAATTAGAAAAACGCCCCATTTATTCGCACCGGCATTCACACGGCTTCTATCTCTAGCTAAATATTTCGCTTCCTTGGGGCTGGAGGTGTGCCAGGTGAAGTTGCAGTTACAGTTTGGCGCCTAATATGGTGTAAATTTAAATGTTTAACATCGCTGCTGTTTATTGTTGTTGGCGCTGTGGTCGTTTTATCAATGCGGGTTGCTGGCCCCGAAAGTTGGTTGAAGGAGAGAAATATTTTGTTTGGAAAGTAATGATTGGGCTTTGTGGAGCTGCAGCTTGTGAACTTTTGCAGAATTCGTTCGATTTATTTTAAGAATTTCTACAAAACCTTACGATATAACTATAAAACTAAATCTTTCTAAAGACCATCTAAATAAGTTTCAAGCAGTGGCAATTTTGTAAGCAGAAAATTTGGAAAATGCCAAAAACAGCAGAAGACTTTGAACAGAAAAACATGCTGAACTGAATTTAATGGAATTGAGGTTTTTATAAATATATACTACAACAAATATATAACCTTAAATAAAAATTTAAATTTCTAAAATCTAAATATTCTAGCTATTGTGTATTTCAAGAACTTTTTTCTAAATTCTAAATTCAATGCACGAAAGTATTGTCGTTTATAATTCATTAAAAGTGAATTTATTTTACAAAAAAATATACGTAAATTTTTAATTATGTGCAGCTGGCAAATCAATTCCTTCAAAATAAAAAATATATACCAGCAGTAGCAGCACTCGTTGCTTAAAATTCCTCTAGAAATCATATCAGCCTTTGCCTACCCTCCGAACCGCTTCATACTTCATGTCATAAATAACTGCTGTCCGATCGAATGAATTAACAAAAAACCACTACACTAATATGGAAAATGAAAAATATGCATTGGACACGCCCACAGCAACTTAATTGGCAGCGCGCCGCTGGAATGTCTAATGAGGTGCTGCAAAATGGCCACGAAATACGGCAGGCCAAAAATATCAACGCCAAAGCCGGCAGCCGACAGCCGGCATGTACGAGTAGCAGGCAACGAAAAGTGCCATCAACGCAATACAAAGCGGTCAATCAAATGGGCAAGCGAGCAATCAGTCAACTAACTGACTGATCATGCCAAAGCCGAAAGCGCGCACAACGAAAATAAGCGTACAACGCCGGCACGACGAACCAATAGCACGATGACGACAAAATGGTAGTAGGCGAGTGCGGCGTCGGCATTGGCATCTGCAACATTCTAAATTCAGAATGCGCGCCACGGCAACGGCAACGGGTCAATCATAATTCAAGTCATCCTGGGTGATCCCGCACAATTAAACTATGTGCTGCGTGAAAAGGGCCAAAGGAAGTTCGCTGTGGAAATATGCGGCGGTACAAATTTTGCTGCGGCAAATAGTGGACTACAAATTACAATAACAAAGACAACAAAAAGTGCGGTAAGTTGGCCGACAAATTGAGCAAGAAGCTGACAGGCCAACAACTAACCGACGCGCTAAGCAAGAAGTCAATGATGAGTGATCGCAAGAAGTAAGCCGAAAAATTCGTTATGCAGGCGGCCAAATTGGGAGGCGTGTAGCATGTGCAACAAGAACTACATTTTTATTAAAATGTGCAAAGCAAAATATGAAAAAAACGATAAAGCTAAAAAGAGGCATTAGATATATTTTTTTGTCGTAGAAATTGCAAAAATTATATAAATTTTTATATACACGTATAAAGTGAGACCACTAACCTAGTGTCACTGCAGCTGAGAGTTTATGCGTTCTAGCGGCATTAAACTCATGGATTATGATATCAGTATTAAAAATATCATGTTTCGAACAATATTTACCAAAACCACGTGATTACAAAACTAGCTTTTACTCGTTTAATTAATTAATTTTGACTCAAACACTAGATTCTAACACCAGCTAAGAATTTTTAAAAAGAAAATGTCAAATTCAAAATGAACTGTCATTTTTTCACCTCAAAGCAATCAATGGAGATCCAAAAACGATTACATAATAACGGTGCGCCAATCAATTCGGAAAATTAACATAAACAACGGCAGAAACTTACCGCAGTGTAGTTGGTAAAAAAGTTAAGAATTCTTGTGTTGAAAAATAATTTTAAACGTTCATTCAGCAATCCTTTTACCAACAGTGACTTTTCGAACTATTCTCCTCAGATTTTTCTCACCGATAAACCGGCAAACGAACAAATAAACTTTAACGAAAAATTAAGTAATACAAAAGCGGTGAAAAGAGTTCTACACTTCGTTGGGCGCTTAAATTTAAATTTATTCTTTTATAATTGGACGACTGTCGCTGTCGCTGTGTAACGTTATCATCAGCAATCGTCAGCAGAGTCGTCAGCAGTGATGACATTAAGAGCAACACCAAGCACATGGCACACCACAAGCCAAAGAATCTCTACAATAAGTGTGTCGCTTTGTGTATGCCTCCACTTTTGGGCGAGAAAAGCACCATTTCTTCGGTTTGTGGTCAGCTCGACCTTTTGACTGCCACACAGCCACACAGCCTTTCTTCATATGAAATAATACAGCGAAAAAAACTTAAAAGCTTGACGCATCTGCAGCTTCAAGCTGTAGCACGATTTTATTTCATTTATTGTTGTTGATTTCTTGCTCTGTCACTAAGTGCAGCCTTTCGATAATTGCCGAAAAAGATTTCTGTAAAGTATAGCGTTTGTAGAGGTTTCGTTATCTCTCGATTGTGTCGCTTCACTTAATTGGAACTTATTTTATCTTTTCACGCCGATCGGGTATACTATCGAACCGTACCGTTGTTAGTTGCTTTATTGTTATATTTACATACTTACTAAGTATACATGAGTTTATCATATGTTGTTGTTGTCTTTAACATTTGTAGATTTCTGAAGTGAGTGAATTCTTGTGTTTCGAAGCAATACTTCTTAACTTCAATACGCAGTTGTTGGGCTGAAGACCGAAAAAAGTTTAATCAGCTAGTTTTTATTATCATATTTGGTGTTTATACCCTTCCCGAAGTGCGCAAGTATTACCTCTACCTAGAAGACAAGCGGGCATCTAGAAATTGCGCGTATTTTAGCAGAACCTTAGTTAACGAAATTGCTTGTAGAAAGCATAGCTTTCGGTGAAAATTTTGGCTCGAAAATGTTTTGGAAGCTTTTTGGCATTCAATTGCTATTTATAATATTATTACTTTAATTGCTACTGTTATTGTCAGGCCTCACATAATTACAAATATGATTCTTAATTAATTAAACATTTTACCAATGAAAATCATGTTTATTAAGACGACATTGCTTGGATTTGGTTAACAGATCATTCTAAGATAAAAAGATAAAATCAGGTTTAACTCGGTTGTCCAAAGTTTTGTATAACCTTATTTATTTCTTTGCACGTATAGCTTTGTCAGCTAAAACTTCACTATACATTGGTAATACATATATTTTTTGGCAACCAAGCTGCAATGAAAGTTCAACGCAGCAGGGTATAAAAGCTTAAGTGTCAACATATCTTATGCTTTCATTTACCGGTTGTTTACTTTTTCACCTTAGCACTTACCTTTCTTTCTTTCATTCTCGTGCAGTTCGACTTTTTTCACGGCATGTGTTTGCTCGTCGCTCCTCAAGTGTTTTTATTTGTATTTGATAAGAGAATTTGATATCGTAAATAAAAATTTAATTTTAAAATATAGCAGATGTATATTGGTAAACGTGCCTAAAAACGACAGATAATTCATATAAAAATATAGCTATTGAATGGTAATTTAGTGGGCTGAAGTGGTCTAAACGTAAAATTTTTTATGTCAGATATACAAATGTAAACTATAAAGCAGACCAAGTATTCCGCTATATGACTGCATTTTCTGGATTGATCTTGATAAAATAAATTAAAAAAGTATACATCTTTGCTGATTCTCCCAAGTCTTTTAACTGCTGAGGAATTTCAAGTGCGTCTCGCAGGGTTCTGATACAACAATTACCATATGCAATGCCTTAGATGTGTTTGGGTTATAGATTTTTAGACAGGATGTGCCATTTGAAATTCCACTTGAGATTGCCAATTTATTATTAAACAATTTTAAAATTAATTAGCGAGATTAAAGACATGCCAGAGTGTTTTTTATTTCAGAATACTTTAGTTGTGATTTTTAGTTCAGTAAAATGTGGAATTTTTTCATTAAAATATCATAATAAAAAACACACATAGTTCCTGTGAACAGAAATATGCAAAAATATACAATAAACGCGTCATATCTAGTCTCTTAGTTAGACCTCCACAATCGAACTTTCGTAAATTTCAGAACAATAAAAGTGCAGTTCTAGATATCTAGAGGAAGAAGAAGGTCTTTGTGTATTTCAGAGCAAGACCTCGCATTGAGACCGACACAACTTATGAAGAAAAGCAGCGAGCCAGACTATTTCTGCTATTACATAATTGGAGTTCTACCGTTCCCAGCTTTGAGGATTTATTACAAAAGTGATCGAAATTCCTCGATAGTTTCGTAAGTACTAGAACTCTCCATTCTTTTTCAGTTCAAACATACGTCGTTCGTTTTTCAAAATTTCGTATTCTCTCGTATTCATATACTTTTAAGCACCATTAGCTACAAGCGCTCCTTATATATATGTGTACGGCTATTTCTGATTATTTATATTTACTATATAAGTATTATAATGTGTGTCTTTAATTTCTGCACCGCCATTCATTTGCGCGCCAAAGCGGCTAATGACTTGGCAAATTGATCGGCCAATAGGTGTATATTGGCTGAAAACCTGAATGGGCCTTTAAATATGAGTTAATGAAATACGAGCGATTCCGCTACGGCGACAATGCATACACGGCAGCAACGCAATACGTGTAGCTGGCCGTCCGTTGGCTGGTAAGGCGGCAACGTGGCGGCAACTTGGCCTTTATGTTTTTGGCTTATCGACAAGTGCGTATCACCGCAATGCACTTAAGCGGCTGACCGAAGGGAAGTGGGGGCAAAGTGAGATGAACAAATGAACACATAAGGAAAGCAGCCGAGGATGCTAAGGCAAAGCATAGTTTGACAGCAAAAGTATAACCCTCAATATACAACGTATATATATGTATATATTATAAGTATTTCTTTAAGAATATATTAAAGGCAAATGTGAGCATTCATTGAATGCCAAACGCTGCGCATGCATCTTTATACAAAATATTATATATATATGCACACTTGTATGTGTGTTTGGTTTTTGTTTATAGCGGCGCGACCAACTTCCAACTTACCTTCTTATGCGCTCTTGGCATCGCCTTGTCTCGCCTGGCATCGTTGCCAAAGGAAAAACCGTTTTTTAAGATCGCTGCCACTGATAAGCGAAAATTTGTATTTAAAAATATGTTCATAACAAGGAAAATACTTTGAATAGTTGTGGAAGTAGCTGCAACTGTTGGCATTGAAAGCCAGCCACCACGTCGGCATATCGACGCACAGCATCGCCTAGCCTGATGCGTATCTAGAAGCTGCAGTGGCAGTTGTGGTGGCCATTTGGTGGTCCCAGAACTTGCTCGACGGCTGATAAGCATCGCTTCAGCTGCGCGCTGTGATACAGGCGACGATCAGCGCAATCGATCGCAGATGTAAAATCAATTTTTCCATTTTTTTCACTCTTTTTTCAACATTTTTATTTCAATTTCTATTACAATGTGCATTTGTATATTTTATTTCATATACATATGTGTGTCTATGTGACGTATGCAAACAAAAATTAAAAATAAATTCTTAAAATTCTTGTTTCACTTCGGCTTTTATACGCGCCTGCGCATACCACAAAAAGGGTGAAGAGAAATTAGAAGAAAAAATGTAAAAAATAATTAACTTGCGCTGCTTGAAGTCTTAATATTAGCGCTCAGAAGAAGTCCTTGCTGCCTACAGTATGTTTTAATATTTTTGTTGTGTTTGTATATGTATGTATATTTGTTTCTACCTATACCATATACTGTTTGTATTTACGTAAAATTTACCTTTAAATTGCTTGCTTTAGGTCGTAATTATTTTAAGCCGTCAATTAGTCGCATATTTGCTTGATTTCAAGTTTAACGCCGAAAATCTCGATGTGTGTGCTGGTGAAAAAGTTCAATGGCACTCTAATTTGGCGCAAAATATTATCTGTGGTTAAACACTATATAATCTGTGGTTCACTTTAATTATATATACCTATATTTTTGTTTTTTGAAAATTATTTAGAAACCAAAAAATTTTTCGGCATAATAAAAAATTTAAGAAAAGGAACAACTGCTTGAAAATTTCTAAAAAATTTCATTGCTTAAGGAGTTTCTTAAATTTCAACTTTCCTTTTAATTATTTTAAATAATATGAATCAGCTTTACATTGTTATTTAAAAAATGTCAAACATTTAGCACTATTCTACACACACTTCACTGTGCTACATATTCTATACTTCAATTCACACACATACTCTTTAACTATACACCTTTAACGATGTCCTTTTTTGAAACTCTCTTTCACACACACACACACATAAACACATTTGTAAACTCCCGGTAAATCATAATTTTTCCAAATATGTCAGGTAATAATTTCAAAAGCCGCTATCAGCAATATATCATAACCACAAAGCCTAATTTTATATATGTGTGTGCGCCTGCGTCTCATTAGCGTTTTCTGACATATTTATGTGAAATTAATGTTAGCCACTTTCTGCCTACTTACACAATCGATTAGCCGCTTCTAATAACTGCTTGAGTTAATTTTTAATAAACACACAAAAGGATATCATCAGCGGCCTGGCAATCATAAATAATTTCCTGCACTTCAATGCACCGCCCGGTAGGTCCTCGCTGGTATGCCTTTTCTCCTTCGTTCATGGCTTTTCATTCGCATTTCACCTTCATTAGTGGTTTTTATTATTAATTACCTGACATTTTTTGGCTTCTTTGTTTGTTTTGTTTTCAATTGGTTGGCTTCTAGGCGGTTTCTTCTGTTTAGTAAATAGTTATTATGTAGAATTTAATTGTAACAAGAATATTGCGTGTTCTCACAGTACACAGTATATTGAGAAATAAATCATTAGCGAATACTTGGAAATGTTTTTTTTATTTGTTTGAAAATTGTATTTGAGACCGCATAAAATACGTGGCAACAAAGTAGTTTTTATTCAAGCGCAGTTCTTGCATCATTTGGCTGTTCTCTATCTCTCTCTCGCTTTTTCGATCGCTCGCTCTTCTTATATTTTTTCAAATCAATTTTTCTTAAACTCTCCTACGTTTGCTGCAGAATTTGATCTGTGACTACCTCACCTACTTATCGTATCATAATTTATTACTGCCGTGTCTCCAAATTTCAGTATAAAATAAGCTTGAACGTTTTAGTTGGTCGCAAAGCTCGCTACATTGGTAAATATTTGAAGTAATCATCGAGTTAAAAGCTGTTAGAGTTTCACATATTTTTCAACATCTAACTATGACTTATTTTGGTTACACAAGATCAGCAAGAGTAGAGCACGACATTCCTGAGGGAAAATCTTATTTTGCACCACTCGCTTTCGTCTATGCCAACAAAACTCTCACAAAGCATTTAATAAAAGCAAATCAAAGCTTTTGTCGGCACAAACAAATCTTTCAGTTCCGTTCTAAATGTTTTCTAACAGTTTTTATTGCGCTTAAAAATACCGTGCTAATAAAAACGAGCAACTTGTTCTACATGCAAGTGCGTTCCAAAAACAAAACGTTTTACAGCAGCGACAGTCAAAAATGAACTTGAAAAACCGAAAGAAGCGTGAGGCGCTCTTTAGACACCGTTGAATGACATGGTTGCAGAGATGCGACGAAAAACAAACAAGCGCGCATAAAAATCATATCAAAAGTTTCTCAAAAGCATTGCGCATGCGCCGCGCTATGCCATAGCAGACGCGTTTTTTTGGGTTTGTCGCATTTGTTAGCTTAAGCGTGGCGGCCTGTTTGGATGCAGTTGGGTAGCCGCACTACGCTGAGATGTTGGTGAATGTGTATGTGTGTGTATAGCATGGTGTATGTATTTATGTAGGCGATATGTTAATAGCAGTACAAGAAATGTTAATTTCTTTCTTCGTTGCCGCTTTTTATTTAAAATAATACACACATACAAGCATATAATTGCGTGTACGCATCGTTGTTGTTTTACCATAATACGAAATGCATTTTTGCTGTTTATTCATGTAAATGTATATTAATGTGCCTGTGTTGTTGTTGTGCTTTTTTATGATTTGAATAAATGTCAGACATTTGCCGCTGCATAAGCTTTTGTGTTGTAACACGATTTTAATTATGAAAGTTGTTGCTCGTATAAATACGTTTTATTTGCATTAAATGCATCGTATGACAAGTGTGGATAGCTATTTTATGGCCGCGAAGATGTGTAGTGGCAATTAAAAATGAAATAAATTTATTTCGATTTTATTTATTAATTTTAATGGCGAAACTCCACGAACAACATGTTGATAGTAAAAAAAAAGATGTAAAAAATATAATTAATTTTGAATATAAATAAAATTGAAATCAGTTAAAATAATAGTTTTAAGAAAAAAAAAAAAATATTAACAAATGATTAATTAAAATAAACTTTAAATGAAAAAAATTAAAAACTACATTCAAACGCCAGCTGCTGTTAGCCAAACTCCAAAAATATATAGTACAAAGGCAGTTAAAACAAGTACCATTATTTTATTGTATTAAACCAAACCAACCGAATTTCTCATCTTCACTCTTCAGTCATTCACTAAAATTTCCAACAAACATCCCCCAATCAATTCACACACATTGTGGAGTCACACAACCACACAGTCACTTATCCATCGTCGCTGGTCATTGGTGCTAATTACGCTCTAATCTCTAGGCTCGCTGATAAGCGAAGACAAAAGCAACCGGCAATATTGGCAGCTCGCCAGCATTGATGTATGACCGACATTAGTCGACAATATATGCGCTTAAACTAGGAACAACGCATACATGCTTATGGCACATTAAACTGTCAACAACCATTTAGAAAATTGAAAGATATATAAAACCAATCTAGAAATAAATCTTCAAACCGACAAATGCGCACAAATAGCATGTGCATGCAACTGCCAATTAATGGCTTCACTATTGGCGATCAGTTGATTGATGTGTGCGATCCTTTTCGCCACACGGAAGTCGGAAATGTGCTAAACTGGCGTGTAGATTGCCGCAAGGATAATGGCATTACAACTCATTTGTGCATTATACTGACGTGAGGCAGATAATTGACAAGCTCATAAACCGCTGTATTTTGTATTTTATGTGCGATCATGTGATCTGTGATCTCGTTAGATTTATGTTTGTAAAATGGAGTGATATATTGTAAAGTATATATTGAATGAAGTTCGAAATGAGTTTTATGTTCATAAAAGAATTTTATGGCTTGATTTACAATGCTTCGTTGTTCGATTTGTAGATTGAGTGGTTGAAAAGGATCGGTTGAATGATTGGGGAACTATCATAAGTCCATTTGTTGTGCACCAATCAAGAAGTGAGATCTTCAGTAAGAGCAATATTTTTGCGCACGCTACTCCAAAGAAATAATCACTTTAGAAATAATTGTTTATCAGAATATTGTTTTATTTTAAATTTAAACTGAACTTTTGGAACACCTTCCTTGAAGATGATGCTCTTCGAAAACATTACAAGTGATGACATTATTTTATGATCAAAATTTTATTTTTTACTATCTAAAAATTGTTAGAATATATTTAAGTTAATATAAAAGTTTTCTGGTTATAACATAACCTAACTTTAACTAAGAGACAATTAATCTTTCTAAATAATATAATTCGATTTGAGATCTCAATAGCTTAAAAATCGAACTTATCCCACGTGAAATGATCTACATTTAGAAAAAATGCTGTTATATGATAAAAAACCGAACAGTTATGTTCATAGTATATTTTAACTAACTGACGTTCTCATAAAATTTGTATTCTTTCCCACATTTCACCAACGTCAGCTTTTCCCAGTCCCCTCTATACCACCACTATTGAAAGTGTTCAATCGTAATGAGTTGTCGCATTGACGTAGACACACATTCACTTTTTAAATGTGTAATGAATAAATTTTCAACCATAAAAAAATCAAAATGCTAATAATAATAGAGCAATATTTTTTGTGTATTTTAAATGAAGTCATCATCATTTAGCATCATAACTTGGTAAACGAAACTAGGTATAACAAGAAAAAAATACAATAAATAACAACAGCAATAATAAAAACAAATATTTTTGAATACTGCCGTTTAACGCGCTTTCCGTCGCGTCCGGACAGCGCAACCGCCACTCCAATTGTATGAGTTCCAGTTTTTATTTTGCTCTAAGCAGCCGCACCTGTTAGCGGCGAGCGGTCAACAGTAGAGCGGTACAAGTGTTTGGCGGATAACACATAATACGAGGGTAAACGAAAAGATTCCGAAGTTAAAAGTGACTAGAAAACTTAGAGACAATAACTTTTGGTTTTTAATTTTCATATGATAATATAACTGAGGGAATTTCAAAGTTACAGTAACTTTAATTTACTCACTAGCTTTCGAAAATCAGCTATTTTGCTGACGTCACATTAGCGTGCTACTAAACAGTATATTGTGTTTGGTACTTTATTTTAAAATTTAATAATTTTGGTAGAATCAGCAGTCCTCTTATGAGCTTGAAATAGTTTAGTAAGCTTAGATTATTGAGTATACCTATTCTGATCTATATATAGATGTGTTAACTTGTGAATGTTATATTTTAGTATGAGGTTGACAGCCTAATTGAGCATAATTGAGTACAAATTGAAGTTTAGAAATCTGTCCCCACTACTTTTCGGCTCACCCACGTGTGCGCGTTATTTCCTGTTTAAAAGCTTTCGATATTTAGGTTATGAACTCGAGTCGCTATCAAATTTTTCACGCTTATGACACATATACTATTTTCAGCGCTAAAAAATAATTAACTTTGACGCCTTTAAAAATACATTAATTTAATAATTAAGGGCTTACTCGCATTAGTTTGGCAAACAGGTCATTATTTTAATGTTGGGTTTGACATTGTTTACAATAAGAGATTGATTTTGGCATAAATATATGTGCTGTTTAAGATGGTAAATTGAAACCTAACTTTTTTTTCAGCCATATCCCTTTCGTGATTCATGAGAAATTACTCATTTGAGCCGAAGTATAAGTAATATTCATGCTTACAGCCTATGAGTAAGAAATTTGTTTTGATCAACTAATTTCGTAATACAATTGTACCTTATGGCAATTATGGTTTTCGAACAAAGTAAAGTTTTTACTTGTTTATTTAAACATAATTTTACTACTTGTTTACGCTCCTGTTTAGCCTATTTTTAGCGATTACATAGACATGGCATTCGTAACTATTAACACTCCTGAAATTTTTTCCTACACAGTGTGAATATTCGTGCAATGGCTTGTGGTTTCTTATATAAAATTTAAACGCCTTATAGGCAAATGAGGCCATGATCGCATATATTTTTACTACTTACTCATTTTTTATTGCCCGCTTGTTGTTTGGTTTGATGAATTCATCAAAGTGTTCATTTGATTGCGCGCTGCTCGCTTTTGTGGCGATTTGGTTACGAGTGTGGCACATTGTTTACTTTTAACGATCCATTACAATCTGTTGTAAATGAAATCTCCGTAATTTTCAGAAATTGTCGTAATTTTCAGGCGCTTAATCGTAGGCTTACATAACCTAAATAACAATAGCAAAATTGCTTTTAATATTTATTTTTGTTTGTGAAAATATTGAACGGCTTTTCGTATCAGTGTTGTTACACAAAAACTTGTTTTTTATACCCTGAATATAATAAGTTTGGTAGAAGAAAGCATCGGAGACTCTATAAAGTGTTTCTATGTACAAATGATCAGCGTAACCAGCTGAGTTGATTTAGCTCTGTTCGTAAGTCTGCCTATATACATGTGAACTAATTCCTTAGTTTTTGCGATATCGATCTGAAACTATGCAGACGTTCTTTCCTTCTCAAGAACCTACTCATGTGCCGGAAATGTAGATATCGGACCACTATAGCATATAGTTGCCATAAAAGCTTATCGATCAAAATCAAGTAATTGTATCGAATATTTTGTATTTTTTAAGGGTATTACAGCTTCGGTGCAAGCGAAGTTAACGTTTCTTTTTGTTTTTGCTTACTAATCGTAAGTTGATTGCAAAACCAATACTGCTTTAAATAGAAGTGGGAGTCAAATGATAAATACACTAGTCAAATCAGTATCTTACTTAATACTCAAAACCTCAAAATTTAATTCTTCAAACTAATTGGATTTTTTTATGGACTAAATATTTCATTCAAATACAGTTTAACCAATTTTTGAACAGAATGTGGCACATTCTTGTCGCAAACACTGTAGTCAGAAGCAAGCCATTCAGTAAATTGCAATATGCAATATTCATTGGTATGGAAAACTGCGGAATTTGTGCGGAGACAATTCATTGAAGAATATCTCTCCGTTTTCTAAAAATTACAACAAAAATAGTAAAGAACTGTGCTTATAAGCTGATCTCACTAATTAGAGACCGCGGACCAAATATCCACACAATTAAATACAATATATAAATATTGTAGCAACAAAAACAATATAGATAAGTATATGTTAATCTTATTTCATTTTAAACAGTTTTTTTATTACTTTTATAAGCCATATAATTTGCATTAACATCTCATTAAATTAAAACTATAAATAAAATCAAAATAAAATAAAAATAAAATACAAATTACGCGGAACGAAAAAGTGTGAAAAATTTACAATTTACTGCAACTTCTTATTGGCAGAGTTAAAAAAGATAAACCGTGTTATTAAATACATACATGCACACAAACATACAGTTTGGCCAATATGACCTCCGCAACGGAGTTTCCTTACACAATTCATTTATTATATACCAATATGTATTTCCAAGCCTACAACAACACATTATCTAACAAATTAATAGAAAATTATATCTACAAAGCTAGCCACGCGAAGACACGCTTCCTTAAAAAATTGGAAAATTAGCATAACAATATACTATTCTACATATACATGTGTATGTTAGGTTATGCGCAAACGCTTAGGTCTGTCTCTTAAAAATATCTCGTTTTCCAACGCGCAACTGTTAAAGGCGTGAAATATAACGGCTTCAGCGCGCCTTCTAACCAAAACTGGACGCAACAGATTAAAGCGGCAACAATGCAAATAAAAAAATAAATAAATCAAATTTAAAGTAGTTGTGATTTATGGCGTGAACAAAATTAATGATGCCACCTAGAAGGCGATAAGCCACAAAAAATTACAATAACAAACTCAATATCGTGATAAGAAAATCTCCAACACCTAACTTACGCCTAAAGCCATACAAGGAAAAGCGCAAAAAAATTTAAAAAACAATTACAAACAAACAAATAACTAAAAAAAAAACTCCAGCAGCATAAAATAACAGTAACAAAAAAAAAAAAAAACACAACAATCAAAAAAAAAAAAACAGCATTTGAATATTTTGTGAATAGACTGTGCCAGCAGGTGAGATAAAGCAAAGAAAAAAAAAACTAACTGATAGTTGAAACAAAAGCTTCGCACCACACTCAGCTTGCAGGTAAAAGCATTGTTGCTTGCTACACAGCCTCTGCTGCACCTGTGTAGGGGTGTCAGCTTTCGGGCAAATATATGCAAATGCCTAAAGAAAAATGACGTTAGTCAGTAATCAAAACTTGGCTTATTAATAAAGCATGGAATTAGCTGCGTTCGGTGGCGACAACGAAAAGAAAGACTTATTTCTGTTAACAACAAATATTTCGACAATTTTGTTAAACAAAAACGTTTGAGAAAAAGTAATAAATTTTGTACTAAAAATTACGAAAAAAAATTGTGTGAAGCAAAACCGGTGTACAAACATGTAAGCTGCCTACACATCTAAATATTTACTTAGGTACCGACAGACTTATGGATTTTATTTGAAAATTTGAAAAAAAGTTACACCAAAATTGGTAAAGCAGTTAAATATTAACACTGCAAACGCTGGCGCCGCTGTGAACACAAACAGCGTATGCAAATACTCGTATTTAATATTTGAAATTTTATTCACATTCTTGTATTTTATTTTATTTGCGTTAATATTTGTGAACATTTTAAGCCAATAGTAAGGGTTGCAGTCAAAATTTGCATCTTAAAAGTGCCAAAAAAAACCCTGCCCGAGATCGACATATATTTACAGAGTTTTTAATCACAATTCTATTTTTGTTTTGTGATGAAAAGTATTAGAAATCAATATCGCAAAATTTCTTGAAATGTAAGGTATTCGGGCGCGATGATACGAACTCTTTACTTTAGTAATTTTTATTCTGGAAGCATACTGGATTCACGTGCTTTATATACTCCCAGTTGGGAAGTTAGCAATAATGATTGCATTCGCCTTCTCAATATAATTTTTAGATATACGTGCCTTTATTTATAAGTAGTCCATTAATTGGTCTGCTAATGTATTGAATTGATCATTAAAATCTCTCACAGCGCATGCGCAACTCATGAGCCAACATAAGCCTATATGTATCAATACATACGGTCACAAATAATTGTGAGTACATAAAAGTAAACATAATTGTTCGTACACAAATTGCCGAAGGAGTGAGAAACACTTCGGGAATACAAAACATGCGCATAGATAGCAACAACGTTAACAAATTACCAAACAAAATTATTGCTTGCACAAGTGCAAAGGTGCTTAAGAGTTTACAATGCGTATATGACGCTTTACAGAGGTAAAGACATAAAATGTTACACAGGTACTTATATGCAGGCCTATACTTAGAAGCATGTTCTCGTGTTCTTTCGGCTATTTAAGTAAACAATGCAAGCGTGTAGTTAGAACATTTGAACTCTACGAATTCTTGTGTTTGACAAGTGTAGCAAAACCATAAAATTCACAAAGGCCGCAAGAAAGGATAAAGAAGTGGCTTTGACGACATTGGCAATGAGCTACAAAAGGGGTATGAAGTTGTTGGAATTTCGATGTGGTTTCCAAATTTATTTGAAAATATCTTTAGGATCAATATATTCCGAAAATGTGTACCAAGCACTATATAGCACCACTATAACTATCTGTGTAAATTTTTGCGCAAAAAGTCGTTAGAAAAAAATGTTTTGAAAAAAACTAACACTTTCGTACGACTAAAGTAACAAAAATGCCTTTAAGTCCAGCTCCCAAAACGGCAGGTTTATTTTAAGATTAATGTATGCAAAATTTAACTCACTTATTCGTATTGAAATTGCTAGCCACGTTCTCTCAATATCCAGCGCCAAAATTCAAAATACCCATAAACCAAATAAACCAATACCTTTGAGTGTAGCATTTCAAAACAAATCAAGTGAAGCAACAAATAACACCTAACAATAAGCAAGCAACCACACATGTAACTTACAATAACAATAACTACCACTTTTGCATACCATGGAATACAATAACAACATAAACAGAAAGAACGAACAACGAAATGCACAGAATGCGGAAGGTCAGTGCATGTTTAATGATCCTTTGGTTCTATGAAAATCCCAAACCAAACAAAATACAGTCAAATACCTTCAAATAAGCAAAAAGGCGGCGGTGCAAACCATGCAACAATTGCAATTACAAAGACTGATGATGAGTAGGTGCAGTGCCTATCCAATCACCTAGAGACAGTAAGTTAGGGGGAGTGAGAGTGTGTGAGAGCGAACGCACCCGCACATTCACAACACTTGCGTGGCATTTACAAGGAGGTACACGTGGTACCATTGAAGTAAGCCAAGTTTTCATCATTTTTTTTAATGTGGCAAAGGATCATAAAAGCAAATCATACACATATGCCCAGTTAATGGTCATAAATGCTGACGAAAAAAGTATATCTGTAAAAACGCCAGCATGCCTGCATTTTTTATTACTTTTGCGTACCACACTCAACGTGACGTAACGCAAAGACCAGACCAGCGCCAGTGTACACCCACCCAAGGCATATGACAAATTGCTTTAACACCTTCACAAATGTTAGAGCCTCACCGAGGCTTACTACAGTTGTAACACGAGCTCGTAGAGTTCAGTGTCGTCTTCTTCTTAACTTTACTTCAATTTTTTTTCCGCTTCTTCAAGACTTACGCGACCGCATACTGTGCAGCTGTTAATGCCTTTTCTAAGGTGATAAAACCTGAATAGTTGTTTGACCCAATTTTTTATGTCGAAAACATAATTAATTGAGTGCCGGAAAGCAAACGTATCACGGCATTTGTATTCGATCTACTATGATCATTATGAACATTAAAACCAACAATGCTTTATGGGTATCAATAGTCATAAAAGGTGGCATGTAGCAGCATTTTTCACACCCACGTTAACTGAAAGTACAACATGTATTTACTTATGTAGTGGCGTGTGACCAAGTGTAAGTAGGAAAAATGTTTTATAGATCTGTGGTGTTTCTATCTTCTCTGTGTTGCCGTTATATTGGTAATCTCAAACAGCGGCGTCTAAACTGCGTGACTCTAGTTGAAAAATTATCCAAGAAAAAACTTGTTTCACAGCGGCCAAAGCTATGATTGAAATTCTTAAGTTAATGGAATTTTTTTTTATAAAAAAACGAAAACTTACTTCAGCGCGCGGTTTCTGAACATGCCATTCTTTCTACTAAACCTTAGCTGTTAAAAAATGAGCTCGCAATCTTTTGGTATTCTCACTAAGTCTACAGTAGCTGTACAAAAATAATCTACCATATTTCAATACTTTTCCGAGAAATCTCAACGCTACAGCAACTAACATAATTTTCGTAGAAATAAAAACGTTACTTAAATAGAAATAATATGAACAATTTTACCAACATTCCAGAAAATACGAAATTGCTTGGAATTCGATAAGAAAGAAAGTTATTGATAGATTAGAGTGGAATTTATGACCTGCTAGAATTGCTTTACTTAACATTCTTTCGCTCTGATTAGCACACATGTCCACGCAGAGGTTTTGATAAAACCACAAAAGTTTCAAATCGGCGAAATCCAATCATCGATAATAATTTTGCGCGACTTTTATTTCTTTGCACTGATTTTCATATAATCAGTCTAACCATCTACACAATCGGTATACAATATTTGTATATATACTCGTACACTACTCGTATATACGATCTGTGTACTCGTAGGTACAATTCCCATATACTTAACTCCAGCTGGTGCGCTCACTCGGGACCTCATTACGAGCGAATGGCAGAGCTCGCCATAAAATCACTTGCCATCGCTTTTTATACCTTCTTATATCGCTAATTATTGGCGGTTGACAGTCGGCTGTTGGCTCTAGGCGATTGCGCGTTTGTGACACCTACATTTGCTCGAAAAAAGAGTGAAATCGTAAAAAAAGCGATAAAAAATGTTCCAAAAAAGCTAAAATAAACTCTGTCAGCTTCGTATGCCGCCGAAGTTGTCACAAACGCCAGGCGGCGTTACAGTCATAAAGACTGCCAAAAAGGCAGCTGACTGGCGTCAAATTGTTGCTGCTTTTATTACGATAATTCTGCGAGTGCACATGTACATATTTGTGTGTAACTTTGATCAATATTTAGGTCCTCAAATCAAATATACAATTTTTGATATTTAAGCATTTTTCAGTTTCCTTTTTTGGCGTCTGAAAAAAGCGCGAAATAAAATTAAAAATAAAGCTAAAACAAGCCAACACTGATGACTGTTCACCAATTTGGGAGACTCTATAAAAATATAAGTACTAAATTAAAAATCGGCATGACGCCTAAGCCGTGCATAAACAGTTACACACACACACATACAAATGCTTATATGTATGCAAATGTAAGCGCGACTCAATACAAAGTTTTAATACTTTACAAAATTGCAGCTATTTTTAGAATGAAGCAGCATGTAACAAATTTAGAAACCCATAAAAATCTTGATATCTCGAAACTTAGTTGCAAGGCACATAGGTAAATCACGCTGCATACATACATACATATGTACATTGATCGAGCTGTATGTTCGTGAATTATTTCTAGCTCATACAATTTGTCTACTTGTCAATCTTATATGAATTAAACAACGAGAACTGTTTAAAACCACGTTGACCTCTGCTGTTCGCTCACCAGCGTGTGGGTGTAAAAAGTGTTATTTAGCTTGTAATTCAGCTTTTGGAATGCGCAAGTAGCAGTGATTTTTACAAAAGGTTAGACTAGTAAGTTTTTTTTCGGAATTCTAAAGGTCAACTTGGAAATTCTACAAACCAATTTAAAAAAATATGTAATAAATAATAAAAAAACAAAACAGTTAAACATATTTGCTCTTCACTGAAGATCAATTGTTGCCTTCGCTAAAATTAATAAATAAGAAGGCTTACAATAACAGTCTGCTTAAGCAGTGAAACGATGATATTTTCAATATTAAACTTTCTGATTAGGTGCGAGCATCCAACTTTACTTCGGCTCACCGAAACGTTAAGGGAAACTCACTCGCACTCAGTTAGTCATCTGATGTTTCATTTAGCTGGTATTAAATGTGTAGCTGTAAATTTGCTACCGTTACAGTATCATTTGTTATCGCTTGAAATGGAAATAACATTGAAGAGAGTTAGGGTTAGAGGCCTGTTAAAACGGATAGGAGTACTAGAGCCGGTAATAGAGGAAGTGTTTCAGAAAGTATTGTGAACAAAGTACTTTTTTAAGAAGAATGATCTGTTGCTGTATATTAAGAATTGTTGCAGATTTTTTCAGAGCAAATAAACTTAATTTAATCATGTAGGATAATGCTTGATATTCCTGAACAGATTGAACTTTTTTGTGAATGCATGTATGTATCGTATTTATAGAGATCCTGTAATTTCTTTTTATTTCGACATATTTTATATGTATATATTTGCAGATAGAGATAGATAGATATCACAAGATTTTCTGTAATATTTCTGAAGCTTAAAGAAATAGTTTGGACTTCAGGTTAAGACAAAGAGCGGACATGAACTCACATCGCCTGAACGTTACCTGTAACGACTCGGAATTTCATCCGTCCAAGTGTTATTAATTCAGCAGTAATCCGCAAAATTATTTGGAAAATGTACAGTGTCGGTTCAGGAGGCAGGAGTCTCGACAATACTCGCCGAAAGTTGATAGCTAAAGAAATTGGCAGTGGAATTGATTTTTAAAACAAGTAGTTGAAGCATTATTCGTTACTTTATTTTTATTTAGACATTAGAAGAATTTTAATAGCAGTTCTTTGCTATTTTACTATTATTTTATATTACCGATAAATCTTCTGACATTCTAAGCTCATTTAAATGAACTTTCAAAACTATTGCGCGGGTCAAGGCATTTGCGACATCTACCGAAAACAAAGCTTGCATACTCGCATTGCCAGTGACAGATTTTAATAACCGAAAGAAAGAGTAAAACACGAAAATAAATGGCTATCTGATATTAACCTGTTTCTCAAGCAGCACCGGCAGCAGCGCCACCAAATGCCAATTCAAACACAAATACCATTTTGAATGCCGATAACAGCGGCGATGCATTAAATTAATACATCAAACAGCCATTGAGCGCTGCAAAGATGCAAATAAATACGTTGCACACACACACACACACGCGCGAGCTTGGTATGCACACCGCTGTAAATGTGGGCCGAGTCAAAGTCAACTTTGTACATGCATGCAGACATACACACACAGCGCGTTAAGTTAATGAAACGACGAACAGTTAACACTTTAATGCTCGAGCATAACATACGGAGGCCAGCCAACACCAACCTCCAGCCTCTCCCAGTTGCACATAAATCAAACGCGAACGTATATCAGCGCTGAGAAATGAAATATGTACACAAATATTTTTACATTTGCGCGCACACACACACGCACAGCGTAAATTTACATACACTCAAGCGAACGGCTGGGTAATTTGTCAAAAAATATTCTACGATGTAATCAACGCCAACATTTAATTAGACGGTGCAGCAGCTGGCCGCGGCATACGCGCTTGGCGTGCAGGTAATTTCTTACTTATTTCGGCCCCAGCACCGCAGATAATTTCCTTATTAACATCTCTCTCTTTGTTTCGAGCAAAAAAAAAACGTTGAAAAATGAAAAATGCAACACCAAAGCGCACAATGGGCTAAGTACATTATTGACACAAAAAAAATACAAAGAGAATGAATAAAGAAGAATAAATGTAGAAGCTGCGTGTATAACACCTGTATGTGCTCCGATATGCATACCAATAGCGCACAACCGGCTTAGCGACGAGTTGGGCCGGCATTGAGGGCGGTGGTGGCGCAGCGGCGTCTATAGAACAAACATAAACAATTCGAAATGCTTGATTGAAAATGAAAAGCTTGTTTGTAGGAATTCCTAACTAATTTACATATATATACGCTGGCATATCGGTAGGCGACAGCGCACGTCCAAAGGGCGGACAGGCGCGATTGGACGTAGAAAGAAAGTCGTAGCGGTGCGGACGTTGGCGGACGCAGCGAAAAAATGTAGCTCATTAAAAAACTATAAATTCACTCGAATATTAAATTTTTTTTAGAAGTTCTCAACAAGCAAACAAGCAGCGCTGAGTGCAAGAGGTGTAAAGCAGCTAGAATTGTCGGCGTTGGCGAGCGGCGTATGCCAGCACCCCGCTGTGTACCGCCTGCGCGGCACAAATGAAAATACAAACGTCAACTGTGCGTCATTATTACACTTCTCTACACGTTTTTTTTTTGTAGTTTTTTTCTTTGTTGAGGAAAAGTTGCTGCAGAAACCGTTCTAAGCCAAGCTTTGTGTGCGTACACAAAACGCCAAGCAGACAATGTCAACATGCTAAAGGCCCGTTGAACGCGCCGACTACCACTACTGCTACTGCCGCGTCAACCACACTTTGCCACATTTGTGGAATTCTTGGCCAGTTTGTTGAGTCTAATGGCCGCTGGCCTGGGAAATAAAAATCACTTGCCACCTGGTTGGCTGTCTAGCAGAATAAGCGGTTATTTTGTAAATATGAAGCGTTGCCGTAATCCACACGCATGCTAGCAGCGCAAACGCTCAAACTGTGTACTAATCCTAACTTGCCGATGCTAGCGCATAGCTTAATTCGACCAGTTGAACAGGTGGCGGCCGCGCGCACGACCCGCTTGGCTTGCCCACTCCACTGACCCGCTTGGTAATTTGTCAAATTGTTTAAATATGCATTTTGTGCGTTTGACATTTTACGGTTTATTTATTTATTTTGCTACAGCTTGTGTGTGCTCGCCTTAAAATCGCTTAATTCATTTCATGCCAATCGCGCGCCGCCAAACAAGTTGCAGATAAGTTCGCGGTTTATCAGCACCTGTAGTGTCGCTTGAGCTGGACATTGATTTAAGGCAAATATTCGTAATTTTTTACTAATGTTAGCGCATACTCGCGTGAGTTGCTCGCCAAACTGTCATTTATCACTTGATTTCCACTGAAACACAAACCGAAAATAATCTAGATAATCTCTTCTATTAGCAGCAGCGTGAGTAGGTCAGTTATTTTGAAAATGTCAAGTAAAAGACACCTTCAAAACGTCAAGTATTTCGACATATAAAAGTTAATACGGCGATTTTACTTTAATCCGTCACTGCCTTCTGTACGCAAAGTAAGAGCGCACCACTTTTCTAGATTAATGTGTAAATAAGTACTAGGCATATAAAAAATTACTGTTTTTACTTAAGTATTTGAGAAAAGCTCTTTAAAACATTACAAAAACTGTTATAAAACTGCTCAGACACCTGCTCCACTTCTAAGAACTTAAAAGCAATCGTTTTATTTAATTCTGCTCTCTGTCTGCTTGAGACTAAAACCATTTTAGGAAAATTAGCTTGGTTTTGGTGTTTCTAGAGAAAAGTATCTTTACTTTTGCTTTCCTAACAATAAATAGATAAATAATGTTAAAGATAAGGAACCCTTGCTTATCTCTGCTTCTTCACATAAAATGAGAGTCTGAACAAAGGTTTTTGCGGTGATTTTTCAACCGTTTGCTGAAAAGGTATACTTACCATGCTTGTTTCATAAAGTTGACATTCATCGAAGTCGTTATCGTAATATTTTTTAACGTTCAGAGCTTAATCAGAGTGACAATTAAGTTTTATAATTGCCACAATATTATTTGTTTTATTGCTTTGCATCACTTTTGTAGCAACTTTTGACTTTTACTTAACCACTTAATTCATCACTTTTACCCACCCACTTCCACTCTCTTCAGCGATTTTCTAATAAAAGACAACTACATATCTGTATTGTACTATAGTCATATCATATTTATTATGATTTCTTTTCCATTCATCATCATTATTCACGCCTGGGTCATTGACATCATTATCATCATTATAATTATTATAATTATTATTCACATTGTGATTAGTATTAGCATAATTTAAGCTACGAAAAAAACGCTTATGATAAGCAGCGGCTAACACATGCTCGTTAACAATATTTAGATTATCGATATTTGCAGCATGCACATTTTCATCATCATTCATAACATGATTAGCATTATAGTTATTATTATTATTATTAATATTATGGTGAATAGCATCAATAACATTGTGATTATCGTAATTGTATGCGTGTGCTAAGCGCGCGGCAAAAGCTAAATTGCCAACAACAATCGCGGCAGTGGTAGCAGCGCCATTACTTGCTGCTTGTTGCTGTTGCCGTTGTTGTTGCTGTGGCGTTGCATACGCATTAGCAATTGCATGCCTATTAATATGATTAACATTGGCTTCTTGATTAGCGTTTGCATGCATTTGCATAGCGGCAGCATTATTATCATGCACATCCTCTACGACATCCAAATTAATGTTGTTGTCAGCAATAAGCATAATATTATGATTATTACTGTTAATATTGTTGTTATTGATGCTAGGTTGACGAAAAAACGGCAGGCGTATATCAAAAAAATTACGCTTCACATTATTGTCTTTCACGTCATTGCCGCCTTGGTCATTGCTTTTCACAGCGACAGCAACAGCTTGCTCTGCAACAGCAGTGTGCACATTAATGTCACCGTTGTCATTATAACTAACCTTACCATTACTATTAAGACTAATGTTATCAATATTTTCATTGTTGTTATTGTTATTATTGTTGTTATCTTTCAAATAAGTATTCGTATTTGTATTCGCATCAATTATATTCGTTTTAATATTTGTTGCTGTATTTTTATTCGTTTTCGTAGTCGTTTTAGCATTTTGTTGGCGCCCGAAATCCACCACGGAAGCGTTCACTTTCGCGGCAGTTTCTTCGTTTTTTGCCAATCTCACTTGTTGCTGTGCGCGTTGAACGGGCTGCTGTTGCTCAGCAACATGCCCATCAACAATGTTTGTAGCAACATCGTCGTCGTTCGTATCAACATGACTATATTGTTGATCGTGAGCTGTTGCAACCGTTGCTTCGTTTGTGGCTACGGTGGCAGCAGCTCGTCGTCGGTATCTATGCCTAATATGGTTAAGTGTTGCTTGTGGTTGTTGCTGTTGCTGTTGCTGCTGTTGTTGACTAAACTTAGAATTACTATTACTATTACTACTATAATCAGTCATACTAGGCTTAAGACTATCACTACTTTGACTAACACTACTTTTTCTACTTCTATTGCTGTTGCTGTAGTTATTGTTGTTGCTATAGTTATTATTATCATTATCGTCGTCATCATCTTCGTGACTATGATAATCATAATCGGCGCGTTGATGCGAGTTTTCGTATAAGTAGTTTTTTGGCAAGGCAGGTATTGCATTAACGTTATCATTACCATTATTAGCGTTAGCATTAGTATAAGCATTTAGTTTATAATTACTATTTAAATTACTATTAACATAACTATTTGAGTATTCATCTGTTTGTTGCTGTTGTTTGGGCTGCGCCTGCGCTTGCGCAACCATATTCTCAGAAACATGTTGCGCCGCTCTCACTGGTTCGTTGGCCGTAGCCAGCGCCTGCGGCCGCCGCTCTTGATGCTGATGTCGATGCCTGCGTGTTGGCGCCTCCATCGCTCCCTTGATCGCAGCACCCAGCGCTGCTTGACGTTGCGCACTCGCCGGCGACTGCTCTCCGCGTTCCAACAGCAGGCGCTCCTCCGTTTGGCGCTTCACCACCATCTCTTCTGCCATTGGTTTGGGTAGCGCTGTTTGTGCCACAGCTATTTGCATATCGGCTTGTGCTCCACTACTAGCACCCGCACCTGCACTACCAGTCTCGCCCGCGCTTTCACTCTCCTCCTCTGTTACCTCCTTTTTCCGTCGTCCGCGCTTACGACGCGACGCGGCCAACATAGCCATTATGTCAATCAGCGTTGTCGGCACTAACGATGCGGCAGTGGCTGTAAGCGCTGATGCCGCTGTTGACGCCGTAGAGCTAGCCGCCGCGCCCGGACCACGCGCTGTCGGTGGTGGCTGCTGGCGCTGTTGCTGTTCGTGTCGTGCCAACATTTGCTGACGGTGGCGACTCTGTTTGCGCAGCAATTGCTCGCGTTCATGTTGACGTCTGCGCGCCATTTTTGTGCCGTTGTTGTGATGGTGGCGCACCACACCTTTCGCTGACAAATTATGTTGCTGTTGTCGTTTTTGTTGTTGTTTCCGCCGATTGTGTAGACGACGACGGTGATTCTTTTTCTCAATACTATTTTTATCGTGCCGTAACGGATGTTGCAACTTACGGAGACGCTCTTCCAGCAAACCGCCTCCTTGTTGTTGTGGCCTATTGTTATTGCCCTTGTTGTTACTTTTATTATCATTAACTCTATGATCTTTACTAAGACTATGGCTATCATTATTATTATTAGTAATACTCTTTGCAGCTTCTGTATGCAGTCCTTTTTGTGGTTGCTGTAGGCTCTCCTGTGTTATGGTGCTTTTCAGTGTGGAACTATTGTCATTGTTATTGTGTTTGTGGGCATTATATCTATTCCGCTGAATGCGTGTGACTTTGGGTGTATGCATGGTTGTTGTGGTGGTGGAGATGGTGGTGGTGGTAATGGGTTTAGTTGTTGTTTTTCTTGTAGTTGAAGAGGTGATTCTACTAATAGTAATATCTTCCAACCGGCGCCGCTCAAAGAGAAAGTGATCCTTACTGATGCTGTGCGCATGTTTCAGCCGCTTCGGTCCAATGGGCTTAAATCGCTTCGTGAAACCTACCCGCAGCGTTGCATTGTAGGCATTCGCGTACATGTAGTGACCATGTTCAATGCTCTCACTGAAGTGGCAATCGCGCGTGAGCTGTTTCTGCAAAGAGAGGAGAGAAAATAAACCAAAAAAGTTAGAATTTTTTTCCTCTGTGGGGAAACAAAAAAACAAATATTCAAAAACTCCTCAAATAAAATACCGTTGCAAACTGAACTTGAAAATGTAATCGCACAAAACTCCCTCCCTAAATTGGGTCTCTAAAGCGCCTCTTCACATATATATCTGCAATATTTTTCCATGTCTGTCAACATAATGTATTTCTATACCTGTATATCGCAAATAAATTATAACTTAGCACTCAGAAGTACGTCATTGGAATTTCCAATGCCAAATTACAGCCCTCAAGTTATGTCCGAAGATATCCTCCCACTCGTAAATTTTCAATAGCCATTATGAAAATTATAATTAACTTTATGCGTCTCTATTTTGCCCAACACCAAATAGGTCCAAGTAGTTCGGTAAATTTCAAACAATTTGACGAATTTATTAGAGTGATTAAATTAGATAAGAGATTTTATCAAAACTCACACTTGCTTTGTGCAGGCGACGTGAAGACTTCTTGAGGCGCGCTAAATGTGAAGTTTATTATATTTTCTATTTCAATACCGATTTTTAGTGCCGACCACTTAAAAATCACAGCTATCATATTAATTGATCATTAATTTAGTAATACTTTTGTATTAAGATTGGCCGCAAAGATAACGGTATGAAGAAGTAATAAACAAATATTTATTTACTTATTACGGCTTTTATATTGCATGTGTAATGTAAGTATGTTTGTCTAAAAAAGGCTCGTTTGAGGTACTAGAGTAATATTTACGTATGCTTGCGTGCAATTTAAGCTAAGCGGAAAGTTTAGAGACTTTGAAAAATTCATGAGAATCAGCTGTTTTATGTAATTTTAAACAACTTTACTTGAAATACATATTTGAAATAGACTGTTTACCAAGTGGAGAGTTTGAAAAACTCTTGATAAACCGCTATTTTATGTAGTTTTTAACTATTATATTTAAAAAATACTTTGAAATAGCCTGTTTAAAAAGTGTAGAGTTTGTAGAGATTTTTATATTTTGCGAAAATTGTCTACACTGATTTCATGCAATAAAATTTAGAAGCTTAAATAATTTTCCGTTGTAGAAATCGTAGTATTTTTCAAAGTTAATATACATGTATAATAATTTAACATTTTATCGCTTTCATTCAGCCGATCTCATATTAATGCAGCGATTGCTATTAATTATATAAAAACTGCCAAATTTTACTTACCAGTCCCTCTAATCTGCCATGTCGAAAGCACAAAAACCGCCCAACTTGTTTGGCATAAAGCGTAATAAAGAATGGATCGCCATTAAATGGATCACCAACATTATCCATGGTTATGGGCTCTGCAAGAATAAAAACAAAGTTGTTAAGTAAGTAAGAATTCATTTTAAACTATCTAATTTCATGTTATACAGCTTAATTTGATTATTTAACTAATATAAAAAAAGCAACATGCTCGTATTAAGCAGCTATTAGATTCTTATCGTTATATTTCAATGTCATTTCACCTACTTTCATATGATGTCATACGAAAGATATGTGCCTGCATTTGTCTGCCGCTAAAGCTTACCATTCGGTCATAGCCATTCCCATCTATTGATCAGAGTTTAAAAATACTTGCGCTACGCAGTAGTGAAAATATTCTAAACTTGGCGACTTAGTAAACATACCGGAAAAGGGCCATTTCTTTTTTGGTTATTTACAATTTTTGTTGGCGTTAAAAGGTATGTGGTGTCTCTTTACGATGAATATAAAACACACTTGAGATAATACTAGTACTACAGTACGTATACGCCCCGGTGTCGCCGTTCGGTAATCATATTGAGGTGATTGGTCTACGATTAACAAGAGATTAATTTCCTGGAATCCCGTTTAATTATTTGCTTTATCACCGGAGATAATGAAGGAAATGAGTGGCTTAAATTAAACCCCATAACTAACTAACGCTTATCAATCCAAATCTTTCAAAAATATGTGCGGCCTTATTGAAATGATATTTATTAAGAAACAAACAGCTAGGTGTATTTTCTTTGTTAGGGCATATTTTTTGACGCCTCATGTTGTTTAAAGTACCATATATATATAATAATGTTAAAAAATATATATTTCTACATAGCCGATCAATTTTCAAATATCTAAAAGTTAAAATGTGGCAAAAACTTTCTCAAAATAACTTTAAAGTCATATAAAAAGCATTTGCAGTAGTCATAGCTACAACAATAATAAGATATCAATACATAAACTACAACTGAACAACAACTTAAAGCAACAATGCAAATGCAAGTTTTTTTTATGGTGACATACATATCATACTAAATACTATGGAATTTTATCAATTACGTTATTTTCCTACACTTTTCTTCGACAGTTGATTATTTTATCGCTTGTTTATAGAAGATTTATGGAAGTAGTAGTGTACGATTTATTTTTGTATCGTCCCCTTAACTACTTACCCTCTTTAGCTTTTGAATATTTTTACTACTTATTTCACAACAAAAAATATTCAGTATACAGATATTATAGTAAATTTAAAATTAGCAAATAAGAATTTAAAAAAAAGTAAAGTTTTTATAACGCCTGTGATCGCTCTAGATAAAATGCAATTACGTGAGAAGTTTGTTTGGTTTTGTTTTTTCACATATTACGAATATTTCAGTTACTATTGGTAACCGGTGATAGTGGGTGAAAGCTACTTATTTTCATTGTCATATGTTATAATAGCATACATTTTAAAAATTGGAGAGTTTGTAGACTTAAAGCATTTTCATATTCGTTTACACTTTCCGGCTTTTACAGGAAGGTATGACTGTTCTCGACCAATTGATGTATTTTCAAAAGTTTGGAGAGTTTGGAGAATTTAAAAAAATTTTTTTTTTAAATTATAAAACAACTCAAATAGCTACTTTTAACTGAGTTGATGCATATCAGGTTGAATTCAATGACTTAATATTGAAAATGTATCAATATACGCGTGAGCTCATACTTTTCCTTGAAATATTTTAAACATTAATTCACATATTCACACCTCGCATACTGATTACTTAAATGACTTCGTAAAAATTAAATTGAAATCTTTATCTACTATGCCATTAATCGTAATTGCAGCGATAGTACTAAAGTGCAATGCAACCAAATTAACTTATTTCCTAGAAAATGTTTAGTTTCTCTGAAATTTTGTATAAACGCAGCGACCTAGAAAATCCTATGAACGACAGTAACTTGCGGTGGTTATGACAGCGACCGAAAACCATAAAATTAATAGCGAAACTTCAACAGCGTGTTGTGCGGAATGCGTGTTGTGCGGCATGCGTGGGTTTTGTACGCCAAGTGCAACATTTTTACATAGGAACTCATAAGTAGTATATTTATGTATGCGCTGGTGTATGTAATCAATGCACTTATCGGCCAGCGAACCGGTCACATATATTTGGTAGTATTACATTTTATTACTGACAATCATAATAAATACAATAATTTCAATTATACGAGCGCCTAATAATAACACAAGCGTGAATAAGTGTGTGTGTATGCCGCAAAGCAACCTTTAAATTGACAGATGGCGCCAACAGCTCGCACTGACGCCAGCAAAGCAACTCTACAGTGAAATGTTATTCGCTATTTTTTTCTCATAACAACTGCCATGTATCGACATTCTTGCGATTTAACAGCGAATTTATGTGCGTCCACGAGTGAGGACTTTAAATCAATAGCAATAAAATATTAAATTACCATAATTTAATTAAGTTGCTACAATATATACACCAAAAACGGCATTCCAGACGGCATAAATCGAAAAAATGGAATGAAGTTTCGCTTAAGCGAATAAGGACAGACACAAAGCGAGAGTTGAAAGTACCGAAAAAGGTTAGCTACAAAAGCCAAATCAATTAAAATTGCAAAATTTAAGATTTCCAATGAAAATTTATTACGCTCGCTCTGCAGTGAGACAATCCCAATAGGAGCGACAGACGAGTAGTTGTGCTTGGCGTGTAGAAATTGAAATATTTCTTAATTTCTTTATATTACACGCACACATATTAATATACGAAACTTGCGTGTAGACATCTCCACAGCGTAGTTATTTATGACATTGATTCTCAATAAATCCCGCTGTTTCGCCGAGGAGTTGAGAGCTCAATTTAATTTTTAGCCCGAGTATATACATTTTTTTTTTGTACAACAACGTTTTATTCTAAATTTAATAACTCCAAGAATTATGGTTGTAATGTTGAAAAAACTTACGTGCAAAAGCTATGTTAGCTGCAGTCACCTTGCCGACGTCATTTATATGTAGCGCTCGGTCGTTGTGGGTCGTAAGCATTAAGACATAGTCTTTTGCTTTTGTGTAAGCTGGAACTACAAAGGCAAACATTACCTGTAATGAAAGAGCAAAAGTAAAATTATTTTTATAATTTGTATAATCTAGCAGTACTAAACAAATTGCAAGTAAACATGTATATAAAATTACTAAAATTATTATTACATAAAGTGTTATAGCAAGTTTGCTTTTGCATAACTTTTTATGCTTTGAAAACTTTCGATATGCAAATATTCATTGTCACAAAATACAAGAATTACTAAGAAAGCATTGTAATAAAGTGCTCAAAGCAAAAATAAATTTTGGAGACTTTCAAAAACAAACAATTTTTGGCAGAATCAAGACAATAGTATTAATAAAGCACTGAGCAAACGATAAGCACACCAAAGCTTGGCTTTATATTTTTGGAGAGTTTCAAAATGTATTATATTTACATTTGCAAGAAAGTATATTTTCAACCACATAACTTTATAACTTTAAAAACTTTGGAGAAAAAGCAAACCTCTGCATATAGGTACTCAATGTTTATTTAATGTAGAACCCTACCGCACACACCAGTCTAACCAAACCCGAACAAAGTTGCTTAATTGTTAACTTTCAGTTTCACTTTATCACGCTTTTGTGCGCTTAATCCCTGACTGACATAACCCCACTTTATTGCATCGCGGGCAATATTAAATGACTTTCATTAGCATTCCAGGCGCTATCGTAAAACACGTTCTTAACAATATCGCTCTCACTAGTGTCAACCGATTGCACCATGTATTGCGGACTTTACGCGCTGATATACGTACAATAAAAATGCAAATATTGTCATCGGCGCGCACATTTAATAGCAAGTTTATTAGTCATTATTTGCATAGCCGACAATTAAAATGCAATTCATAAATTTCATTTCCCTCCGCAAAGAACAACAAGCGAAGAAAAAAAACTCGCATGTTCGTAAAGACAAAAATAATAATGAAAGAACAACAACAAGAACTGCAAGAAGCAGCATCCACTTAAACGCTCATTGTAAGTGTCACAAAAAGCAGCGAAGACAAAATTGAATGCCGCCTAAAACTGCGACATGGTCGGTTGCTACGCGTTCCAGACTATTATTCGGCATGCTTGGGGTATACCGAAAAAAATTCCCACCATAATAACAATTATTAAAATTGGAATATTAATGTAGCAAAAAAAACCCAAACAAAATGCTTATGAAATCGGACAAGAATTGATGATGATGACATCGATGCTGGGACAGCGAGCGTACGCTGGCGGCAGGCACTCAGCGCTGTTGCTGATGCGATCATTTGCGAGACGGCGTAAATGCTGTTGGTAGCTAATATCTTGGATGTGATAGTGTTGGAGATTAAATAACGATAATGAGTAACTGAAAAATGCAAATGAGTGCATTTAAGGTCATTAACACGTTAACTGCCACGTCAACCCTATTCGGGTGAGTTCAAATTTCGGATCGAGCCGCGTCACCCGTATTGGTGCGACGCTTATCTGACTACTTGCGATAGATAATCGTATGTGTTTAAAAAGATATATCGCAGAGAAAGTAACAAAACTATAAACTATAGTAATAATTAATATAAACTATATTTATTAATATAAACGTATTCATTTATAATAGAATTTCATTAATATAAGCTGTTGTAATAAAAGAAATTCGAACATGATTTATTAAGAAAACCATGTAGAATGTAAAGCTTTAAAACATTCTATACAAAGCTGGGGTTGGTCGGGACAACTTGGACAATAAGTTGTTGTTTTCTTTATATTTCCTTATGTCTCTGATCGGCCCGATTCGCATTTTTGAAATATCGATTGAAATACCCAACATAATACGCTTCGTAAACTCCGTATACGCGGTACGCGTGGCCTGAAGAAGATTTCACTGTAACGCGCGCGGCAGTCAACGTGTTAATTCAAGCTATCAACAGGAAATTGATAAATTTGCACCACCAGGCGCAGCGGAAACAATGTGTGAAGCGAGTTGCTGCACATAACATATGTATGTGTAGGCATGTATTTATGTGTGTGGCTAACAAAACATCGAACGGAAATGCTTGTGTCTTGTTTCCTTCAGTCTGTCATTCGATCCTTTGTAATCCAATTTACATAATCGAAATCAAAGTGGTTAAAACTAACATCGGAATAAGTAAAAACCGTGCAACCACAGCGGTCGAAGCATAGCACTATACTCGTATGTATACCCATTTTCAATCGTTTGCATATTAATTATTATTGTTATTTGTGCCGCTGAAATGTATGCCATTTTACAGGTCTTTGTGGTTTTTGGCAGTCAGTGCAATATTTTTGCTGACAAGTGTGTAACGTGTCGGATTATAATGTCATATCAATTTTTTATGCCTTGACTCGCGACGACAAACCTTTTTTGCGCTTTGTCTCTTCTTATAAACGCATGCGAGTGCAGAAATGCAAGTCATTTGAGTTATGAAAAAGGTTACTTTGAAGTTAAAATGTTGCAAAGCGTACTAAAGGAATGAAATTCAGGCGAAAAATTGTGTATGTGCGCTTAATGCATTTGCTGATTGAATTGAAAGTAGTTGCATAAGCACACTGAACGGCAATATGCCGCAGCTCAACTTAACAGCATGCTATTTCGAAATTGTTATTTTTTTTAAAGAGTTTTTTGATTGTATTATTCAAGGTTTCACTATTTGGAAAAGTCTCCAAAAATTTCATTACTCTCCAAAATTTTAAATCACTAAAAAAATGTTTGCAATGAAATATATATAAATAATCTTGAAATTGCAACAAAAAAGTATTATTTTTTGAATGTCTCCAAAGTCTCCACTTACAATTTATTGGTGATTTTTAATTTTTATCTATTTTTTTTTATACTTTATTAATTTATACAAATATTTTGATATTGAAACAAGTAATTTGCATTATATATTTACCACTCTCTACTAAATACTGCATATTAAATTTTTAAACCCTCCACTAACACAATCTACCGCGTAAGAAACACTTTAAAAGGATTATTTAGTTATATATGTATGTAGGTGACCGCAGGCGACAAATAAGCCTCCAAAAGCCCATAATCCTTTGTAGCGCCGCTATGCAGAAGTGGCAACTGGACAAGTGTATGAAGCACACGCATACTAGCGCGACCAACTCACATTGTCTGGCTGCCGTTAGTAGTACACATATTCACCTTGATACAACTCCACTCCGCCAATAAACTACTGCAGTAGCAACAACAATTATGAACGACAGTAGGGATATACAACGGCTTATAGGCCTGGCATAGCCGCACCGACACAGGGCCACAATTGTTATGGCATTAAATGTGAATTTATTGAAATGCGCTCATGTTGAAAATAGATTTGCCAATGTCGCATGATGCCTTCACCGCATTGTCGTACAGACCTAAATTGTCTGTGTATGTATGTGTGCAGCAGCAGCTGTTGAACGCCAGTCAACATAAGACAATAAAAATTCTTGCCGACAGAGAGACAAAACGGCGCTCACCAAAGGATGAGTTTGCTACACACATGCGCGCATGTATGTGCGCAAATGTGGAAGATTGGGGACTGTAGACGGGAGCTGCCGTCGCTTGCTTTCTTCTTGCCTTTTTTTTTTGTGCTGACACCACGCCGCTCATATCGGTAGAGCCAATTTATCTGGCGCTTTAATGTCGCCTTTTAAACGAATAATTTAAATTAAGGCCACTTTAAGGTACACATGCACTTGTGTGCGTATGGCTTGAAGGCCTCCAAGCTTTGCTTAGCACAAATGAATGGGCATAAATTGGATTTAAGGTCAATTTTCAATTAAAATATGCATTATAAATGCCAAGAGTAATATGCTTATGCTAAAAAAAAAAAAATATTAAACGCGCCGCATATGCTGCGTGCCAAACATGGCAAGACACAATGGACTTAGTGCAAATAGATAAAAGTTAATATCAGCAAGGCATACGGGCTTCGCCAAATATGGACAACAGGTAGAAATTAAGCACCGTTTACTCTAGATTTTTCGACTACCAAAATAAAGCAACATATCAGGTTTTAAACTCCACTGACTGCCAAAGTCCTCATTTCCTACAATTTTTACTAATGGCTGAGACCATCACCTATTTTGGCGCTACATTTCTTACATCATTATCTCTCGAACTCTCGTATCTTTTCAGCAGCGCTTATCGAACGACAGCTTCTTCTGGCACAACACTGAGTCCACAAAGCCCGCGCTTAAGTTTTTCAACATAGAAATACAAGCCTTTTGAAGCTTACGAAAGCAGCGACCATTGTCCTGCCACACTAGTGCGCGCTTACTCATACCTATGGCGCGCGCCTAAGGCGTAGCTATCACTGAATTGCACTACGCGTAAGCCGTCTGCTTTATGTATCAGCTTAAGCAATGTGATTGATTACACCGAAATTTTTTTTTTTAATTTTCTATTTTACAAAACACCATTAGCCTCTATTGCAAAACGTGCATACGTTTGCATGTGTGTGTAATTACTAGGTTGTTTGCTTTGAGCCAGTGCAAAGTGTAATTTAAATTGATTTCTGTACATAAGCTTTCTTTTAATACCCGCCAGCTTAGTGGGCTTAATTGATTGTTAGAATTCAGTAGAATTGTTTAAATATTTTTGTCAATCAAATACTTCACCGCTGTATATTCGTAGAAATTTTTTTGAGGTTATGTTCTGTTTGTCTGATCCTTAAATGTCCACAAAGCTTATTAAAGGTCTTCAAAGCTGGTTTTGTGAAGCTTCACGCGTAAACATGCTGAACAACACTATCAAAATAGTGTAAGATATCATATATTGATATACTTCTGACTTTTCTTCGGTCATGAAGTCTTATAAGTAGTGTACATTTTTTCTCTTTGGCCATGAGTAAGCCATTATGAGTGGTTAGATAATGTGTAGGGATTTTCGGGTATTTATAACTTATAGTACGAGTATATACTTTGCTTGGAATGTTCTTCGTAATGTTGCTTTTATATTATGCCATAGTTTTAGGTAGCCTGTAAGCATATACATACAAACAACTATACTGTAAGAGTATGTGAAGTGTTCAGAGTAGCAAATATGTTATCCCAGCGATTTTGAGCGTCAATGAAAGATCTCAACTTAGTATTAACAAACTGCTCATTGTCAAATCATGCTAACTTAGTACAAACGGAAATTCAGGGAAACAAACAATGCTCATTTAATGCAAACGTTGTGTCTGTTTTTCAGTTGATTGATATGAAATGTGCGCCTTAAAGCAACTTTTCATATTAAACACATATTATCATTTCATTAATTTGGCGAAAATTTATTTTATAGTTTTAACATATGTATATATATAAAAACATATGTATCTTATGTGTGTTTCAAGCATTTAAAAATATTTCCTTTTGTGTTCGTATAATTTTTCATAAAAGCATAAGTTATTATTTCAAAATTTAAATTTTTTACGCTCCACATACCCGTAAACACCCAATCTAGAGATAGCCAGCAATAACAAAGCTTAAACTCAAAATATTGTACAAGCAATTAAACACCCGCTAAATGACACAATATCCGCTATATGCGACACGCTTCCAAATATAAATCAAAGTAATTAGAATAATCTACAACAAAAATAATGACTTTTTTGACCCGACATTTCTCAAATAAAACACATAAATCAAATTTCAATTGTAACAAATCCAAAACTTATTGTAGCCCATTAAAAGTATCAAAACATATTAAAAAAAAATTATATTTCAAAAAAGCATATCAATCAATGAAAGCTCTTCCACAGCATGTCGCAGAATAAGTTGAAGCCAATCTCTTTAAGCCGCTGCTGTGATTGCGCGCGTAAGGCACTAAATTTCTAATCAGCCAAAACGCGCCGCTCACATCGTTAATAAAAATATGATCGTTGTAAAATTAACACTTAGCTCGGAGCCGAGAAGCGCTGATTGTGTACTACATATAAAAATATATTAGAAATATGCACCCAAAAACCAAAATAAAATTGTTTCTGTTGTCACACGCTTTATCTGCGCGTCTTCTATATTTTTCAGCCATTTGGTCGCCAACAAGCGTGAAAAGCGTTTCAATGCTCATTTCATTGTTTTTATTTTTATGTATATAATTTTTTTTGTTTTCAAGCCATAGTCATAGCTTTTGCGCTCATTATTATTGTGGTTTATTAAGTTTAAGTTTTTTTTTATTTAATTGTTTTTGCGTTTTTTGTTTTGCTTTTAATAACAATTTTTATTACAGTGTACTTATGTTCTCTTTGTCGCAGTTCAATGGCGTTCAACCCAGCTCTTTCGAGTGCTCGCGTAAATACTACTTACAGATATCGGAACATATATTTTTTGTTGTTGCTTTTAATTCAAATATGTATCTGGCGATTGTGCTAAGTGGCGTGGGGGGCATTGTTGACAAGCGCAATGAGACACAAATTTATGTGAAAAGTTATGAGTGATCAATTATGTATGCTGATAATCGGGTAAGCAGATGGGCACTGCATATTTTTGAAAATATGGTTTTTTTTTCGAAAATGTTTTTTTTTATTAATATGTACGCTATTATATTGTGATCACTCACATTATGTCTTTTTTCATATATAATATAAAAATAAAAAAATAAAAATTAAAATTGTTTTAACATGAAAAAAAATTTTTGGGAAATTTTGTTTTTTTTTTTGGAAAATTTTTTTTTGGAAAAAAAAATACAAATAAAAAATGTTTAAGTTCTAACATGAAAAAAAAATTTTTTTGGAAAAATTTTTTTTTTTGAAAAAAATAAAAACTTTAAAAAAAAATTATAAATTTCTTTCTAAAATTAAAATTGTTTTAACATGAAAAAAAATTTTTGGGAAATTTTGTTTTTTTTTTTGGAAAATTTTTTTTTGGAAAAAAAAATACAAATAAAAAATGTTTAAGTTCTAACATGAAAAAAAAATTTTTTTGGAAAAATTTTTTTTTTTTTTTTTTTGAAAAAAATAAAAACTTTAAAAAAAAATTATAAATTTCTTTCTATCAAAACTTAAACCTATTTACATGCTTATGAACACTCATGAAATTCATTTTCCATATTTTTAACTCTTTTTGCGTACTCAAACTTTAAAACAATACTATTTATTTACTGCATATATTTTACTTATTTATTTATATTTAATATTTTCACAAGCAGTAATTTGCATAGCCTTTTTAGAGCCATAATCGTTTACTTACCATAAGTAAAATAGTATTCTTGGCATTGAGCGTTAACTGGGGTAACCTGTAATCAAGCAAACATAAATATAGTCATTAAAAATTTTACAATAACAAATTTTTTCATACAATAACAAATACTTATTCGAACTATACTTTTTCAAATACTTAAGTGAATACGATATTTCAAACTGCGTTTTCTACAAGCACCACACACTTACTCATATATAAATGTATATATCTATGCGCGTGTGTGTGACTGCGAGTAGGAAATTTCCTAAACTTTGAAGCATAGAAAACAATTAAATCATTTTTTAAATAAAAGTCGTGAGCTCAGTATATTTTTTCCATATTTTTGTTCAAATGCTTAAAGTGTAGTGTTCAAAATTGTGTGGAGCGAGTGGGAGAGCGCGGGAAGAAATTGACTAACTGTATAATTAATTGCTGACGCTTGACTTATTACTTGACTACTTTTAGAAAACAAAAAAAGCAGTGAGCAGTAACCGCACTCGAAAACGTTTTGAGTTCGAAAGCAGCCATTTTTTTTTCTATTTTCTTGTTTTCTTCTAGCTTTCGTATTGTGTCATAACGCTAAATACGAATTTACGACTTGAAATTTTCATAAATCGTAAATTACAAAAAGTCATAAATAACCGTTTGTCTGTTTTTAATATGCAAATATTTACTCGTATACTGCATATGAATAATATGCACGATGACAAGGCTATTTATTACGATGTAGGTGGGTGTACTATATACACAGCATATATATAGTGATTGAAAGGTTATTTGAGGCGTGGCCAAGTATGCGTAAAAACGAGGTAACTGCGTACTATACTAAATATGCTACAATCGCTATCATCTGTTGTTGTAAACTACAATATTTTGCTGACATTTGTTGCTTTTTCTGTTACTTCTAGAAAGCTTTCATGGTATTTCAACTAAGTTACGGTGTTTGCGAAAGTTACTTGTACATAAGTAAGCACCAACGACAAGTTTCATAATTTTTTCTGCAAGTGCAATCTTTGCTTTTCTCGCTTTCGCCGCCTATTTCTCGCAATTCATTTCATATTTAATTTCCTTTAATTTCGAAGCGCTTCCTCAAATCACTTCTAACTATTGACACTTCCGCTTATGAAATCGTCTGCCTAGTAGCACTTAACAGTTACCTTTTTATTTCCAATCGTTTTTCAACGTGCCACTATTGACAGTTAGCACTCAAACAGCGCTGCACTCGAACTGTCAAATTGCTTTTCGAGTGCGTTTACTCATTTACAACAAATTTATGCACATACGTACATATGTGTGTATGTGTATTTGTTGCGTATTCGAGCGATTTCCGGCATAAAAAATAAAAGCTATTGATTATTTCGCCGCATTCAAGTGGCGGGTAGCACAAAAATGCCAGCAAGTAGCAACACATTGTTTGCATTGCATTAAAATAACCATTTTTTTTCACAATAATATTTTATGCATCTTAATTTTTAGCCTCATTTTTCACTGCCACTTTAAGCGCTCATTGTCATTTAAATTTTTCCACATTATTAAGTGTCTTCTGCTACATTTCATTAACCTCTTATACGATTTTTTTTTTAATTTATACTTGTTTTTGTTTTTTATATACTCATTATTGTAATTAAGTATGAAAAATGTTGCCAATGTCTCAAGTGTTATAAAAAATATATATTTCCAATAAAAAAGCCTGTCAAGAGAAAAAAATACAATTTTTCGTGCACCATAAATCATTAAAAAAAACATGCTTTGTTGAATGCCACACTTGTCGCCTGACAGGCCGAAGATTGACCAAATGCGGCAGCAATGTCACACACACACAATAGACAATTTTACAACCGCATACGTGTAGCTTTGTATGTATGTAATACATTAGGATGGAGCGAAACAAAAAAATTTTTTTGCTTAGACTGAGCGTAAAATGTGTAGCTTATTAAAAAAAAGGAAAATTCTTGGAAATGAAAAAAAAAACTTTTAACACCCACTCTTAAAGTAAATTTTCGAGTTAAAAATTTTATTTCGTAAAAATTTTTTGATAAGTGTTTTAAAAGCTGTGGAGAGTTCTCTTTCTGCCCAATTAAAAGTTACCAACTTAAAAAAAAATGTGGAGTTTAAAAAAAGTCTTAAACAACAACATGCTTTCCTTAAGCGTTAAAATAAATTTTGAGTCAAAAACCGTCAAATTCGGTAGTTTTTATATAAATGTGAAGAGTTTAAACCAAAAAACTTTTTTTTTGTCCAAAAAAAATTTTATCTCGAAATTTACTTTAAAAGATGTTTTATTTTTATTTCCAAAAATTTTCTTGTTTTATAATCTACAAATTTTATACGCAGGTTAAGCAAAAAAAAAAGACAATTTTTTTTTGCTCCACCCTAATGTACATTTACCGAGTGTGACTAGGGGCTCGTGTTAATGATATCGATTGAAACCTTTTGTTTTCGCCACTAAAAATTTTTTTCTTTATTTCTCATGACTTTCATTTTTTAGCCATTGTTATTATTTTGCTGCAATATGCTGATTACTTTTGCTTTATTTTTGTTGTTACACGTTCTTGCTATTGAAATAGTTAAGTCGTTTTCTAGATTACTTCAAGTGGTAAATTGCAGTAAACTCTTCATAAGCCCGCTTGCAAAGGTTTAAGTGCGCTATGAGCTTAGCGATAATGGGGTAAAGCACGGATAGTTAATTTTTTTTAATTATCTAGAAAATATATATAATTTATCTAGACTCAAAAAATACTTAAACATTAAAGAGTAATATAATTTTTCGAGTAGAAATTGCTTAAACTTTTGTGCCTTAAATGCTCTCAAATTTTAGACATATTTGTGAGTGTACTCTCCTTTTGAAAAAAATAAAATCAAAATCAAAACAGCACGTGCAAAGAATCGTCCACCAAGTTGTGCAGAACTCGCACTAAATATAAAGTAAAAAATAATCGCTGCAAAGGTCATTGATTTCAGCTTAGAAGCAAAAGCAGCAGACCATATTGGCTTGGTTGCGCACTAGAGCTCTTTAAAAACATAACGTATAGGCGTAACGTCCAGTATTAGAAAGCGTAGCATGCTGCGAGGGTTGCAATGCACGTGAAAGACGACGCTGCCGCGTCGCTACGAGCCGGTGGTGGTAGGGTAGGTTAGTTGCCCTGCTAGCGGACGTGCGCTGCTCAAGGTGAAGCAGCCGTAAAATGAATTTGCGGATAAGGTAGTATAGTACCCAGAGGGCAAATACTTATAAAAAATATAACAAAACGTACATATGTGTGCGTGTGTGTGTGTTTGAAACTGCATTAGCATTGCTGCAGAAGGTATTTGCGCCGTGTGTCAAAGACGTCTGCCTTAGCGGGAGACTTTTTTATTTATGTGATTTCAAGATATGGCAAAATTCTTATAGATTTTTTTTCGATTTGCTTCTGCCATACTACCAGTTCAGTTTGAAAAAGTGAAAATTTGCTAAAGGTAAGAGTGAACCACAAAATTACTGCAACTCACGTTGGAAATGTTTGTACAAAAATCAATAAAAGAGCCGAAAGTGCGAGAAAATACCAAGAAAAAAGTGTGAAGTATTGTGCGAAACGGAAGCGAGACGTTGAATAAGGAGTTCTGCATGCCTATGCCAGCGTTGAAGAAGTCGAAAACCAAGAAGGTAAGCCAACATTTTAGAACTTTTTGTGCAACACGCGATATTTTAAAGTAAAAAAAAATTTAAAAAGTTTAAGTTGATTTAAGTTTCGTAGCCGGCGCGTGAATTTAGTGACTGGTCGGCGTTTTTTTTTCTGATTTCAGGTGTTATTTCTTGACTTCTTGTTGCAAAGACACTCAAACAAATGCATACGACTGTTATAAGTGTTGCCGCAGTATGATTAACCTTCATTTAACAACATTAAACGCGAAAGCAGTAAAAGTGCAAGTGTATGGGTATGTTGCAAGAACCAAAATCTTGAGTCTTGCAATCACAAAAACTGAAGATTTATTATTTCACGTAGGAACGATTAATTTAAATGCGACCTTAGCCGTGCTCAGTGTAGATTGCAATCAAAGCGCTGTACAAGCAAAATCCATTAAAAGCTTTTCGTGGGTATTTTTTCAAATTTGGTCTTATATAAAGCAATTCTTAGACAACTCAAAGCAAATCAAATGCCTGCTACATACACCACGCCACACACAAGCGCAGCGCGCTTTTAATTCAACTGCAAGGATATGTGTAATGATTACCTTGTACACTTATTGGGCAATACGCCAGAAAATTCGAGCACACATGGCTTGCCAGCCAAAAGCACAAATGAGAGCCTTCAACTTTGCACAAATAATGTGTCTCTATGCCGCTCGTCCTTCCTAACAACACCGCGCGCCAACACACATGCTTACAGTGTGTGAGTGTGTGATTACTGAAATAGTTTTGGCACACAGCACACAATTTTTGTCTTGTACTACTTGTGTTCTATTCCTTTTATAATTTTTCGAAGGATAATTTCTAGCATTGAGCGCCTTCAAAGTTTGCCTTTTGTAACCCAACCGCCATTTGGCATTGCCGACTTGTGGTTTTTGGCACAAATCGCTCATTGTTTAACTTCCTAGTACGGCTATGTGGCAGACTGCAGGAAAATTAAAAACAAAAACACACACGCGCAAATGAAATGTGTGAAAAAAGCTTTTTCTTCAAACAACTACGCTATTCGGTCTGCTGCCATGCAGTTTAGCTTCCCAGAATGCCAATTGATAGCTTCAGCTTGGCTTGTAATTCGATATGGTAATCGTCTCGTTCGCTTAGCCATTTTGCTATGTCTTGACATGAACCCTATCATTTTCAAATGTTCTACAAAGTTTAGCTCTGCAAAAGCTGCTTGCACTGCGTATCTTAGCATTTGTGTTTTTACTCTTGTATTGCTTGTTCCTTTTCAGCTTTATGTTCTTTACTACTGACCTATGTGACCCGCTTGTTTTCACTGCACTGCACATAATCCTTTTAACTGTTTGTTGCTTATATTGTATTTCTAGAGTATGTAATTACCACAGTCTGAGCATAGCATAGCTCCAAGGTGCACACAAAGTGGGTTTACCCTGCCAGTGCTGTTTGCCTTATACAATTTCTCTAAGTTTTCGTTGTGGCATATAGAAATAGACCACATACACATAGCTTTAGGTGCTCTGTGAGTCATTGTAGGCTGCAAATATTTAATTTTTTTCCCTAGTCTTGCTTAAAAGATTTTCTTTATACACCACACTAAGCCCGCTTTAATTTATACAGTACTTGCTTACATCCCTCTCATAAAAATTCAGCTTGCGCTTCAAGTTTTACATGCGCTCTATGCTCTCCGATCTTTTTTGATATTTTTTTTAAACTGCACTACTTACATTCGCTTAGCATATTGATTTGATTTTGTCTAAATTTTCGAACTATCGCTTATTATTTCTGCTACTGTATACGTGTAACTTTTCTCAACAGAGACTTAAATCACTTTTCAAGGAGTTAACCGACTGCTTCGTCATTATATAGCTTATAGCTTATTATGGAAATCTACCCTGTTATGTGGCTCACGTTTTACAGTTGTTCTTATTCTAATATACATGTGTTTTGTTGTCAAAGCTTCTAGTTTTATTTGTTGACATTCGTTTTGTGCGACTACTGCTTTTCCGCCTCTGCTTGTTCTTCACCCGCCTATAGTTTGTTCATATGTATATTTGACTTTTTGTTTTCCCCGTTTGCTTTGTTTCTCACATTTTTCCATTCTTTATTGTATATTATAGCTAGTATTTGCTATGACTACAACAGCTCTTCAAGTATTCCGTCAGCGTGTCACTTAGTGACGTCAAGTTTGTTAAAGAATTCCGTACGTGCTGTCTATGAAGCCGCCACCCAGGTGTAGACGCGACACTAAGGAGCAATAGTTTACTTTGAAATTTATAACTTAAGCATATTTATGGATTGTGAGAGGGGGAATGACAGCAAACAGTGATTATTGTTAATAAAATATTTGAAAATTATTAGAAATAAAATAATAAAATAAATACTTAAATTTTGTGAAAAAACTAACACTTTCACAAAGTTCAGCAACAATAATTTTAAAGGCCCATTAAAGTTAAAGCGTAAAAGCTGCTCAACTGCTCAACACAGCGCTTAGAAAGCAGGAATCCAATTTGAAATATATAAACAGTTTTACATCATCCGATTATGATTGCAAGCGAGCACAGTACAGAAACAATGAAAATCAAAAAAATTAAAATAAAAAAATACAAGAAAAGGCAGCGGGCATTGTAAAGAAGCAGTGAGCGAATAAGGCAGCGAAAAAAGGATACGAAAGCTCGACAAAAGCATATAATAATATTGTGGAAAAAACGAATTGAGGAGTAAACTGTTGACTGCAAGCAAAGCAGCCAAGCCGAAGAAGTGCGTTGGTATGCGATATAACAATAAATGTGTGGAATAAAAGAATTCTGTATTGAATAAATATAAGCAAAGCTACAAGGCGAAGAAATAAAGCAGGCACAGACATATGCATGCATGTGTGTTTGCTTAGTTTGTTAGTATGCGTGTGTCACGTGAAGCTCGTTTGCGATTTTTTTCTTCGCCAGCGCAATACAGACGCGCCTGCGGCTTTTCATGCCAAGCATGTGAAGAATTCTACGCAAAGCCACAAACAAATACTCGAATGGACATTTGAGGGTTCGCAAATAACAATACGCAGCTGTCTGTGTGTTAGTATCAAAGCAGTAATGTACAAAGCATATAGCAGTGTTTTCTGGAATAGCAACTTGGGCGTCGAAGCCGCAAGGGACTCTTCTGTAGTATAAATGAAGGTATAAAGCAAAACGATAATCGGAAGTTAATCAGCAACAATGAAGAAAATGGCAAAAGCACACAGGAAATAAAAAAGTTGTTTCTGAGTTGTTCAAACGCAGTTGAGTATATATGTATGAGTGCTTAGAGGTGAATCTATGGTTAAGTGAGTGTCTCTCTGCTTGTTAGCGAAGAGGTAAAGAATATGCAGCACGAAGTTGGAAGAAATGCTGGCACATAGAGATAAATATGAAACGTTTTATGCTTGTTTTTGCATTCTTTTTTTTTATTTTCAACCTTTGCTACTCTCTTTCACTGCTTCTTTAAGCACATATCCACTCCTTTGTGGTGTTTAAAGTCCTGTTAGCGTCATTTATGTACTTTAAATATGTCATTTGCATATATTTGCGCACTCGTACGCTGTCATTGAAGTGCAAGCGCAAAAGCAGCAAAAAAACATATCACAATGACAACGCTTGCAACGTCAAGTGTCAATATTTGCCATAGAAGTTGCGATTTTACGCTCCTTTTACTCTTCAATTTGTCACATTTCACTGTTGTTGACTTTTGTTTCAAGCGCTCAGCGCTAATTTAACAGTTGAACGACCTAAAATGCGTGTAAGGTGCACGTACGATGGGTTAGCGTTGCCATATGGTTTGTTAAATTGTGCTAAAATGTGTGTCTTGATTGTTTGGTAAATATGGCATATTTGTATGTGACAAGAAAACATTGTGGCTGTGTTTTCTTTTTATAAATTTTTTCTTTCAACTACCACCCTTTTCCCAACATAAAATTTGCTAATCTTCTCAGCACCACAGTTTTAATCATTTCTCCTCCCTTCAGCTCTACGCTCTGTAACACAACACTTTCCAGCACTACTCACAATCGCGTTGCGGTTTATACCCAACTCAACTCTAATCAAATTGCAATATATAAGCAATCTTATGTCTATAAATAATCGTCACACAAAATGTATTGATTGATGACACGTGCGTCCCGACTTATATCGGGTTATGCACTGTGCCACATTTTCCAAAGGCTTACGCAGCGCGCACAATAGCGAAATTTAAAATAACAAAAAGAAAATTAAATACAAAATTTATTTTGTGCTAACGATCGCTCGCTCTGAGTAAAAGAAAAAATATGTATTAATAGCGGCAGCTACCCTTACGTGGCTAAAAAAACAAATGAAACAGCATAATTAATGCGCTGCCACAAAAAACCATTACCAAGGCATACAAAATTCGTTACAGTACACTCCAAAACTATGTATACGCATGGAAAAGTGACGGAAAAGCGCGCCGAACTGGTGTCGGCAAGGGTGCGCTGTACGGAAAATTAGATAATGCTGTGAGCGCATGTAAGCTGTTTTCCAAAAAAAGTAATAAATTTCGCGTTTATCAATCATGTAATCGGATAATAATTGGGTATGCGCTACTGTTACATAGCCAGTTAAAAGCATGGCGTGTATATCCTTGAGCATAACACAACGAATTTTGCGCTAATCAAAAATTCTCCGCATTACCACTCCCGATTGCACTTTCACTTTACGCCGTTATATACCGCGCAACAATTGAGTAGTGCGCAATTTTGTTACGGTGTGCGTGAACCGCACAAACGCGAGTGTGAAATGTCATGCGGTGCATGTTGCACTCACTTAATCAAGAAGCGCGCGCTACTCAGCTGCATAACACCCGGTTCACACTATAGTCGCTAAAGTGTGTGCACTTAATTCTCATTTCCGCTCGCTGCAACAACAATAAACACACGTTGCAATGAAATCTGCACGTATGCAGCGCTCGCACCCTTCATGGCGCTCAACAGCCAAGTGGCACACTATCATATTTTGCCACGCTGCTGCTTTTCGAATGTTTTTTTTTTTTGTGTTTTATGTGCGCACATAAAGTGGGTGTGTATTGTTTAATGAAAATTAATGCACTTTTTTGCCACAAACTCTGCTTGGGGTATGCATTGTCACATTGGCAGCATATGCATGCGCCGAAGCAACACTGCGCCGCGCGTTTTGTTGCACATCCCCTAACATAAGGTGTGCACTCAATGCAATCTTTACACTAACAAGCATGCACTTAAGCACTTACAGACGCCCATACTTGCATTCTAGTGCAATAAAGTGCAATGTGTTAAAAAAAACGCACAAAAAAGTATTTGCCTTTTTTGCAACATTTCATTTTTACGCCTTGTGTTCACAATAAACTAGCGCTTTATGCCTTTTCTAACGCTCAGCGCTGGCACAGCAACTATAACTTGCTTTTTAGTCACCTCTATGCACGTATCTTTTTTTTTAAGGGTTGCTATTGTTAATGACTGCGGGCCGAGTGCAACAGCGTTGTTGTGTTTTATATTTTAACTCCCCTAACCCACGCCGCGCATTTAACTAGTTGTTAGCAAACGCATTGTGCACTTTTTTGCCATTGTTGCAGTTTTATTGTTGCTTATTTTACAACAATGTATTACGACGCCTTTACGCTTGTTGTTATTGCAAGTTGTGCGCTTTTCGGTCAATGCGGTTTTGCATGTAACACCCTTCGCCCACAACTGTCACTCACTTCGTGCGCCCTTCTTACGCTCATTTTTCCGAAGTGTCTATACAAAGCGGCGAGTTTATTTTGGAAATCTTAATAAACACAAACAGTTGGGGAAATTCACGCCTCTTCAGTGCGACAGTGCCCACTTATCTGGACCAAAGTGCGTATTTGTGTAACATAAAGTTACGTGCTATATTGTTTTGCATTTAGTCAACTCATTACCGTAAGTAAACTTACATGCTGTGACACTGCCTCAAATGCGTGTTGTGTCGTTTTTGTAATTTTATGCAAATATTTGTACGCAATGACAACGAGTTGTTTGAGCGAAAACATAGATGGCGGAAGCTGAAATGTTGTAAGAGTTATGTCACACACTCGTATGTGCGAAGAATCGTGAGCAAAGTGTTTTACGCAACAGTTTGAGAGCTTATGAAATCTAACTGGAAGTGTGCTTTTTCGTTGGATTATCGCGACTCTACAGATGGAGGTGATAGTGCGTTGTTTTAAAACCATAACGAGCTTCGTTTAAAATATATTTGGTTGAATATAAAATAGCTTAGTTTCTGTTTTAACAGAATTATTAAAACTTTTGGAGGTATAAAAATATGTTTGCAACAATTCAAAGCATTTAGAACTAAATCATCACTAAAATGAGCTATTACTAGTTATCCGGAAAGAGAACTGCTCTAATTTGTTCCGGCTCCTTAGCTGGTTTTAATTCGGTCGAGTTCTAACCATCGTAGCATTTCTCAACACTATTTGAACTTCAGAAAATATACTTACACTCGTAATAATTTTTTTAATATAGATCTTGAGCATTGCCCACTGAATTGAACTTAGCAACAAAATTTTACATAAACAAATACTTAATTAAAATTTTATTGGCTGCTGTTATGACTACTTTGGGGCAATATGGGACCTGGCAACAATTCCTAAAAAAAAACAGAAATTGTAATCTTGTTTTTGACCAAAACAACACGATTTTCACTTATCACTTGACGATAACTGTGAGGCAATGAATACAAAAAAATGAACTCAAAATGAAGGAACAAAGACCCACTGTGCTGAGCAGCAGCGCCACGTTGCAGGACAATGACAATGAATTTAGAAGTACTTTTTCACAAAGATGAATACTCTTAAACAAATTTTCAAATGAAATTGCTTAAAAAATAATCTTTAACTGCAGATACACACTCGAACGCTTACTTACATTCTTCGCGGTAAAATCCGTATTCCACGCATATGATCAGAGCTAAACCTGATCGTTTTTTTTTTGGCTGGTTTACTTCTTCTTTCTTCTTTGTATGAATGAAATTACTGAAATCTCCACAAATCACTCAACAATCGATAACCACAAACTCAAAAGAGTCCAAGCGTAAAATAGCATTGATATCGAGCGCATTATCAAGAGGAAAATCACAATTATGATCATTATCATTATATATTTATGGGGTTTATCAATCAAGCGCTTAAGCTTGAAGGTCCGTCACAATCACAAAAACATCACAAATCAATCACAATGGCAACTATGGATCATTATAATCAACTTATTGCACCAAAACACTGTTATCATATGAAATCTTAAAGATCGTCTAACAAAATTGCCATCAGACGAAAACATAGTAAAACGCGTAAGAGCACACAAATATTCACTGCCGCCGCTCGTCGATCGATAACAACCGCTTAACGAGGCTATGCTATTTCATGGCGCGTATCACAGCGCGTTTGACGTTAGATACGTAGAGCGCGAGTGCCGAAATCGCACTAAATTCAACGATTTGAAGTAAAGACCTAATTGGCAAATAGTACGAGTATAGGCGAGCACACGCTTACCGACGACAAGCGTTGCCAGCAAGCGCAGTCACGGTGTTGCGGTGCTGAGGCGTTGAGCGAACGTCAAGGAACACCCCTAAGCAAAAACAAAAATAATAAAAAACAAAAACACAAAACAAGTGAAATACAAAAAAAAAAACAAAAACTAAAAAACGTTAATTGCAAGTACACATTAATAAATAACTACATAATAAAAGCAACACAGCGACAAACTAAATATTTATCAGATAAGCACAACAGGCGTTCGATAGGTCTGGAGTGCTGGCGCGCGTGTGTAGTGGTGCGTATCAGTGCAAGTGTGTGCAAAAGCATTTTTAGTATGTGTTTTTTGCGCTGTTTTGCAATTTCTCACCTGCGCTTTGTTTTTTCCTTTTACTTATATATATATGTATATATGTATTTACTACATTTGTGTTACAAAGCAACGCCCCAAATAACGCTGATCGTCGCGCGTTGATTACCTGCGGCATGGCTAGCGCACAGGTTTTTATCACTTAATGCTAAAAAATGCAAAAAAAAAAAAGCGCGCTTTGTTATTGTTATTGTTAATGTTTGTCACACGTGCTATTCACGTTCGCGCCGAGTGCACGCAGCCCTTGCGAGCTTTTGTGAATTTTTTTTCATTAATTTTTTTTATACTTTTTATATTTTTTTAAATATTTTTTTTTTCACTTTTTTTTTTAAATAGATAATTTACATGGGTACGCAACTCTCAATACGCGGCAAGGGCTTGTTCTATTCGCTGATTGGCAACAAACGCGTCAAATGATTGGTTTACGTCGATTAACTCGTGACTGTTTAGCCAAAAAAACTGTTTAGTCAGCGACAAATGTCTAGCCATAGTCTTTAGATTACATTTTATATGTTATGGGTTCTGCTAAGACATAAGTTTTCTGCTCCAAAAAAATATGAAACTAAAAGTTTCGGAATTCCTAAAATGTTATTCATAGTATTCTCATTAAGTTTAGTTAATTAATTATCAATTTGCTCTAAGTACTTTATCACAATATATATGTCTACACATACATAATAAATGTCGCCTTAATCATGACAGGCCAATTCAACATGTCGCATTAGGTCCGCAAACGCCAGACATTTGAGCCATAATTCGTTATGAGCGCTGACTGCGCATATTTTCTGACTCTATTTCTATTATTTTAATTTGGCTTGTTTCGTTTGGTTTAAATAATTTCTCAATATTGTATTGCTTAGATTTCATTTGTTTTTATTAGCATATAAATAATTATTCCTCTACGTTTCCACGCTACTTGCACTGCTCACGCTTTTCCAAGCACATTTTGCACAATTTATTAATTTTCGCATTTAAGCTAAAATTTCTGTTTGAACTTTAATTTGACGCATGCCCGCGACATTCCCCAAATATTTACGAATTTAAATATGATTAGCCACATTATAATTTATGTTCTTGCAGTCGGCGGTTTTGCGCGAAAAGTGTAAATTTCTGATTTGATTAGCAAACAAACAAATAAACGAAAATACAAAATTTCACAAAGGTTAAAAGTAGCAACTAAACAAACTCATACAAGTTCATTAGAAAAGAGTTTAACTGAAAAGTGCAAGTGCACGTAAAACAAAGGCAAATATTGATAAAAGCCCAGCAGTGAGGTAAACTAGTTCTTAACTACCTTAGAACCAGTATAAACGATAAACACACGGCCCACACTCTATGGTCTATGAAAGGTAGTGGTGTTGCGCTATTAATTTTGCGATTTCAAACAAAATTATGTCGCTTGCATAATAATTCAAAACAGTTACTGCCGCGTTGATTTCATAGCCTCAAAAACATTTTGATGTTGCTTTTCGAATTTTCCGTGAAATGATACCGAAACGCCGATAATTGCGTCAATCACTTTCTGTTTTAAGTTTGCTTAAAACACTGTTGTGACTTAACTGCTTTTATAACTAGTTCATTTTCAGCTTATTACATTTTAGGCACAAACTGGTATTTCCGCTAACTAGTTCGTTGTTTCACCACCGGGAATGGTCGTAAATATGTATCTAGCTTCGACCATAAATATAAATATTCATGCTAATGAACGATAATAAAATCGCAGCAATTTCTGCGTTTGGCTGCAAAAGCAGTATTTTGTGCAAATTTGCAAATTTTATGTAGTGCAAATATATTTTAACAGCAAATAAATGATGTAAAGAATCATAAAAGAGCTTTTAAAGTTGTTTGTTGAAACTTCCATAAATAAAGTGACTAGGAAGTGCGTGTACAAGTTATATGAGGATTTGTGTAGTTAAGAAAATTTCTTGTTTATTGTTAATAAAAAATATATATCTGTGTATATTAATTGTATTTAAATACGAAGTTCAAGCATTAACAACCGCCCCCTTAAGGTGTGCAAAAGTTCGCTTACTATTCAACTTGCCATACACATACACATATACATTGCAAAGCGCCTTATCAACTATGTTTCAATAATTATTTTTATTATTATTAGCTATTATCGTTGCTTTTGCATAACTGCGCCACAAGTGCGTCATTATCTCTATGCCACGCTCGCAGACGACCCCTTCAATAAATACCGAAAGAAAAATTCCACGGAGTTCCCTTAAAATTTCCCCACGGCAATCAAATCGTAGCTAAACGATAAATAAGAATCTAGATTAGTGCAGGGCGTGTGCCGCATTTTTCCACATTTGTTATAACATTTTCGCAAGCATGCAAATTACTGAAAAATCATGCGGCTATAATATACACACGCTTAAGGCTTTGCTTATCAAATCAATGGTATTTAGTTGCATATATCGCAAATGTATCGTGGTTTCATGTGTGTCAGAGAACATTAACTAACACATGTGCATTTATGGCTGTATCATAACTGTATTTAATATCTGCTTTGTTAGCAAATCAGTAAAATGGTGAATAAATAATGCAGACATTAAATGACTTTCAAAATTGAATATACTAATTATAAATGCCAAGGTCCCGATTGTGGTCTTATATGCAGTAGTTGAGTGTAAGGATATATAAAGTAAACGCTGTATGTATATATTATATAATGGAATTTTTGAGCGATGTGCATTTATTGTATATGTAGGTATATGCATATGGCTATGTGTACAATGTGTAATACTTGTGTGGGAGTATATTTTGTAGCAGTGTTATATTGTAATTATGTAATAAAGTTAGTCTAAAAATAGATTTTTATTTTGTTTAAGATACAATTAATTTCATACTTTTTAGGCAGATTCACATCATTTTTTATAATTTTTTTTATATTATTTTTTTTTTAATTTTTATAAATTTTTTTTAGAGTATTATTAATATTTTTTACTTATTTTTTTTACATTTTTTAGTATTTATTTTAATTTATACTTTTTATGCAGATTCGCATCATTTTTTATAATTTTTTTTTTTAATTTTTTTTTTTAATTTTTATTAATTTTTTTAGAGTATTATTAATATTTTTTATTTATTTTTTTTTGCATTTTTTAGTATTTATTTTAATTTTTTTCTGTTATAAATAACTTCTTATCATTAGTAGACCACTTTTTCTTATAAAAATCGTATACAAATACTTTGGCTCTCACGTTTAGGGACTTTTTTCTGTGTGTTAATAATTTATTGTATATTATTCAGGCTACAATATTTTTCCAATACATATATTTTCACGCAATACTCTATATTTATATTTGTTAAGCGCTTGACAACAGATTCTCCTTTAAAATATGACAAATATTGATCTTTTCTATGAGTACTTATTTAATTGCACTTACTAGTTACAGACCGAAGAGTAAATACTTTCACCAACCAATTCTTTTACAACAAGTGGCAATATTAAAAATAAATAATTAAATAAATTCCACATACCAGTAACGTGATTTGAAATTCCGTTAAAATTAATTAAAATTTTTGCAAATACTTGTCAATTTCCGGAATTTTTTTCTATAAATATTATTTGTTTCAAATTTATGATGATATTTTTGCAAATTAACTTATTTATTGCCTTTTTGTTTTTATAAATATGTGCGAGAGGAAAATCGACGCATTGTGTTTAGTCTTGAGACAATCGGTCGAACAGTCTGGCTAATTCAATAAGATAAGATAAGTTTGTAGTAATTTATGTTACAATTTTAATTAAAATTCCTGTGCATGCAACAATTCATATGTTTACCAATGACATGTAAGCGTTATGAAGAGTTAACACTTCTATGACAGCCATGCTGATAACTTGACCATCAAGTACAATATGTCTCGCAGCGATATATTTAGATGCTTGCCAAAATGCAAACACTGACCAAAAATACAAAAATACTTTACAGTTAATATATTCAAAAAATTTTTGAGCACCTATGCAGTTCATAAATATATTTGTGTGTATACGCTCACTACACACATCACTCATGGTACTTAAGCAACCGTCTGCGTTTTCGCCCCACTCTTTATAAACAAATCATAAAAATCAATCAAACACTAAGTCTTGACTATAAATTAAGTTCAAATTATAGGCGATTTGCGTGATTACACAAGCGACTTATATAAAGCATAATGAAAGCTTGTATAGATTTAGGATTTGCAGTCACCAATACTAAAAATTAGCGGCTAATTCATTTTCGCTAGTTAGAATTCCAATACTAAATACCGGAAGTATAAATTAGCATTATTTCCCCGAAAAAGATTTTTCACATTTCAGCAGCTATATTCGTAGATACCCTTACATATATACACACATACATGCACACATGCTCACCTATTAATATCTTTCTTATTATTTATTTTGCCAGCCACTTAAACTTCGGACCGCACGTATCTGTGCTATCACTGCGACGCAATGACTTTTTGCTTTTTTTGCTATTGTGGTACATATTATATACATACATATATATTTATAAGTAAATATTGCCTGCATTTGTTTTTGGCATATTTGTAGTGAAGTGGTTGTGATTAGATTCAAAAGGGTTCTTGGCGTTAGTAACATTAGCAAATTAATGTCTCGCAATTGTGCGTCGTGATATTCATTGTTGCTATGTATTATCTGTGTTTGGTGATATTTTCAATTTGCTCTAATAGATTACATTGGCGTGTGAACATTCTGGTGAAAATGATTAATTTGATTTAAGAATCTGAGTTTTTATGCGTGTGTTGTAGTTGTTGTAAGCTGACAGTTGTTTGTTTTTGGTGGATATATGTATATGTGTACAGATATATATTTTTCGATATTTATAACTGAAGTATATTCTTTTTCTTTTATCTTTTTTGGTTTTCTTTATTTTTATTTTATTTATTTGTCTTTTGGAAAAAATTATAAATAAATAAATAGTAACAATGTGACAAGATTTTATCGTACATTCTGAAGTGGGCGTTGTCTAATTACTTTGCGAAAATATATCGATTTTTTACAGTTATATTGTTAAAACATATTTATTGTGAAATACAAAACCAAGTAATTAATATAGTTTTTTTTTTGTTTTAAAATATCGAATTACTAAATTTTTTTGTAATTTTTCGCTATAAATTCTAATTTTCTTTAATGAGGTTTTCTTAATACCATTGATGACTTTTTTGTCCTGCTTTACTTAAATTTTTTAATATTTTTTTAGTTTATATTTTTTTATTCGATTTTTATTTGTATTTTCTTAGCATATCTAATAATTTTTTTTATTTCTAAAATTTATTATTTTTTATTTTATTTTATATATATATATATTTTTCAAAACTTTGTTTTAATTTTTTACAATTTTATACAATTTATAATTTTTTTATAATAATTAATTAGAATTTGATTTTTTTAATTATTTTTATTTTTTTATAACTTTTAATTTTATATATTGTACATATATATATATATTTTTTTTAATTAGATTTCTTTTTTCTCACAAATATTTTGGGTAAATACCCGCCTAAACTTTCATTGATCAGCTAATCACACTACTTATCAGACACTTTCGCATTAAACATAATTTACTAAAATCAGCAATTGGAGATTACGATTTTACATTGTCACGCCAATTAACAGCCACGCACATCCATTTACATATGCAGATAACGCCATTGACAGCTGTGTGATAATATTTATCTACCTAAAATTACAAAAGTCGCAGCAGCAATGCCAGAAACGTGCCGCCACATATTCACACCTAATTTCCAATAAGATTTCCGCAACAACAACAAAAGACCGTACACTTTTTCATCATAGCCAAAGATTGTTTGTTTTCTATGCTGAGGCAAACGAGCGCAACGGCATTAATGAACGGCAAGCAGGATGGATGGGCAACCCTTGACGCTGCCGTGGCAATTGCGAAATTCGTCAAACTCATTTGTATATTTCTAAGCAACACCAAACACGTTGAATGAGCGCTGCTATGAGTATGTGTACGTACATACATATTTACATATATATACATATAGGTGTGTGTGTATCGAAAAGGGGAAGCGCCCAGTAACATGCTTATTTTCTTGAATGCTTTTGATTTGTATTGCTTCGGCTATAGCCGCAAGGATTTTCGTTTCAATTGCTGCTTCTGCTTCTTTTGTTGCTTCGCTTTATATGCGTTGCTATTTGTTTTTGTATTGGCAGCATGCACGTTTCACGTCCACATTTCTGCTTTGGTCACAGCTTTGCTTTGCCTACCGTCTATCAGCCGTTTTTGCCTCACTTGCAGCACAACGCTTCGCTCCGCCAGGGAGATGGAGAGACGGAGCGCAGCAATCTTCAAGTTACTGTATTTCCCACCTTTCCTTCCACCTTTTGTTTGGTGTGCGCCCTTTTTGGTGCGCAGACAAATGCCGCCGGCAATTGGGAAAAAGTAATAATGAAGGCGCACACACGCACACACATGCAGATACAGCCATAGTTATATATACAAATTCCTGCACTTTTGTGGTTCCTCACCTGCGCCACTCAGCGCGCCGTTCTTTTCATAGTCTCCATTTGATCTTCGCCTGCGCCTAAATGGAACATAGATAAGCTCGCCATAGAATTGTCTCAACATACATAACACGCACATACACAAATAACGGCCAATGCTTATATGTATGTGTTTGTGTGTGTGTGTGTATATACCTTTTCCGCTTTTTAAGCAGCGCGCAGTCGCCAGCTCAATCACCTGAACGATTTGTCACCCAAGTGCGCATGAAAAATTGTTACAATTCCGAGTGTCAGCGCGGCACTTTGAAACCACCAACGTTGCAACACATTTTCTAATGTGAATTCCAATAAAATAAAATGTGTGAGCAAGGCACGAAACTGATTTGAATTTTAAGTGCCTTTTAAATGCTTACTAATATCTACTTTCTCGGGAAGCTGCGCGCGCATACTCAAGCGTCTAACGTTAGTGAGTGAGTCACTATTACTACTACTAAAAATAAATGTAAAATATTTGTAAAAATATGCTTTGTTTCTCTTATAGTAATTTCATTGCTGCGGGAAACGCTTAAACCTTTGGTGATAACACAGTTTTTATGCATTCAAATAATAATTAGCTCGGCTTATAGTATTAAATTTTGAAGTGACTCACCGAAGTGACTCCTAACAGGCGCTTTTATGCGCGGCATTTCCCAATGGGCGCTTTAGCTGTTGGTAGCTCTGGCATTGCCAAGCATAATGTCTGCGTGGCGCGGCAAGCTAGCTCATATTTACTTAATAAAATCACGTAAATATAGTGTGCTTGTAAATATTTTTATGAAAATTTATAATCGTCACACCATTAGTGGCAGCTCGCCGCGTCGGCGAATGCCATGAAATCAACATTTTTTCTCTTTTGCGCTTTGTCGCCAACACCACTCACAATTACCGGCAGAGATTGGTAAATGCGTACAGAACTGTTGTGCTTTGATTAACAAAATGGTAAATAATTGTAAATTTTTATTATTAAGACAATAAAGCATAGCATAAAAATAAATACCATATATACACGTTCTCTATGAAATTGGTAATTAGAGCCTTTTTGCATTCTAAGTAAACATTTTTTTCATGGTGATTGCTTTCTGCTTAACGCCATAAACTTCAATAAAAGTGACACTCACACGCAGAAGCAACCACAACAAGCGCGTGCGGCAATGAAACTAATATCAATCAACAAGTATCAATACAGCGCCTATTTATACATATGTACATACTAGGGTGGGTCGTGAAACAATTTTTTTTTTGCTACTCTGAAAAATAGGTTCTTAGACACCACTAAGAAAGTCTCTCCAAGTATGAGCTCTTAATTGTAACGGGAAAGTCCTCCGCCATACAGTTTTCTATTTTTTTCATAATATCAGATAGAAAAACTCTAAGCTCGCTTTCAACTTGAAAAATATTTTGTTTCATAGATTTTGCAGGAAATTGAACGCTCTGCAACAAAGTTGTCGTAAACCTTGCTTTATAATAGAAAACTCCTACTTTTATAGGAAATTTACTGCTCTACAAAAATGGTAACTTATTTTTCAGAGTACCAAGTTAAAAAAAAATGATTTTTTTTTGACCCACCCTAAAGCATATGTATATTTCAGTGCTTACATGCTTTTACATTTATTTTGTGGTTGCTGTTGCTGTTGCAATATCTAAAATTGCTGTTTTTAGTTCGAGCAACTAATAAATTTTTAACGAGCCATCAAATGATATAATATTTTATTGTGTAATAAATATGTTAAGTCCATTTCAAATATTGTTTGTTGTTGCTGTCATTTACGTACTGGTATAAACAACGTAATGCCAGAAGTTGATAATGCGGTAAGTAATTAATGTATAGTGCACAAGAGAGACGATAAAATGTTTATTCAAAAAAAATTAAGCGAAATATTAAAAAAAAAAATATTTAAAAAAATTAAAATAAAAATAAAATATATAATATATAATATCCTAATTGCGTGGAAGAATTATTTCATTTGCATTTGTGCACGCAATTCTCAACGTATTTATGCGTAATAAATTTGCGCTTATAACTCACTGCAGCAAGCTTTTAGGCGCTACCTTCCTAGCATTGCTAGTAACTCAAATAATTAAACAAAAAATCATTTCTATTTATATATAACTATGTACCTAGCTAATTGCCAAATCGCTCAAAACACTCTAAGCACTTTTTACACAAACAATTGAATTTAGCAACTCTCTCCTCAACAAAACCTGCTGTCGGATTCCACCAATTAACAAACTTCAGGAAAAATATTTGCTAAAAAATGTATGCATAAACAAATGTCAATAAATACCTTAAGCCAATCGAACCGGATTTTGATTGTTTATTATTTTAATTAGTCGTCTCAATGCAATAATACTTCAGGAATTTGCATATCCATGCTGTAGGGTTGTATTTTTGCGGTACGGAAAAATTTTATTTAAAAAATTAAAAAAAAAAAAATGTTTGCTAAAAATGTATGAAATATGTATAAATAGATAATATTAGAGATAAAAATTATAAATCCAAATATATAATTCTATAATATTTAGCCAAAAAATATTAATAAAAATATTAATTATAAAAATAGTAAAATTTTATTTAAATTTGAGCTCGCATGAGAAATTTAAAAAATTATAAAAAATTAAAAGAAAAATTAATTATCAATATTCTCACATGGCTTGTTCAATAAATAATTTCTTAAATAGTTACATTTTTAATATTTTTATGACTTTCTCAACAAATTAATTAATTTTTATTTACTTAATCGCCAGCGCTGTTATGACACTGTATTGGAATTTTATTAGTTAATACGCTTTACAGCTTTTTAGCGCACAAGCATTTGCAAATAGCAGATATTTGATTCTAAAAATTCTTTTTCTATAAATTGCCTGCAGCACATTTTCCCTTACGTATGCAATTAGAAAAGTCGTAAAATCTGTGCTTACATAGTAATACACATACTTATATACGAAAAACAGCTGTGTTTATTAAATTTAATTACAACTTTCGAGCGCACCAATGAAAAATAAAGTGTTAAAATTAATTATTATATATATTAGAGTTGTTGCGTAGTACATCTGAAAGTGATTAAAAATCGAGACTCCTTTCAATATGTTTTCATAATAAGTAGTTTACTTATAAATAAAATAATAAAATATTATTAAATATTTAAAAATATCTGTTGTCGCAATTCCAAAAACAAAACCGAAAATTTTTGTGAGCTACTGCTTCTGCGCACATATGTATATAAGTACATGTACCAGCTCCCAGCCAGTAGCTGTTAGAAGATTTTTTTTTCAATATGTCAATAATTCCTAAAATCGAAAACGAAATTCAGAATTTAGCGAAAACCCAAACAAACATTTTTTTACAACTGCTGGCCTACCATAAGTAATCGTTGACCCGGCAAGGTCCGTCAACACTTTCTCAAGCGTCAGTTAATTATATTTTAACACTTTTCGCATGCTTGCAAGCAAATTAGCATCAATCATGAGGAATGCGTATGCGCATGCGAATCCATGTCAGGCAGGCGTTTCGCGCTGATGGTCAAGCGGCCAACACCACCTGTCAATGCCAAGCGCAAAAGGGTGGAAAAGAAAGGCCAATCAATAAATTTGCGAAAGGTGCAAAATATGTAAAAAAAAACGTGTGTTTGTGCGCTCAAAATTAGGTGAGCAGTGTAAAAATAGACGCATACGATTTTTAATGTGTGTGTGTGTGTGTGCAAGTGTCAAACAGCTAAAAAGCGCATAAAAGGCGAAGGTGCAAATTAGCTGTCGCCGCCATTACCGTTGCTGCACTCTACATATGTACGTGCGTGTGAGTCGCCAGAAGCGCGAACAATCAGTAATGAAATATTTTTTCAGCTGTGCTGTCGCTGCCTGCAAAGCGCGGCCATTAATGAATATTTGCATGGAAATGCTTGCCGCGCGCACACAATTGGCTTTGTTCGTTGGCAATGATTATTATCGACGTGTGCTGCTAATGCACGAGCATTATAACGCTAATGGGTGGCTGGGCGCTCAAGCAGTCGCGCCGTCGAGTGCCACCGTGCCATTGCGGCTGTGCACTGCTGATGTACGTTGCGCAACTGCTTGCACCTAAAAGACTAAAATTAAACATAGCGACAAAAAAAAACGGAAAACTAAAAAAATATGATAATAATAAAATGCATTTATGTGCAGGAACACGACGAGTGCATCACAACACATGCGCGCGTATTTATGCGCGCCAATCAGCGAGTGGCTAGCCAACGCGCAGACAGAGCCCTCAACGCGCCAGCCACCCAAACACTCGCCTACAGCTAAGTGTAAGCAAATAAAAATTCTCCAAATATTTGCATATGCATTTACACAAGCGTGCGGACAGTGTGTGCAAATAAAATAAGCCAAATGAAAAATGTCTAAGAAATACTAAAGCTAATGAAGAAAAACTCTAAATAAATGTTAACGTAAAAATTTAGTAAAAAAAAAAAAGAAAAAATGCTGTTGCTTCAGCCTACAAGTGCATTGACTGTCACTGCGCGTTGCACACTATTAGCTGTTGGTCAATGCGCGCGCCGCCACAACTCATACTTCATTTTGCGCGGCTGCGCATGCGGTTAGTGCAATTTATTTACTTGTTTGCAGCTATACAAACAAAGCAACGAATATTAACAGCGCATATATGCAAACGTACGCGCATGCGCAGATTTTAATGCGCCGCCAACAAATGCTATGCCATGCGCCAAAAAATCGCCAACAAAGCGCGACAGGTTAAAGAAAACGAAGAATCAAAAAAATTATTTTCAAAATATTAGCAAGTAAAATATGCTTGAATATATATAAAAATAAATAAGTATGTTTGTATGTATATAAACAAAAGCAGTTTGCAGAAAAACCAGCAGTAAAGTGGTAACCAACTACTGAGCCTAATTTCATGACGGCCATTTACTCACAAATTATGGCAATTTACAAAGCGTTTACATGTGACCTGCGCATTAGCCGTAGGCGAAATGGCGCTGAAGCTATATATGCGCGCGTGTGTCCGCGACCATTTTTTCAGCAATTGATAGCCAAGGAAATATTGCACCTGACCTACAATCTGCCGGCGCGCTCAACCAGCATACATGTACATACAGACGCGCTCATCTATGTATATGTGCATATGAAGCGTTGGCGCTAGCAACAAACGAAGCGATCGAAATATGCGACGTCTATGCGCTGCTCGGTGATTAAAATCGCTGCTCAGTGTGCTCAAATCTGTTGTAGTTATTTTTTTTTAATTTTCATTTAAATCATGTTGCCACTCAGCGCTATGCGATACTGTGTGTGAATGGAAAGCGTCAACATGCCGGGCGGTCAGGTAATTGGAAAAGCAAGCAAGCAAAGGCCGCGGTGAACGAGAACGTAAAGAGAGATGCGGACCACACCTACGGCGCGCAGTAAATAATTGAAGTACGGCTAAGTACATGTGTAGTTGAGCGCGCACGCACATACATACACATACAAACCAATGCTTCTGTCAGCGTTAAATTACACAGCAAGCAACGCGTAACAGCAAACGACCTGCCGCTGCACGACAATGTTGCTAAGCTTTTGCCAAGCGGCGGCAATTAATGTCAACGAAAAATGTTGCTGCCCTTCCTTGCTGCGCTTTTTTGTAATTTCAAATTTCCGTGCAACTTTTTTATCGCAAACGTATTTCTTAATACTATTTTTGTTATTTTCTTACTCACTGCGACGCTCTTTGTTATTCGGAAAATTTGTGTCGGCGCCAGGAAAATGTATTCCGCAAAACGCTGAGCGCTTATGCATGTGCTTGCACGCGCTGCAACAATTGCCAGCACTGCTTTGTTGCGCTTTTCGAGTGCAACATAAATTAGCTGCTGCAGCAGGCAATAAAAGTTTGCTTTTTTTTTTTTTTTTTGTAATTTTCTCTGTTAAAAGTTGTAAGCATTTGAAATTTTCCACTTTTTGCTGAAAATTGTTATTTTTGCGCACATTACTAAATTTTATGGCCTCCGCCATTTGCTCTGCTATTTTTTAGCTCGACTTAATGTTAGTGTTGTTGTTGTCTTTTGTGTTTAGGAACTTACTTGCATCGTAACTGCCAAAAGCTGCTGTCAGTGTTAGTGTTACTTTCTTATACTTATACAATTCGTTGCTTGATATATGCTTGACATGTGACTAATGGCACTTTCATTAAAACTTGTAAGCAAAAAAAAATATTTTTTAACAAAATCGATTTTCTTTAATCTTAAACTGAAAAAGGCATATTTTTTCTCAATTTTTTTCGCAGATAATGAAAATTATGATACATTGAAATTATATGGTAATTTATAATAAATTTTTAAATATACATATAATTACTATACAATATTATATATCTAATATATTTAATACTTAGTAATTATATAATATTAAAAAAAAATACAAGTATGCAAAAAATTAATTTGTAATTTTATAAGTCTTTTGCTGAGTACAAAAATTAATTCTCTTGTCCATTATGAAATTCCTTAAGTACTCTACTTTATTTGAGCTAACCTCAAGCTTTAACAGTAAACACAAAATTCGTAACCAGACGAGACAGCAGACACAACAACACATTTAATAAATAAATTTACATATATCATTTAGCATACCAGAACTCTATATTACAAATTTAGCTTTTCTTAATACATACATACATACATATTAAGGCGCTGGCAGTCAATTTATATGTCAGTTTTGGTCTACACAGTAATTGGAATAAATATGAGACCTATGACGAGTTGTCACTGTCTGTTGGTCGGCACAAGTTTCAACTGTCAGCATTTATACGACTCTAAATATGTAAAAGTGGAATAAATGCATACAAATATACACATGCACATATAGAAATATGCTGACTTAGCAGTATTTATCTTTTTTTTGTCAGAAAAACGCACGAAATAGCGCCTTTTGAAGACATAATTGAGTTAAAATAACAATTTGTACACTCATTAGGTCTTTGATAGGCACACGCACAGGTAATGACTACAACTACAATAAACTGCAAAGTCATTGCGAGTGATAGCAAAATTATAAACTTATTTTGCTAATTAATAATACTTTCCAAATACCTGCAAATTTTGTCATGTGTAGAATCTACACATATTTATGTGGGTGTGTGGCAACATAGAAAGAAAAGAATTGTCTAAACAATTTCGACTTTTTTCTAATGCAGAGCTGCCAAAAGAGGGTAATTAATCTTCGATATCTCTATACTTTTAATTTCATTATCTTTATAATTTCATAATTTTGTTTTTTTAATAATTTCGTAATTTTGTGTCAAATTTGTATCGCACATTTCGCTACAACATAATTTGTTGTTGTTCCTGTAGTTTCACTATTGACTGAATTTTCGCTATCGGCGTCAATGCTTACGCGCTGCTTGACTTCGCCTACCATCAGCTGTCTGCGCGCCGCTGGCTGCCCACAAATCATTAAAAAATTACATACACCCAGACACATGTATAATCGAATGTATGTGCTTTTTTCATAATTTTGCCAAATTTATTGTATTGTCACCTTGTCGATTTTGCCAAACAAGCAAGTATTTGCCTTTCAACACCGACTTTATGACCTCATTATTAGCCGTTGGGATTAAGCGCTCGCATGCAAAAATATTCATAATAAATAAAAAGACAACAAAAGCGAAATTTATGCGCGCAACTTATTCTTATCTTGCGAACAATTGTAAAATGAGTGAAAAATAATTATATATGAGCAAGTGCATATTTATTGAGGTATGTACATACATGCATATCTCCCTGGTGAGTGGGTGACTAATTGCTACCTACATGTACATGTGTGTGTGTGTGCTTATTAACATATATACATATGTATTGTATTAAATATATTTATAAAGTGTAAGTTTGTCTGGCTGCTTGACCAGCCGCCCGCCAGTTTCGGCGCTTTTGTATAAAATTTGAATACAATTATAATGATGCTGTATGCGCATTGTTGTTGCTGTTGCTGTTGATATTTTTATAAATGTACCACTATTAATAATCGCGCATTATGATACTTTCAAGTAGTACTACGGGTATGAAATTAATAATAAATGTGGCCGCTGCCTGCCAATGAGCGTGTAAGCCGCTGGGTGCAAGCGTAGGCGTAACGTGTCATATTGAATTAATCTTGAGCGAATATATACCTATACATATATATATGTGTTTATATATTAAAGCTGAAAGTAATAATTATTGCGGTAGCGTTTTGTTGAGTTTCATAGAAATGACGAACGAGTGCTTTATTAAAACACGGTGTTGGAGAGCTTGACAAAAGGAAAGAAAGTGCTATTTTACTAGAAATCACATACAAAAATCAAAAATTAAAAACATTTTTTTTGTCAAGAAAATAAAGTGACAATTTGCTTAAATTTAAATGAGTTTTAATTATAGCTACAAAAGTCAGCCTTCAATGTTAAAATAAATTATTATAATTTTTAAAGATTTTGCTGATACAAAATGAAAAAAGTGTATATTACAAGTTAAAATTATAGTAAAAAAAAAAAAATAATTATTAAGTTATGAGTGAAATGTTCAAATATCAATTTTTTAATTATTAATATTTATTATAAATTTTTTTTAATAAAAAAAAATTCAAAATTAAAAGTTTAGAGTGATGTAAAAAATTCAAAGTCTAACAGCTGAATTATTTTTTTATTGTAAATTATTAAAATTAAAAATTTACAGTTAGGAAAAAATTCCAAGCCTTACAGCTGAATTATTATTTTTATTTTAAATTATTATTAAAAATATATATATAATTTTTTTTTCAATTACTAAAATACATAGTTTGAAAACAAAAAAATATTATGTATTAAAGTTAAGAACAAAATGATTATTATTCATAATTAATAATTGCTATAATTAAGTAGATAAGACAATTATGTCTAAACTCTTATTTTAATTATAAGTCGTCACCACTTTTGTATAGATAAATTTGTGAATAAATAAATGAAATTGAAATTCAATATAAAAAAATTTACAGTTAGGAGAATTATTTTTTTATTGTAAATTGTTTTAAAAGATTTTTTTATAAAAAAACAAATTATATGTAAAAAAAAATATTTTATAAATAAATCTTTTATTTTATGTATAAATATTTTTTTTTAATAAAATAATTTAATTTCTATAATAATTTTTTTTTTTTTGGTAAATTATTATTAAAAAATGGTTTATGAGAAAAAAAATTATATTATTATATATTTTTGTTTTTCGAAAAATTCCAATTATTATGGAATATTTGAAAAAAAGCATAATTTATAAAAGTTATGAGTAAAATGATTGTGTATCAATAATTTGACCAAAAATCTAAAGTATTGTTAGTATTGATATTCATAATATTTTTTAAAACGAAAAATTCAAAATAAAAAAAATTTACAGATAATTTAAAGAATTTTAGTTTTTTATTGTAAATTATTATTAAAAAATTGTTTATAAAAAAAAAATCATATAGATATTATAATTTTTATATATATATATATATATTTTAATAAAATATATAATTTTAATAAAATGTATATATTTGTTTTTCGAAAAATTTCAATTATTATAGAATATTTGAAAAAAAACACATAATTTATAAAAGTTATGAGTAAAATGTTTATGTATCAATAACTTGACCCAAAAATCTATAGTATTATTATTATTACTATATTATTATATATATATACATATATATAAAAATTTACATAGAATTTGAATCCTTACGGCGTAACTATTTTATATTTTAAGGAAGTATTATTATTACTTTAAAATTTTTGGTTTCTCTGTAAAATGTTTAATAAAAGGTAGACCGATTTTTTAATATTGTAGAATTGCAGATATTTTTTGCTTCCTACAAACTATATATGCATGTATAAATATAAAATAATTTATAAATAATTCTTGCTCTTAACTCAAAAACCTCTAATTCTCTCAAATTTCCACGAAAGCGTAATCTGTGCAAACATTATTTTTTCATTTTATCTACTCAGATACTGGCAATAACGTAATTAAATTGTATACAAGTACAGTTTTAATCACGAAAAACGACAACAAAACGTTGTGAACTTCTTTTTAACAACAAAGTAGGAGAGTTTGCACCGAGACTAAGCGCCAACAAAAACAAACAAAACATTTTCACATTTCTAACAGTAATATGAAGGCTTATCGCAGGCATTTATAGCGCCAACAATAATTAAAACAACTTGGCTTAACACATCACCTATTAACCGCAATTGTGGGCTCGTTTATTGCGCTTTTTACAACAACAACAATACCCAATTAACCGCAAACAATTGTTAATAATTTAGCGAATTCTTGCGCATATTAGTAATGTGGCCAACACAACGGTAGATAGCAAGCGCTTGGTTAGTAGCAGCAGGCTTTAAAAGTAAAAAAGCACTACCTGCTTAACACATACACTAATGTACATAGGAACACGTATACGAGTCGGTGAGGTGCGTCCAAATCTTATTAACCTTTTGCATGAGCGCATTATATTACACAAAGCGCTGCAACAACTGTATAATAAAAATAACAGTAACAATAACAATTAAATTACAATGCAGTTACAAATAAAGCACGAGCGCACGAGCAGGGTGCGTGAGCTGTGGGCAGCAGAAGAAGTAGCGGAGCGCCGCAATGCCAGCAAAGCATGGGGACTCGCAGCATATTTGCATGAATTACCGCAAACACACATACACATACAGCGAGCTTTAGCATATTTTCACCTTTTCGCCGCAGTTTGGCGGATTCGGCGCTGTCTCCGTTAGCTGTCAAGGGTTGTGCGCCTGTAAGGCTGCTTGCATTTCACTTCATTTCCACTCAATTTCTGTGTTGTTGCAAGATGGCATTTATTTATTTGTATTTTTGTTGTATTTGCATGTATGCGCACACAACTAGTTGATTTATATCATATCAGTTGGAAATTAACACATGTGCATGTTGGTAAGATGACAGGGTAAGGGGGTAGTGAGCATTCAAAAAAATAATGTTTTTTCTGCTTTAAGCAGACTTAATTGAGAAAGCTACTGCAACTTGTGTATGCAACTTTGGAAGTGTGGTATGCAAACCAACTCGAATTCTTCGCTCAACTCGCGGAAAGGGTTGTTGGCACAGCCTACATGCCGTACACTTATATATACACTGCAATGCCGCACAACCCTGTCACTTTTAATGTTTCAACATTTGAACATTGATTGCTCTTCACTTGCTTGGGAAAACCGGGCTGCGCCGTGTAATATACAAAAATTTACATATTTTTCTCAATGTGCAAGCATGCATACTTCATATATGCATTTGTGCATGTGTGTGTGTATGTGTGCTTTTGAATAATGCCCTTTTAAAAGGGGTGTGTGCTCCGCTGTGGCATTTAATTGTTATTGCTATTTTTATAAGCGTGTATTTTTTTATTGCAGCATATAATTCGTAGTTAAACAAAATAATCATCATAAAAGTATTTTAATAAACAGTTATTGCGACAGAAAGTTCATTTTTGCATTTTAAATAAAATGAAGCTTAAGCTTAATGACGGAAAACTCACGTCCGTAAGCCGCATATGAATGGAGCGTCGCACGTGCTTTCTAACACGTGGCTGGCGCAAGAAAACTGTTTGCTGTTTAATATATAGTCTATGTGATTTATAAAACAAAGTATTAAGCTGCTGCCAGCTTTCACTCTTCACCACAAGTGCTTTCACTTCAGGAGAGCTTTCATAAAACTTTATGTTATGCGCGTAAGCTCTTAGCTTTCATAGCGTTAATAATTTATAGCAAAGTTTATTAAGCTGCTGCCAGCTTTGACTCCAAGAGCTTTCAATTTACGAGATCTTTTATTGCAAGAGTCCTTTCAAAGCTGAAACCTTTGAAGTTCGATATTTTTTAATATGTTGTACAACAAAGCTTTCTTAAACGATAGTCTCATGTTGCTTTCAAAAAATTTAACATAACAAACTAATCTTAATTTGTTCCGCATTTATTTTGAAATCTATTTAATGCCCTATTCTGTCACTTTTATACTGCCCTATTTAATAACTATTTATCTATAATTGTTGTTGTAATATTTAAATGTTCACTTGTCGTTTATTTTTAAATTCACAAACAATTCGTTCACTATATTTTCGATATTGCTTACTGTTTACTAGAAGCTTATTAAATAAGTCTCCTAGTCGTACTTCTATCGTTTATCTTAATTATTATAATTTTTTTTTTTTTGCTATTTTGTTTTAAATCTTGGAATTTATTGTTGCTGCTTTTAATAAACAACCTGTTTACTAGCGAACAGTTTATAACTGTTAACTTGTATACCGTAGTATTTTCTAATCTCCTTACGTTGGATACCCTCTGTAAACATATACACACGATAGCAATGGAAATACTTTCTGTGTATAAAAATATTCAGCAAATTGTATTATCTATTAAAAAAAAACAAAAAAAGGAATTTTTGTGTTTAAAAAAAATTCAGCAAATTATGATATTTATAAAAAAAAAAAAAATTCTAAATATATTTTTTTATTTCTACTATATATTTTTTAAAATATTAAGCAGTTTTTTATTTTTCTACTCACATCGTATCTTTCTGGCCTCATTGTATCCCCCAAATATATGGGTTTAATTTATAATCCAACATTGGTTATTTGTGCAACACCACAAAAATGCAACATTGGCTGTGTTTTTATATAAATAAATTTAATTTATATACAAAACCAATTGAAATTCTGCTTTCGTCTCAATTATGCACTAATGTAAAAGCAGTTTGCTGATGCACGCACTTTTGCTTCGCGCTTAAGATTTCAAAAACTGTTTTGAAAATTTATTTTTCAAAAATAGTCGCTGCAAACTTATTGCAATTTGTTTCAACACGTGACGAATATTGTTACTTAATCAATTTTATTTCAAATCGTTTGCGTGTTACACTTTTGCTTTAAATTTTAGCAACGTTAATTTGTGTTTTGGAAATTTTTAAATTTAAATTTTAAGCTGATAATATATATTTATTTTATTAATAAATGCGCTAGCTTACTTTTAAAAAAAATCTTAGTGCTTTTTATTGACTGATTTTTTGCTATTTTGAATTGCACTTTTTGCGGCGTTTAAAAAATCTTTGTTAAAATTTTGTTTTCAAATTTTCGAAAAGCACTTTGTCTTTTCTTTACACAAAATTTCACTTTTTTACCGTTAAATTGCATATATGTATATACTATTTTCAGCAATGCACTTTGAATTGTAGAATTTTGCACTTTTCCAATTGAATTTCCTTAGCTTTCAACACTTTCAAAAATATCGCGTTTCAATTTTTCGCCTTTTCAATTCACACGCTTTTATATTTGATTTCACAATAATCGTTTATTTTTTATTGTTGTTATCTACTGCTGCAACTACGTTTTTTATCTCTTACTCATAAATGATATACTTTCCAATTTTTTTTTTTATTAAAATATATTTCAATCAATTTCTTTTTGCTTTCTTCACATGTGTGTGAAATTTTTTGAACTGAAGCGTTTCCTACGTTCTTAACCCGACGACAGTTGCCATAGAACTGAAACGTACGCTTACCAAATACAAACTAAATGCTAGATGTCTTGTTCAGTGTTGAATGAATCCGATACGATACGGATTCGTACTGAAATCGAATGCTGAAGAAAGAGGAGGAGGCTTAGCATAGCACACCGTCGTCGCTGCTGCCTCACTACTGTTTGCCAGCTCGCTTGCTTGGCGCTGCTGCTGCTGCTGCAGCACTGCTGAAATCGTATCGCCTGTAATGTTATACGGCAGACGACCAATACGGCTATAACGACGGTATGACGATGATGACGACCACGACAACGAAAACGACGACAACGAACCTCAGCACCACCACCACCGACAACGCTACCACCTAACGGCGCAACGACGACCGGTGTGCGGGCTAGTGAGCCAGCGAGCCAACGTGTTTCGTACGAACGTACTTTACGAGTACGAATTGGTCATTCTACGGAGTGCGCGCACAAACGCATCAACAACAATACACGAAACGAATATGCGCCTCCACGAACTACCTAAGTGTGTATGTATGTATGTGCATTGAGGGGCTATTATAATAGAATGGCTAAACCGAATACCCCCTAAAAGTATTGATGAGATAGGCGCAGTCGAGCTTAGCTGAGCTCAATTGAACCGAACTTAACTGATAGGTGATATGTGGTAAACGAATATAAGTGCTGTTAGAAGTTCGGCCTCATGGCGGCGTTGGCGGCTGTTGTTACGGGTACGCGCACTCGGTGCTCGTTGCTGTCAAGTGTCATATCTCGCTGACTGTTGTCCGTTTCAGTGTTGGTGTTACACCTGGTCACACTTTGTTGGACCTATAGCTGTTTATGTTAGTTTCATTATTTGTTGGCTTACGGCTGATTTTTCGATTTTTCGCCGTGTTGTGAAAACATCCAAGAGGCTCATTAAGAGCGCATGTCTTATTTGATGCGAACACTGTATTTGTGACAGAATTTGCAAATAGCTTTAAGTGATGATATTTTCCAATGCAACAATACATTCAAGCGGACGTTGGTTATGGTGATTTCGGGTCTCTTTTTGTGGTAGAATCCGGTAGTAAAGACTGCTTATAGTATGAATTTTGGGTTACATATATGAGTCAAAAAGTTGTGGAATCTGGTATTTTTCTTAAAGCAACCAGAGAAGGTAAAAAAAACAATCTGCATACAGACCCCTAAAGTATCTTAGTTGCATACATATATAAAATAAAATATTTTTATTTGCCAAAAATATTGTCCTAATATTGTACTACAGGTTTGTAATACATTACACAATATTATTCTATATGATAAATGGATTTTTTTTTTAATTTTTGGCATCAAATTTGTTCCAAGACTGCCTGCGCTTCCTTTTAGAATATGAGTATGAAAATATATATTATAAATATTTATATAGTATTTATCATTTTTATATTAAACTACAGTTTCATAGCTCATATTTTTGCTAACGTATAATTAATATAATTTTATAGAAAATTTCGCGCTACCAGCATTAAAATTGCATTTCAGAACATTTTTTCGCTTACTACTATAAATTGTTCAATGTTTTATAAGAACACTTCTGCGCACTGCAAAATAAAATCTCATCCTTCACGCGTATGTTACACTGCTTCTCAAACTGTGTTATTTTCCAATAAGTGTTAAAACCTTGCATCTGCAAAAAGATTTAAGCGACAAACTTACATAACAGGATACTCAAATTATAACATAAAATTTAGTTATGAAATGAAGTTCATTATTCATTTCCGAATTTTATGGTTTTGTTGCTACTGAGCCGTACCTACCCCACGAAAACATACAATTATGCAATGAGTTTCAATAAAGAATGTCAGTTTTTGTATGACTCAAATTGTTCCAAAATTCATTTTTAGCACCCACTTATTAAGATTTTTTCTTTTTCCCAGTATTGTTTCTAAATTGAAAAATCAGTAAGCCGCAACTTTATTGCACCTACATGTTTACTACCCAAAAGGTAGCCGAAACTCGTTACAGTAGTTTAGGTTATATAATATTTACATGACAGCATTTCTCAATTTGCTTGTTACGTATACCTCAGTCCATTTAATCGCACACCAAGCAATTCCAACAACTGTAACTCACATTCCTATTGACTAAGTCATTGCAGGTTTTTCACAAGTATTTGACGTCGCATACTTTTGGAATTCGCACTTTGCACTATAGCGCACTCGTTAATGTTTGTGAGTATGAATTCCACCTTCATTAACGGAAATTCGATGCCGACAAGCTGATTGCGTCGCGTACGTTTTGCGCCGCTCTGTGTCTTTCCATTGCTTATGGTTGGCCTCATAAAATGATAACGCACTTTTTAGCTTAGTAACTTCTTGTTCTACTTCTGCTTCTTTTTCCATATTACTTATTTTGATTTGTGCGAAAGTATTGTACCTTTTTGTTATTGTTGTGTTATCAAATGTTATTGCTATATGACTTAATTAATGCGTAAAACATGCGCGTTTGATGCGTTTAAGTATTAACATGCAAACTCTCGGTTTCAAGTGTGTTTATTCTCATTTGCCCACTTTTAAAACGTGCAACCTTTTTTTCTCGCTCATCATATAAATCACTCTCGGCACATAATGTTTTTTTGTGAAGTTTATTGTGATATGTTTTTAGCATTATCTTCATTTGTTCGGCTGATTATCAGAACATGGAAATCAATCATTGTAGCAAGTAGTTCGATATGAGGTGTAATGGTGTAAACAATGTTATCGTAAGGCGCAAGAGCCTTGATTATTTTAGAATTCGCTATAATTTTCCTATGTGGACTTATGTGCCTATGGGCTTATGCCATATACACATGTATGTATGTAAGTCACTCAAACCAATTTTTATGATTTTTTAAGAAGATAAGCAGACCTTAACACTAGAACTACGAAGATTTATCATATACCTATTTTGAATAGGTCTCTCCCCCTCTAAAAATTAGTAGCGTCAGAATAAAATAATCTATAATATTATTCTATACACAAATTTAATAAAAATCATGACATTATCGTAAAATATTAAATAGAAATAAAGAGGAAATGGTATAAATAAATGATGCAACCGGTAATTTTGACCGGTTCGTAATTCTAGTGTTAATATATGTTCTACTTAAGCTCAATACTTTTCTGATAGACTCACATTTGTACATAGATATTTATACTTGAATATATGTTTTCATAAATACTTTGGAACATATTTCAATTCTCCTCTCCTAATAAAATTATACACACTCAGAATCACTCTTGCTTGCATAGTTAATTTTTTTGAATTCTCATTCTTCTGAAATATACATTGCAATGCAGAATATTCTTTAAAATTCTACGCATAAAACGCATTTCTGTATTTAACATTCCGCTCCTAAGTCAATTTTAAAGCAATGTAAGCATAACAGCAGTTTAAACAAAATAACTGACCAATGGCTGTTAAATTGCTGTAAAGAAAACAGCAGTCTCCCAACACGTTTGCTGCGACATGTCTGAGATTAAAAAATTCACAAGTGAAAAGTTTGATGCGAAAATCACTCAAACTTGTTTTAAGGCACTGAAAAGACCATGGAATACAAAAATTGTGTTAGCATTCATTGCAACCAGTCAGAAAATGTTAATGTTCAATAAATTGCTGTTAAATTCTCTGTTAAACAAATATGAGCTGTAAATTATAGCATTGCATTAAGTCTGTTAAAGTGATGTGGACTTTGTGTTTCAATAAAAATTTAATCATTAAAAAAAACATTTAAATTCCGCTACCGGCTATATGCATATGTATGCAGTTATATGTATTCATTTATAGGTATACATAGGTATTTGTATATCAGAACTAGAGGTAGAAATATATTTTGTTTAAAAGAAAAGCAAGAGTTGGTTAAAAATTGTTAGTATTAATTTTGTTTTTTTAAGTTGAGTGCCTTTGATGAAATTGATTGCTAATTTTTATATATTGGCTCTGTGCATTTCATTTTCTCATATCAATAAGTGATCTTTACTACTTTTCTGTTCGCATCACTTCTTTAAGCTTAAAATAAAGCTTAATTGATGGCTTAATAAATTTGTGAAAATCTACACTTGAACTTAATTAAGTGGCCAATGCTTATCAGTGCGTTTAATTAAAATAACTGCGAGTTGGCTGTAAACGGCAGGAAGTTTTAATTTAAGCAAATATATTTGCGAGCAATTTCTCCAGAAGCGAAATTAATAAAAAAACCAAATGCAGCTAGAGCGTTTAATTTTGAAATTAAATAACACTTTCGCAAAATCAATACTTAAAGAAACTTAAAACATTCCGTTTTTAAAACATTTTCCATGCACACACACTCATTATTACAACAAATGGCACTTTAATTTCTCTTTACTTTCATATTTATCAAGTTCATCGAACCCCGATCAATTGTCGTCCTTTGGCTTGTTAACAAATTATCATGTTGTTAGATGCCAGGCGATGCAATCAAGCATGTCACATAAATTATTTCGTTAAATGTCACAGATGTTCCTCCACACTTTCTACTTTCTATGCAACATTTCTCGCTAACGAATTAATGAAATGCCAATAAAAGTGAGAAATTTATTAGAGAAATGAGCGCGTGTGTGGAGAAATTCAAGCGAGCAATGAGATCGTCAAACAACTGTCATTTGCTGGAACAACTGTGCGAACAGTGCCCTTAACCGATAGAATGCGAATGTGCAGAGAGCTGTTAAGATGGGTTGTGGAGAAAGCGTAGATGTAATAATCCAGCTAAGGGTGCAATATATAAAAAAATCTAAATATTATATTTTCTGCAGTAAGCCGTGGAATGTATACAACTCTTAATAAATAAAAATTACTTCGCTTGTATTGGCGAATATGTGTTGTAAGTAAGAGTCTCCATTACACACGCATATTTTTTACATGCTCCCTAAAGGACAACTGAAAATAACTCTCCACCTTGAGGAGGGCGTTACAAGGTTACAGCCTTTAATATACATTATACTAAACAAACACAAAAGCTTAATAAAATCAGCAGTGTGCAAACAGTGCGACAACATCTACCAAAATTCACTGCGCAAATTCGACACCAGCGCAGACCAATCGATTGCAGCACCGATCGCGCTGATTGCAGCGCATCGCATCGCATTTTCGATCTTTAACAATGACGGTAAAGACGACGACAACACGCATGCGCACCGGCTACAGCACCGACTACAATCGCAGCCAATTTGTGCTCCCCCAATTTAAGGAATCCCGCAAGTGTTTTTACTTTATTTTAATGCCTTGGCGTGAATTTCCTTGGAAGTGGACGGCAGCACTTCACTACGCTGTCCACCGCTTCAACATTGCCATTTCAGTATGTTCGCCTGCCTGCCAATGAACGCGATCAACTAATTCCACGCCTCAGCCTCAATTTTCGTCGGTTTTGCAGTATTTATTATTTGGACTTGTCTTTTTTATTTGGCGGCAGCGATTTCATTTTTATTGCACACATTTTTTGACGCCCACCGGCGGCTGTTCAATGCGCGATCAGTTGGTATGTATGCTACGCTTGTGGCAGGATCGATTTGGCTGTGCGCTTAAGCGAGCGATCAGCGTCTCACTTGCGCTACTGCAATCGATGGCTCGGTTGCTTGCTTGTTGTTGGTTGCATTGACGTTTTTTGGTAGTTTTTAATTTTGCTCCTCCACCTTTTGTTGGTTTATAGTTTGCTATCTGATCGATTTTTTACCACTGTGTTTTTGTTTGCAGTTTTTTTGGCTTCACTGTATTATGGTCTTGACTTTCGTTTACGGGGTTTCGCTGGCTTTCGTTGCTTTGCATGGGGATTTACTGCTTTTTTGGGAATTTTAATTAAAATATTTCTCACAGCTTAAAATATTTTTTAGTTTTATATTTATTTAATTTCCTTTTTTGTTTTCGCTATAGTTTTTGCTTTCGAAATTGTGTTGAAAATTTGTTTAACCGTGTTCTGTTTGGAAATTGATAATCTCTTGGCGTACGCACCATAATTGCACGAGTTACGAATTAAAATTTCTTTAATTTTTAATGAGCTGCAAGGGCTTCTGAGAAGCTGCGTGTACGTAGCGCTAAAATGGAGCGTAAGAGTTGAAATGTTGATTTGTTGGGGACCAACAAACTGTTTAATACATGCTCTCATTGCTAGAGTAAATTTAAGAGGGTGTGAAACATTTAATGCCTCCCTCACATTCTACGTTGGCTACGTTTTTTATAATATTGCGCTTTGCGACAAACTCCTTGATTACCTTTTGCTACCGTAAATACATTCTCTATGCGTAAGACTAACTAATAAAGTTGTCAACATTTTCGTTAACAATCATTGACTTGTAGTGGATAATCTCACTTCAAAAACATTGTAAAAAACATAAGCAACTCTTAGTTTCCAAGCCATAAAGTCGTTACAAATATTATGGCGAATTTTGTAGCCCCAAAAGAAGATTCTAATAAAAATGTTACACTTTTTACGATTGCAAAGTTTTATACACGGCAATAAATCTAAGCGAACTGCAGTCAAAAGCGCACATCTCGCAGCGACATAAAGAGTTCACACGCACGAGTTCAAAATATTTAAATTTGTTGTTGTTAATCGAACACTTCTGCAGGCAGCCACTATACGAATACCATTCTTTGTAAACTCAGCGCTCTGTCAACTTGTCACATGACCGCTTGTGCGTTAGTTTTGTCAACCCGTGCGGTGGCGCCATGCTGCCATGCCACCCTGTGGTGCGAAACACGCATAAAAAACACTACAAAGCGAAAGCAAAAGCAAAAACAAACGTGTCTTGATTGATTTCTAATGCCGATGCAATTTTGTAGCAGCTCACTTTGAAAGAATAGAAATTCTGACTTTCTGCAACATTTTATTTAGTGTTTATTTATGCGGAAAAATGGTTGGTGGCAACCAATAAATATAAAAACAATAACATGGCGGCGCTTCTCAAACAAAATGTCATGTGACAGCGTGTTGGTATTGCAAGATAAATATCTCTGCCAAGTGGTTCTTAAGAATTGAGCTGCAATAAATAAATGTAAACAACTCACAACCACAAAAATAGTTGATGAGCTGCTAGTGTTTACAGAAATGGAACTATTTTTAAAAGCCAACTACTGTAGGTCACTGGTTCCAGCAGTAATACATAAAGCATGACTTACATACACGAATTTTTCTTAAATTTTAGTGAAAGATTAGAGATTAGATTACGACCGTCAACGTGAGGAATGGCACGCTCTGTCAAACTTTCATATTAATTGTCAAAGAAGAAATAAATTGTTTAAGGTCTAGATGTCACAAACCGAACTCAGCTGTTATAGAAACTTTGACGTCAGCTGGTTAAAGAAAAGCTTAGCTCTAAGCTATTTTCGTTGATTAACAGCATAAACAGTGTTAGACTGAGTTCTTGTATTTTGTATACTGATTTTTTTTTTTATATATTCTTCAGTAGTTCATGAAGTTCAGTCTATCAGCCAAACTCGCTATACAACGAAAACCCGTTACATATTCAGATGTCAAATAAAATGTTTCTCGCAGTGTACACATCTTCATTGTTAAACATAACTTTTAAGCTTTTCATACGTCAATCATTTAATGACCAAAATATCAAAATATATACTTACCAAACTGCTATCATAAATTTCCCAACTGACAGACTGTGATGATGCGAAGACGTCAAACTGCCATATAAGGTTAAACAGACTTATGAGCTTATATAGTTACATATATGTGCATATGTATTAGTATTTATGTATGGAACTTTACGAAGCCGCTATGCAAACTTATGTATGTAAAATTTAAAGATAAAAATAACGGCGCACTAAATTATGACATTTAATTATAATAAATTTTGGTAAAAATGTGTGTGTGTGTGTATGTGTGTATATTGAAGCCAAAATGTCCAAACAAATGGCAACAAAAGACGCACGCACGCACACGCAAATGCGTAAATTTTAATATTTGTAGTGCGCAGGCGCAGGCGCACCATTGGGTATGCATAATTAAAATGCTGTAAATTTAAAATAAATACCCACTTAAGTCAAAGACTTTGACGTGAGCAATGATAAGATGGATCGATGAATGCGAGCACGCATAAACGGCAAACAGCAAAGCAACACCACAGTGGGCGTTCGATACCTACATAAGTGCAGATATGTGTGTGTGTGTGTGTGTGTGCAAGAAAACAGTAAATACGAACGTGACACTGAAAGTTTAAAAAACACAACCATAAATGCTTTGGCGCATATTTCGTGTGCACAATAGAAATAATGGCAATGAAAGTGCTAATTGAAACGCAAATAAATAATTTACATAATGACTGGCAAATGTTTTTCAAACAGTTCAACGTCTCAAAATAATTACGAATCAATTTTGCCGAAAAGTGCGAAACGCAACAAAATCTGAAATGCAAATATAACAACAAATTACTAAAAGCTGGCACTAAATAGACAATGCCGCCAGCTGCCACATTCACACCGCAGATGCCACCGTTGCCAATACCGCACCCCAAATTCACCTACTGAGCATATGTATGTAGGTGGAAACTTGCGGCAAAATCACAACAAATTATTATCCGCTTGGTGGTAATTAGTTAATAAATATTCAAAAATTTCCAAAGTCTAACAGCTCACCCAAATCATGTAATGTAAATAACGCACAATTACTTATTAGTTTTGTTGCGCACGCGCAGACGACGTGAGAAGCGCGCTGCCGTCAGCTGTGAGTGGGTGGCAAAACCACATGTGCCACCTGTCATACAAGCACAAGCTCAATCGTTTATATTTTTTGTCAATTATTTATGAAGCTACCAAATTTGCATTACAAAGTTTACCACGTTTTTCTGGTAATATCTGTGAAAATTCTTATATACATGCAAAAAGGAATTCTATAAATACTATTTTTATTTACAGTAATCAAATGATCAGTTGTCTGTCAAATACTTATTTGGCTTTCACATATTTATTGGTATATAAAAGTACTAAGTAGTGCTAGTTGAGTGCTCTAAAGTGCGCTATATGGCCGACAACCATCACGGATGTCATGGATTCACATACACTCCACTAGCATCACAAATGTGGAGCAAGTTTTTTCTAAAAGTGGTTGCCTTTCAACAAGTCATATGAAATCTTCAGGCCTATTTTTAACATAAAACTCAATACTTATGATGCTTCTGAAGAAAAAAAGTCAAAATAATTATTTTCTAAATTTTTTAGTACTCCAAACCAACTAAGCACTCGTATCTTCGTTTCTGAATAATTATGTTATTCTGTTATCTTGTATTTTATGAATTTTTTTTGCAGCTTTTAAAATAAAATCATTAGTCTCTTTGGCGAATATGCTTTCTTATCACTTTTCCTGCTTTTTTTGTAAAGAAGAAACCGTTGCAGGATTTTCGGAAAGACTACTCGATTTAATCACATTAACACTTCAAATAAAGCGCCAAAAAGACTCAATGACCTCTCCCTTTTCATTCATGCGATATCACTGAATGAAATCATGTTTCGCCCAATTACTTAAAAAATCAATGCTTGTTTGTAATATTTCAATTTCAGCGAAAAATCAATGCGCAATAACAGTGTTTACAACAACCAATAATAAATAATAATGGCAAACACATATACAAATAGAAGTTTGCTCAAAAGAGTTAGAGTAAAATCAGGTCTGTCAAAATATATGCCAAAGCTGCTACCAAAGGTGGTAAAAAGGCGCTCATTCTTTCAATAATCCTCAGTTGCCACCTGCCACTACATGTAGAATTAAAATTTAATAAAAAATTCCAACAACTAACAAGCAAAAATATAAATATAAACAGTCTACTAGTGTTATAACTAGCAGATGATCATATTTATCGCCATTCAGCTCGCTCTCCAATTCACATCCGTGTTGTATTTGTACTTCATTCAGCAAATACTCTACAACTTGACAATAAGCAGCGCATACACATAATGCCATGTGGCGCATATGTGTATTTTCCATTCGAAATCAAATGCTCATTTGCTATTTAAATTAACGTGAGCGCGCGAAATAAATCGCATTCAAATAAAAAAAAGTATTAATAATAAAATAAAATATTGTTAACTAACTAATAGCAACAATAGAACACGCAGTAGAGATATGTATGGTAGTGACCAGTGAAGATGGTAATCCTAAGGCTAAGGAAGTCAACCAACACCAAGCTGCTTGCAAACGTCAACACTCTCAGCCGTTTGCAGAGCGATGTAATAAGTTATTTATTTATATGTTTGTTAATATTTATTTATTTTTTTTTTAATTATAAACACACACGAAACATAATAGTAGATCTAATGAGCAATGAGACTGAGATCAAACATATAAACAACACATGCGATCTCAGTAAAATACGATATGTGCGACCTCCAATATTTAAAAGGCTTATCGGCGTTTTATTTTGGCATATTTTTATCTTTTCTCAACGCTTTATTGAATGTCCTTGTAATATGAGATTTTAAGAGACGCTATAGAGTCAAATGAACAGCGCTGTAGGAAAAACTACCTTAGCTTAGTGGAAAATTATACATACAATATTACAATATTTCTTTGATCTCTTACGCGTAACTATCCAGCGCTCTTAGCTCTAAGTCCTTATATTTTTATTAAAACAGAAATGAAACAACAATATATGTATATTGTTAGCTGTTTTCTGATTTTCTCATCCAATTTTTGATAAACCTGCTGATAGATATTCACTCTTTCGACGTAAATAAACACTCGAAAAATGTTTAATTTTAGAGTTTGTGTTAACGAAATCAATCAATACGATAAGCACTTGAAGGAGCCCAACTCAGTGCATTATTGCAATTCTATAAGTATTTTTTCTTGAAATATAGTTTTATTTTTGTTATTGAACCATACTGTTCTGTCAATCTTAACGCTTCAACAGTGGTCTCCCTTAGTTTCGCCAATCTGCTTTAATGCTTTAAATCGATCAGCACTAGCATATATTATATAATATTATATTCTCATTCGTGTTTGTCTCACTCTACATTTTGCTCTCTCAGCTTTATTTTTTATTATGTGCAATTGCATTTACGTTGTGATAATTTTAAATTTCAATTTATTCATGATTAACGTTTCAATTTTTTTTTTTTTACGATGTGTATATGTATATGCTATATTCGCTTACTACTCATCTCGCACAAAAAGACAAAATACGGATAAATTTCGACACAAATTCCTTTCTCGATTAGAATTTAAGTGTGAATGCTTTGCGCAAATAAATTGCAGCGAAATTATTAAGAAAATATCAATATTTCGATTTAATTGCAAATCACTAAATATGGTTTAATACATATGTCTGTATATACTCATATGTGTGTTCATATGCGCTTTTATACATTCTATAGAGGTGTGTGTAAACTAATATTAAATATAGCAGTAAAGGTTAAAGTACGAGAAAGGTTGTGAGATATGTAAATACATTGTAAAGATATACAACTATACGCGTATGAACCCAGTCGTCAAACGAAATAAGCAATTTTTTGAATGAGTAATTCGGTTCTAACTACTAACGAGAGATACAAAAAAGTTATGATTTAGGTATTTTTGGTTTTTACTTACATCTCTGCTTTCTAACGAACAATTGCGGCACGTCTAGAATCCTCTAAAAACTAAATTGATTAGATATAATAGTTATCTCACGACTTTTCTTTAAATTATCTTAAAATTAGAACCTGCGTCAGCATTTTTTGGTTGTTGTTTCTTGAGCGGTTTTAGTGGAAATTCCATGGTTTATATAAATCAGCTGTTAAAATATTGGAAATAATTTTTTTACTGAGTTATTTGGCACACAAATATTTGTTTAACTGTATTTAGACTGAACAAAAACAAAAAAAATTTGAAAACAAATAGACAGGCTGAGTTCAAAAAATATTTGGACTGGGTTTTTTAAGCTAAATAAATGTAGACCCTGCTATTGAGGAATGTGGAGACAAAGAATAATATAAGCAGGAAAATCCCAATAGAAAATGTTTAGACAGATTGGCACTGAAATGTTTCAGCACGAAAGCTATACACTGCACAAAATTTGAAGTTATTTCTTGACAACTTGTGTCACTTCTCTGGATCACGAATGGAACACATTTTCAGTGGCTTTATGTTTAGGGATTCTTATTTAGATGGTTGTCTAATAGTTGTATACGTTTTCATAAATTTAACTTTTAGTTATCCCAGACGTTCAGAAAGAAATGGATGCATCAAATCTCAGCTGACTGCCGCACTTTAATTTTTATTCGTATGATTTTTAGCTAGAACTTAGGTATACTTATCAGACTCGCACAGCCAATATTAATGCCGACTAGAGAATATTGCCTCATAATGAATTATGTTAATTGTCGCAGAAATATTAATTTGGAAATCCAGCGATTGCATATTTATGCAACTCTAATGGAACCATTCTATTTTATTGTCACCCATTTTGATACCGATACTCATTTAACTTAATAAATTAGCTACGATTTGCATAAAAGTCTTGTATGCAATAATTTCGAAGATTTATTAACTCCAAATTCGCTGAATGCACGAAAAAAAGCCAAGTCACACGTTTATATTCGTTGGCGCCACAAACCACCGCCAGCATTCCGAAATTGGAAAAATAGCTACAAATTAGCAACACCAAAAAGCACAACAAACACAATATAAAACAACAATTACTAAATAAACAAAAACAAAACAACGCTAAAGAGGTGACAATCAAATGGTCAAATGATCAGCGCGCACTAACTGACTTACGGCTGGACTCAACGACGGCAACAAACGCTTTTGTGTGGGCAAATAACAAAATTAAATTTTCCAATTTACAGGTGGACCGACACGCCCACATAAATGTACAGACAGACGGAAAAACTAGCAAACGCTAGCAACGGCAAATAATTGAAAACTGACACACAAATGTAGCATGTACAATAGTAATAGAATACTTATAAATATTTGTCGAAAAAATATGCAGCGTAAAAAAATTCGATATTGGGAGAACAACGGCAAACAGCGGGTGATACACGGCACCAGTAGCGTCACCTTAAGCGGCACTAGCGACACCAACGCCACGCGGTTCACCACAACACCGCCGGCGCTTGGGGTATATGTCGGCCTTACATACATACATAGGTACATACATATGTACATATGTATGTTCCGTAGTGCGAGTGTCATAGTTGCCAACGGTGTTGATGTAGAACGTGACTGGGCAATTTGTTGTTGTCAATATGTTCACAACTGTTAATAATTTTTTATGCAAAAATAATGCCAAATTGTACAAGTTTAAATGGACATTTCGTACGAACTTAATTAACATTGAATAAATTCGAATTGTTAATACCCAATAAAAAAGACGCATGGCGGTGTTACCAGTTAATTCGACACTCTTAAATACTTATGATTAGGGATTCAGTTTTTAATGCTGAAAATTATTTGGAAATTACGAAAACTATGTTCGAATTCTACGAAATTATAAAATACTATATAGTGTTCTCAAATTTCACTGCACTTGCCGCATCCGGTTTATATTATATGCGCGTTTAACGCTAAAAGTTTCAACAGCCAACAGATCGCGTACACCCTTTTTGCCAACTAACATAAAATTTTGTCGAAAATTTTAGGTAAAATGTTATATATATATGTTTTTTTTTTTGCTTATTTCATTTTTTATTTATAATTATTTTTAATTTTTTCACATTCCACATTTTCTTAGCTCTTGCTAATTTACTGCGCAAATATGAGTTATTGCTTAAAATATCGGAGGTGTAGCTACTTATGCTCCGGCATGCAATTTCAGGCTTCCGCCCGACTTTTCTGCATTTTGGTGGCGCAAATAAATAAATAATAATTGCAAATGCAGCTAAATTTAGCTGATCACAGTCAGTGCGCTCTTATGCCTTTTTGCCATTTTTGGTTTTTTTGCTTGTTGACATGCAAATACTTTACTTTACTGTTTATGATATTGTTTTACGCCTGTTTTTGTTGTCACTTGATACTAACAACTTGCACCTTGAACGTGAGGAATCGAAACTTTGTAAACTTATAAATATATACTTAAGTTATTAAAACGACTTTTGCCTGGCATTTTCTCAATCTAATTAGATGCATGTATTTATGCTCAAGTGCATACAAATTTGCGTAGCTTTTTAAATATTAGTATAACTTATTTTACATACTAATTATTATTGTCTCTCTAATTAGAGACATAACAGAAATGCCAGACACAAATATTTTCGCGTTATTGCCGGTTAAGCAATTAAAATTCCGACTTTAGTGATTTTCTGCGTAAATGCTGTCAGACCCTTTTGTGCTGGTGGCTCCGTCACACAAAGTTTCCTGAACCTAAAAAAAGATTTTTAAATAATAAACACTTTTTTTTGTAAGTTGGTTAGCGTTTCTCATCTTTTTGCCATTGTATTTGTGAAGGGTATTACAACTTCGGTTTAACCGATATTAACGTGTTTTCTTGTTTAATATACTCACAATAAACGCAAATATTTTTGAAAAAAGCTATGCTATATGGAAAGTAGAGAGCTTTCACTTTTTATCCATATTTTCTGTCCAATTTATCCAACAAAATGTAATGTTTTATATGTCCGACCTCCTCTTACAAGAAATAAATGTATGTTGCAGCATAAACTGCAACGAATGCAACTACTCATGCTTTCCGTTGTGGCCTAAAGTTGCACAATACATAAAAATACATAAAAACGAAAAAAAAATATAAAAAAAAATAAACACTCGAATTCATAACTTTCAATGCAATTACGCGCATAAGTGAAGCGGCAACCCACTATAATAACAATCAGCGTCACTCACAGCAAAAACGTAGATACTCGTAAAGGTGACGGTGATGGTGCTGATGCCCATGCAGCTAATCATAATAGAAATAAAGAATACACAGACATATATCTTTAAATATATATATATATAGCGATGAGGACCGCTGCACGGCCGCCTAGTTGACCAAGAAATATCTGTGTTTGCTATGAGTAAAAAAAAAGCTTAAAGTGAGCAACAAATGCACACTAGCAATCGCCACAGGATATTTAAAGGGCGCATACAAACGACTCAAACACCTTAGAATACCGCTGCGCATGCGCAGGTGTACTTGAACTCAATACGAGTACTACGCCCCAACAAAACTTATTAACAAACACATCGTGATGCATATACATATATATGTACATATTCTGCCTTTTTGTTGCAATTTACGTTATATATGCCATGCTTTCGATCTACTTTGTTGCTTTTACTTTGGTGTGCGCACTACACATAGCTCTCGAAGTACCAAGAACGCCTTAGCACCGGTGAAAAATAGCAACAAAGTCGACTGGAAAATGTATGCGAAAACGACGTGAAGGTGTACAACGTACGTGCAATTGTGGCGCATCACGTTGCTGCTGCCGTGGCGCGCTGCACATGTACGTGCATAGTGACGAGTTAACAACAACAAGAAAGGCATGCTTACGCCTCACATAATGTTGTTGTTTATTTTGTATATCGCCATCATCATCGTCATCGGCTGCTGTTGCTGCTGCTGCTGCATATATCAAGGCAAATATGACTGCCAGTGCCGCTGATTGTGCTGCCGTTTGGTTGCAAGCTGATTGCTCGCTTATTAATTTGCGCCGGCAAAGGAGCGCTTTGCGATGATCATGTCTATGATCATGGCCAAACAAATGCGCCACTGACACGGTGGCTGGTTGGCTGCATGCACTGCCGCTGGCTGCCACTTGTCGCAGCGCCCTCTTGGCACACCGGCCGCACATGCGCTACTGCAAGGCGTTTAAATCATATTAGAGCGCTCAGTGGCGGACAGTGATTGCACTGATTTGCTCACTCGCCCGACGTTCTTGCTGCTGCTGCACTGTTGTTGTTGTTTTTGATTCGCACATGTGTGGCAAGTTCATATTATATTAGAGTCGAGTGTGTATTAAGCAGCTGCGCGTGCAATATTACTATTTGTACTCCACACTCTAGCGCATACAATTCTCATTATAGTTGCTCTTTTTATTGTTTTGCTTGTTTTTGCATTCGCCTTTCTTGTTTGCATTGCACGCGGCGCGGCATGGTGTCAAACGTTTTGTAATCTGTCACGTCGCATCGTTTTCTCGGCTGTTTGCTGCGTTACTCTGGGCCCACAAGTGGCGGCCACTTCGCTGCGCTTCAGGAGAAGCTGTTTATAGTATTTTACTTTTATTATCATTTTTTTTTTTAATTTATGCTTGCGTTCCTCTTCACCTGTTGTCTCGGCTACCCGCCGCTTTCGGTTTTGTTTTTCTTTTTTTTCATTTCATATTTTTGCAGTTAATAACTAGCTTGGGCGCTCACGTGCGTTGCATTTTCTTGGGAATTTTACCAATTCACATTTTATGCATTTGTTTTCATCTTCTCTTTATCTCTTTTTAGTGGCTAGCGCTATGTTTCATTGGTCGGATTAGTCATAATTTAGGTTATTGCTCTGTGCTTTAAATTCTTCTTGTAAAAAGCCGTTTGTGTTGAATTCATTGCGATGACCTTCAGCATTTATTTAGCGGTAGTTGACTTTCACGACTTTTTACCTTTGTTATGACTAAGAAGTTTCTAATAACTAAATCATTGTATTTTGGCACAAACATTTGATTCATATGTACAAATACGCCTCAATCTGACCGATTGCGTAAGTTATTTTTACTTTAAGGAGCTAATCTACTGGAACCTATTGCCATCTACATACTTACAGCACATTAAACAAGCGTTAACTTCGGTTTCAGGTGCCTCCATACAAGAACTTTTTTTTTTTTAAATAATAATATTTTTATATATCTCCGAAAGTTGATATTAAGCTTCTATAAGAGCTTTAGATATGGTTTTAAAAGGTTCCAACTTTTTTTACTGAATTGCTGAATGTCTCGTACATGCCCGTAATAAGTATAGGCCTCTAGAATTATACAGCTTGTCAGTAGACTTTTACAAATTGAAATTAACGCGCCCTGAAAGCTTGAGCTTAAAGCTCCCTGAGACGTTGCCAAGCTGTCAGCATTAACGAAACGCATTTCGCTAATCCACCACAACGTATTAATGGCAATCAACACTTTTGTTATGGAAATTACACTCAAACTAAAAGTGTGAGTGGCAGACTGACTGACAGCCGAAAACATGCCATGAAAATACTGTAATTTTTCTTAAAAATGTAAGCGTTATTGTAAAATGTAAACGTGAGTGCCGATTAAAATTTTTGTTCGCACTTTAGTTAACCACTAAATTCTTTCCATATATTATTTTTTTTAACCCAATAAATCAAAGGACTTTAATTAACCAAACTCACAGCCTGCACTGAGCTTGTGGCCTTCCATATCGATATATGCATATATATAAGTATATATTCCATACACATGTATCCATTAGTTTGCCTGTCGACCCTTTTGACACGCCCTCAACAGCAAGCTTGAACCAGTTTAGCGGCTCAATGACGGCGACACTATAATTTAGCGGCAGCCATTTAATTTGTAGACTGTTGCATTACCGACCAACACTATTGTTGTTGTACATATGCACATGCAGCGATAACTTAAAGGGCGACTCATTTGTAAATTGCAGTTGACAGCAATGCTGAGCAATCAGCGGTTTATAAGCTTATATATTAACCGTACATACATACATAAACATATACTATTGTTTTTGTTTTACGTGTCTCGTATATTTCTTTATTAAATATGTCGCATAGCTATTAGGCCTCACCATTTTCAATGACCACGTCTACACTCCAGCAATTAGTTATAAATGAAGGCGACCAGCCAACCGTAAACGCTGACAGTTGGGCTTTTCACTAAGAAAAAAGCATAACTTCTTGTGATTGGCCAGTTTGTTGTGTACGATGCAGTCGGCCAATTGCGCAATCGGTCAAACAGACTGAAAAAAGAGAGATTATTAATAAATAATATATATAACAATATCAGTATAGAGAACATTGAAAATTGCAAACAAGCCAAGCAAGACTTCAACAAATATAAATACTGGAGACAATATTGAAGAAAGAGTTATCAGCTTTCATACAGAGTGGAGCAAAAGTCAGCTATATTGAACAGCCATAGTGAAGTGAGATCCGGATGAGAGAAACCGAGTTTTTTCGACTATAATAGAAAAAATTTACTTTTGACACACTCTGTGATATACCTACAATGTAAATATTTGAAAAATTTAATCCAGCAAAAGTTTAATTTCCACAAAGTCTGTAGCATACAGAAGAAGACGTCGGAGGCCCTTTAAAAAATATATATAAACGATTAGCGTAACGAGCTGAGTCGATTTGTCGGTCCAACTTTCTGTCTGTATATAACCGCAGTTTTTGAGATATCAATCTGAAATTTCGCACACATCGTTTTCTCGCTAAGAAGCTGTTCTTTTGTCGGAATTGCCGATATCGGAGCACTACAGCATATAGCTGTCATACAAACTGTACGATCAAAATCAAGTGCTTGTATGAAAAACTTTTTTGTTTGATGAGATATCTTCACGAAATTCGGCATCGATCATTTTCTAAGGCAACGCTAGAATCTGCGAACAAATTGTGCAGATCGAATCAGTTTAGCATATAGCTGCCATACAAACTGAACGATCAAAATCTAGATAAAGATCCTTTTATACCCTTCTATGCTATAAGAAATGCACCTGCGAACAATATTAAAGCTTCGGTGCAGGCGATATTAACATTTTTTCTTGTGCTTAGTATAAAAAGTATTAAAAAGCATTTGGTGCTACCTAACCTCAAAACTGCAACCACAAAAGCCGAAGCAATGCGCAAATAATGCCATTAAACGTATTGGTCTGTTGCTGTTTTATGTTTACCATTGCGACCATTTCGCTGTCAACTTCTCCAACACGAGTACACTTCCTTTTATTGACCCTAATTACCCTGCAAGGCTATGCGCGCACGGTATAATGCATCATCAAGTGTCATCGAGCGTCATTAAACAATAAAAAGTCAGCAAATTTAATTGCATTCGAGTTGCAGCAGAACCAAAACAAATACCCATTTGAAAAATACACAAAAACACACCCAAATTAGATGGAGTCGAAATGAGCACAAGGAGCGGTCAACAACAATATGAATGCAAACAACAAGCTGGGATCAGCTCAAGCAGCCAACTTATACCACCCAACCCGAACAAGCGTATGCGGCACAAATTGTCGTCTGATGTGGGTGGCATGTTGCACGTTGGCAGCGGCAGCATTTGTGGCGTCATTGTTGACATCAAATAAACTTTATTGTCGCGACTTGCAACTCGGCGTTGCATACTTTTCGACGCCAACGCCACGGTAATTTTAACATCCTTTTATTTGCTCAGCTCTATTTTTGCTTTCAGCTTGACTAGCTGCATACAAAGTGCAACTCATACCAGCAAGCACTTGCAACATTCAACCCACTACAACAGCGGCCAGTTGATTGCATTTGTTGTGTGGGTGTGTGGGTGTGTGGCATGCATTGAAAAAATGTCAATGAACTTTAAAATGTGTTTGACAATAAAAACGAAGACGACGCTGCAAGAAGGCGAAGAGCGAGTAAAAGCAAATGCGCTTGTGTGTTGGTGTGTATGTATGTATGTATGTATATGGACTTTAATGCATTAGTTTGTTATAAATATTTTCTGTCAGCTACAGCTCCATGCGGCATGTGGGTGGTTGCACAAATATTTATGCACTATTTTCGCTTATCATCGCACATACAGCGCTTCTAATATACATATATGCTGAGTATTTATGTGCCATACCCCACCCTACTCGTTTATGCTTAGCGTCATCTTGTTAGATTTTTTTTTGGTGTTTCACAGTCGCTGCGTCGTCATTGTTATGCCACACCATTAAGTTAGTTGTCTTCACACAAACACACTCAGGCATGTAAATCTTTATGCTTGTATCCGTTGCATACTTGCAGGCGTCTAAACGGCTTCACTCGTTAACTGTTTTGTGCTTCGTGTAAACGCTGTTGCTCACTGCCTGCCATTACACTTCGTCGTCTTCTTTACTTTGTCTAGTTATTTATAGCAAACTTTTTCTTACTATCAACGTAACATGCTCTTCTTTATTTATTTTCGTTTTTTTATTAACTGTCGCCTTCCTGTCGCTGCTTTGTTGTTGTTGTGTTGTTTTTGCTCAAGACAAATTGTATGCTTCACGCATGATAAGAATTCCGAAGATTCATATGTATAAATGTATGTGTGTGTATACTTACTGTTGGCAGGATTAGAAGCGTTCACATTGACAAGTTGCCCGCGGGAACTTTATGTGACACGTGACTGGTAAAAACAAGAAAACAAAGCAGCAAAGCTGCTAGATTACAATGCTATTTCCTTCATAATTTCTTCATACACAGAGGCAACTACTTATCATACGAAAAGAGACTGATGAAGTAATGGATAACGGTTTGGATTTGTTTTAAAAATAAATAACCGCTATCGCAAGCAAGTCTGACAGTTTTTACCCCGTATCTGATTAATTGTGACATAGTCCTAAAGTCTGCGCACTGTGTGTTTTCAAAGACTTCTTTGAAAATTTGTATTCCAAAGGTGTACAGCAAAGGCATATTTTTTTGAAACCAACTTTTACGTCCATTAAGAGGTACACCTAGTATTATATAACAGCCTAAAAACAGTCGATTTTTGGAAAGTAAAAAGAAAAACAATTATTTTAAAGTTGTAAGAACATATTTATACATATTTTAGGAATGCGAATTTTTGAAGCAAATAATAATAAATTTTTGTATTTAAACGCCATCTCCGAGGGTATTAAAACAAGGTCCTCCACTGCTGTAGTTATTCCCGCAATTTTCCGTGGATGAAACCTTAAATTCTCGACTATAAGCAAGTGTACGCACAATGACCTACAATCGCACCAAATAACATAAACAAACAAAATGGCGGCGAGTTACAAAAAGTTGAATTTTAGCCAAAGTTTTGGTCGTTTTTTACCTGTGAACTGTCACTAGTAGATAATTGTATGTAGTAAGATATACAGAACATGCAGAAAAAATGTAATTATGGTCGGATCTTTTGTCTTGGCTGTCGTCTACACTTTAAAAGTTTGTAAATCAAAAAAGATTCGAAAATTTCATTTTAAATTTTAGTATGATATTTTTGAAGCTATTGAGTTTGGATAAAGGAATGCAAGAAAAAAATTGATTTTTTAGAATATTGATACTAGATGTGTCCTTTAATTTAAAATTCTTCGAGTGATAAATTTTTCAAAGCATATTGATTATAAACCATATTTTCATTATTTTTAAATTCATTAAATGAAGCATCAATCAAGTGAATACCTATAAATTGGGGTATTTAATTACAAGTAAATTACTGACCGCTCTAATAAATCATCAATTGCATACTGGATCAAAAAATACGTGGGACAAAAATATCATTTTTCATCACGACAATGCACGAACAATGACAAATTTCAACGAATTAAAGTACGAATTCTTGAGCATCCAGCTTATTCACCAGATTTGCCGCTCAGCGACTTTGGCCTCTTCAGAAACCTGAAACAATTCACGGGATGCGTTTTTTGTCGAATGAACTAGCGATTATAGCCGTAGACGCGTGTTTTTCAGAGCTTCCGGCGGAAAGTTATTAAAGAGATGATATAAAACTATTGTACTAATATTGGAATAGGTGTATTAATTTTAAGGGAGATTATATTGATGAAAAAAATATATTTCATACCAAAAACAGTATTTTTTCTATAGAAGCGCCATAATATATAAAAGGATTTTTAGCCATAATATATAAAAGGATCCCATCATTCATTAACTAATTCGAACAAGGAGTCATTCTCTTACTCAGCCAATTAATTCTAAACTATTCGGCCAGTTATTCAACTAGCCAAGCATACAAATCAACCAACAAAAGTATCCCTATCAGCTAAAGCGCACAGCATCATAAGCCATGTGACCGTTCAATGCGCCAGTTGACCTTTGTGCAATCAACCAGCTGAATGAGGCTTCTAAACTACTACACACGCACGCCACTCTCATTGTAAATGTCTAATTTAAATGCAAATCACAGTCTAACAAACATTTCAACTGAACTCCAAACACATTTCATCCACACCCACAATACGACTGACAACTGCACTCCCCCTCAGCCATTTTGAGCCTTTAACACACTCAATCGTTGCAGTTAATTTACAAACAATTAAATCTGTCAATTGCGACAGCAATGGCAGCTGAACTCGTGTGTGGCAAGTAAATAGCTCAAAGTTAGTCACAGACACCACACCGCACCGAAAAACCAGTCAACCTTTACACCAATCAATGCTTCACATTGTCAGGATTTGTCAGCATAAAAAGTACACGATTTACTACAACGAGGCTCACACACATGCTGACACATACACCTTGCCACTTGTGCTTTAAAATGTATAGCAGCAAATAATGTCCCGGTCATTGAGTGCAGCAAATTACAACATACTAGCGCTCCTACAACTGCGGACCAGCATATCACATACCACTGTGTTGTCACATCGCCTCACTGTATCTGAGTATGTATATATCCTTGTATGCATATAATATGTGTCTGCAATCCTTTTGCAAACACAATGGTCGCAAGTTTCATTTTGCTACCAGTTGTGTCGCTAAGCATTATATGTATACCGTTGTATGCCACATTTGTTTGTCTGTATTGGTGTGTTGAGGTGGCTGCTGTATCCAATCTCATACTGCCACAGTCGATTTACACCAGTTCACGTGATTTAACAAGCGACACTTTACAATTTGCACCAACACAAACCCCAAACCACATCCTAGCCAGTGAGAGCCCTTATCACATAGACCGCATCACATAGACGCATACAAGCTTTTGTGGAATCAGCTGCACATAAATTGTATAATCTTATCTCATACACCCATTAACTTCCCTACTAATCCATACAAATTGTACGCGCTTTAGCGAAATAGTTATAGTGGGACTGTTGAGTTTGTTTTACGGGTGGGTATATGTGTGTCCTTGAGCGATGACCCCCATTGTTTAGTTGAGTATAGTAATTAGCAAATTAAATGCTTAAGAGAGGGCAGAAATATTGATAGTCTTTTCAAACAGACTCATACGTTTTATATTAGCAAATAATTTTGTTTTATCGGAAGAGTATGAGAACATCATTCATCATTGACGCATCATCATTACGCCACTTGCACGTCACTAAACAATTCTCTTCCATCTGTGACCACTTTCGCATTTCTTCGGTGTGGCGTTCCATATTTCTCGTCTTGAGACTTACATGTCAACATCCGCGTCCAGTTTCCCGTATGAATAGCAAATAAATTAAGCTTTTATCAACTAATAAAGTTAATCGGATTTCAGCCTCGAAATACAAACAGGATGAACTGCCGAAACGACTTTTCTTAACATCTATCTCACATACCTCACATTTCTAAAACTCTTCTTGGAAGCATCAGTATTGACAATGTACAAATGTGGACCAGCGCGCACTGACAACGAACTAGACTGGATACAAAAAATACCTTAATAATTATTTTTTAGCCAAAGGAAACCACGCTCATTCTAAGCCAAGCAAATTTACTCGACTGAATGCGTTATCTTTATCAGAAGCGAGACAAAGCAACTACAAAAACAGCGAAATTTTTGGCTCGGAGACCTAACATTATTCCTTAACAGTTTTGTTCACAAGACCGCTGCTGACTCGTCTTATACCGAATACATAAAAAAATGCGTTATTCGAACCGCAATATTTAATTATCTCTCTATTAATAACTGGCGGACTTGCAACAAATATCTCCACTCTTTCGATATCATTATTACACCGACATGCGACATGCCTTTAGGACGCATCGTGTTCAACAGTACTACGTAAACCTTGTTAAAAAATAACAATTTGAACTGAACCAATCCGGATAAATTTCGATCAAATAACATTTACTGCAATACACTAACTGCGCTTACAATGACGCCTTCAGCTAAACATTGTCCCATTCAATAATATTCTAAAAATAGTATCTGCATAAAAAAAATTCACAAATCAGGTCAAAAGGTCAAAAGCATGCTCCACATACGCGTAAGTGCAGCCACGCCAAACGTATGTAGACTGTCTGGCTGCAAATTACACAGCACTGGTGAAATCATTTGGAATATTTATAAATCACCCAGTGGCTTCGAACCACCATCTCCTGCGTAACCCGCACTAGATGCATGTTCTTCGCTGCGAGATAACTCCCCCTCGAGGCCTTCAAGCGCCATAAATTTGCTATGCAATCAGCAGAGACCGTAAGAATCTCCAACAAGGGGTTGTATTAGCCACCGTTCAATTGAAGAACAGCCATCGAGACGCAGTGCGCAAAACGGCGTGGCAAATAACCAAAGTTTTAGCTAACAAAAACAACAACTATGCACTCAAGTAAAGCCTGCGGATCAATAGGTAACTGCCGAGTTGTGCGTGTGCACAAGAGATTAAGTTCAAAACCGAAAGAGGGCATTTCGAAAGCGCGCTGCAGACAGTTTTCGAAAAGAAGCCAGAAGACAATCAGCAGCAACAACAATTGTGTACTAAAGCAATACGCAACTAATTTTAAGAAAAAGTATGCAAGCAGAAAACTCGCAGACCAGCAGTTAGCAGGGTAGGCAGTTTTTAGCCGGAGCAAAGCATTTTTTAGTTCTTTTCGTGGTGGTGGCAACAAAGCCGCAGTCACACTACCGTGGAAGCGCTCACTGTTGTGGTTGCTGATAAATATCAGTCGCATTGGCAATGGCTGTGGTAATGAACAGTTGTGGTTGTGTACGTGTTGTTGTTGCTGAGGTTATTGCTGTTGCGGGCACGTCAATATTTGCTGATGCTGCAGTCTCTGCACACAGACCGCCCACCATTTATTTTATTTGCCGCTTTGAGCAAACGAAAAACGAATAACTGCACACATATGCTTGTTAAATACATATGTATATGTATATACCATATATATATGTAGGCATAAGTATATAATATTTTATACATATATTTTATTTTCTTTGTTTAAACACCTGCATTTGCTTGCGTGCGTTCGATTACGATTTACGTGCGATATTTCTCAGATAACGTCACACCTACCCCTTGTGTAACTCGCCCATTGGCAACCACCCCACTCACACACACGCATTAATACATTTGCTGTTTTTATGTTGGCCAACGCATTAACGACAGTGCAACAGCCAACAGAGCCAACAATTTCACGCAAGACAATCACTACCGTTCGCGCGGCGTGTTGCTGCTTATGTCAACGCAGTTTGTGTGGGCGTGAACGATAATTTTTTTGATTTCACTCAGTGCAATCAGTTGTTCACGCAGGCAGGCAAACGGACAGACACGCACGCACGCCACTTACGCAGCGGCGCTGTGGTAGTTAGTTGGACCTGGTATTGGCATAAATAGTAGCTTGCACTGTTGACGCCACACTGACATAAAGGACGACACAGCATTTCTTGTTGATGCAATTATTTTTGGTTGAATGTGAAGTTGCAATTACAATTTTTCATTACTCAACTGTTTTAACTTCCCAGAATGGCATTTTTTTGTTGTTGCATGCAACTTTAAAGCTTTTGTTATTACATAACCTCATTTATACGATCAAAATCAGCAAACTCAGTAATGGCATGCGATACTTATTTCTCTTATTTAATTAAGATTATCTTCACTAAGAATATTTCTTTATCTTTCCGGTTGTGTTGTGTTTACTTTAAACGATGGTGAGCCCTTTGCGTCCACCCAAGGAGAGATTCCATAATAGAATTATGGAAACGTCCAGAACGGAGAAAGAATTCTAAAGCGTCAGTTCAGGATGTCTGTGATACCGAAGCACGGAAAATGCTGTCGGCCTACCTGTAGTTTGGATTGCACTTCAGTCATAAAATATTTAAAAAAAAAAAATGTATCTAACGATGTTCACAACTTAGGACACATCCGAATATTTAACTGTTATGAAGTATAGCTATTTGACCGAACTTCTCCTGCAATTTCTGGGCTGATGCGTTATTTTATCCAACAAATGATGGTACTTCCAAGTTTTAGGCCGCCTGCGAGCGACTTGCGATCGTATAAAGACTTTTTCATGCAAGAAAAACACTACATAGATAGTTTACCGTTGTCTACCGAGAACCAATACGACTTAGTAAACATATTTCGATGTCGATGGAAACTTACATTCATATGTAGCTGTCTAGTAAAGGAGAGAATCAACTGTATCTGAGCAGAAACCTTTGTGAGAAATGTGTATATCATTTCACATTGTAGCTTCTTTGCAGTCATCGAATGAAACCTATTATTTCAAGCCCTAAAACTCTGAAAAAAAAGAAAGAAAAACTTGATAGTTTTAGTTCATACTTCTATATTACTATATATAACTATACACATTCGGTATTTAACATGGCAGTCGTACGTAGACTCTAGGGGCAACATCGAATTCGTCGACTCTGCATTTAATATGCTCGTACAGCGTTTCCATAAATTGTCAATTTGTTCGGCATATTAATATCAACATAACAAATCATGTATTGAAAGGAAAAATGAATCCGTTGGCCGAGGAAACGGCGAATAAAGCAATAAATGAGAAATAAGTGGAACTTGTTACGAACCGCAACGGCAAACCAGCGAACGCGCTCCAATACGCCGAATGGACGAGTTGTAGAACAAGGCCACAGAAGTTAACGAAGCAAACAAACGCAGTCACATATTTGGTATACACTTGTGTATGAATGCGCCGAAATATAGGGCTACTGGCCAAAAATGTGTAGAGAAAAATATACAAGCGCATCTACATGCATATATAAGACAAACAGTCGAAGGATGTCGTCGCACCGCATTGGCGCGTGATTAGCATTGGCACAGCGGGCAGGCCGTCAAGTCCCGGTTGGTTAGAAGCGGTTGAAACTTAAAATAACCACAACACATATATACACACACCGCTAAGCGAGAGCGCAACTTGTGTGTGTGGAGAACGCGAAAAACGCCGGCAGTTTACAGACTGCCGCTTCCTTTACGCAAATGTCCTAAAGGAACACAAATACCTTCGCAATCGCATATCCGAACGCAACGGTTGAGGCGCTGCTTGTTTTAGTTGAAGCGCAAAGAAGTGATTATTACCAACTCAACGCTCAATTTTTTGCGCTAAATAAAACAGTCTCACTTGCTGTGAACACTTCGCCTACCTTTCTTGGTTCACCGCAAAAATAAAACGTGGTAAAATAACACGTGAAAGGTGCGCATGCGCAAAAGTGTACATAATTGGCTGTTGATGCGCGTGCGAAGATCACACTTGCACTTAAATATGCGCTTGAGCTGGGCAAAAGTATGCAATTATATTGTGTCTTCTTATTTTCTGTAAGCATTGCCGCATTCGAAATGCATATTCTCACACTAGCTGCCACATGCTGCATGCAACAAATACGCGCATGTTTGTAAATGTATAAAATGTATGTATATGTATGCGCGCGCGCGCTTTCGTGTGCAATAATTATGCACGGCTCATAAATTGTGTGCTGATTCTTCGCCAAAATGATTGGTAAGGGCTATGCGCTCGCATACTACAACAGCATTGCATGCGCATGCGCAGCATACACAGCGTACGTGAAATACCAAATAAATGCACTAAAATGGACATTGATTTAAATAACAGCGATTAAAGTTAATCGCCTTTGACGGCATATTTTGCGCAGTTGCGCATGCGCATCATACATACAGGCACATACAGTTGGAAGTGCGAAAATTGTCGGCTTTTAACAAGTTCAGTGCTTGAATGCCAAGATCGTGATTTATTGCGGGTGGAAATTGCTAAAAAAAAATATCTGCGAAGAGCAAAAGGCAAAAACATATATGTACATAAGTCTATGAAAATAGGTACAATTATCGTAAAATACTAATAAATTAATATAAATATTATTAGGAAAATTATTTATAAGACTTGAAACAAAATAAAGCATAGCAAACAACCAGTAATATATCAGACTTTTTTTTTAATTTGATAGCGCTACTTACCAATAAATACATTTTCATACACAAAAATTAAAACAAATAACACATTGCCACACTTTTCACTCATTATAAAATAGTGGGCAACTCTATACTTAACAAAAAAAAACGTAAGCTGGAATACCCTTCACAAACAACGAAGTTTCCATACAAAAATTTGATTTTGATCTTTCAGTTTTTATGACAGCTATATGCTATAGTAGTCCGATCCAAAAACTTTCTTCAGATATTATAGCGTTGTCTAAGAAAATATTCTATACCAAATTTCGTAAAGATATCTCGTCAAATACAAAAGATTTCCATAAAAAACTTGATTTTGATCGCTCAGTTTGTATGGCAGCTATATGCTATAGTGGTCCGATATCGGCGATATGAACAGCTTCTTGCGGAGAAAACTACGTGTGCAAAATTTCAGATCGATATCTCAAAAAACTGAGGCACTAGTTTAGACAATAGTTTCGACTGAGCTCATCATGCTGATCATTTTGATATATGATATATTTTATAGGGTCTCTGACGTTTCCTTTAGTGTGTTACAAACGTCGTGCCAAACTTAATAACTCTGTTCAGGGTATAAAAATATATAAAAAGTTCTGTGATAGTTTTTTTCCACTGTTAATAAGTTATTTGCTTGAATAAAATGTCTAAAAATATTCATTTAACTTTCACATAAGTATTTTCTCTTAAATTATAATTTTTCAATAATCTCATTCAAACCAAAAAGTATAAGGTCCATCATAACCAAAAAATATAAAAGTCCAACATAACCAAAAATATAACCAAATAATAATTTTCTACCAAAACCCCAACATTAACATTCTACAAATAATTTGAGCCAAAAGAAAAATTACACACACACTCAACCATTTTTTTCAGTGTATCCTGAAAATGCTTGCGAATGCACCAGCCAAATTCCCCGATTTGCACCAGGCGCCCAGACCGGTGGAGTAGGTAACTGCCGCAGAAGCACTTTTAGCTTCACGTTCCAGAAATTCCACACGCTCGTTGCATACCTTAAGGCGCCGGAAATCAGTGCACACAAGGTGACAGTTTGCATTTCATAGAAAAAAGCAATTAATTAACGTTTTACGCTATTATTTCAATATTAACAAAATAATTACTGAAATTTTTATGGAAATTTATATATTTACCGATAATTTATTAAATTGTACATCAAATATTATTATATAAATATATAGCTATGAAATACTTATTCCTAAAAATCTGGTTTTAAATTCTTTCGGTGTATCTATGGTATACTTGGGACGCACAATCTGCAATTCCTACCAGGCGCCATGTGTTGCAAGTATGTAGGTGGTTGCTGCAGACAATTTGCATTTGTGCAACGGATGTCGAATTGGCCACTGGATGATACGTTAAATTTAGTTTTTATCTAACTAAATGTAATATAATAAAAGGTTTAAAAAAAAAATTTTTTTTTTGTGAAACGTGCATCAATTAATTTAATAAATTAAGACTACTTAGTTGCAACCGCAGTAGTTTTGTTGCAAATAAAGTTGGTACAATGCTCCTGCGCTCTCACTCTTTGATGCTTCATTTTTCCCACAGCTGAAAACATATGTATATAAACATATTATGAATATTTCGCCGTCACGCTGTTTTCATGCCCAACGGTGCTAACAAAAGCGCTTAAGTTGACAACCAATTAAAATTCATTTGCGACAAGCAGGTAGAAAATCAGATTCTTTCGCCAATTGCTTGACATGTTGTGATGCGGCTTATCAGCAGAAAACATCTCATTTTTACAGCAAGCGTCGCGGCGCACGTTGTCTCGGTGGAGCGCTACAGATCAGCGGTGATCGTGTGTAGATACGCGCGCATTTACATGCAACTTAAGGCGAGCGGTTTCCCGGAATCGCAACTAAACGTTCCAGCTCGTTTATCAAACATATGTCATTTGGGTGCCTGGAGCGTGCAGACGCAACTATTCCCACTTGCCACTTACCACACAATAGCGCTTGCTACACTATCGCCGCTGTGCGCGTGAGTGGCGATTTGAGCTTGTGCATTTAACGCTTTTGATCAGTTCATTATTACTTCGACATGGTGGTCAAGTGTCATATTTGTGTGTACACACACACACACACACAGCGTGTCGGTTGTCCCTTTAACTGCGTATTTTTTTATGCCGACATTTTGCATTAACAATTCGACGCTCATCAGCTTATCGTGACGATGATCGCGTTTCGCGCTCAGATCTCGCGCTGCCGCTGCGCACCACATCACGTTAGGTATATGTTGCACATATGATTGTGTATTCAAATTTATAACAAGCCTCGTATGAGCTATGCGTCTGTGGCGAATTGCCGCCGCATTACTGTGACAACGACAAATTGGCGGTAATTACAACGCAACAAGCTACATACATATTATTTATCGCGATCGCGATTAAAATCTCGTCGCGTTCGAGTATGAAGTTGGTCAGTGGAGCGATTGCGCTTAAAGGTTGCAGATAAATATGATATTTTGATGCATTTTTTTATGCGTGCCATCTATGCAATATTTATGCATGTGTGTGTGTGTGTATGTTTGTAGTTGGCACAAAGTGGCTTGGTACTCGTTTAAAAGCTTATATCTAAACTATTATGAACATAAGTTAGTTCAAGTAGTGAAAAACGATGCTAAACTTGTTGTAAGTATTTACTTGATAGTTTTTTATGTGTGTACATTAGATTTTTTATTGAAAGCATTATTAAGCGAATCTTTTTGTATATAAATTTCTGTTACACAACTGTTTAAAAAATTTTCTTTGATATTTACTATGCAAATTTTAGTTAAAACAACTTGCTTCAAGTAAAGCTTAAAATGCAATTAACAATTTTTTTTCTAAAATTTTGAGTTTAGACGCTAAATCAGAAAACTTGTCAACTATTTGCAAAATAATTGCAAAATTTGCATAATGCTTGTTGATTGCATACCAACAGTTGTTAGAAGAATATCGCAGAGTTCGCGCTTGTGCTTATCAAAATAAACTGGATGTCCAAAAATAGACATATGCATAAACATACATATGTACATATATACAAATTCACAAGGCAATTTAAGCGCCACACAAAATCTATATGCGCCGATATGGATGATTGCGATGTTTACTGCTTTGTGGCAAACGTTTGTTCAGTTCATAACGCCTCTGATATGTGCTGTCCTCATAACGGTAATTGTTCTGCGCATAATCAACGTATTGGTTATAATTCGCACGTATTGTGTCATGGTGTTGGCGATTAGGATAGGGATAGCTTGCACCACCTATAATTGATAAGTTAAAACATATGTTGAGGCAGACGCTATGATTTACGAATTACCTTGATTCAAATGTCTGCTAGTATTTACATAACGACTGCTATAGTTGCGCTCATTTCGCTGTGAATTGGCAAAGCTGTTATCCAACAATTGGCGCGCTGGACTTGCTGCTGCAGCATTGGCAGCACTGGTGATGCGTTGTTGTTGCATATTTGCATCCTGTCGTATACGTTCGAAACGATCGCGCCTATCGAAATGCTTCGGTGACGGCGCTAATTTAAGCTCCTGCGTTGCGGGCCATGAAAGTGCTCGTTCGAAACGAGCGCGCCTGTCGAGGTCATTGGGTGACGGCGGTAATTTAAGTTCTTGAGTTGAGATTGGTTTCTTGCTAGACGCTTCAATTAAAGATTTGGTATCTGGTTTTAACGCGTTATAGTTACTTTCGGTGCTGTTGGCATTTTGTGCAGCTTTTGTTAAATCATAAAGCGAATCTAAATAGTTTTTCCGTTCGATCTTATGACCGCGCGAATGATTAAATTCTGACGTAAGGAAGAGAAAATCAAAACGTGTGCAGCTTTACCGATAAATTGTTAGAATAAATTTCGAAAAATTGTTCTACCGATAACATATTAAATTATGAATGCGGCATGCACGTAGTACTAATTTTATATACTAACTTTTACATTTGATAGTAGAAATAAATAAGTTTGTTACTACTTACTGTCTATTGCATCTTCGGGTTTCACATCTAGCTCAGATATCATATAATTGCAAATCAAGTAGCCAGTACGATTGACGCCATGTGTACAATGAACACCAATAAGTTTATCTGAAAAGAATTGAAGAGTATATTATATGAAATATATTATAAATAATTCAGAGTTTTTAATAAAAAAAAAAACATGAAAAGCTTTAATAAGTTTATATGGCAAACATATGCTTGTATGGCAGATATAAGCTATAGTGATCCGATCTGAACAATTTGTTCGCGACTAGCACCGTTGCCTTGGACAATGTATCAATGCCAAATTTCGTGAATATATCTTTTCAAATAAAAGAGTTTTCCATACAAAAACCTAACTTTGCTTGTGCAGTTTGTATGGCAGCTATATGCTATAGTGGTCCGATAACGGCGGTTTCGACAAATGAGCCGCTTCTTGGCGAGAAAAAGACGTCTGCAAAATTTTTACAACGATATCGCAAGAATTCAAAACTTCGCCTGCAGCCATTCACATTCTCCTAGAGGAATAGCTCGTAGCGAGAAATCGCTTGAGTCATAAGTATATATGTTGAAAAAATGGCACAAAGCAAATATTATTTGCAGTAAAGATGCCATTGTCGGCTAACAAAGGCCGCAAAGAATGCGCACCAAAATGTAAAAGTGCATAAAAGAAATCGACCACAAAATTTTAATTTACAAAAACCAACCGCAAAAATATGTCAACACCCACACACTGCGACGCAAATGTTGCTGCCAAAGAGATTGCGGCTGCAGTCACTGCGTACGCAAAATAAACTAAATGCTCGTGCAACAGCCATAGTATAGTATTCAAACACAGTAAAAAATGCGCAAATGCAAACCTGTTGAAAGCCGGAGACGTAGAAGTTGCAACGCCAACAATAACTACAACAGCAACAACAACACACATAGTGTTTAACATGGGCAATAAATTTCGAAAAACATGTCAGCGCAACAGCAGCATTTGCACAGCAAGTAGAAGCGAGTGCTATGCGCATGCGCATCTTACATGAGATTCGTCATGTTTGCATAGCTTGCTTGAACTATTACGTAGCGGGCGAATGGTGAGTAGGCTACAGCGACCACTCACTGCAGCTGCCGCCTGCGCTACTGCAGCTGTTGGCGCAGTTGTCGCTTCTTCAGACGCCACGGTTTTGGCCAGCCTTGATATTGCTGTTGTTGATGACAAGACCACCGCAAATACTGATTTGTTGTTAGTTGTGCTTTACTTGTTCATATCGTTATGTTTGCAATATCAATTTGTGAGTGCATTGTTTACCTAGCTTTGTATTATGTCTGCACTAATTTTATTGACCGCCGCGTAAATTGTGGCTTTGCTAAAAAAAAAACCTTTAAAGGATGGAATATTTTTTTAGTCAAGCCGACAAACTTTGATTTGCCAAGCACTGTGAGCACTTTATGGACAACTTGTCAAGAAGCAAAAAAAAAAAAAAAACAACATTTAACAGTAAAAAGATGTATTCCTGGAACTTAACTCAACACAAACTAACTTTTATTATCACTATAAACGTGACAATTGTAAAATCAGCTAGAAAAGATAATGTGGTTGTACTGATTAGGCAATGTATAGCATTTTCCTTACGGCTTATGACTACTTGAGAAAGTAATTGTTGGAATTTTGGTCCACGTTTTAAAAGTCTAGGTTAATTGGCAGACTTAATCGCGTGGGACGTTAGCACGAAGTGGTAACTTGTCCACAATCTGCCATTTAGAAAGGTATACACAACTTATACATATTATGCTAAAGTAGCTGCACTTGCAAAATACTCATAATTGGCATGAATCATACAGTGAAGGAAGCAGAAAACAAAAGACTTTTAGTTAGGATGTGGGTGCGTACATGTTGCACGCGTTGATACTAAAATAATACATTTTACATAAAAATTTTAATTTTACATAAATACTGCATATAAAAAGGCAATAGCAAAAAGCTTTATTTCGTTTATTGAGTTACTTACCGTTACCCGCATTTTTATTTAAAAAATCAAAAACCAGTTTTTTGAAGCTGTAAATATAACAAAAAAAATCATAAAGCAATTTAAAAAAATTACACACACATACATATGTATTTATGAATAGATTTAAGCAATACTTACCGATGAACCAAATATGGCGGTGGTATATGATGGCCAGGTATCATTAATTTATTGTACTCCAAGCCCTTATTTACAAAGCACTATGTGCCCAAAAAAATATATATAAGTAAAAATACATAATTTATTATTTAATAGATATTATTAAATGGAACTATGCAAAAATGCTTACATCTGGCGTATAATAACGTGAAGTGTTCGTCAGATCTATAATCATACCCAAGTTCGGTATTGATTTCAGTAAAATTGTTACATCGAGTCGACGCTGTTCCTCCACATTTTCATTAACCGCCTATAGAAAACGAAAAAAATTATAATTTTGAACATACGAATCAAAAATATAAAAACTTATGTTTTGCTTGTGGATTTTTTGTACGCAAAAATGCATATATTTATGTTTTTTATTATTATAGCTTGTGTTAACTCTTAAAATATACGCAATTCATTATGCAAAGACAAAATTGAAAAATACCAACATAGGCCCGCAAGTCATTTAGCAAAGAGACCACCCTAAATGTCTGACAAAATAAATTGCTTAATTAACGAAAAATAATAAAAGTCACTCTCTCAATACAACAAATACGCATACGCGTATACAGTTTCAACTAAACACTTGCGCATGCGTGCGCCTTTTCAGCCACGGTGTGACATGTCTTGCCTGCGAGCGCATTTCTGTGTGGTATAATTAATATAAATTTAACTTAAAGCCGCAACAAAGAATGCGTTCATGCAACGTACGCCGCGTTCGGAAAGTTGTAGAGGCAAGGCATTCAGTAAATAGCAATATGACAAGAATAAAGGCGCACAGGTAAAAAAAAAAACATATGACAACCACCGCTAACCGCCAATGCCAACTCCCGGCTCCCTTTGGAGTTGCTGTTATTTAATTAAGTAAAACAATTTAATTTCATCTTCATATTTTCCTTGACTTTAATAGGAAATGGCGCCTCAGCTTGTTGTTCCGGCACCATCAGTCAGTAGGTGTGTGGTCCACAAACTCGCGGTATACATCCCTTTGTTTTATTTTAGCTTTATTTTAATAATTAAAAATCTTTTTTATCGAAAACTACATGCATATATGTATGTACATATTAAGGGTATATATGTAATAGCAGACATATGTACAAACATGCGTTCTAGAGATAAGCCTATATGTATGCAAATATTTTAGCAAGTTTTAGGTTTCTTTATATTGGCCACTATAAAGTCCTGTAACCTATAAAACACTTTTGATTACGATAGTGCCGATATAATTAAAACCGGTTTTTGGAATTGTTATCGTTGTGGTTTATTTTTGAAAAAAAATTAATTTTGCAATGACAAGTCATGCAAACATCGTAGGGATTTGTAGGGTTCCTTTCTTAAAGATTACCAAAACCAATTAAAATAAATTCACTTTCCGCTCACGGATTTGAAGTCTTCGCGTAAAAATAAGACGATTTAAAAAAAAATCATTTTTGAGGTCTCCTTAGTTGTGCGACCTAAACTATACATTTACCGTTTTTCTTTAAAATGCTCACCTCGCGAAGCGGCACTTTAAATGCAATAAACCGTGTCCCTTCAACCCGTTGACCCATTGGAGTATAGTTAAGCCATCTGCAAATTATTACATACTTATATGAATGGAAATACATTTGTGCTTCAGACTGCACTAAATTGCAACTGCTTACCTATCCGGTATTGAACGTGCCATTGCCTTGCTACTATTTGATAGTTGTCGCACGGACAACAAAAAATATTTATTTACTTTTGAATACACTTTGAATTTAAAATTGTAAAAGTTGTAGAAAACTACCAATATATTTATCAAAATTTTATGATATGGAAAACACTATAAATATTTACGAAGATATTTGGCATATATTACAAAGATGACACATTGTCGCACGCACGCACACATGTCAACAATCAATGATGCCACTTTACCACAAAATGTTATCAACATGCAGTCAAATCTCTCAATGACTGTGGTAAGTTTGCAAATACAATTGTGGGATTATTGCGTTATAAATATGTATATTCAAAAAGGACAAAAGAATCTTGTGAATTATCTACATTGTTATTATTTAAACCATATGTTATTATTTAAACCATATGACTTATGTATTATATAGCATTTAAATTATTCAAATTTGACAGTAGCACAGCATAGTTGAGACACAAACCCACCAGTTGAATAACTTACCATGAACAGCTGTCTGAAGACTTATTCGACTTTTGGACTTTCGTGGCGATCGCCTAATTAACGATATTGTGATTTAGGAAAAAAGTCTTATCAACGAACATTTTTATAGGAGATTGCAGCTAAACTACCTAGAATTTATTTTTGTAATTATTTATTATTTTTTTCAAACTATAATGTTCAGTTCCAATGCAAGGAATCTTATTCGCAGCAGTTTGGTAAGCCAAGAGCAATAATGAAACCCACGTGAAAACAAAACAATAATACATTTATTACAGATCAACCGCTGCAAAAGCACCTTGGTGGTTGCTGAGCATAATAATGAAGCACTAAATCCGATTACATTAAACACCATCTCAGCGGCAAAGAAGATCGGTGGTGATGTCACAGTATTGGTAGCTGGTACCAAATGTGGTCCGGTAAGTGTATTACTCGCTTATATTGCATACCTACGTATATATGTTTGCATAATCAAGTACAATGTAATAACGTGTATACAATTTCTAGGCATCTGAAGCACTTGCCAAGGTCGAAGGTGTTGCTAAAGTGTTGGTGGCGGAGAACGCAGCTTTCAAGGGTTTCACTCCGGAATCTATCACACCACTAGTGCTGGCAGCTCAATCGCAATTCAAGTTTACACATATATTGGCGGCGGCCACAGCCTTCGGAAAAAATGTACTTCCACGCGTAGCATCTAAATTGGATGTTTCGCCTATTTCAGAAATTATTGATGTAAAAAGCGAAGACACTTTTGTGCGTACTATTTACGCTGGTAACGCCATATTGACGCTACGCTCCACAGATCCCGTTAAAGTAATAACTGTACGTGGTACGAATTTCGCACCTGTCGCTGCTACTGGTGGCAGCGGTGCCATTGAACAGGCACCAACTGGAGATTATGCCTCCCAATTGAGTGAATTTGTTTCGCAAGAACTCACTAAGTCGGACCGTCCAGAGTTGACTGGTGCCAAAGTGATTGTATCTGGTGGACGTGGTTTGAAATCTGGTGATAACTTTAAACTACTTTATGACTTGGCTGACAAATTTGGTGCTGCTGTAGGTGCTTCTCGTGCCGCCGTTGATGCTGGTTATGTGCCCAACGATCTGCAAATTGGTCAAACAGGCAAAATTGTTGCACCACAGTTATATATCGCTGTCGGCATCTCAGGCGCCATACAGCACTTGGCTGGCATGAAGGACTCTAAAACAATAGTGGCTATAAACAAAGATGCCGAAGCACCAATTTTCCAAGTGGCAGATATTGGATTAGTGGCAGATCTTTTCAAAGCTGTGCCAGAATTAACAGGGAAATTGTAAGGCTACAATGTCGACATTCATCATCTGATATAAACCGTAGTGCATTTATTATTATTTTTTTCCTAAACAAAAATTTACCACCAGTTGCTTTATAATTAGATAAAATTCAGTTTTTTTTTTCTATTATGTATACAACGCGTATATTAGTTCGCAATCATCATGTCGAATTCAACCACTACCCCAAAAATACTTTTTGTTTAAGAATAAAATTGATAAACTTTTATATTATCTAAATCCACAACGTTTTATATGTTTTGCAAAATTTCGGTAGAAGCTTCAATGCATTACGTAATTGTTTTGTTGTCTAGGGCGATATTTGCTTATAACGCCCGGTGGTTTTTTGATTATAGCATACCTTTAGGCCTCATTTAAATTAAACTAATAAATATTTAATTTGGATTACGTTCACTTTATGCCATCATGAACGGTTTAATGCAGAATATAACGGTTAATGTTTTTGTATTTAAATAGGTTTTAGTAGCATGCTGGTGTAAATATAAATGATATCAAATAAATTAGGTTGCTAGAGAGCGTTAAAAATAAAATTTAATAAAATATAGTTAAGCATATCTAAAGCAGTAAACATATTCACAAAACCTTAAATATGAAAAATTTAGGCAGAACAAATACTTATTAGGTTAATTAATATTTTACGTCTTTGATTAGCAATAAATGTAAATATATATGTATAAGTATAAGAAAATGCGTAGTAATTTTAAAATCAGTGCCGCTTCAACTGAAAACATTACTACAATTGACCATTCAAGCATGCAAGCAAAACATGTTCGTGCTAAAGTTTTTAATCAATGAATTCGAAACTATATACTCGCATACGCATGTTTAGTATATATTCTTAAATTAATATTGATCATAAAAGTGGGCTTGTCAGGCCATTTTATAACGCTGTGACTAAAAAATAAATAACGTTAAAATCTAACCCCTGATTAACGATTAGTGATGACAATAGTAGGGTGGAGCGAAAGAAAATTTTTTTTTTTGCTTAGCCTGAGGGTAAAATTTGTAGATTATATATAAAGAAAATTTTTGAAAAAAAAAATATTTTTTTTAACTCTAGTGGGCCAATCACTTTTAAAGTAAATTTCAAGTTGAAATTTTATTTGAAAAAAAAAAATATTTTTGGTTTAAACTCTTCACATTTATATAAAAATGACCGAATTTGACTGTTTTTGACTCAAAATTTATTTTAACGCTTAAGGAAAGCATGTTGTATCTTAAGACTAACTAATGACCACAAAATTTTTTTTAAGTTGATAACTTTTAATTGGCCGGAAAGAGGACTCTCCACAGCTTTTAGAACACTTATCAAAAATTTTATACGAAATAAAAATTTTCACTCGAAACTTTACTTAAAAAGTAAAAAGCCTCTAGATGTTAAAAAAATTGTTTTTTTCCATAAATTTTTTGTTTTTATAATCTACAAATTTGACCCTCAGGCTAAGCAAAAAAAATTCGCTCCACCCTAGTCAATAGTACGTAAAAATTGCAAAAATATTTTCTACTTAATAAAAATTAAAGAAATAACTTTGTTATTCAATTTACGCTCAATCATTGAATTTTTCTTCCTATAAACAAGGGCGTGTGCCTTTTCTATGTGATTTCTGTAAGTGAATATTATCGCCTGACCTATTTTAATGCCAATTAACGCAATATACTTACATATGTATATATTGTATATATACTATATGCATGTACTTAAATATACATACATATGTATGTATATGTTTATAGATCGTTATTTAAATGTCGTAAAAAGTTAATACTTTTTCAAGCATGGAAATAAAAAACAACATTAATGGTGATATCAGTATGGACATTTCTAAAACTTAAAAGAATAAAAAAAATTATAAATTATAAATATATAGTTAAATGAATATTTCAAAACCGAAGTAAACAAACTATATATATTTTATAAATCTGTTTAATATATATAATACATATATGGTATATATAAATATAATCATATATATACATATATAAATGCTGATTTAGCACAATTATCACTTGTGAAAATTTGCGGAATATAATAAGAGGAAGAGAGATGGAGAAAATTGTAATAATTAAGTTGTTAATTAGTCTTCTAAGTCAGTGCGCAATTAATTTACAAATATTCATTGATCTAGTATATATTGTTTACAAATATTCATTTCCACAAAAAAACCGCTTGACTTGCTTACTTTTGAGTATGTAGTGCATTCACAGTTACCATTTAAATTTGCAATTGCTAAAATGATCACTTGAATACTGAACGCCTTTATTTTGTCATAAGCCTTTCGTGGGCGGTTTTAAATTTGTAGAATCCTAGTTTTAACCTATAACATTTGGTTGCACGTCACGAATCGAAGTAGAAACCTGGTAGAAACAATACCAAACAATCGTTATTGAGAGATCATTAAATTATTTGCGAAAAAAGAGCAATGATAAGGCTGAATAGTTTATAGTGAATATGCCACATGACGGTTGTGCTTGGAAATCAAAATCAAATAATAACAAAATGAAATCGAATTAATATAATATATAGACTACTACTTATTTCCTATTCCAGTAATCATACACGATCATACATTGTATGGACCGCTTACACACGCTTGCACACTGGCGTTCAAAGATCGCATTGAGCATATGCACCGGCACGGGGAAGTCTCGGTGCCGGCTGTTGTCATACGCGCTTATCAAACGAGACTAGACTTTTATTATTTTAGCGAACTTTTGCTCTTTCCTTGATATGAGCGCGAGTAGGCATTCTATACTTTAATGTTGGTATTGCAACAGTTCGTAAAATATACAAACATTTCAATTGAACCCAAATTATGCAAGTAAATATGTGCGCATGTATGTTAGAAAACGAAAATTTATAGGTACATACATATATACAAACATGCAGCACGGGATATGCGAGTAAACCAGCAATTTAAGCTGATGAAATGTGTGTTTTGTATGAAACAAGTTTCGCCTAATATGCAGCTACCGTTATTTGCACGAATATTTTAAGTCGTTTATTGGTTTGTGGCAATTTTGCACGTAATTACTTATTGGTAAGTATTTACAGAATTGCACGTCTGAAAACTTCCGGAATTTTCACGAATTCCATCAGGAAATTGTAATGAAAAAAATTTTTAATTTTTAAATTTAAAAAAAATCATTAGCAATTATTAATTAGTGGAAAAAAGTTGACAATTTATTGGTTCAGTAACATTCGTCTAGATGCGCGCACATCTGCTGGAGATTTAAACTTCATAATGATTAAGTTATTGATAACCAAAAAACACGTGTTACAGCTACAAAAATTCAAAAAATCAAAGCAAAAATAGCCGATCGCTTTCAGCATTTGAACAATATGATTTGTTACACTTGCATGTACAAGAAACGATTTTTTTAGTTAGTTAGTTTTTAATTAACAGATTAGCCGCCAACATGCGCCTTTAAAAATTTCAATTTGACAACGAAAGTGTCAAATAAATAACATATTTTAATAAGCAATTATTTAGCAAAAGAAACAACAAAGTGACCGTTACGCAAACATAATTGAAAACGGATGCGCTTTAATTTACTTAATCTCGCTAATTAGCAGCTGTCAGCAACAAAAAAGCAAAAGTTGTTAGCTAAACAAAAAAAAACGAATAATTAGTGCAGAAAAGTGTAAATTATTTATAAATAACTATTAAGATGATTTAAATTTGGCTCTCTGCAGCAACTATGTAAATAGTTGATTGGCATGCGAACGCTGAGTGCCTACGGCGTACAAGGTCAAGTTTTAAATGTAGGTTGGCCCTGCTATCAATAAAAGAATATATAATTAATACAAGAGTGCTTATATATTGTTGCAATTATTAATGAATTATCAATTTATGTGCAGCTAGGTGAGTGCACGACGCAATTTATGATGTACGACGTAAATTCGTGATGCAGACTATGCTATTCCATGTCATAGATAAGCACTTTGCATGTATTCAGCGTGGCTTTTCTTAACCTTGTGCGCGGTGATGTGCCGTTAAAACAACAACATACGTTTAACAAACATTTTTTATGCTAAAACTAAAATCTGATATTAATAAAAGTGTTTTCACAACAATTTTCCACTGTCGAGTTTTACTAACGGCCGCTAGCTTTACAAGCGTAAACAAGTTTGCCAAATATTTACTATCGGTAAATAATCAATTACTGCAAAAACTGCACAACTTTGATTACTGCTAACGCTTTGCGCAAGCGCAAGAAACGCATCAAGTATCCAAATCATGGTATGATGATGATGGGTTACGGTATAGCACCTGACTGACTAAACCACTATGCGCAACCGCTCGCTACACATGTGATCTGACGCATACCACTATACCATATTTATAGTAATAAAAAAAAAAACACTATCTGCGACAACATCTGCAGCAAAGCATTGGCTAAACGCTTGACTGTTTGTCGCATTTACCATTTTTTCTTGGGGTTGTGAACAGATAAGCCAAGCGATTTGGTTTCAAACGTCAATTTGTTCGTAAACGTATTCAATAATTGTATGTAAAACGACGTCGGCATCAGCAGCGCGCCGTATGTGTATGCTGTTGTAGCGCAGCGCGCAGTCTGAGCCGTTAAACGACGGAAACGTTGGTGATGTTGGCGCTGACAGCAAGCTGTCGATCACAGTATTTTCCTGGTGATCTAACAAAGCAGACGTACAAGTTGGAGAGCACGGTAAAAAACGTGGTGAATGCATATATTTGTGACTACAAAAGTGTAACGGTACATAATAGTGTTCGAACCTTGAATGTGAAAGGAAGTGTAGTGTAGCGGAAGCAAAGTGCCTAACGAAAAGGGAACTTTAAAAGAGCGTAAAATATACACAGAAGTGTAATTAAAAGAAGCAGTGTAAAGCTTTATTCAAAATGGCTACCAATGGCAAGCGTGTGTGTGTAATTGGTGCTGGTACAGCAGGACTTTGCGCGTTGAAAAATTCACTGCAACAGGGCATGGACGCGATCGCCTATGAGCAATGTAGCGAGATCGGTGGCACCTGGGTGTATACGAAACCAGGTGAAAATGATGTGCATAGCAGCATGTACGAGGGTTTACGGTATGTCTACATAAGACTAATCAAAATATGTTGGTTCTGGCAATAATTTCTTTTTTACTCTTATTGCTATTCATATTTTTACGTATATTTAAAAATGTAAAGCACAAATCTGCCCAAAGAGGTTATGGGTTACCCGGATTACTCATATCCTTCGGAAATCGAGCAATCATTCGTACCGTCTGCCGAAGTGCTGAAATTCTTGCAGTCGTATGCGCAACATTTCGATTTATCACACTACATTAAGCTGCAGCATGAGATAATACGTGTGCGTCCTTTGGATGAAAAATGGGAGGTAAGTTAAAAAAAAAACAAAAACTAAAAATAAATTTAAAAAAAAAATTTATTTTAAAAATAAAAATATAGAAAAGAAATAAAAAATAGAAATGAATTCAAAAAATACTGAAAAAGCAATTTAAAAAAAATTAAAGAAAAACTAAAATAAAATTTAAAATAAACAATAAAACGAAAAAAAAAAAAATAGAAATGAATTCGAAAAATACTGAAAAGGAATTTAAAAGAAAGTAAATAAAAACTAAAATAAAATTTAAAATGAACTAAAAAACGAAATAATATAAAATACAAAATAGAAATGAATTTAAAAAAAACTGAAATAGAAAAAAAAATAATAATATATAAACTAAAAAAAAAAAAACTAAAAAAGAAATACAAAAATAAAATAAAATAAAATATAGAAATGAATTCAAAAAATACTGAAAAAGAAATAAAAAAAATTAAATAAAATAATAATAATAATAAAAAAATTTAAAAAAAAATTCAATAAATACTGAAAAAAAGTGAAAAAATTAAATAAAAATTAATTTTAAAAAATACTGAAAAATAAATAAAAAAATTAAATTATAATAATACATAAATTAAAAAAGACTAAGAAGAAATAAAAAAAAATAAATATAATAATAAATGAAATCAAGCAAGACTACAAAAATAAAACAATAAAATGAAATTAAAAATAAAAACAAATTCAATAAATACTGAAAAAGAAATTAAAAAATAAAATAATAGTAAAAAAATTTAAAAAAAAGACTAAAAAGAAATTAAAACATAAAATAAAATAATAATAATACTAAATTAATTACAAAAAGACTAAAAAGAAATAAAATATAAAATAAAAATCAATTCGAAAAGTACTGAAAAGATATGAAAAAATATAAAATAATAATAATAAATAAATTTAAAAAAAGATTAAAATAAAATTAAAAAATTAAATAAAATAATAATTATAATAAACTAATTAAAAAAAGATTAAACAGAAATTTAAAAAAATAAAAAAAAAAATTTTTTAATTCGAAAATTACTGAAAATAAATGAAAATTAATAATAACAGTGTGTAAATGTGTAAAGTGGCTATAATTACTTATACAAGATTAATATTTTAAATTCAATATTTGTTGACATTTTTTTTTTCTAAAAAAACTCCATTATTTTTGTATACATATTAATTTACATTTAACTTATTTCGTTTCTCTCGCAGATCTACATCCGCGACATCAAGAATGACACTTTTATCAAAGAAATATTTGACTTCGTTTTCGTTTGTAATGGGCATTATAGTATGCCACTGATGCCAGATATCGAAGGCATAGATAGTTATAGAGGTAAAAAGTTGCACAGTCATTGGTATCGTAAACCGGATACATTTAAAGGTAAATACCGCAAATGCAGGGCTTAATTTATGTTAAAATGAACCAGCATAAACGACCTTGTTCTTCCAGGTACCACTGTACTCGTAATCGGCGCTGGCCCTAGTGGCATGGATATTACGAATCACATCAGCAAATTCGCTAAGCAAATCTATCTTAGTCATAATTTGGATCCTGCACCCTGCACCGATTTCATGCCAAATGTTACGCAGAAGACAGTCGTAAAACGCTTCACCGAAGATGGCGCCGTCTTCAAAGATGACAGCACTGAAACCTTCGATCACATTATCTTCTGCACTGGCTACAAATACACATTCCCATTCCTCAGTATCGATGTTTCGTTGCGCGTCGATGATAATTTCGTACACCCACTTTATAAGCACTGCATCAATATACATTATCCCACGATGGCATTGATTGGCCTGCCCTTCTATGTGTGTCCATCGCAATCGTTCGATTTGCAAGTGCGTTTCGCGTTGGCATTCTTCACTAAGAAACGTGAGTTTCCGAGTCGCGAAGAAATGTTCGCCGATTTGGAGAAGGATAAGGAGAACCGACGCAAAAAGGGTCTGACCAACCGTCTAGCGCACGCGATGGGCGATAAGCAGGTGAGTCACATAACTAATGCAATTGCGTTAGTAGCCTATGACTCCAGCTGCAAGGAAATAAAAAATTAATATGGATTCGTATTTTTTTTTTATTCATCAGTACGACTACTACCAAGATCTCTCCGAAACGGCCGGTATTGAAAATATCAAACCGGTGATTAATAAAATCATGGAGGATTGCAGTCGGAAATATATTTATGAGCTCGCCACATACCGTAACGATCGCTTCAAGGTGCTCGATGATGAAACATTCGTGAAATTTCACTTGGAGACCGCTTGAAATTTAAATAATCTTTGTACTACTTGTACATGCTATTTGGGAGCTTTTTGGGGGTTAAGGGTTCATTGTGCTTACTTTATAATTATATATATATTTAAGCGTCATTAAGTCTATGTTATATCTTTTTTTATTATTATACTATATATTTTTAAAAAATTCATTATCATCTTCCATACACAAGATTCATATAGACAATAAAATGGTTTGTAAAATGAAAAAAAAAACGGTTACTTAATTTCTGAAAACGGTTTTGTGTTTTTTAAAAATATTACCAAGAGAAAAAAATTTGAAATGTTAGTGCGGAACTGAATATCTCCCTTTTTCGGTATAGCATAAACTTTTCTGAGTTTTATAACGGTAACGATACTACTCGCATTCATACACAATCTATAAGATGCTACTCATAAAGCATGTGCTGGAAAAGTATTTTTAATATTCTTCGAACAATTATGATTCTCTGAAGCCTATGGTTTTGCAAAGATCCGATAAATTCTATTGCTTTATCTGCGGTTAAATGCATATTATTATACCCAAGAGTGCATACATATATTAATTATTTAAGTGGAAGGCGAATAATATTAAACAAACAACCAGTGGGAATTCTCATTATTTTTTGGAGAAAAAAATCTACAAAAAACTGTTTTACAGCACCGACGCCCGCTTGAGAACTACACGCTCGGAAGAAATTGTTCCCGATCTCCGCCTCTCTCTTGTTCATTGAGTATATTTATGAAATTTCTAGGATTAAAGCAATGCTATTGGTGGACAACGGGTCTAGGGAGATTGAAAGGAAGCAAATCGCAAGGAAGATGTAATCTGCAGCAATTAAAAAGAATTGCGGCGTTGCCAACAATATGATTTAAGACACACACAACAAAAGAAATTCAACATAAAACTTCAGCAAGGAAAAAGTTATCGTTTCATAAATATTTAATCATTGTTTTTTGAATGAAAAGAAAACATATACCTCTGTACATAATCAAATAAATTTAATTAAATAAAAGACTATTAAATAGGCACTAAAGCTTGCTATAATAATACAGAGTAAGCACATATAATTAAGCGCGCTTCATATGATTAAAACGAATCCGTGCTTTGAAAGTATGAATATATAAATAATTCAAAAACTTTCCGCTTCTACTAGCATAAAAAATGTTAATTAGTGATTCAGCATAGATTTATTTGCTTTATACTCTCAGCAACTGATAACCCTCCTTTCCACCTTTCTCATGCCACTTTTCGCAGCAAAGGTGCCGTTTCTAGCGATAGTAGTGTCATAATTTTTCTGCTACGATATGTTGCACTGGTTTTTACTACACAGCACCCTTTCTCAGCAGAAACTGGTCTTTTGTACTTTTAGACACCGATAATCTTTTTATAGATAGAGACTTAAAACTTAGATATTGTGCAATTATATCTTTAGAATTTTAGTAATAGATGTGAGATGATGTCGACACATAAGAAACAATTACCTATGAAGTTAGGGTGACTTCAGATCACGAATGTAATTCATAAAATCATCGAAAGTGTCTTTTTATTTAGACCACAGCTTAAACGTGGAATTGCCCGCAAATTTCAAAACTAACTTTTATGGTGTTTCTTTAAAATATGAAATACTTTTCTAACTGAATTCCTTGTCCAGGTATGCATGTGTGTACATACATATATTACAATATACGAGTACTTTTATTTAAAAGGCATTATGTACTCGCATATACGAGTATGTAAGTATACTTATATATACTTGTATATATATAAATATATGTATGTAATTATTTGTAATGTCACATGTTTGTAAAGTTCGATTGTAGAATGAAAATATTTTGCTCGGCAAGTTGAAGATTACAATATATTATATATAGCATGACATTTTCAGTTACTGCTTGAAATCTCTATCTGGTAGCTGAAAAATATAATATATATTTCGTTAAAAATACGCGAGACGACGGACATTGTTCTCAAACCACAATTCGATTTTTGGCTGGAATTTGTAAAAAATTCAAATTTTTTTAGTAATTTTTTTCACAGCTACAACTAAATGATACACCCTATACTTAAATGCAGCTAGTACAACCGTACATACTTACACAAATGCAAACATTTCATATTAATTATTTTTATATTAATTATATATGTGCATTTACATGTGTAATCACTGTTTGCTCAAATAACTCGTACAATAAAGATTTTCATATCAAAGCCAATTAACTCATATCAGCTAAAATTCAAGAGCCTTATGCGCTTTACTGATCCACAAGCAGCGCCATCGACACATAAAGCAGCCAGCGAACTCACGCAGCCGTTCAGTTGTAACGTTCGTAAGTAACGAGGTGGAGCTTATCAAGACAGCGTAGGAATTTCGAAAAGTTTCGCGAAGTTAACCAAAAAAAAAAACAATATTTATGAAAATATAGCAAAAGAACACGGACACACGAAAAAAACTTTATGGCCGCAAAAGTACGTTGCTGTGTAGTTGGCGCCGGTGCTGCCGGACTCTGTGCGCTCAAGTATGCGCGCGAATATGGCATGGAGGCGGTGGCGTATGAGAAATATAACGAAATCGGCGGCACCTGGGTATGCACGGAGCATGCGGCGGACGGCTGTGCCGCAGCGGAAGATGTACACAGCAGCATGTATGATGGATTGCGGTAATTTAGAAGTTTTTGTAAAACATTTTAATACATGAGTGTGTATTAAATTACGGTAATTTAATGTAGAACCAATTTGCCAAAGGAAGTAATGAATTTTCCTGACTTCCAATTTCCAACGAATATGCGCGAATCTTACATACTGGCCAGTGACGTATTGAAATACTTTCAATCTTATGCCGAACACTTCCAACTACTACCACATATCAAGTTGAGGCAGGAAGTGATACGCGTGCGGCCCTTACAGTGCAAATGGGAGGTGCGCAAAAAATAATAAATAATTTAATTTACGTTTACAATCATCTGTATGCAAGATGTCGCGCTCGCATATAAAAAGTGTCTATAAATAGCTTATTGATTTTTGCAAATTAATGTATCTTACTGATCTTGCTAGGTGTTAACGCTTGATTTACAAAGCAACATCTACACGACGGAGCAATTTGATTACATTTTCATATGCAACGGCCGCTATGCGACGCCCTCTTATCCGAACACGCCGGGCATTGGTCTTTTTAATGGCCATAAAATACACAGTCATGTCTTTCGCAGAGCAGACACATTCAAAGGTGAGTCTTAATGCCGTAATTATTATTTTTTTATTCATAATAATACTATAACTTAGCATAGGCGTATATATAAAAATATTTTATTTTGCACTTTGAGTTCGCATTGCATACTTCTTTTAGTAGTATCATGATTTTGTTTTTAATATAATTTGCGAGGACTTTAATGTTCATTAAACGGTTTGCGCTCAATTCAGAATATTTATGGCTTATCAGCAACCAGTATTAAGTACGAATATGGCAAATGGAAACAAGCATATGTCTATATTTTGAAATAAAAACATCTGTTGTAATCAAATCACAACGATGATAAGGTCATTCGCAATTAAATTGCAAAAAGCAAAAAAAAAATTTTTTTTTAAAAATTTTTTAATTTAAAAAAATTTTTAAAATTTTAGTTGATTTTGTCACTGTAAAAAAACAACAAAAAACAAAAAAAAATTAATTAGATTTGATTTTGTTACTGTAAATATTTATAGTATTTTCGCTCTTTCAATATTAATATATTAAGATGTACTATAAACATATTTCCAGTTTTTTAGAAAATTTGTTCAAATAGAACTCACTCGAGTTCTCAAGGTCACACCAAGCATCAATACTTTTATTTGGTTTCTCAAAAGGCAGGCTTTCGAAACTCTTTGTCTCTGCTGACTATTAAAGCAAACGTAACTCGAAAGCTTAACCGGCATTGAACACGAAAAATTTAATCGAAGCATAGTCTAACGGTAAATCGGATTAGTAAGAGACTAAAATTGTAAGAACCAAATTTCAAGAACTGTAATTGACTTCAATAATCATAAGCATCCTCATCAAATATGTATTTATTTGTGCCTCACTACCAGCTAAAAAATCATTGCAGTTGTACTTTATAATATATAGTGCTACCGATATTTCAAATCATAAAAACACCAACTTTTTGTAAACACTCCACCCCACAGCTGCCACCGTTCTTATGGTAGGCGCAGGCCGTAGCGGTATGGATATCACCCACCACATTTACCCCTTTGCCGAACGTATTTACCTAAGTCATCATCTCCAACAAAAGCCGCCAATCACCGATTTTATGCCGAATGTTGTGCAGAAGCCGGTTGTGGAACGCTACACGGAGAACGGCGCCGTATTCAAGGATGGCACGCAAGCCAACTTTACGCATATCATCTTCTGTACCGGCTACGACCTGACGATACCCTTCCTCAGCGCCGATTGCAACCTGCAAGTGCACGACAATTTAGTATATCCTCTCTACAAGCACTGCATCAATATCTACCATCCCACAATGTGTTTCATTGGTCTGCCAATTTATGCCTATCCAATACAATTGTTCGACCTGCAAATGCGTTTTGTCATGCAATACTATAGCGGAAAACTGCAACTACCAAGTGCGAAGGATATGCTGGCCGATACGGAGCGTGATTTAGCAGAGCGCAGGGAGCGTGGCTTACCACGCAGGAAGGCGCATTTAGTGGGCGAGCGACAGGTGCGCGGCAATGAAATAACAATTAAATAAATTATATATATTTAGTTTTTGTTTTGGTTTTAGTTCGATTATTATGATGAGCTGGTGGCATTGACCGGAATCGAGAATATTAGACCAGTGATCAGAAAGCTATCGAAAATCTGTGGTGGTAAATTTCTTTACGATTTACAAAACTACCGCAAAACGGCATTTAAGGTGATAGACAATGAGCATTTTGTACAATTTAAATTAGGCGAAGTATAAGTATGAATATTTTACTTGAAATAAAGAAACAACAAAACTCACAAAACTGAAATTTTTTAAAAGAATGTGTAACATAAATATTAGAGCTCACATCTTTTTCGAAGAAGGTAGACCAAAACTTTTTATCTTCAACTCTAATAGGCTCCTAGGAGTGTGGTTAAGCTGCGAAGGATGTTCGTTTTGTGTGACAAAATAAAAGCGTATAGCTAAGTTATCGAGAGAAGCGCGGCAAAGCATTTAGCATCATACCAAAAAAAAAACGAAAGCACGGAGGTTCCAACAATTTTTAATATTTCACTTTTCCAAAACCATTTTGAGCTCCCACAACATCAGAGATAAAAAGATGTCCAACTCATATTTTACTGAAAATGAATGAATGAAAAAAGAGCAATTGCTAAACGTCAAAACCTGCTGAACTCAGGCAACTGTCAAAGTTCATGAGGTCTGACGTTAAGCAATTGGAAACAGAGAAACGGCCAGGTGAAATCCTACCAAACAAATATGTGAACAGAGAGATTTGTTGTCGCTGTTGAAGATCACTAACAAAAATTGGATAACAATGAAAATTAAAGGACATGCAACATACAAATGGGATAAAATAGGAAGCAACGACTGATTTAAAAGAAAAGGCACGAACGAACCTACATTCTTAAAACGATTAGGATCTACTTATATAAGCAGCAACAGCATATTCTTAAACTGCTTTGAGAATCTTTTTTTTACTCTTATTTAACTCTCTTAATAATGCTTATTCGAAACCAATCTCACAATTTTAATTCCGCAAAGAACTACTAATCTCTGTATAAGACGAATGAAGGATTATCTACATATATTTAATTTTAGTTGCACTACACAAACTTTATTTATTTTAACTAAGATTATGATAACAGCGGCCATAAAAACTAAGATAAATCTGCCGTTAATATGCTAAAATCTTATCATTACTGTTATTTAAACAGCAGTAAAGAGAAAGCAAACAAAGTCAGTCAAACTAAAAATTATTAATCTATTCACATTTTATAACCAAATTTCAAAGTCAACTAGCTACGTCGTTATTAAAGAGTAGAAATTAATATTCTTAAGAGAACTCTTAATTATTTATAAGCAAAACTAGTTTTAAAGGTGCCTAATTTTAGTTCCGGTTTTCAAGTTCAACAATTTTAAATTGAAGCCACATATTTATAGCATAATATTTTAAAGTCTTGGTAACACAACTAATACAATAAAGAGATAGGTAGAAAATATATTTAAGAGCGTTAAAAGCAGTATTTCTCTTACGCCACCGAGGCACTTCGGTATCTATGATCACTTGCATATACATATATATGTATGCATTACCGATAAGCTGCAGAAATTGTGAGTTTTACGACAAAACTAGCAAAACAACGCTAACAAATACGAAAGCAAGAGAGTGATCAACGTTTAATTTCAGTCAAAGACAACCACATATGTACGAGTATATAGACAACAAAGGTGGTGCGCTCAATCGTCAAGAGACCGAGTAGAGTACTGAATGTTGGAAGATTCGCACGATAAATTCCAACAATTCATTTCGAAATACAAGAAGATGAGTTCCAAAAAGCGTGTTTGCATAATAGGAGCCGGTATGGCAGGACTAACGGCACTAAAGAATTCGCTGGAACACGATTTGGAGGCAGTGGCGTACGAACGACATACAGCGGTTGGCGGTACATGGATTTATATGGAACGTAAGGAAGGTGAAAGTGAAGAAGACGTGCATAGTAGCATGTATCAGGGTTTACAGTGAGCGAAAGCAATAATGAAAATATTTTTTGGTAAATTTTATAATATTTGTTACATTTTCAGCACAAATCTGCCTAAGGAAGTGATGGGCTTTCCAGACTATGATTTCGATACGAATATAGAAGAGTCTTTTATCAGCTCGGAACTCGTGTTGGAGTATTTACAGAATTATGCAGAGCACTTTGAATTAACGCCGTATATCAAATTGGAACATGAGATAATAAGAGTGCAACCACGTAGCGTAGGTTGGGAGGTGAGCATGATCAATTAGTTTTTATATACAGAACTTCTGTTAATATATTTATATTTATGCGGAATATTCCAAAAAATCTAGTATAAATAAGTTATGCAATCGAATTTTGCGCTATTTTATTTTAAACACTTTGATAAATACAGGTTATCGTTCACGATCTCAAAGGCGATAAGTATTTTGTTGAATTTTTCGATTTTGTTCTTGTTTGTAATGGACACTTCACCACACCCATGTATCCGAATACCGAGGGCCTTGATACCTATCAAGGCAAGCGCTTGCACAGTCATCTCTATCGGACACCCGATATTTTCAAAGGTATGACCAAAGGATTTCGAATCGATTTGAAAATACACTAATAAAATAAGAGACATCACACTTGTTCATATTATCAACAGGTCACAACGTATTGGTTGTGGGTGGCGGTCCGAGTGGCATCGATATTGTACATCACATCTACCAACATGCTGAGCACGTTTATTTCAGTCACCATTTGGAGAGCGAACCACGTATGGATTTCATGCCGAACGTTACGCAAAAGCCAGACATTTTGCGTTTCACTGAAGATGGCGCCATTTTTAAAGATGAAAGCAGCGCTGCCTTTTCATTCGTGATTTTCTGCACTGGCTATAAGTACACTTTCCCTTTTCTGAGCGTTGACTGCGGTCTTAATTTGGATGTCAATTGGATATATCCACTCTATAAGCACTGTTTGAATATCAATAGACCAACAATGGCCATCATTGGCTTGCCACATCAAATATGTCCAGCACAACTTTTTGATTTACAAGCACGCTTCGTGTTGGCCTTCTTTTCGGAACACAAGGCATTACCTAGTCGTGCCGATATGCTAGCGGAAATGGAGGCGGATATGCAGGAGCGGTGGGCGAATGGTGTATCGAAACGTATGGCGCACAAAATGGGCGTAAAACAGGCAAGCTAATATACAGAGCCAATAATGCTTTTGCAACTTTTGAATAATCACAAATCTCATTTTAGTTCGATTACTACGAAGACTTGGCGGTTACAGCGGGCATAGCGAAACTCAAACCTGTGATTAGCAAAATGATGAAAGCATGCTCTAGAAGATATATTTTCGAATTGGATACGTATCGTCTAAAACGATATAAAGTTCTGGATGATGAGAACTTCGTGCGAATTGATTAATAGTGAAGCATAATGTATAGAATTATGAATATGTTTACCTTAAGTAGGTCTGGAATAATGTCATATTTAGTAAATTCAAGAAAATACATATATACAAACTTAATAATAATTTAATTTAGAAACCGCTTAATCAGCTTTTTGACGAGTTTCGAAAAAAAAATTTTAACTAAAGTAGATACGATGTTTTTCTAACTTTCGAAATTAGTTATTAATCAAAAATTTTCGTCTGAGTTTCGAAGAAAACTTCCATTTTCTAAAGGAGATATGACATGCTTCGAACTTTCGCAAGTTTCGAAAGAAAAAATTGTAGCCAAGGTAGATACGATGTTTTTCGAACTTTCGAAATTAGTTATTAATCAAAATTTTCGTCTGAGTTTCGAATAAAAATTCCGTTTGCTAAAGGACTTTTGACCTTCTTTGAATTCGAAATTAGTAATCATTCACAATTTTCGTTTAAGATTGATTTCAAAAATTTAAAGCCGTTAAAAATAATGAAAGTAAAGGGTAAGAGCTTCTAAATTTCAAAACAAAAAAATGTCCTTACATTATATATTTAAAAAATAAAACTGTGACCGCATTAATGTTGCACAACCCGGAAGTTGCGACGATGAAAAATACACATCTTTCAAGTACGGCATAAATGTGTAGCATAAACCAGTTATTACTGACAAAACTACCGCTAAAACTAAAAGTAATTAAAACACAATTGAATTTTTTGTTGGAAATTAGAAATTACACTTTATTCATTCTCTCAAGTAATTGTTTGTTTGTTGGTTGACTTTTGATGGTAATTTGTTTGCTTATCGTTCGTAATACAAGTACAATACAAAATGTTCATTTTTTGTTCTAAAATAATAATAAAATATACTGCCGCTCTGCTGCTAACGCTAGCTACTGCATCCGCTACTATTTTGCTTTATTACTCTGCTGCGACTGCCTTATCAATTCAACAATGTTCGTATGATTCGCAGATCTCCAACAAAGCAACACAACAAACGAAAAATAATGATAAAAAAAAATATAAACAACGCGCTAATATAAAACACTTAAACTAATTGACAACGAAAAGTAATTACAATAGTTCAATACGAGTAATGTATGTATGCATGCGTATAATTTGTGCAACAGATGTTTTGTTGTTGTTCAATGCAAAAGCAAATATTAGTACGTCAATTATTGTTGTTGTTGTTTGAAGAAGTTCCACAGCGCAGTAGCCGCCTGCACACAGTAGCGAACAACGACGCCAAAGAATGCGCAGTCGCATCTCAGCAGCGCAGCATTGTCATACGGCAGCGCTAAGTGGAAAGCGGCATACGCTAACGCTTTACGTATACATGCCACCGGTAAAACAAACAGTAGTGACCGCTCGCAGGTTGCACACCTCCGCGCTCTCAGCATCACAAACGCATCGGCTAGCAAGGGGAGCGTGTCACTGGCAGTATTGTGTTTGGTGCACGTAGAACGTTGTGTGCGCATGCGTATACGCGACGCTGGCGCAACCAACGTATGCACAAAATGCAGCACTGCTGATATGCGCTGTGAACTTTATTTAGCGTCGTTGCTCTCGCTCGCTTTTTTTATTACTTACAAATCAAATTGTTTGGTACTGTAAACGAAATTTCTAATTTTTACGTTGGGGATTTTGCTCTTTTTTTTTGTTGATTTTTCACATTTTTGTTTTACATTTTTGTTACTTCCTCAATTCATTTCTTCTACTACATCTTCGACTTTCAACGCTCTAGCGTCTACTTTTCGATTTCGACTACCGCTTATTTAACATTTTATCTTCTTCAGCGAAATTTTACTAAATACGCACATATTTGTTATTTTTATATGTTATAAGATTTTACATAATATTTTTTTACTTTTTATAATTTCGTATATATATATAATTATTTGCATTTCTATACATAACAGAGGAAATAATGTGGATGTTTAGTGTGTTTGCATTGCACAGCGAATATTTTTTTACTTTTGGCAAAGTAGAGAAATATCCAATATGTGAGTGCCTGACGGGAAGTGATTTGCAGTAGTGCATGTATGTGAGCCACTAGCTCATAGTCTACTTGTTGTTTAGCTTTCAAACTGCACACATACTTCAACTCTGCCTTTGTTTCGTATTGCATCAACTTCTAACGGTTTTTTTTTGTTTTTTCGTTTTGTTTTGCTTAAATGCTACGCCACATACACCTGTATCATTTTGTTTTTCGTTTTTTGTTTTGTAAATCTTTTAGCTTTTGTAACAATTTCAGCGCTTTCGCACTTCCATTTGGTTTAAATATGTATAGTATGTAAATTAATTATTTTTAATAATTATATATATATATCTATATTATGTGTTATGTATGTATGTATGTATATTAAGTATTTATAGATATAGTTATACATATATAAATACCATTTAGTAGTTTTTATGTATTCGCTGCGAAATTTCAAATGTTTCATAAGCAACTTTCTTTTAAGCTTATCACAAAAAAAAAAGAAATATATTATAATTATTATTAATAATAGTTCTTACAAATTGAACAATAATTAAAAATAAACACATATATATAGGGACTTAGTTACAGTGTGTGTGTTGTGTGAGTTGGTATGTGATCGGATGTTTTGTATTAATCGATGTTGTTTCAACCATTCCTTCATTTTGCGTGGATGTGTGTGTTTCCCTTTCAGTGAACTATTTGTTGTTTTAACCAACTCATTTCGCATTATGTTTGCGTTCATTTTAAAGAGCTGTCATTTTTGTTTTCAACAATTTGGTCTTTTCCTTCAAGCAATGCAACAAAAACAATGCGAACCGTGAATGCGGACGTGTGGCGTAGAAAATAAATCGTTTGAAAAATTATAACGCCTAAAAGTAGGCTTGAAGCGGTGGTGTTGAATTTTATTGGGCGCAAATGATTGCCGTTAACAATCAGTTCCTCGATGTGTGTGTGTGTGTGTATTGTTCATATGCGTAGCACGCAAGCGCCCAGAGGGGAGTAGTGAAGAATATACATGTATCTTCGAAAGTTGAACTAAACAGCTACGTTTAGCAGAAGTGCAATGAAAAATTGCGGTTCAATCCACATTAGCCGCGATGTCTCACTTTTACCGAAGGCGGTTTTCGAAAGTGATTCACATTCAGTTCTTTGCATGCTGTTCTCATTTTGTTGTTTTTGGTGGTGGTTTTTGTTCATTTGATGGTTGTCTTTGTTGTTGCTTTGTTGGTGGTTTCTCACTAATTATTTAATATTTTTTAACTATATACTGTTTCTTTGTTTTCTTTATTTAAATTTAATTAAATTTAATATTAATTTTAAATTTAAATTTACATGTACATTTTATTTAATAAGTTTGTTGGTTGGTTGGTTGTTTCCATTCCCGTTTGCTTTTTAACTTTTACTGCTTTTGGTTGTAGTATTTATATTTTCATTTTCTACTTTGAATACGCAAGTTTTTCTTTAAACAACAACAATAAACGTTGTTGAAAAATATTTATAATTATAATTACATAGAAACAAAAAGGAAATATCAGAAAAAACATTAACGAATAAGAAAATCGCTAGTAATATAAACGCATAAACACGTGACAAGAGGAAGCAATTTTTCAACTCACAGCAAAAATATGTTTTAACGAAATACGGTAACTAAACATAAAAAACAAAAAAAAAAAAACATTGGCAGCGACGTTTGTTGCGATCGTTAGCTCTTTGGTGCAACCGCAGTTGTAAGTGTTGAAATATAAATAACATTTCCGTAGTAACTTTATTCCCATTGCATTCACGGCGAAAAAAGAAACCCAGACTTTCTTTTTAGTTTAACACTTGGTTACTTTATGTATATACAAATATAAATTGTTGTAATTTTTGTTTTGGTTGTTGATAATGGTCTTAGTTCCCCAAAAATAAATTAAAATCATAAAGTAACGTAACATAAATAGAATAAAGCTGGGTTATACATATATATATATAGACATACATATGACGAAATTGACTGCGGCTCGTGGCAACTACAGAATGTTGTGACATTTTGTAAAGCAATACTGTCTCGCAACAATTCGTTTGTCTCTTCCTTTCTTCGACGTTATGAATATTTCAATACTAAAAATCAGCCATACGTGGAACTTTATTTTCATTTTGGCCTTTTTACAACCAATTCTTGCGGCACTGCTTGAGATCTGCTGCTGCTGCTGCTGCTGTTTTCACCATTGTTTGCCAGCTACTTTTACTGTAATACTTGTCGCGGATTCTTCTCGTCTTGGCTTTGTTTGGTTGTTGCTGCGTTTATATTATTACAAATTTCTTTAATGGATGTTGCTTGTTGCATTTTAATGATTGTTTGGTTGGTTGATTTTTTTTTTTGTTGCATATTTTTGTTTTTAGTTGATGTGGATGTTGGATTTGTGGTTGTAATTGTTGTATTAATTTATTTTGTGTACAAGTAAATGGCAACAATAAGACCGTACAGACCCAATACTTCAGCGAAAATGAGAATCAAAATCATACCGACGAAGAGACGCGGCTGCTGTGCTGTACCTCTTACACCAGCATCACCAACAATACCGATCGCAAAACCTGCCGCTAAACCAGAGAAACCTACCGACAAACCGGCACCCAAATGAATGAAACCCCTGCAAATTTTTAAGTGATAGGAAACAATTAAACAAATTAGCAATGTTAGATTTTGAAACTTCGCTAAAATCTCTAGTGTTACACACTTACTTGTACAGTGAGTAACTTAGGGGCTCATCCAAAGCACCAGCAATAAGGACAGCTACGACCAAACCGTAAATGGCAATAATACCAGCCATGACAACGGGAATGATAGATTTCATGATCAATTCTGGTCGCATTACTGACATGGCAGCGATACCAGTTCCTGATTTAGCGGTACCATAGGCGGCTCCCAGAGCTGGAAATTTAAAAAAAGAACAATAGTAATAAGAAATAATGCTAATATTTTCTGAGCTAATCATATAAATATACAGGAAGTTATACACAAATATCTATAATACGTTTTCTATAATTGTGACAGCAGATTGTGTGGGAAAATACCATTAAATGCCTATACTAGAATAGAATAGATTAGAGGTACGCACCGCGACCTAGGGTGTATTGTGCCCTCCCTAAGTCACAACAACTCACTTAGCCCCAGCACATTGATGAACTCCAATATACTGCTAGCTGCTAAGCGATGTGATCCCTATTTGGAAACATGTCTAAGCTGACACTGTTTTAGATCTTCAATCCCTTCCCTTAACTATACGAAGACAAATCCTTTCTTTTATTTTGTAGTTATATAGAAATTTAGCCAAAATACTGGCTATCGTTTGAAATCAAAACTGTACAACCTTCCATATAATTCCAAAAATAATTTCACGAATAAGTACCTTTATTAGCATGTTTCGATTTTTGGGTAAAGATCTGGTTAACGATAGAATAACCAAATATACCAGCCTTTATACATGTATGTATGTTTTTGTATTATTTCAACAAATCGTCAAGTTCGTAATTGTTTTATATAATATACACCTGGAATATTGGTCACATGACAGTCATGCAATTATAACGAAAAAATTGAGCAGTCATTAAAAGAGACAGCAAGCAATGTGATAAAAGGCAGAGTAAATAAAAACCTGCGTAGTATGAGAAATCCAACCATATTTCACACAAAAGTGTATAGACTTGTGCTAAACGAAAGATATAACCGATATATATGTGGTTGATCAAAAAAGAGAGTACATCTGAAGCGACATGAGAAAAGTGCAGTAAAACAGGTGAAGTACGAAGGCAAAAATATCGTATATTTCACATTCTTCAACGCTACTTTCGAGAAACAAGAATACTTGAATTTATAATAAATGAGAATAATCAAATAACAAGTAGTTGTAAAGATACGCCTTGCAAGCGATAAGAAGTGCCAGTTTTAGATAAGATTGAATTTCTAGAATATTGTAAAAGCAAGCCAACAGCGAAATAAAGTATTAGTGTTATGCTAATAAAAATATATTACATATTTTTTGTAAATTTAACAATGAATATAAAAGTTCATTTTTCGGTGATTTTTCTCATATTGCAATGGGTGAATCATCGTATTTACCGCCTCCCCAACGATATTGCTAAGTAAATATGTCAATGAATACAGCAATTGTAATTAAAAATACGCGATCGCATATATCGAACTTCGCTATATAAAATGAGAAATAACCGGTTATAGCCGATAGCGAAAAAAAATAAAAATCAATTAAGCTTGCAAACCAGACGTAGAGCGAACGTCAGAGCAAATGCTCAAAGCATGAAACATAAAGTTGAAATTCAAACTGCAATAAGCGTGGAATATATCTATATAATATATGCATATGTTTTATTTTTATTATTATTTTTTTTTTTTTGCAAAAACATGTATATATAAATTCATAATTATATACAAAACTATGTAATATGGTTCAAATTTATATATAAATTTCGCCTCATGGAGAAAAATTCATTTGAAAATTGTCAAAAATATTGTTTAATTTTTCGCTTACACTCCACATACATACTTATGTATATGTGTATATACTCGTATGTACATATTTAAATTCTTCTAACGTACTGGTGATTGGCTGAGCGATCATCAGTTTGCGTACTTTTTATGTGAATAGCGTGTCAATACATATGCGCTTACAGCGTAAGGTGGAGTTGGAAATGAAGCAACATTAGCCACACTGATATCAGATATAATGACGGTCATGTGATTTCACGCTAATTAACAGCACAAGGCATATTAATATAATAAATTACTGAAGTGCGTAACTTTTGCTAGCCTTCAAACATTTCGCATAACAGTCGATAGCGATTGAGCGGGTATAAATGATAATAGCAGAGAACGAGAGAGAGCTGATCGCCTGCTGATCAGCTGTCATGCCATGAATGTTGAAAAATATTTTTAATATTTAAATTCCATGCAAGTACAGAATATTTTTATGAAATCTACACTTGAATTGACAATATCTTTTTACTGATTAAAAAATGCTTGTGAAAATATAATAGATATATGTATATGTAATTATAATGAGAAAAGGTAATTACGAAATATTTAATAGTGAAATTTGATAAGTTATAATAAAAAAATTGATGTGTCGTAATTATGATTTATTGAAATGTTTATCATAACGACAATTAAATGACTTGGTACTCCACTTAAGGAACAATAAGTACAATAGCAATATGAAGAATATGCATAGGAATGTATAAGCACCGATCCGCCATAAGTCAATAAAAACCTACACTGAAATTAAATAATTTATTCCTTCAGACATCTCTCTACATCTATATAACAGCCGTACGTGTATTCGCTTTTGCTAGCAACCAAGATACACTAACTATAGATACACGCGCACATACAAGCATTCCTACTTGTTGTGTATTAACAAATTTGAAAGTAAAATTTGATTTACATTGAGACTTGGCATTGAACGTCTTTTGAAACCGCTTTTTTGCATAACGAAACGACTTAACTAATTGCTGTTTAATCACTCTTTTGCATTACAGTTCTTATTTGTACATGCATACAGCACACAGTAAGCCTCATACTACAAGTATTTAACATTTTTTGAGAAGTTCTTGCGGGCTTTTATAGACATATCAAGCGATTTCACACATTTATAAGTGAACTGCAGAATTCTTTGTAATAAGTATTGCGTTTTGCACGAAATCAAAGCAAAATTTAAATATATTGTTAATCAAACTATCATAATAAAGCCATTCAGTAATGCGACAATATGCGGGAATGAAACGAAAACGGGTTGGCATACACCGCGCAGACAGAAAATTCATGCCAATAAAACAAAATGAAGCACATTTGTCTTCATGCTTGCTATCTACATAAATATATATGTATATATGTATTCTGTTTTATAGAATTCATATTTAAAAACATTTTACGTCACAGTTGAGTATAAAAACGTACAGATGTGCTAGTGAATGTATAGTTAAATCCAATGTGAGCCAAATGTGGCAGACACAATAAAACAAACCAAACAATGAGAATTCAAGTAGCAACGTACAAAAGACAAATCATGTAAGAGAACAAAAACTAAGAATGTGAAAAATTGCTAGCAAGCGGGAGCTTAGTTCCCATAGGAATAACTTAAATAATAATTGCATAAATTGATTGGAAGCATGGCAAGATGTGCGATGTACTAAATTTTTTGAGTTAACTGCGAAAGTAAGAGCACTGTTACTGTTACGACTCTTAACAGTTTATTGCACTTTGTAAGCAATTATATTATTCAAATTAAATACAAATAAAGAGGCAATCCAATTCGATCTGTTTATAGGTTTAAAATGTATGAAATCTCGCTAGCATTGAAAGCAAAATAATAAATAAAAAGTACATGAAAACTTATATACAAAATAAATTTAAAAAATATCAATTATACAATAAACATGCGAGTACATTCATATGTACATATGTATGTGTGAATCCATGAGAACATGTATGCTCAGCAATAAATTAATATAAATGCCAATGAAACATGCGTAAGCATAAATGCTGCTTTTAAATAGAAATATGGACGCTCTTTTTCATTGACTAAATGGATGTCAATTGATGACGCTTTCTGTAGCTGAATACGGATGCAAGTACGGATTTATTGCAAAATAAAATATTTTCGATCTGAGAAAGAGAGAACGTAGCAGAAAACACAGAGCAACGGAGGTCATTGTTATGCTCATTTGTAAAGCTTTAATAGCAAGAAAGTGTAATTTGTCTCTCCCTTGTGCGAAAACCCGGGGGAAAAGATATTTTTTGCTTCACACATAAGTATGTATATAAATTTGCACAAAGAAAATGCTACTAAAATAAGAAGATTATCACACAAATTGCTTGCAAATTAGTTTAAAATATAAAAAAAAAGAAATTATATGAACAAAGCCTAAGCGTCTAGACACACTCGTGTAAAATATAGCGTACGCCCACGAATAGCGTTGCGCTTGAAAAGTCAAAATAAAGAATATTATTAATAACAGCTCAAGTGTCACGTGACTACCACGTAAAAATGGAGTAGGGTTAGAAAAACTACAACTGAACTTCAATTTTCATCTTTATTTAGTGGCTGAAAAAGGGCGTTTGCGCATCCGGAGATAAGAAGCTCTATATAAATCGTGGCCGCATATATGTGTGTATGTACATACTTAAATGCACAACAAGCGACTAAGTATATTAAGAGAAATGTAGAGCATATGTATACAATTATGCACATAAGCGGAAAGTTCAATGAAATGAAACCTTTCAAAGTTATGAGCAGCAAAATTGCTACTCAATAATATATTGACAATGCGTGGCGAATATATTTTTGTAAACCGGATTAACACGAATTCATGGGAAGGCAGCAAATGGAAAATATTTACAATAATTGAACGAGAATTGTGAAATTACTTAACACTATTATAATCTATGCTAAGTAGAAGTTCTGAAAATATTTCAAAGAGAAGTTTTCTTTCTATAAAAAATCATGCGTTGCATTCTATTAAGTGTCACTGTGCCTTGATGTTAGATACACATTTCACTGGCTTTTTGTTTATTATATAATAAATATTTGTTTTTTTTAGAAAAAGTTTAAAAAATTATATTAATTTCAAATAAAATCATTACACTACTACGTAATAACGACCAAAGCGTGACTCGGAATATGTTTACATATACATATAATTGTTTTTGTTCAGAGAATGTGAATGACTCAATGTGATTAGTTTGTCATATCAACTAGTCAGAGAGAACGGAATATCAACGACGAAGCACAAAGATATAAAAGTAAGCGAACAGAGAGAAAAGGAGAATCGAAAAATCAAATTAACGAGCATATGCACAATTAGAAAAATACAGTAACAGTTAATCATGTGACTATATAACCAACTCGACAGTATCAAGTCGTTATAGACTTAACACGTCAATGATATCATAAATCCAATTTTTTGTGATAACTTGAAGTTGTCGTTAAATGAACATATTCAACAATGGCTTAAAAGTAAACTAACTCCGTTTTTCAGTATAAAAAGATGGAGAAATATGCGAAACAAGTCCAACATGGTCATAAAATTCTTTAAAACAATTTAAAACATTTTTTAAGTTGAAAATTAACTCTTATAAATTACAGTAATGACTATACGTTGATAATATTACGTAATGAGGACACGAAACATAGCGATTGCAATAAAAAATTGACTTAAGTATTTATTGGCTAATCATGTGACATTAAAGAAAATTATATCAAAATAAACCGTTGGATGCTTTCAAAAAATATGAAAGCATTTACACTTATGTACCTTAAGATATTTTTTTCAGTTCTGTAACTTGTGTTTATCTTCTTATCAAAAGCATTATCAGTTAACCATGTGATATCAAGCGAAAGCATGTGATTGCTGCAAGTGGCAGTTAAATATGCAATACAACATTAAAACCAGATATATGAAATTAAAAATATTGTATATGTGTGAAAATTGCACAACCTAAACCTTAAATTCAAGGAATTTTGAGGAATGGCAATACTGCGCAAGGTAAAGAAACATGAGCAAGTCTCATGACTTGTCAGAATTGAATATTGTTCACATTTGTTTTTGGAAGCATCGCTATATGCAACTCAAGCTTAACCTTAAAATTTGCACCAACCACCCCATCGCTGAAAACCCCCACAAGCCCAATACAAACTGGTTCTCTGTCATATGCTAAAATTATTGGTTAGCTGAGCTCCATTTGGCGCTTGTGGTAGTTGACTCATTTTTTTCCAAAAATAAGTGCTCTTTTCTCCTCCTTATTCTCTTTGCATTATTTCTATTCAAATAGCTGACCAGCATTGCTGCTCTTTTCAACTAACATGAGAGCGCGTGATGATAAAAAGTATTGTAGGCTACTATTCTATATTCAATTCACGCATTAAAAGAGGGTGTAAAGTGTTTTTTGGTTAAGTTGAACATCATTGCAAGTCAATCCGCAGCAAATAACTTATAATTATATATTGGATTAAAAAAAAATATACATCAAAAATACTAATATATTCCATATGTCACTTTACAGTCCGGTGAACATTTATGTTACTTTTCATAGTGCCAAATTTGAATACTATGCAGCTATTCCATTACAAATTTGCTACAAACTATGCAAGAGAATTATGTCGCCGATACAGTATGAAAGTATATATGCGAATATATGTGCATATATAAAAATGCGACCTTCCACCTGTCCCCTCCCGAAAAAGTACTGAATATACGTACACATGTGCCAAGAAAATTCCCAACAATTCCTTTTCATCCCTTTTTCGCAATCCGTCTGCCAAAATGTTCGATTTTTTACACATGCTCATACAAAATGAAAAAAATTATTTAGTTGTATATTTTGTGTAATACTGGTCTCAGGATGACCTGCTTTCAATAAAACTTCCCATAAATGAACGTAACAAACGCCTGACCGCCTTCTACCTGTATAATTAACATATCTTCCCAAACAAGTTCCACTTTGTCAACGTATTTTTTATGCAAAAATTTTTGTTTCTAAATGGTTTACTTACCACTGAAAATGATGGCTGAGGCTGCTCCCATGACTCCAAAGAAGGGTCCGTAGATTGGGTTATCGCTCTGTGCATCAGACATGATTCTGTTTTGTTGTGTATGTGCGGGGTGTTTTGTAAGTTTTTCTACGAAAAAGAAAATTTATTTGATTTTTACGATAGGGCTTGCTGTTCAAGATGTGCACTCGTTTATTATATTCCTTATATTATTAAATTCGGGTCTGTTGTAGGTGTGCTGAAGGGAGTTTCTGATGTACTATTTTTGCGAATTTGTACGTTCCTGTTTTTTATTTAGTTATTTTTTGATATTATTTTGTCTTGTTTTATAATGAATTCTTGCTTTTATAATTAATATAGAGAAGATGTAAAATTTAATTTGCGTTTTTACTTGATAGCACTTTCAAATTTCTGAATTCTTCACTTTGACTGCCGCTTGACTGCTTGTCGACTCGACTACTGTTTTTGCTGTTCTCTCTTCAATTGTTTCGCTTCGTTACGTCTCGTTTTTGAATTTGTCTCGTCGCTAACGTCGGCACCGTTGTCGTCACCTTCTATCGTTGCTACGTTCGTGCACAACGTTGTATTTTTCGTACCTTCTCGTCGTTGTTTTTTTTTTTGTCTTGTATGACGATGTATTGCACTTTATCGAATTTTTATTCGTTTCTATACTTCGGTTAAATTATTGCTACTGACCGCCTACCTCTTGATTTAAACTTGCAATAAGACAAATATTGGAAGTATGTCCCTTACAATGTAATATATTTATGCTTTAACGGATATCGTTTTAATTTGTTAAAGCAATAAAATCTGCAATGCTCGATTTGTGAACGAAAAATCGAAGAGATTTCCGTACCTATTTATTTATATCACATTCGCAAAGTCACTACTTTTGGTGCTCACTTGTCAAATCAGAGAAGCTCCTTTTCCCACTTTCTTTTGCCTTGTGTTTCAGCAAATGTCGTGGCAATTTTTCTGCCTCTGCCTCAGAGCGTTCTGTTATTGCGTATTCTTTCCAATTTCCCCTGGGGATGTTTAAAGTGAATCGACTATTGTCTACTTGATATTTCTCAAAATCGTTTCAGCAAACAGTACAAATTCAATTCAGCTATAATTTCCCTCCCTTCACTTTTTTCTACAACTTCAACACACTAAGTGCCGTTTCAGACAGGGACGCAAAAGAGTCTCATACCAGTTTATTGTGGGCGAGGGGACGACGAGGAAAGACGAAGGGACCGTGCCACTCGTGTTCGGGTGGCACGCTTTGTGTTCTTTTTCGTAACAGCTCGCTGCTACCCTTTTCAGCATTCCTTTTCACTTTCAAATCCTTGGAATGGTTGCAAGAGCGCTCGGTTTCAAATGAATTCGATCGCAAATTTGAGTTCTGTTATCTATTTTTGTATGTAATATGCAAATACGTATGCATAGAATAATAGAAATATTATGACAAATTGTAAATAAGGAGAAAATTAAGATATAGATTATGGAGTAAAGAAATTATGAATTTTTAATACGGAGTAAAGAAATTATGAGTTTTTAATACTTAAAGATTAGGAAATTCCTATTATAAATTTGGCCTTGAAAATATTAATAGCGGATATTCAATACATTCTTGTGGATTAGGGAATTCCCGTTTTTAGTATTTTTTTGAAACTATTTAGCGGGTAGGTACTTGTATTATGCATATTGTTCTACCATATTCATGGTAATTCATTGCAAGCAAAATGTGTGACCATCATCTCAACATACAAATGAAATACGCAGCATGCAGTGTTGCGCGGTGTTGCGCAGTCGAACCGCACAAATATTTACGAACATTTTGTGAAAAGGAATGCAGAAAAACTAGACTCGAGTTGCTGGACTCTTTTTGACCGTGTGAATGCCCAGAGCGACACCAAAAGAAAATTTGAAAAAGATCAGACTCTTTTGCATCCCTGTCTGAAACGGCACTAAGCAGACCGTATGTCATATATATTTTTTCAACTTGTAACACAGATTGCACATTTCCAACACTCACTTGACTAACTTGTGGTTAGCTTTAGGCCTTTCTTGGGTCTTGACTGGTAACTTGCTGCTAGAGCGTAGGAGTTCGAACAAGCACTGGTCGGTTCGGTCGCTGACAACACTGTGAGTGATTTCAATTTCTTCACTGAACGCTAAACTCCGCTGTTGAGTTGTTCAACTCGTAGTGCTTGCTGGTTTTTCAATTATATACCAGTTGTCACTTTCGCTGGGAACAGTTAATATATAGCCAAACTACTCACACAAATGTTATAGCACGGGTATAAGATTATAGTTGTTGCATATGCATGATTAAACTAGCGGTCATATGACCAAATCATTCAGAAGCAGTATTAGGTTGGGGCAAGGGTGCGCTGAAAAGGAGAAAATGTCACACGCGCATTTAACGAGATACAGTAGTGTGTGTGTACCACTAAAAATTTTCCCTTCAAACTGCGCGTGACCATAGTATATTCAGCTTTTGAACAATATACCTATAAAACGTAAGCACCGAAAGCCAAACTAACAAAGGAAAACTATAAAAAAGTAATCATTCAAATACTGGAAACAATGCTTGAATTTGAGCTTATTACATGGAAAGTAGTTTATATTCTTGATAGAAATAGTGAGGATAAGAGGGGTATTGCGTACACATTCACATGCTAAGTATAATAAAGAGCGTGCAAGTGGTGAAGCACGTGAGAGGTATTTCGTACATTTTTATTCTCTCGCCAGCAGAGCGAGTAGGCGCTATGCCACACTTTGCTTTTTAATCTATAATGACTACTCACGTGAAACAGGGTTGCAATACGAATTTTTTTAATAACTATGGTATCTCGTAATTTTGCATTTAATTAAAATAAATTTAACAGATTTAAAATAAAACCACATACTTTATTTTTTAGATTTTATCTTTGCTATGGACAAATAGTATATATATAAGTGCATATATTAGTATAGGCCGGAAATCTAGGTTCGTAACTGTAAATTTTTAATTTCCGTAAAAAGTTAATACATGATGTAGATCTGAATTTATTTCATATTAGACTAAGTAGGGAGTTATGAATGAAAACAAAATTCCACAAAAAATCCCACTTATGAGCATCGCACCGGCGAACATTCCAGCTTTGACCTGGTTGTTTTGTTCAACTGTCTGTGGTGCATACATCATCGCCAGAGCACTGTAATATCCGGAAGTGTATGCCATTAAAACACCAATAATCCAGTAAATCCAATCATTGTTTATAATAACTGGCAGTTTTCTCTCGACGTTTAGTGGTAAATAATTGCAAAACAGGAATAACGGTATAAAAACCAATCGCAAGGTAACTGGTATGACCAAATATTTCGGCCCAGGCCATTGAATCCAATATGAAGTCAAACTTCCAAGCATCGCAAATAAATTGAATGTTAAAAAGCAGGTAATTTGTATATACATAATAGGATCCTTTATGAAAAAATCTGATGAAGATGCCTTGATGTCAGAGTTTACGGCAGGAAAAACCGCTAGGGTTACAAAGAATATTATGAATACATTAAACAGCTGCATAGATGCTGTCTTAAAGATAGTCCAATAAGGTATTTCCGAAGTTTTCACATTTTCACTGCCTTCAGTTTTTCGAGAAAGTTGATTATATATGAAAAATTTGTTTAGCGGTATTGCGAAGAATGTATCAAAACAAAATAACAAAAGCAACATCGCCGTTATGAAGTAATAAATGGCAGCAATTCTAATTGTAGAAAATATATAATTACTCCCAATACTTATTAAAGATACAAAGAGGCCGCAAATGTTGCATCCCAATATAACCGCGCCAGTATATCTAAAGGGAAATGTAGCGACCATCCCAAATATAGTATTTTGGTAAACAGCGCTAGCCATATTTAAGACGACTACTGTGATCATTGTTATCCAAAAAAAGGCTCCGGGCCAATTCGAAGAGTCAATCATGGCCATAATAACTGTAACCACAAATATACACAGCTCCACTAATATACTAATCGCCATTCGTGTCGTTAAATTTCCACCCAAATTTAAAAACACATTGAGCCAATTAAATACCACATTGGGAATTTGAGACGCAAATCCATGATATTGTAAGAAATTCGCTGCATAATTTGAAGCACTTGTTGAATTTGAATTTCCGCTTAATTTCAAATCAACGAAATAACTCTTTGCCGTTATAAACATATTCCATGGCATCAATGTTCCAATGCCATGTATAATAAATATGAGTAGCACAATATTCCATTTGTCTTTAGGTGGTTCCATTATTATGAAATAATTCGATATTTTAGTTAGAACAGAAACTTATCATCAAAATCTCAAAACGATTTTATTTAACTGATCGAAAAGAAAAAAAATTTCAAAACCTACTGAAACTTATTTTATAGCGGCTTACAAAGTGTTATTGTAAGTGAATATTATTAAAAAATCAAAAGGAGTATAGTATGTTTTGTGACTGCGTAAATCTAAACAGCTAAATGCTTTTGTATTTCTTTTTCATTTGCATTTCTTATTTTTATTTTTACAATTAAAATAATATGTGTAGTATTAAGTTAATTATTTCATGTTTTTGTACATTCACACAGCAAACGAAAAACGGAAGTAATTTTGCTCAATTCAAAAAAATATACATAAATCTAATTTAATTTTTAAATAATAGTTTTCTAATGCTTCTCCAAAGCTTTCGTCAACAATTCGTTCATTGTCAGCAGAAGCGTACGCGGGTCCTCGGCGAGTCCAGCGCCGACCATAGCGTTCGCAAAAAGCTGTTGTGTAACCAACTCCGCAAGCTCAGGATCACTTGTGCGCAACTTATTCAATTTCTTAATAATTTCATGCCTATAAAATGAGAAAATGAGAGAGAGAAAGTAATTAAAATTTGCTCTGTTAAAATATTTGCTTTATGAAATTACTTAGGATTTATCTCTAATTGGGGCTGCAGCAATGCAAAACGATTTTCTTCGGGCAATTGATGACTCTGTGTGCGAATGAAATGTCGCGCTGCCGCCATTTCTTCTACCGTAATCACACAAGGATGTGTGTCAAGGCGTGTCGTCACCTTAACATTCACCACTTTGCCACTAAGTTTCTCTCGTATCCAGGGTAAGAGTTCGTCGATCTGCGAACGTAATAAACTGCCTTCGCCATAGTCTGTTACCTTTTCACCTGCATCATCCTCACGCATTTCCTTTTCAACAGAAACTAGTTTTTTACCTTGGAATGTACCCAATTGCATGAGGACAAGCTCATCATAGGGTTCGTAGCAAAATAAAACTTCAACGCCTCGTTTCTTCAAGCTTTCGTAATAAGGAGAGGATTCCGCTAGTACACGATTTGGCGCAGCTAAATAGTAGATGTCCTTTTGTTCACCAACATTTGTGCAATAATCTAAGAGAGATATACGATTGCCATCCGCATTCTTTGACGAATCGAAACGCAAAAGTTTGGCAATGCTTTCCTTTTCATTGTGATCGTTTGACGTAACAATGCCCTCCTTGAGGAATAGGCCATAATCCTTATAAAAAGCAGCATACTCTTCAGGCTGCTTTTTCGCACGTTCCTGCAGGAAACGCAGTACACGAGTTGCAAGCACATTGGACAGCTTTCTGAAAAAGTAACGGAATAAATTATGCAACTAAATTACAACAGAATTTTATAAGTAAAACTAACTTGATTAAAGCGCTATTCTGAAGCAGTTCGCGACTTAAATTTAAGGGTATATCTTCCGAGTCCACAACGCCTTTAAAAAAATAAAAAAATAGTATTCGAAGAGATTAAAAATTTGTTATTATTTCATTAAAGCAAAAACCAAACCTTTAATAAATCGTAGCCATTTGGGCACCAGATTTTCTGTTTTAGATTGTATTAAAACCTTTCGCGTATATAAAGCCACACCCACATTAGCGTCACGTGTCATATCGAATAAACCGGGTTTACCTTCGGGGAAATAGAGTAAAGCACGAATGCTGAGCGGCACATCAGTCTGTGAATAATTTCATTATTTTAGAAAATGTATAATAAACTATAAACTCTATGCATGGTATTACCTTGTAATGCAATACGAAACGTGGTGTATCAAAAGTGTTGCCAATGAATCTATAGAACTCATTATGCTGCTCTTGTGACACATCTTTCGGTTCCATTAACCATAAGGGCTGAATATCATTAGCGCGCTTACCATTCAAAAATATTGGTGAACCAACAAAGTTACTATATTTCTTGATCACCGCTATACAAAAATATTAACTATTTATATTTTATTATTTTTAAACAATGTTTTTAATTCCTACCTCTAATACGATCCTCATCTGCATATTCTCTACATTCTGTTTTTAAATGTATAACAATTTTAGTGCCATGCGCTACACCATCAGCTTCCTGAATTTCATATGAACCAGATCCATCAGACGCCCAGCGTAATCCCTGTGAATCTACTTTCGAAGATTTAGTAAACACTTCCACTTTGTCAGCTACCATAAAGGCGGAATAAAAACCAACACCAAATTGTCCAATAATATTCGAGGAGTTTTCGACACCTCCACCTGCTTCTTTAACCTGTTCCAAGAATTTTTTTGAGCCGCTGCGTGCAATCATACCGAGATTATTGATAAGCTCCTCGCGAGTCATGCCAATACCTGTGTCCTAAAAATTCAGTTAGAATATCATTTATAGAAACCTTATGCGTAATATTATAGTGTTTATATAAACAAATTATTTAATTTTTACCTGTATCGTTAATTGCATTGACTGTTTATCAGTAGCAATATGTATTTCTAACGGCCGATCTGTACCTTCAAAGTTTTTCTCATTTTCGCCAGCGGTATGGACAGTGTAACGAAATTTCTCCAATGCATCACTAGCGTTCGAAATTAATTCCCGAACAAATACTTCATTTTCGGAATATAGGGAACGCGCGACAATGTCCAGCAACATACGCGTCTCAGCTTGAAATTCATGCTTATCAGCATCACCAACCGGCTTTTCAGTTTGCCTGATAATAGTGTGGAAACGTCCTTGGTCTTCAACATTCGCGGATGCAGTTGACTCCGTACTCATGCAACGAGCAAATTGTTGGACTGCCAAATGAGCAATAGCTTAAATAAAGATTTATGTTATGTAAATATATGAATATAGGCCTACTATTTCTTCCCAGATTTTTGTTCCAGCGCAAAGACCATGCTGCCTGTGTGCTGCCAATAATGTTGCGCGTTGCATAACGTTGCACGTGTGTAGAGGAATTTATAACACGACAGAGACGTGAAGTAAATGACATTTTCTTTTTAATTTTCACTTGAACACAATTTTTTTTGTTAAATTTTTTTCACTAAATTAGAAATTAGTGCAGAATTTTCATTCAATTCATATGTGAATTTTGTTGTTTAACAACACCCTGTATTGTCTTTTTAGGAAATCAATTGTTTCTGTGCCTATTCACAATAAGTCTTATACATGGCTGCAGTGCAATTATATTATTAAAGGACTCTTGGGAAAGTGGTTCAAAGCCATCATTCATCTGATATATAATATAAATGATGATATTGATTTGATATCCAGTGAGATTTTCTTATCTCTTTTGTTTTATTTTTAATATAATTTGTAAATTTTTTCTAATATAGCAAAAAAGTATATTCACATAATAAAGAACTATTGAGAAAGTGATTCAAAACCAATAATCTGCTTCTAAACCGGTATGTTGTATATTAATATTGATATCCAGTGAGACTTTCTTATCTCTTTTGATTTTTTTTATTCAATTTGCTAATTTTTTTCTAAAATAGATTGCAAAAATAAAAATATATTCACAATATAAAAATAAAAAAAAATAAAAGTTTTCGCGAACATATTCTTAACGTTTATAATAATTAAGTTTATAAGTGCAACGTAAATGCTTCCATTTAAATTTGAAGACTTATTAGAATCCTCTTTAAGAATATGCTATCATTTCTATGCAAACTAATAGTTATTCCATGGAAGAATATTAATGAATATAATTTTTATGAATATTCAATAACATTCTCTGCTTTGAGGCCAAAGGCGTAACACAAATATATTTATACATTTACTTAGATATTTTCGTCATTTGATGGATCACCTAATGAGAATTAAACCAGTGCTTTAGCACACGTATATTTTACGCTCTTCAAATAAAGCGTGATCTTGCTTGGTCAGCTGTTCGACTTAATGACATAAAAGCTGTAGAAAACCATTCGGAACAACCCACCCACCGGCATTGACAATTCATACGGCAGTGGTTAAGTACCAAGTTTCTTTACCGTTATCATGAGACTCGTTTGTCATAATACCAGTGGCAAATCTATTTTCCAAACAATTATTACCCGCCATTGATAGCTCTAGTGTGCATGGCAACTAATTGTGTTTCCCAAATGTATATGCACATACATATTTTAACTTGAAATAAGTTGGTCGGCGAAGTGTGAAAAAGTCAGTAAATATTAATACAAAGTTTATGTTAATGTCTACATACCTACGTAAATGCATACAAGTATATGCGCATATGTATTAATTTGCAATCAGCTGATTCATTCTCGCGGAAAACTCACCAAATCGCGCTTTTAAAGAAAATGCTTGATTTTATACAATCAATTTACAATTCTATATATTTCTTTAATAATTATATTACTCGTATAATATGTATGTATGTATTTTTAAGTGTATATGTATGTATGTAATTACATTTTGAGACTTTTTTTGGGTTAGTAAATACTATACTATAACTATTGATAAATATGTAGGTTCGTTTTATTTATGCTTACATAATGTTCAATATAAGTTTAGTTAAAACTATATAATAATAAAAACAAAAATTTATTATGTTTTTATGCAATAAATATGTGTTTAGGATTTGAATATAAAATCATATAAAAATTCGCTTCTGTTTAAAATATGTCTATGTTTAGTATGTGCATAATGTATTTATTTGCCATAAATATTTTTTATATTACAATACAATTTTAAACATATTCATTTTATTTGTTTAAAGCAGTTATCTTCTAAAATATTCACCTCTGTTAGAAATTCATTTAACAAAAGGTTGACAAACACGACTATCCACTACTTAGTATAAAGGCGCTATTTACAACAAAAACAAAAAAATTTAAGCGACCTTCTGTTATGACACATGAAAGCGAAGTACATGTATGTAAGTATGTAGCTACGCATATATTTTACTTTAATACAATTTAATGCAAACAAAATGAATTTATTTAATAAAATATTAAAAAAAAACTGGTTAGAGTAGATTTTTATATTCATGCAATTGTTCTCAAACAAAAAATTGTTAAAATATAATATAATTTTTGTAATACATTAGTCTGTCACATATAAATAAAAAAGTACTCGTATTTTGTTAACACGAACCTAGTCAATCTCTATAAAAATATTTTCCATACGTTTTTTTTTTTTTGAAAAAGTTGGAAGTGTTTTAAAGTTAGTTTGCAAGTTTATTAGCTTAGGTTTTTTATTATTATTATTATTATTTTTTTGTTTTTTTGATACTAAAAATGCTTAGTTATATTTTTTCTTATTTCGAAATTTTCTTCATATTTTGACGTTTTGTTTGCTTGGTATTGAAATGTAAAAAAGTTAAATTTTTCCCATGTTTGCTTGCTTTGTCTTGTATGCAGTACTGTTACTGTGTACTGTATCTTTAATGTTGAATATGTTTTGTTTTTGTATTGTTTTTTCTTAAACTTTCAGTTGCTTCATGCAAAATTTGAGGTAGTTTTCTACACCATTTCCAGCTATGAATTTTAATTGTTTTTTCTTTATAATTTCTATTTTATTGGGTTTTAAAATTTCCAAATTTTTGTATATATGCTTTCTTAATTTTAGTCGTTTGCCATGCGCAGTTTTGATTTTTTTTTTTTTGTTTTTGAGTTATAAAATGTATTTTATTATTTTGAACAAATTTTAAAAGTTTGAAGGCAAATTTTGTGCGATCGATACCTTTTACGAGTATATTAAATTTTTCACCAATTACTATAGTATTTAAATTATTGTTTTAAGTGTCTCCTTTGTTTAATTCAATGTTCACGAATTTCTATTTACTATTTAAAAAGTTAATTATAATTGTGCTGCCGGCTGCCTTAACAGGAAATAGCATATTTGTATAATGAAGCGCTTAAAAATGAGGTAGTTGTATTTACACTGAGCTCGGTAATCTGGAAATTTGTTAGTTCACATTTTATAAATATTTTTATCAAACAATTTGAGCGTATGAAAATAAAAACACAAAACTAACAAATAAACAGACTAACAATTTCGGCGTGAGTACAGCTAAAATAATTGCTTGAGGTCCAAATAAATACTTATTATGTATTGCTGTTAGTAGAAATTTTAGCCAAACAAAAACAAAAAAAAAATATCAGTAAAAAATATTTAAAGTAAATATAGCATATTTAATAAATATTTTTTTACGTATTTTTTTTTAAGTAGCTGCATATAATAATTAATATTATTATTAGCTTTAAAATTCAATATATTGTTTTTTAATATTGCTCTATGTTGCGCCAATGTTTGAATTTGAACGAGTTACTGTTATGGAAAAACTAAAACAAAATATTGTTTCCAAAAGTTCGATATAACACAAGACTGACTTGTATAACGGAAATTAATTTTTTTTGTGTATTTTATGCATTATGTTACCTAAAAAATTATATATTATTTCTTGCAAATATTTTTTTATAAAAAAAATGCAGAAATTAAAAAAGCGTTTTTTTTTACAAATGAAAACTTTATTTTTATACTTAGTTTTATTGCCAATTATTAAATTTAATTTCGAAATTATTAAAACCAATTTAAAAGTTTGCTCTTTTATTTAATTCTATATATTACAGCACTGCTTAATTTGTATATATAATTTAAAATTTTTATTTTTATTATTTATTTTTCACACACTCACTTTCAAATCATTTAAAAATGATAACTCACCTAACTTTGAATAAGCATAATAATTTTTAAATAGTATTGTTATGAAAATTGCAACATCGATATCTGAGTATAAGAGTTTACTTATTTATTATTACATATTTTTATGTCACATTTATATTTCATAATTTTAGTATGATTGCTTTGGAAAATATATATATATATTTATGTATGTTTTATTATTTACTTGCACTACTTATTAATTTCTACAAGACAACATTTATGATTACATTTATTTATTTATTGGTATTCTTACTTGTTATATGTTTTTATGACTTTTTGCGAAAATCAAACAGAATTTGATTTGTAATTACTCGTTTTAGTGGTTTTTTGCCTTACTAATTCTCTCCATTGTTAAAGCAATCAGTCGGTTTAATTAATTTGGCAGTGATGATATACTTTTTATTATTTACTGATTTTCAAACTACTTACTATATACAAATATAAAGACAACTTCGAAAACTTTAACTTTTCGTGTCCTATTTACACTTTGTGCCTGCTAATCTAGTGCCAATTTGGGTATTCAACCTAAAAAATTAGTGGTTGCAAGCGGCGCTTGGAAGAAAAACGTTTATTTTAACGGAAAGTGGAAGCATTTCGCATAATTTTATAATATTTAAATGCATATAAAATTTATATGCATAATAGGCTAAAATTCAATAATATATTTGCCTCTCAAAAAATTAAAAGAAAGGAAAACTTAAAAAAAATTACTAGCAAAATCAATCACGTGCTAAATTTCGTTTCAAATGCAATTTCGTGCGGCCTTATGTTTTTGTTACAATGTGATGTTTATAAATGCCAATAAAGCCGCAATTATCATCCATCAAATTGCGCACGTTTGTATGTATGTGTGTAAATAATTGTTATGCGGAAAATTGATAAAGCACGATGCGTGATATACAGGCGCGGCACGCTTAAAAAGAACGCACAGAATATTGGGTAGTAGTTGAACTGAAAGAACAACACATACATACATATGAGCTGCTTGAAAATATCGAAAATATTTAAAATTCTATTACCATTGGAAATTTGTTGCAATTATAAAAGTTTGTGTTGAAAAGCCCACAAACAACAATTTGTCAAAACGGTTTTAATTCATAATGTCCAAATCGGCTGTTTTGCTTTGTTTTGTTAAGCCAACCAATGAAAATGCGTTTTTGTGTGATAACTGAATACAAATCACACAGTTTGTATGGCAGCTATAAGCTATATTGATCCGATCTAAACAGGTTTTAAGGAGATTGCATCATTTACTATGGCAATAATCCATGCTAAATATCGTGAAGATATCTCGTCAAATTAAAAAAGTTTTCCATACAAGCTCTTAATTCCGATCGTGCAGTTTGTATGACAGCTATATGCTACAGTGGTCCGATATCAGCCGTTCCGACAAATGCGCAGCTTTTTGGTGCGAAAAGGATGGATGCAAGATTTCAGTTCGATAGCTTAAAAACTGAGAGACTAATTTGTATATATACAGACGGAAGCATAGACGCACGAACGGACAGACAAACGGACAATCCACTTTGCCCATCACACTGTTCATTTATATGTATACTTTATAGGGTGTTCGATATTTCTTTCTGGGCGTTACACCACACTTCGTGGCAAACTTAGTATACGCTGTTTCGGATATAAAATGGTTATTTGACATTATGGATTAAAAATATTTTTGTAAAGCATTCGCTTAAGTAACACAACCTTATATAATTGAATTATGATTGAAATGCTTTCATTTATTACTCAAAAGCAAATTTCGTAATTTTCAAAAAATTATACCAATTAATATAAAATATTTATATTATTTTCAATAAAGTTAATTAAATGTACGTTTAGCAATGTCATTGCCAGAAACATGTTGCTTGGCGGCAATGCTGCGCAACAAATGTGTGCCATTACACTGGTTGCGTAAAGTCTTGCATACTTTCGAGCGTTGCTTGGAAAATGTTTATTCAGAGAATGTTAATGAATTCATTTACGTTCTCTGCCTTTATCAATTGTTCGATGCGTCTGCCTGAAACTTTCATTTTTATTTGCAACGTTTGTGTATAATTTTAATAAAAAAAATAGAAAAAAATGTTTTGTATGCATACATATGTATGTATAACCACAATGTATGTCATGTGTGTAAATAAAAAATCAATTGTGTTTTTTTTTTATTTAAAAAATGTTTTTCATATATTTCACAATAATGGAAAAATGCTAATAGGTATGTAAAATGAACGCAACATGTCGTATGCATGTGTGTGTACGTGTATAATGTACCTGCGTGATTCTTAAGTTGTATGTATGTATGTACAAATTATTGCGGTATTAAGTTTATGAAAATGCATAAGATAAGTTGTACGTATGTATACATACATACATACATACATATATGTATGTGCATATGTATATGTTATGAACACACGCGCAATAATTAAGTTAACTATAAAATATGCTTAAAAATTATACCGTTAATATGTATGAAGTTGTATAGTATATGTATGTATGCATTTTTACTAGCTGCTACAAATATGTTTAAAATATGCTAAACAATCATTGATACAAAATAATGCAGCAAATTTAATGAACAAGCGCTAAAAATAAAAAAATATTTTCGAAACTGAATTATAGTAAAACAGACATTTTTAACTTAAGTGTAAGCTTGTACCAAGTTCTTATGTGTCAGTGTGTTGTGTGTGTGTGTGTGTGTAGAAAAATTATATTACAATTATAGGTTAAGAGTATGTCAAAATTAAAAACTATCATTTCAACTAACGGCTTACTCTTGAAAGAAGCGTGACGGCGCTGACATACACATCTCTATATATAATATAGTGTGCATGTATGTATGTCGCTTTAATTACCTTACGAAAAATCCGCTACTTGGCAAACGTATACGGTAATGTGGCATTGACGTTCGTATGAAAACTTAATTGCAATAAGTCGAAGTTTCTAAAACAATACAAGTCTTGTCTGTTTGCATTTAACTATTTTGCACTCGCTGGCGCGCTTTCGCACTAGCACGTGATCAAATGAAAGTAAAATTAAATTTAACAAAAAACCTAGTAAACACGCACTAAACTTAATTGCTAGTGATTTCAATTTTACTTTGTGATTTTGACTAAATGTTTAACTGAGTGTTGGCGTTGAGCGCACACACCTTACGCTTGCGCACTTAATGCTACAAATGCTTAAATTAATTGTTGTAGTTTTTATTTTGTTTTACAAATTACGAATTTATTTAATTCAAAAATGTCTATGAGTGTGTTGTTGTGTTAACAGCGTGTAGGCATGGCGAATTTGTACAATTTACAATATGTTAGACACCAGCTGCTTGCACGCTGTGTTGCTGGCAACATTTGTTGTTGTGTAGTTTTTGTTTCTTCATTTATTTACAAAATAAATATGTAACTAATTGCTTTATGAATTAATTCAGAGGTACGCGAAATTAATTTTATAAAAATTATAATTACAATATAATTTGCTTACAATTTCTTAAGCACACATTAACTTTACTAAACCAGTCACTTGGTGTTGCTCGTTTCCACTCGATTTTTATTTTTTTTATACTTTTAACTAGCTTGTATTGCTGACATTTATTAACCTACACTACAAACTACGGCACATATTCGTACAGTGTCGAGCCTCTCGCAGGAGTTCGACATACAAATCTTTTAAATATTTATATAAAAATGTTTTATGAAATCAATTCAAGTTTCAAAAAGTCTTCTTGTATATAATTTATATTTTATGAAAAAAAAATAAAAATAAAAACATCAAATGTACGAGTGCATATAATAAAAAAAAACAAAAAAAAAATACTTTTAAACTAATATTTTAATAATTCAAATATATTTCATTTGTTCATTTGTTTTCTGTTTGCAACTGTTTTAACGGGTGGGCTAGTGGTGCGCATGTGTTACATGCTGTTGGCTGGTCGACGTAGTTTGATAAGGAGCTGTGATATAAGGTGCTTGGCTGAAAGCGGTTTGGTGGCGCGTGGAAATTCAAAACCGCCGTTAGTTACATAAAATGTTTGCGCCAAAAAAAATGTGAAGTTGTTACATAAAATGTTTGCGCCAAAAAAAATGTGAAGTTTTTACTAAAACTTTTGAAAAACAAAAAAAGGGTTTAAAAAAAAACGGTTTTGAAAAACAAAAAAAAGGGTTTAAAAAAAAAAACGGTTTTGAAAAACAAAAAAAAAGGGTTTAAAAAAAACGGTTTTGAAAAACAAAAAAAAGGGTTTTAAAAAAAACGGTTTTGAAAAATAAAAAACGGTTTTGAAAAAAGGTATTGACAACAAAACTGGTACAACAAAAAATGGTTTGCACACAAAAAACTGGTTTTGCAAAAAAAGGGGTTTGAAAAACAAAAATAGGATTTAGAAGAAAAATGGTTTTGAAAGAAAATAAAGGTTTTGGAAAATAAATGGTTTTGAAAAAAAATGGTTTTGGAAAAAAAATGGTTTTGGAAAAAAAATGGTTTTGAAAAAAAATGGTGTTAAAAAAATGGTTTTGAAAAAATAATGGTTTTGAAAAATAATGGTTTTGAAAAAAAATGGTTTTGAAAAAAAGTGGTTTCGAAAGAAAATGATTTTGAAAAAAAATGGTTTTGAAAAAAAAAATGGTTTTGAAGAAGCAAAATAGTTCTGAAAGAAATTAATGGTTTTAAAACAAATAAATGATTTTGGAAAGTAAATGGTTTTGAAAATAAATTGTTTTAAAAACAAAACTTGTAAAACAAAAAATGGCTTTGAAAATAAATTGTTTTGAAAACAAAACTTGTAAGACAAAAAATGGTTTTGAAACAAAAAACTGGTTTAAAAACAAGGGTTAAAAACGGTTTTGAAAGAATATATGGTTTTTAAGAAGAAAAATAGTTTTGAAAGAAATTAATGGTTTAAAAAAATTAATGGTTGTAGAAAAATAAATGATTTTGAAAAACAAAAATGATTTGGGAAAAGGGCTTTGGAAAAAAGAAAAGGGTTTTGAAAAATAATAAATGGTTTAAAAAAAATGATTTGGATAAAGGGCTTTGGAAAAAAGAAAAGGGTTTTGAAAAATAATAAATGCATTTGAAAAACTATAAATGGTTTTTTTTTGCACTGGTAAAAATCAACGAAACGTTAGACTACATTAAAAAACAAAAATCGCCAACAAACAGCACTCAGAAGCACTTTATATGTAACAATTGTTATAAAAGATATTTTAAGCTTTTTCATGTTAAAAAACAACTTAACAAATAATATTAAAGTTATAATTTTGCACCATAAAAACAAATATCAAAACATTTTTCTAAACTAAAAAACATACTTAATCAAAATACAACTAATTGATTAGGCATAAATATAGAAAATAAAAACTGAAAGTATTTTTTTTTTAAATGTGTTTGCTTTAAGTTTTTAAGTCGCTTATAAATGTATTATTCGTAAAAAATAATGTGTACGCTAAATTCTCTTATGTTAAAATATATGATTATTATGTACTACTCTAAATATTTTATTTACATAAAATGCGTTTTGTAAGTTTATGCAATCTACGCTCTTTTAAGACATTTACAAACGGAAGTATAAAAAAATATAATTTATATATATATATATACATATATATATGCGCTGTCATCTTTGATTTAGTTTTACAATTAATTTTAACAAAAAATACAAATTACTATATGCTGAATTATGTATGACTGCTGCGTAGTATGCGCTATTGTTGTTGTCATTGTTGTCCATGCGCCTTAAAAATGAAACACTTAACTCATATATTGCAGACTTTCAATTTGCCACAAACATTGCCTATATCTTAGTAGGAGATCATTGAGCAGCAATAGCGTTTGTCTCGGCGAATAACTTCGGCAAGTTAAACGTTCAATGGTTTTTCCAATTGTACGCGTTTCAACGGCTTACGTGGATGTTTACGACGTTGCTGCATTTGCGTTCGGGAAATTGCAAGCACACTCTGCTGTTGTGAGCTGCGCACCGTTTCCACTAAAGTCGCCAATTCGGTGTCATCGCCATCATCTGAAGAAAAGTATAAATAAATAAAAAAAAAATAAATAAAAAAATAAATAAATAAATAAATAATGAAATAAATAAACAAACAAAAATTAATGAAATAAATAAACAAACAAAAATTAATGAAATAAATAAACAAACAAAAATTAATAAAAAAAAAAATAATAATAATAAATAAAAAAAAAAAAAAAAAAAAGAAGAAATTATAACAAAAAAAAAAAAAGAGTTTTGTTACATAAATGTACAAAAATGTATATGTATATAGATTATTCATAAATGCTACAACGAAGCTATTTATGTTGAAACATACTATTATCATCATCTTCATCGCCATCATCAGAGGCCTCCTCATCATCATCATCTTCATCGCTAACGTCGTCGAAAAGATTTGTCGAATATGGCAATTTGTAAGCGGTCATGAGTAGGCTCTCAACCTTTATCTTCTCCGCGGGACGCATACGTTTAATGTTAACTGTTTTCGTGTAAGGCCCATCGCATGCCGGCACCCACTCGTCGGAAATGCTAAAAATTGAAGTCGAAATAAGTTAATAACAAGCTTTATTTTAATCAATTTACGTTTTGATTACTCACATTTCATGCGGTGACCAACGAACAAAGCTTTCGTAGCTGCCTTGCTGTGTTTTGCGACGCATCATGCACTGACCCTGAAACGTCATTGTATTGCAAGCGTTCGAGAGTACACTTATTTGCCGCAGACGATGTTGAAGACCCTCCATTATGCCGGAATCAAAGAAGTCGAACATACGCGCTGCAAGAGAAGAATTACACTATTAATAAAATGTACCGTAAGGAATGAAGCGCCGTTATTTATCGACGCATAATCTCAGTGTGTATAGAGTCAATGGATATCTATGTATAATTACCTGAAAATGGTTGACGTCGATAGCGCAACTTTTTGCCATTCTTACGCAACTGTTTGGGCACTGGCGGATCCGAGGTACGCTTATTGGAGCTCTCCTTATTTTCGGTGGCCGTGAAATGATTGTTTACGTGTTTTTGAAGAGCCAACTAAAAATGAAAGCAGATTAAGTTAGCAAAGTAATGAATATATACAAGGCGTGTGATGGCAACGAAATGCCAGCGATAATTTACCTGCGAACCGAAACGCAAGCCGCAACCTTCAACAATGCATTTGAATTGTTTCGAGCCTCCATGTGATAGCACGTGTCGTTCCAACCAGCGACGCGAGCACGATTCCTTATTGTACACCTTGCAGCCGACCCATAGGCATGAAAATGGACCAGTTTGCGTATTGACGTGCAGAGTCTGCATATGATCCAACAATTTGGAGCAGCTATCATGCTTCTTATTGCATTTATCCCAGTAGCAGACGCCGTCGTGGCGTTTAGCACCTTTTGGACCATACCGAAAACCACCTGTCTCCGCAGGAAAGCGTATAGTTTTCGGCTGTGAGAGTATGGGCGAAATGGCGCATTTGGGCAACGCTTCACTGGCGGATTCCGCAAGCTTGGTGTCGATAAGCGTCGGTGATGAGTTGAAGCAATTGCTGCTGGTGGTCGATTGCGGCTCGCCGCTGACACTGCTGTTGCTGCTGCTTGTGCAGCTATTCGAGTTACTGTTATCGATGCTATTCGACAAACTCGGTGCAGTGGGTACGGCACTATTGGAGGTAGAATTGGTGATTAAATCAGCGCTGCTAGTTATTGATGATGATGAGAGTGGCGATGCTGCATTGCTGCTGTTGGAATTGATGTCAGCAATGGCGTTACGCATGCAACTGCTAATGTGACTGCCGCTTTCTGTGCTGCTAGCACTAATCGTAGACAGTGGCGTGGGTGGCGGTGAATTTGAGTCGATTGAATTGATAATGTTGGCGATAATTTCAGCTTTACTGCTGTTGTTGGAACTAAAATGAAAATATTTTATATATATTAGTAAATGCACGGCTTAAAGTTTATGTGGCAACTTACATTGTGCTAACGATGGATTCGCTGCTTTCACTAGCCGTCAAACTGCCACCTATACCGGACTCTGGCGTGGGCAAGTCACGCTTTTCGCTGCTCTCCTCATCCGCGCTGACATCTTTCTCGACATCTTCGAGGCCGGACGTAAGTGACTTCGCATGTATGGTTGAGCCATCAGCCGAATTCGACATTTCCGAAGCGAGATTTGATGATATGCATGACGATGTAACCATCTCGCTGAGCATATCTCTGCCAGTAGCGGCCGTAACACACGAAGCGGAGGATTCGGAGCTTAGGGAAGCTGAATTGGATTCGCATGGTTGTGTTGGCGGCAATGGAGGCGGCGAATTACGCGGTGATGCACCCGCCGATGAGGAAGGTACCGGCGACGGTGCGGAGGAGCAAGAAGCGGACAGTGAAGAGAGCGACGGTGGGGTAGATGCTTCTAGTGAAAGATCAGCGGCCGAGGAGACCGAATTCGAGTGTGAGCTGAAGGAATACGATGAATAATCATTCGCGTGCGTGATGCCGTTGGCAATGCTTGTCGAAATACTATTGACGGTTGAGGGGTACATTTTGGTTGTGTCCTCCATTAGTTCGACCTTAATATCTGCCGATAACATTTGACTATGCGTGGACGTATTAAAGCTCTCCAATTTGATACCACTGTCCGAAGTGTTGGCTGAGGGCGCATTGGCCACTTCGTCCAACGGCTCCTCTTTGATCTTCGAGCAAAAGCCATCGCTGGAGACGGCATGTGTGGAGGAGCAGAGAGAGGGCGATGATGCAGTTGAATATGATGACAGCGATGAGTGGCAGAATGACGGCAGTAGCGCTGCACACTTATTGAAAGTATTGTTGTGACATTTGTTGTTATTGCTGTTACAAATAGTGGATGGTGCTGATATAGTGATGGCGCCATTCGAATTTTTTACTAAATCGAAGAGATCTGGAGTACATGTTGTGCTTGTTGTCGCTGAGACGGCAGCGCTCGCGACTATTGCCTTCGCTGCCGTTGGCATTACCGCGCTGAATGACACTGCTGTTGTTGTTATCGATGCGGCGACCGGCGTTAGCTTGGGCGCAAGCGGCGGCAAAGCCGATATTTTCATGGCACTCGGTACTGTCGCTGCGCTAATTGCTGCGGTGGTTGTTGTTGTGATTGTCGCAGGTGCTGGTGCAATGCTTATGAGCGCAGGCGTAGGCAGTCCACCGGTCGGTAGCAGTTGCTTCGCCACTGGAGCGCTACGACTGCTCGGTGCAGAGGCAACGGTGCTAACAACACTACTGTTATTGCTGCTGAGCGCTGGCACTAGCGGCGGCGGCGTGGTGGGTGTGGCAATGATTTTGCAACCAGTGGAAATTTTCGCTTTGGCGCTCGTCAGCGCAGATTTGCTCGGTGCTGGCGCTACTGGCACAGGCGCTGGCGCCACCTTCGGCATGCGCTTTTGATATGGCTTAGCCAATGCGGCCGGTTTGCTCGTCGTTGCAATAGCATTGGTAGCGGCGCTGGTGGCAGTTGCCGGTGCGATTGCAGTAGCGCGTGCTTTGCCGTGCGAAATGGTGACCAATGGCGGCGGTTGCGAATTGAGCGCGGCAAACTGTTGCGGTTGTGTGGCGGCAGTAGTCGCTTTTACTATGGCCAGTTTGGCAGTGTTTGCGTTATTTGCAGGAGTTGCGGTTGAAGACGCACTTATTGGCAGTGGCGTTAGAGTAGCAGCGGCCGTTGCAGTTTGCGGTGAAGTTGAATTTACAGCCGATAACGGTGGTGGTTGGCTTGTTGTTATGAATTGTGGTTGCTGCTGCTGTTGTTGTTGTTGCAAAAATGCTAGCAGTTGTTGCTGCTGCTGCTGGAAGTCAGTATGCTGATCATGTGAGGAGTGCGTTTGCTGTTGTTGCTGCGCTGCACTAGCGAAAATGGAACTTAGCGCAGGCAACGCGCTGGATTGTATTGGCTGGAGTGCCGGCAGCTGCTGTGGATGCGGCTGCTGCATTTGCATTTGTTTTTGTTGTTGCTGATTGTTATTGACGGCTAAAGCAGCGGCCGCTTGCGCCAACATAGCTGGCAGTGAAGCGGCGTTCAACAGAAGCCCCGCCGGAGTGGCCATGAATACCGGTTGCGCAGCGGCGGCGCCCAAGCGTTGCAACTGTTGAAATTGCTGCTGCTGTTGTTGCTGTTGATTTGCCGCAATAGCAGCGGCAATTTGCTGCTGGAAGATCTCTTGGAAACTTGTATTAGTAGCTTGGGCAGTGGCTGACGCCGCTGCTGCGGCGGCTACAGCGGCCGCTTTCTGTTGTTGTTGCAATTGCAGTTGTTGCTGTTGTTGAAGCTGTTGCTGCTGCTTAATGAGTATTTCTTGGAGGTCGGCCGCAGTCATCAAGTTGAATGGATTCGCTGTTGCTGCGGCGCTTGCGGCAGCTACAGCAGACGTTGCCGTCGTGGTAGTCGCTGTTGTGAACTGCTGCAGTTTGAAGACAGTGCCATTAAGAAAATATTGCGCGGCAGCAGCTTGAGCTGCCTGCGCTGATGTAGCAGCGGCTGCGGCGGACGCTGTAGGATTGGCGTTTTTCGCGGCTGTGGCCACGTTGTTCAACTGCATTATATTAGCGCCATTGGTGGCAGCTAACAGCTGAGGCAGTTGGACTAAATTCGGCAGTTGCACTGCTGGCAGTTGATAAAGCGTTTGTCCGGTGGCAGGCGCAGCGCTTGTGGTTGTCGCAGTAGCGGTTGCAACCGGTGTTAATTTCGGTGGTGATACAGTCTGTTTCAGTTGCGCGGATGCCGTCGGTGTCGGTGCCGTTGTAGTTTGAGTAGGCAAACGTATGGCAGTAAGTAGAACTGCTGGCTGATTTGCAGTTACTTGCGTTGCATTTTGGGACTGTTGTGAGCTTGCCGCTGTGCTTGTTTGTTTGGCTGCCGCTGCTTCGGCCTTCGCTGCCGCTTGTTGCTGCTGCTGTTGCATTTGTTGTTGTTTCATTTCAGGTGTTCTCGGCGCTATTGCGACATGTTTTTTTGCTGGGGATTTGCCTGTTGCACCGCTGTAGTTGCCTGAAGCAGAAGGGGTTTTCCGTAAATTCGGTGCGACCTGCGCTATTTTCGTTGGTTTGCTGCGTTCGATTTTCTTCAAAGCAGGCACAGGCATAGAGGGCATGGCAGTAGCTGTAGTCAATGCAATGACGCCGCCCGATCCGGACGCTGGTGTAACATAGGTGGAAGAGGCTGTAGCAATGGAGGTCGGCGTAGGTGGTGCCGCAGCAATTATACTACTATTTATGGATGATGATGAAGCAACTAGCGTTGGCTTTGTAATAGTAACATTACTATTGCTACTTCCGCTGCCGTTATTGTGGCTATTTTCCTTTAACTGCTCTAAAATGTTGAAATATTTATTTAGTGATGCTGTGGTGGCGGGCGCACTCATCGTAAGCGAAGTGGTGTTGAGACCCGTGCTCGATGAGCTACATGCGGCAATCAGTACAGATTCCATATTACGCTTTGTAATGTTATTTTGATGAATTTGAGACTTCATTTGTGACTTGAAGTAACCGGTGATTTTTGTTTGCGACTCCTCTAATGCCGCCGCTTTCAGTCTTTTTGCAGCACTGGCTCCAGATGCGTTGCCAGTTGGCACCGCGGTTGCAGCATTTGTTGTACTATCAGCACTTGCGTTTCGTGCCTTTTTACCTGAGCTATTGTCTGCGGTGGTCGCACTAACGGCACCGCGTTTTTTACTGTTTTGTAAAGATGCAGATGTGTTTATGGTGTGTGCAGTACTACTACTTGCCGGTGTGTTCCACGGCCATTGAAGAGTAGGGAGTCCATTGCGGACAGTGGCAGTGTTATTGTTCTTTTGTTGTTGTTGTTGTATTTGTTTTAATTTGGCAGTGTTGTTGCTGTTATTGCTATTTGTTCCTGTGACAGTTTGGGTATAACCGCTAGCGCCGCTGGTCGATCCATTCGCACTATTACTGGCAGCCTGTCCACTGTTGTTACTGTTATTCGTCGCAGCCAGTATTGTAGTCTGTGGTGGCATGATTGTATGATTTTCAGCGCTGCTTTTATTGGCCTTGGCGGGCGAGTTGCTATGTTGTTCGTCGCCTATTATTGAGTTCTGGCTAAATGGCGATCCCGGCTCCGAAGCATCTTCGCTGCAACCAGTGCTAGAGTCTGTGCTGCTTAGTGATATCACGACACCACTGTAACGAAAACGAAATATAAAATATTATAATACAATATATTAAAAAAAAATGTACAAGATACTATTATACTGGTTGGCTACGCCCGTTCACTGCACTGCATTTACACACACCTATCACTCATGGTGGTCACAAAAGCACGCAACTATCAAGACATGCTTTCTATTGTATTTGTTTCTATTTGATTTTTAATTTGTTTTCATTAACAATTTCTTTTTGTTTTGCTAAACGAATGCGCTTTTATACAAATTAACTTTTTTACTTTTTTATTGCTTTTCCCCAAGCCATTTACCCGCGAGTGTTTACAAACAGCTGATTGCGCGTTTGCGCGCATTAACAGTAGATGGCGCGCACACATAAGCAACCCACAGATGCCGCACGGCATTTTTCTATCGGAAATCGATAGTGCTACAGATACAAAATTATTTATATATGAATTTAATATTTATGCTGAAAAGACATATTTATTACTAAGAACGTTTCAACTACTTCTTCACTATTAAGCCAAGATGCTCGCTGCAAAAAAGCACTCGTTTATATCATTAATACAGTTGAGGCACTCAAAACAAACCTCAATTCGTATCAATGTCGCTTCCCCGTATTAGAGACTTAAGTGATCGGAGGAGAAAGGCATTATTATCTGAAGGAGCTTGTGAAGCCAAAATCACAAATGGTTCTTAACTGTTTTACAAATTTGCCGACTTTAAACCACAAATTGAATGTACCCGAGGAATTTATATATACATATGAAATATATGTATTTACTGTCTGAAGCTGTACCGAAGTTGTCCAATGCATTATCTTATTTTACAGAGGTGCCAAGGGTCAGGTGGTGCAAAATTTGATGATTTTTTGTGAGCTCGGTTAAAACCTTTTAGGATATTATAGCTAAAAAAGATTGTTTCACTCTCTCGTTACCAAAAGATGGGAAGACAAAATCTTCTACACACACACATACGTATATATATATGCATACACGTGTACATTTTAACACTTGTGGAAAGAGAGATTCCTAAACTTGGCAAAAATTGAGCGCCAACAATACATTGCAGGCGAGTGAGAACAAATGTAGCCGTGGGATAATAAAGACGTTAACAGCGACGTCGACAGTGCGGTTAGCAACGCAATGTTAAAGAAAGAAATTCTGTTAATGTGAGTAGGACCAAGTTGTAAAGGCAGCTGCATGTGAATTGCGCTTGTGAAAGGATGAAAATAAAACGGGAATTCGATATGAATGAAAGAGGAGAAAATAAAAATATAATGATACATGTACATATCTATGTATGTATGTATGTAAATAAACGTATGAAATTCACATAAGTTGGCATATTAACATAGGAAGGTCCTTTTGAGAATGTTATACCAGAAAGGCGATTTAAATTGATGTTATATCATCGTCCTTATCGTGTTTCGTAGTAAGTGTAACAGCAGTAGAAACGCTTTTATGTTAGCGATGCACGAATATGACAAACTACAACAATAATGGTGATAAGAAAAATAAGAAATAATGTTAAATGTAGCTGCTTATTGTCGGCCGTTAGCCGTCGGTCGATAAATGCCGACCTGCGAGTTTTCGACGACAAACCGTCAAGCGCATGAGCTGACACACGACAATGTGGAACGAAGCAACCAACCGTCTAACGAATGGCAACATTCGACACCGATGATGTTGGGGATGGTGACGGTGGACGCTTGAGCCCATGTGCATAGCATACAAGTTACTAAATGCATACATATGTATGTATGGGTGTATGAACGCAGAACTGAGATGGAAAGGGAGTGAAAAATAGTACGATAAAAATAAACATAGATACATATGTATGCTTGTACAATCGTACATCAAGAAAGTATGGTGTGAAAAAATGAGTAAAAAATTACTGGCACAGCAAATGCACACACGTTCATACGCAGTTACTGGGATTGAAGAAGCAGTAAATGCACAGAAGCAACGAATTGTGGCAACAACGAAAATACAACAGACTTTATCATGCCAAGTGAAGAAGTGGAATTAGAAGCATGTGCTTGCAGTCGTTGTTGTTGTTACACAGCAAACGTTGGACTCCCAAGAAATCACTACTATCAAATGTATAAAAAATCCCCAAGTATCAACTTCTAATGCGGGGCAAAATTTTAGCCGACAAAGGCCGCTGCGTTCGGGTTGCGCTTGTTTGGCTGTCAGGTATTTAAATTCGAGCTGCTCAAATTAATGTGAAGCGCATGGTGCATAGCCCAGGTCGCGGTGATTTGGACGCCGCTGGCTAGCGGAATTCCAAAGTATGACACACACACACGCACATACACAAACATATGCATAGTGGTATAATATAATGTTTAACAGCAATTGCTCTTGGCTCTGCAGCAAAGCACAACAACAACATTCTAAAACACTGCTAATGATGTCTTTACTGTTGTTGTAGACATACGTATGTATTGTATATATATTTTTTATTATTGTAATTTGAATCGTTTATCGCCTCGCTGCGTTCTTGTCGCTCGTATATGCCAACAAACGCATATCCATACACAGATCTACACATTCACGCATGCATACGTACATACAGATATATCTATGTAGATATCTGTTAATACGTTGACTTGTTGTTGTCCTCCCAATTTTTTCTAGCTGCCTCAGCATTTTCGTTCTTTTTTCTACTTAATTTCATCTATGTCTCATCATTCTAGAGCGTTAGGTCGAATCTACATTCATACACACACACACACATGTGTACACTTGTTTGTTTGTGTGCATCTTTTTGGTTCTATGCACACTTCATCTCCGTTGCTTTCAACTTTTTTACTTTTTTATAATCCATGTGAAGCCAGCAAAGAGGGTGCATACTTCGGTGTATGCGAGAGCATATCCCACGGTGTGATTGCGATGAAAAGGTTGTAGTGTAACGAGTCCTGGAATTGCGCGGGTGGCGTAAAACCTCTCCTACTGCCTATACAAAGCGAGTATAACGAAAGAGTTCTCGGATTTTCGAATATATTTCATTAAATATTTTTTACTAAATATGAAACATGCTTTTATTATAGGCACTTTACAAAAATCTTTTATCAGTATTCCATGTTACATATTTTCTCTACCCTAAACGTGTATTTTCGTGTTTTCATTAACTGTAGATTGGCAATGTAGTAGGTGAAAAAGGCACCTATTAGGAGTTGCCTTAAATTTTCGACATTGATCGATCGTTCATTGATCGGATTTGGTTCAAATGCCTTCGATTTTCGTACGCCAGCAAAGATGGAAGGTAAAACTCATTATAGGGATTATAGTTTGAAATAATAGATAAACATAGATTTTTTTATTTTTTTATAGTTCTCATACCTCAAGATCAAATTTGACCCGGACTGGTCCTTTAATACTGCGCGCGCAAACCGAATCATTACAATTTTTTTAACCTAAATTGGTAAAACCTTTTTAGATTCGTGTAAAGTTTGTGCTACATACCTATGTCAATTTGGTTTGTGTGGCAATATTTAGCGATATTGGGAAAAAATTGAAAAAATTCAACAACGACTTTGCTTGAAAATTTGTGTTTCAAATGTTGCAGAAGTGTTTTGGTGAGCCTACTTTAACAAGAACACAATTATTTGGGTGGCACAAAGCATTCAGTGAAGGTCGTAAAGTCATCGAAAACTTGTCGCATGTGAATGTGAGCCGTCCATCATTCTCTGTTACTGACAATAACATCGAAAAAGTTTAAATAACAGTGCTTGAAAATTGTCGTGTAGGCATCCGAGATATAGCAGATGTTTTCAACATCTCTTATGGATCGACTCAACTATTTCGGTTAATGTTTTGGGTATAAAGTGTTTAACATCTCTTATGGATTGACTAAACTATTTCGGTTAATGTTTTGGGTATAAAGCGTGTCAATGCTAGACTCATACCAAAGGAATTGAATGCGCCGTCATATTCTAGCATGATTGTGATTGAAGTTGCAACCAAACACAAGAGTTAATGCTTCGCCAGATTTTGCTCCCTGCGACTTTTTTCGGTTTTCAAAACTGCGAAATTCGCTTCGGGAAACACACCATGAGTCCATTGACCCAATATATAATATAAAAAGCGCCAGATAAACTGTGCGCCTTGTAAACAAATCGTGTCAAATTTGAACTTGAGTGTATAGCCGACTTTAAGATGCTTTGGGGTTTATTTTAGAATTTTACTGCACTTCTTGCTGTTGTAGTATTTTATATGTTGTATATTATGGAAAAATGCTGCTGAAGTAACAATTATGTATATATTTTATATATAATCTATAATTCGTGTTCATTCCGGTTAAGTAGAACCAGCTGATGTGAGTATTAATCTATTTCTCTCGTTAGTATTTAGGTATTTTTAGGGTAATATATTACATATTCATACATCATATTCATCACATCAAATTATTTCATAAATATATGCTTTTATGTATGTATGTATGTATGTATATTAAGACTATTTACCTTTTAGACTTTTAACGCGTTGCTTTAGCTCCTTTTGTTATTTATAGCAGATTAAAAACTCAAAGGCTTTGCGCTTTTCAAATTTCAAATTTCCGATTTCAGTTTTTTGTTGCATTTATTTTAGTTACAATTTAACACTTATTAAATTCGTTTTTGTTTTTGTATCATTTCATTTTTGTTTGCTTTTTGTGCGTTTAATTTCGTTTTTTAATTTTAATTTTTTAATTGGCAGTCAGTGTGTCTTTTCCCCTTGTCAATAACTTTTACGCCGAAAAACTCTAAAATATGCGAGAAAACTAATGAAAATTTTGTGCGCGTATTTTGCATGAAAAAAAAACAGTCTTAAATGTTTTTCCGTCATTTAAAACACATTAAATGCGATGGAATACATTTTATTAAACACAATTCAACATTGTTGTTGTTATTATCGCGCGCTTTGCGTGGGAAGCGTTTTTTGCTGCCTTTTGCATAACGAATGAACTACTTTATTGTTGTTGTTGTTGCAGTTATTAGCTATGCAGCAGACGTTGTTAATACAGTTACGCTTTGCATTTTTTATTATTCGTGCTAGATTATGTTTTAATTTGATAGATTTTATAGCGGCGTTCGGCTTGAGCTTTGAATTGCGCTAATATTTATTTTCTCACATTGTCACGCCATTTGCGCAGCACAAACACTTCATACGTGCATACATACTTGTACAAACGCATTTCTAACGTTTGAATTATTTATTTGTAATTGTTGTATTATCTTTTTTCTGCGCATAAATATATAATATAATATAAACATTGCATTAATTTGAAATGTTTTGTAATTTATTGCTTTGCTGCGCTTTATTACTTATTATTAGCATGTAAATTTGCTGCCGCTTTTACAGTTGTAGGTAGCGTGTTGCACACATGGAATCAAGATGCATAAATTATGCAACCGGCGCATGCACTTACAAGCCGGCAAACATACAAACGCGTTTATGTGGCGAAGTACGTAAGCTATTTGTAGTCGTTGTAGTAAAACACCAACAACAAAGCCCAACGATTGGCCGACGGAAACGGAAGTCGTTAAGTTCTTTTGCACTCGGCTTTTATTAACATATTTATTGGATTTTTGTTGGCTCTTAATTTTTTTATGATTTTTTAAATTTGTATTTTAGTGTCGCGTATTTATTATAGTGAAGAGCGCTGCCACCCCAAAAGCCTATTTCATATTTAAGTGCAATTATTAAGCATTAATAAAGTGTGGACTAGTAAAATTTAAATTTTTCGCTTTTACTAATTTATTTGTAAGTTTACAAACACTTATATTATTAATGTTTAATAAACGAACAAAATGTTAACAAATTGCTTTAGTCAGCCGCTTTTTAGCATAAGAAATTCTGTATCATAGTAGGCAAGAGGGCAATAAAAGCGAGCTCTAGGTTTTAATGATTTCATTTATTGACTCAATTGCATTCGAATTAAAATAAATATAAATTTTTCGAAGCTTCATTGCATTGCACTTTTTATGTAATGAGAGTTCAAAAATATTGTAGCATACTTCAAGGCGGTTTAAAGCACACATCCTATACTAAGTACAAGCGGAGTAGATATATGTTCTTTATTATACCCATTAATTTACTAATGCGCTCAGTACAGGTATTTGAAGAGTTCATACAAACGCGAACACATACATACATACATATGTACATGTAAAGGTCGGTGTCTCGAACTACTGGTGACAACCAACTTCCTGCATTTGTTTATTAATTTATTTTAACACTGTTGCTGTTGTGTTGTATTAATTAAGCACACACCGTGCGACATTTGCCATGAAAGTTCATAAGTGTAGACATATGCACATATATATCTATCTACATACAAACATTTGTACATACAGACGAATGAATGTTCCCATGCATGCATGACATATGCACATGTGCTGGCCGCCGTACGCTGTGCTACAAAAATAATTTCACTAATAATAATAATCAAAATGCAACAACAACAACAACAATAATAACAATGCTAATACTAATAACAACAATAACACAGCCGTCACACCAACCACAGCGTCACACTAATAATAATGAAGAATAACAAATCAAATGTGTCTGCGCTGTTGTCTCGGCCTGGGCCGCTAAGTTCCGCGCCGTTGTTGCCACCACGTCACCGCGTTACCATCGCCCGTTTCCGCCAATGACTTTAGTTGAGCGCAAATGTGTTGTTGGTCGCGACCGTCGTGCCGACCGAACTGCTTGGGGCATTCGTGAAAGCGAACAAGCGACCGACCGTGGCGCGGTAAGGCAACAGGGTTCGTCGTCACTGTCGTCGGCATTCGTGCCGTCGTCGAGTGCATTGAACGCTTAACAAAATAGAAACCGCGCACCGCAAACCACCTCACCGCCCTGCCACTGCCGAACACATACCTACTAACCAACTGAGAATGGTGGTGGCGATGGTGCGGCGCGCTGCGCTGCACATTGCTGCACGAGGGCTTTCTGCCACAACTTCTGTTATTACTGTTCTACTCTGCGCTGCGCTCACCACTACTTCCCCTATGTTAAACTATACATACATACATACATACATATGTATATGATTGCATATTCACAAGCTAATATGTGTGATTGTGTGTGTAGGTAGTTCCACTACTTTTTTTGTTGTTGTTATTCACTATTTTTATTTTATGAGTGTTTCTTCTTTCTGTCATTTTTTTGTTCGTTTACACTCTTGCTTGTTCTTGTCGCTTAGCCCTGCTCTGTTTTCTTTTCTATATTTTTTGTATTAGTAATTTTATATTTATTTTTATTATTTAGTCAGTCAACAACGCGGCTGCAATAGCTTTTGGCCTCCTTCCTGCTTTTCTCCATTGCCTAGCGCATTTTTATAGCTTTTTATTATTATTGTTTTTGCTGTTTGACGTTTTTCAGCACTGACTTTTCTATAAGCTTTCAAAAACATGCACACACCACTTCCTATGTGCACGTGTGTGCAGCCATGAAATTTTATACACCAACTCCAGATTTTATGCGTTTACATGAATATGTAAGCGTATTTTCATATTACAACAACAATAATCATAAAAAATCAGATTTGTAAATTAATTCACATCTGTTTATGCAGAAATACACAACCGTTATGCGCTTGAAGCATGTTTCGACTACTAAGTTTGTAGTGGGCATTAAATTCCGAAATGATTGTCTTGTGGTACTTGGCCATAAAATGGGTGTCTTGTGAGCACTTTTTAAACATGCAGCTAAAATGAGAAATTCAGACCACATTTCGACAATAAAAAGTTTCAAAACATGTAATTGTTGTTGGTATTTTTACTAATATTCAAAACTTCACTTGCTTCTAAAAAGCAAATAAATATTATTTTAATGAAATTAGTAAAAATCTTATTAATTGTTTCGAAAAAGATCAAAATTACTTATAGAAAAATGTTTAGTTAGAACCTCATTTGCTAACAACTTTGAAAGCATGGTCTCACTTAAACCGTCGGTAATCAGGCAGAGTCGCATATACTGGAAAATTGTAGTTTATTTTCAATAATAAAGCGAAAAAGTATATAGAAATTTCTATAATAGTTATCATATAATATAATAAAGCATAAAAATTGAGTATTTTGCTTTGAATGTAAAATACAGGTGCTGGGCCACAAAAAAAACGTTTCTTTTCGCGTAATTTTTCTGCGTTTATGCACACTATTATTTCAGACAACCTTAATAATATTCTTTCAAACTAAAATACAATTTAGAATTAAGAATTGAGAAATTGAGAGGACATAAACTTTTAAAAGCTAGCGCGCGAACTTGACAGTTCTTATAAACCAATAAATTAATTGCTAATAGAAAATCAGTCATAAAACTACATCAGCCGTTCAGCGGCGTTATTGCGCTTAAAAAAACCTCAATTTGTAAGTTGAAGTCAGAATAAAACACACTTTTATGCCTGCACTTAAAGGGATGATGCCATAGTACACAGTAAACAGTTATTGGACAGTGAAAATTATACATAAAAGCTTCAATATAGAATTCGAGCAAATTTTCGTTAGTTTGCATGTAACTGGCGTACAAATTCTAATAAGACTATGTAAATTATTGTTTGTTATGGCAATATATTCCGTATGCCAAAAAATTCCAATATTAGAGGTTGCCTACATAACTCGACACTTATTAAACGTAATTTGAAGAAATTGTTTGTAAAGTCACGTCATAAAGTAACCAACAAGTCACTTTAATTTAAGCATTTTTCAGCTTTTTATTAACTTTTTTGAGTTTGACGCATATAAGCAAGACTTGCCAAGTTTAGCTTTTATTTGAAATTTTCATTTAAAAGTATATTGTACATATTATTATTGCATGCATTTTACGCTATTTAATTTTTTATATAATATTTTTATAATTTTCATTTAGCAATGGTTATTTTTGTTCATATTCTATCACTTTATTTACTTTTAGGCAACAATATTTTCTCAATGATGTCTAAACCACTTATGATTTTTTGTTTTAGTTTCATTTTGCTTCACTTATACCCTTTTGAATTTAAATTTTTGCCTATTTCACTTGTGAATATTTACAACAATTCGCGCATTTTACTTTCCAAAAAATGTTTTAGCCACAAAACAAATTTTTAGTTCGCTGCCACTTTTGTCTTTTATTTTGCACACTTTTCAATAAGCGCTAATTTTTTTCTTCGAGCGTGTTAGCTCCAATTTCTTGTTGTTCTTGCACTTTTATCTGCAAACGTACATACATACATATATGCCACTTAGAAATATCAGCCGGTGGGCAGCAAGGGAGCGGCCTAAATTGCGGGCGGGCGTGCGCGCCCCAAGTCACTTCAATTTCAAAAACAAAAAACAAAAAGCGTTAACACAATCAAACGCCAACCGACTTTCCGACCGACGGAGGCAGAAACCGAACGAACGAGCCCTAAAGGCGGCTGCCGCATGCCCGCCTAGCAGGATGGTGGCTTGATCAGCGGCTGGATACATGGGCAACCAGCCAAGGCAGCTAGCACGGCTGTCGAGCAGAAAGACGAGCGAAACGCCAACTGCAAGTCGCGTACTTTTATATATGTAGCTATGTATGTATGTGTGCGTACAGCGCATCAACCGACCGTCAAACAAACAAACGTGCTCCAAAGCCAACAACAAAGCAACATTTGTATATAAGTTTTTAAACACTTTCATATAAAAAATAATAATAAATGTAAGAAAAAAAAAACACACACACACACATACGCACACTAAACACTAAACGAACACCAACCATTTATGCTTGCACTCTTTGGATGTAGTATGTCAGTTTGTTTATATGTGTATCCAAAGCGTCAAACAACTAACATACAATGTTTTTCCGTAGCAAGTTCAATCCAGCGTCCGCACCGTTTTAGGGAAAATGTCTGACTGATTTATAGAATCCGGCCAAGTGACAGTGCAAGTCCCAAAAATTTCATTTCTTCTCATCCGCACACTCAAAATACTCGTCCGCACATACATACATACAAAAAGTCAGTAAAACAGCCAGCCGTGTGTTGCTTTGTTCTGCTATGCCGCGTTGCCTTGCAGCGCAGCGCTGCCAAGAGTCAGCCAGTGCGCTGAGTGTCGAGTAGAGCCGCATAGAGGCGCGTCCACGTTCGCGCTATGCTGCTGCTCTTGGCTGCCTGACTGGCTGTCTGCTTGACTTGCCTTGCCTTGCCTTGCCCTTATTGCTGGTACGTGAGTGCGTGCGACTGCAGCAGCAGGCAGGCAGGCAAGCAAGCAATGGCGAGGCACATATCGTATGCCTATAAACGCGAGGGCCAAATATAAATGTCTACAAACACATGCACGTGTGCTTGCTTGCAGCGAGTGTTGTGTGCTGTGTAGAGACACATTCAAACGGGAATCAACCATTCATCCAAGCAAGCATTCGTCTGTCCGACCGTATGTTTGTCCGTCCAGCCGTATGGGAAACGGGATGATTTCCCAGTTTTTTTTTTCAAACAAACAAACGAACCAACTAATTTTCTCCTATTGTTCTGCCGCTGCTGCTGCTGCTGGCACTGCTGTCGCTGCTAATGGGGTCGACGTAGCCGCTCTCATGCACTTGGCGACGTTGCAGAGAACCACCGTATTTGTTAGTTCTCGCTGCACATAATGACAGTATACAGAGCGTCAGCGCGAAGAAGGGCCACTGAGAATGCAGAGAGCATACATTGAAAGAGGGAATAATAGAGAGTCGGCGCAAACTCCATACGTAATGCCCGTACATGTGTTTGCGATGCATGCAACCGCAGAATTCGGAGGCACCGATGAGGCAATGTGGAGCACTAAACGAGGAGGTGGCGGCGGAGACGCTCTAACTAGTGGCTCTTATCATATAAGGGCAGCAAAAGCTACGCTGAGATCACCGCAGATAAGCGTTAATGCTATATATTTATATATATATATGTATGTATGTGGAGAGCATGTGGGGGAGCAGAGGTCAGTGCAGTGTGAAACATACATATATACGCACATTTTCCCACATCCTAGAGCTTAGGTGGCGACTCATAATAATCGCTTTGTGGATAACAGCAATTGTTTTTGTTTTGCGATTTCAAAAACTTTTAAACTTGCAGTCCTTAAGCAAGTCACATTAGTTACTCAAAGCCAAAAAAGTTGTATATGTTATAAGCACTCATCGATATTTAAAAGAACCTGCCCCATTTCAATGTTAGCGCAGCGGCTGCACGTATTATGTATAAACACTCACATACATACATGCATACTTACGTACATACACATATGCACACAATCCGCACTATGCTCAAAGTAAACATTATCACTTACGTATACAAAAACATATGTACATACATACCACACACATAGTATGAGTAAAATAACCACACCAAAAATAAATTGCCTACAATAACAACAAAAACACTGTCGTCAACGCTCACTATCATCAAAAGGAACTACAGGCAGCATAGCCATCATAATAACCATCATCATTATTATATTCGTTTTTATCATTAGCCTTTAAAGCGCTCTCATCTAACCAACTGCTACACAGCTGTTCCTGTGCCAGTCTGCTCAAACTCATATCAAATTCTCTGCTCTCTCACTCTCTACGCGGAACTTTATTTGTGTTTATTTATTTGAAATTTCCGTATGCACTTTTTACACATTTTTTTATCACCATTTCATTTTGTACACTTTGCTTTATGCTTCTATGTCTTTCGTCTTGTGTTCTCTCTCTATATATAATATTATAAATATGTATGAAATTTCGAACTCCAATTCAACTCCAAAATATGTTTTTATGTGAGTTCATCATTGGTTTTTTTGTGTATGTGTGTGTGCGTATAAAAACATAACTTTTTGTGATTCGCTGTTCTCAGATTACGGTCACGTAGACAGCTTGTGATGTTTCAAAAAAGGAAGAGAGAGCGCGTCACATTTAGAAAATTTGGTTTCTAATGAGTTTAGTTTTTGAAAAATTTCATGGAGGTTCCAATAAATCAAATGCAAGGATTAACTGATTTGTGCCTTTAAGTTGATTATTACTTCGGTGTTGTACTTGTTTCCTCTCTTATTATAGTTCAACACACCTATTTATAAGAAAACAGCAAAATATAGAAATTATGTCTATGGTTAGAGCCACGGTTTTCGCGCGCATTAAATTCGTCATATTGGCCCGATAAAGTGAAGCGTTCTTGAAATTATCTTTCCAAAAAATTTCGAGACAAATCCATACCAAATGATGGCAACGGCATTAGCAGTAAGATCGAACACTCATAGTTAGTTCTGAAGAATAATGTGTGGATTTGCCTCGTGGAGTTTCAAAAAGTTGGAAGTATTAATGGTTTTAGAGACTAAACAAAGCCGAAAAGATATTTTAATTAGGAACTATGCGATTTTTGCAAAAAAATAGCCAAATCAGAATATTTCGTTACAAAAAAAATTATGAAAGATTATTGTCTCAAAATACTGAGAAATATTGCTTTAGAAAATATCCCATAATTCAGAATATTATGAAATATTGCTTCAGAAAATATCCCATTTTTTGGCATTTGTTACAAGGTTTTATTTATAAACAATTTTAAGATGTTGCAATATAAATACTCGACCGCACAAAAGTCTAAGCGCCTTTTTATACAATTGTAGTACAGCATTGAAACAGTCTTCTAAATACAAATTTTTTTTTAGAAAGAGATTAGACATTTTAAAAGACACGCATTCTTAAAAATACCTACAGATTTCCGGAAAGTATCTACCAAATTTTGATGAAACTTTGTATGCGCCTATAGACACGTTGATTGAGCAAATAAAGGATATTATTCGGTGCCGCGATGCTCTTTGGATACCTTAAAAATATTCTTCTCTCGCTGCACAACAATAATGGGTTAATTTACGCGCATTTCACTCGCGGTTCTCACTAAACAGCTACACGGACAATATTTTCCGTAGTTGAGGGTTGCTTCTTGTTAATGAGACTCAGTAAATACTTTCCTACAGATCTATATGCAACGAACGAACGAACGGTCACGAGCGCTAACGAACAGCGGTTATCTAACCTCTAAAAACAGGATGAGGACAAGGATGGTAATGTTAATGTGATATGAGTTCGGGAGGGTTACCTACAAATATTACGGTGCGCTAGGAGCTTGTAGAGTGGTACTCACACAAACACATACATATGTCGGTACATTTGTATTCATTGTTGTTGTTGCCGCGCGATAAAAATTACATTTAGTATTCTGTTATTTTTATTATTGAATTGTAATCTTGTTGTTGCCGTCTTTATTGGCAACCAACTGCTGTTACCACAAAGTTTTTGCTATTGTTATTGTAAGTACTTTAGTTGTTGATGTTTTTAGTTTGCTTTGGCTAAATGTAAACAATTATTTCATGGCTTCCGAGTATGTAGAATGTAGCAAGAAGTCGTCGGCGTTAAACCTGGCAGCAGCCTGGTAATCGTAGGCAGTTGGGAGCAGCTGCTAAGACTGCTACTTAAAGAGTAATGAATTGATACGTGGCGCGTATATTTTGGTAGAAAATTTACTTAACTTTTTATATACATTCATTTTTTTTGCTCTTGAAATTTAATTTTAGATATATAATCTAAAGAGTGTGTAGGTATACATACGTACCACACAAGCCAGCGGCATTTATCAAGCTAATGAAGCGGCAAGAGTGCATCAGCTTTGTACTAACAACGATTACGCGATAACAACTGCTGTTAGGTGGCTCGTGAGGCGCTGTCGTTTTTTGACAACGCGCTATTGTAGCGGTCTTTATGTGCACAATCATGACTGGAGCGTAGTGTACATACATATAAGTAACATGCATATGTATGCGGGCGTCAAAGTTAGACTGTGGCTGCCCTTTAGTGACTCCGCTGACAGCACAGTGCGCCGTTATTTGGGTGGCGAGCTGTGTGTGTATGAGTGTGGGTGTGTGTGAATGCGCTGCGGATGCAATGTTTACATAGTTTGTGTACACAGTTCCAGGCACTAGTTATTAGTCACAATCATTTTCACGTTTATTCTGCATTTCTTTTCATTTTATTTTGGGTTAATTTTGTTTGACTGCTGCCTGGTGGCCATATCAGTCCTTACTGCGCTTAGTTTGCTTGCTGGCTTAGACGGTTTAATTCGTTTCATTTAGTGTGTTTGTTAACACTGTGCTATTCAGCGCTATTTATTTGATTTTTTATTGATTTTTTGACAAAAAGAAAATAATAATAAAAAATATTTAGTACTCCCTTAACCTTTTCAGCCACTTTCGAACATATTTTAAAAAGTATTTTAAAGTAATAATTAAACCATTTTCGTGACGAAGAGTCTGAAATTCAAAATATGTAGCTTTTAACTCAATCTCCAACTTTTTGCTAAAATTTCGACAGCAATTTTTTTTTTAATTTTTTCGAAAAAAAATTATAAAAAATATTTAATACTTTGGAGTATTTTAAAGCAATGATTAAAAAATTTTTGTTAAAAATTCTGTTGACGAAGAGTCTGAAATTCGAAATATGTAGCTTTTAACTCAATCTCCAACTTTTTGCTAAAATTTCGACAGAAAATTTTCTTTATTAATTTTTCAAAAAAAAAAAAAATTATAAAAAATATATACTATTTTGAAGAAATTATTGAACAATTTTTGTTAAAAATTTTTGCTAAAATTTCCTCACAAAAACATCAAGACCACTAAATTTGGTATTAAATAGAAAATTAAGGGTTTTCACCTAAACAAACTGTATTCATAAGATCGAATCTCGCTTGTTCTTGTGAATTGTGATTGACAGAGACGATAGAGAAGTTATTTGGTTGCTCCGAGTATACATAGGTATATGTATGTAATTATTAATAAATAATAAATTTCATAATTTAAAAAAATGTTTAAAAATATATAGGATACAGAGGTGCTTTATGCGACCTTCTGAAAATTATTATTCAAATAGTGAAATTAATGAAAATTTTAATTTTATTTTCCACGAACTTAGTGAAGCTATAGCTTTATTTCGTGTTAGCTTAGTCTTTCCAGCTAAAGCTTTTTTATTTACTAGGGTTTCTGTAAATATTTTCTTGACTAAAACACAGATGAAGAAAGAAAGAAAATACTTGCTGTGCGGCACATTCCCACCACTCAGTCAATTATGCCACTTCACTAGAATTTTAGACAAACCACGAGCAGCTAGGTGCTTCAATTAACTAAACAATAATAGAATGATTATATATATAGTCATAAATGTATGCTCGGGTATATATACTTTGTTCATATTTGTGCATGTGAATATACATAAGTATATCTACAATAAACTTTAAATTTACTATATACAAATGATGCATCTCAAGTGGTTTTTAAAATTCTCTACAAAATCGACAAACCCGAAAAGTTTGCCCACTTTGCTTAGCCGGTCATTTGGGAATGCAATCATTAATATATTTTTTCCATTCTTTAATGATCTTTGGCTCAGCGGGTCGGCCAATAATTCAAAAAAATTGTTATTACAATCCCAGCAGCAATTTCATATGCCACACAACGACAAAGCTCAAGAGCGTTCAAGCCTAAATCAGTGCTGGACTTTACAAACAAGCTGACTACTCGAAGAATTCTCACTTTAACACATACAAAAACTCATAAATCTCAGATGGGCGCACGAAATGAGGAAAAAAGAAAAATTAAATTACAAATATAAAAAGCAAATATGTACACAAATGAAGGGTGAAAAGGGGAACAGCTAAAAGCAATGCGATTACGATACAAATAAATAAGCAAATCAATGCATTTTGACAGCCAATAAGTAGCGCAGTGTTGCACGCAAAGGAGACTTAAGCAAATGTCAGGGGGAAGCAAACGATAAAGGGACACAAACAAAATTACACATGTGTAGATGTATATATGTGCCAGAGTCTCAGTGGTATAAGTTGCCAGCAAGCAATGTTCCAATGATGTTTATTATATTTGCCAAAATTGAAAGGAAGTGGCAAAAAGGCAAGCTTAAATGTAATATGTGTGGCAGCGACTTTACACGGTACATGATTGAACATTTTTAAAGCAGAAAGAAGTATATATAATACAACAAAAAATGCTGAAAGAATATAAGGAGAAAAAAGTCGAACGAAAATTTCCAAAAATCGTAAAAATTCTGCTTTTGGTTGCATGTTTAAATTTTATTTGTTTGCTTGTGATTTACTACAATGCGATTTATGCTTTAAATATGAAATGTATGTCTTGTGTCAAATGCCAGAAACAATAGCAACACCAACATTTTAGCGTCAACAACATTTCCGGTGGCTGTCATTGCATACAAATTATCGATAGATCGACGGACAGGCAAACAGACTGCCATGCCAACAACAAGTAGTACAAGAACGCATTCTCAACTTACAAACACATACACATACACACAAGCATAAATATGACAGCAGCGGCGCCCTGTGCAATCCGTTCTTTTCTTCGGCATGCTAAAGGGTCGGAAATCGATACATCACCAGCGATTTGTTGGGCATATAAAGTATGTAACCAAATAAATGAAGGTATTTTGAAGAAGTTCTCAATATATCATGCTTAAGTGTGTCAATGTGGCAAGTGCGCGCATAAATTTTCATAATGAATGCGAAGGGTTACTTGCGAGACATTATTCTTGTATGGATTCAGCGATTTCGTTCGTTTTTGTGTTAAAAGTGATTTTGAAAAAGGTTTTTGTAAATCAATTTTAAATTAATTGCATGTGGCGAATTTGCAGCTTGTGAGAATTTATTGCTTATCTGCTGCTGCGATTTCTTGTTGCCGAGGAAGGGCGGTCGCGGTGCCATAGGTTAAAACCGCGGGTGTAACATTAAAAAAAGAGTATGGTTTGACGAAAAAATGGAATTTTATTCGAAAGACGACATTTCATGTTTATTTGTGGGAATTAGCGATATCGGAACACTATAGCACAAGTCCCTCAGTTTTTAAGCTATCGATCTGAAATTTTGCACAAGTCCCTCAGTTTTTAAGCTATCGATCTGAAATTTTTTTCTCACTAAGAAGCTGCTCATTTGTCGGAATTACTGATATCGGAACACTATAGCATATAGCTGTCATACAAACTGAACAATCGGAATCCAGTACTTGTATGGGAAACTTTTTTACTTGCCGTAATATCTTCACACAATTTGGCATGGATTATTGCCTAAGTCAACAATGGAATCTCCGAAAGAAATTGTTGAGATCAGATCACTATATCATATAGCTGCCATAGAAACAATCAGTTCTTGATCAAGTTCTTGTAAGGAACTTTTGTATTTGTGATGGGTAGTATAGCTTCGGTGCAACCGAGTTAGTTTATAATTAGGTTGGTTCATATTGTAAAACCTCTGCACAGTTTGCTAGTCGAAAAACATACAATGTTGATGAATGAAATTATTAATTTTTTTGCATATAATTTCATTCTTGCGCATCAATAAAACTGCTCAAATCTCTCGCGCAGTAGTTATGTAAGTGTCATAATTAATTAATAAAAACTATCCTTACACTATATAGAATGCTGACAACCCCTATATATGTGGTTTTCGTTGCCTCCCTCACGTCAGCTTCCCCAAATGCTGTCGAAAGCACCAAAAATCATACAACCGTTCTCTAATACGAGCGAAGTTTATATGTAGAATGTTTGTGAACACTTCCGTATGGTTCTTCGTGCTTCACAATAGCGTTGTTAGTAGACTATTGATATTCTCCATTACAAAATTATGCCTATTATGCAATTGCTGCAACAAAACAGCATGCAACAGCAAATATAAATAAAAAGAAATTTCGAATTCATAAAAGAAATATTTTATAAAAGCGAATTTCCTGCACCGAATTGGAAAGCCGTTGGCTATAAGCGCTTATATGAATATATGTGTGTATGTGTGTGTGTGTGCAGCTTAAAGTTAAATAGCAAATGAGTGGCAGCGGAGTATTGCTGGCCGCGCCGCGTTTGCCCTTTGATGCTGGCGTGTAGCACATTTGTTTTTTTTTCGCTTTTTTCCTGCGTTAGATAAAATGTGCCGGCTGGCATTGAAAGCCGATTGTGTGGCTGTACATATGTATGTATGTATGTATCTATATCTATATAAGATAAACATATAGATATTTGTTTGTTTTCATGTAAAAACTTAACAAGGCGCTGATGTTGCTGCTGCCTTATGCATTTATTTGTAACGATCTGCCAGTGTGAGTGTATGTGTGTGTGTGTGTGTGTCAGGCTGCGTATTTGTTCCGTGCAAATAGACGGACGAGAAACACTTGCTTGGTGCAACATTAACAAACACTCTAAAGAAGAGGCGGCGAGTCAAAAGCAGGCTGATAGGCTGAGTGTTTGTTGAGTGATGCTGGTGCGCATATGTTTGTCTGTATGTGTGTAAGCATGGGTGGCTTTAGAGAGGTGGTGCTTATCAACTTATGTATGGTTGATACAAGAAATTGGCATTGCATGGCTGTCATGGCCACCAAATAGCAACAGTTACGTGAACTGCGGCAGTGACAGCGACGTCACAATTATTATCAACATCATTCAGCCATTATGCACGTGTATTTATAAGTAGGCGCATCCTTATGTAATAATCATTATCTCCACTATAAGTATATATATATATGAAAGCGTGTATATGATCAACTTTGACACGACATAAGCCTGATAGCAGGTTGTTGCTGCAAATTGAAGGTTGTAGGTATGTTGCAAGATATACATTTGTTTGTATTAACTCACACCAACACAAATGCATATGAACATAAGCAAAGAACGTATTTTTAACGATTAACTCGGATTTTCGCTGTAGGCCCATAATCAAATACACAAATATTAAAAATTTGTTATATTTACACAAGCCATTTGAAGAAAATTAAACTCTAAATGTTGGCATATGCAAAGAAATGCTCATTGGCTGATCCTCTACATAGCTCATGGGTATATCCTGCTTAAAAGTGAGATGTGCATCACAAACAAATATTTGGCACCCTTCTTATGACGGCAATAAACAACAAAAACAACAAATGCACACATATATGTATAATAAACTAGTAAAAGCGGGTATTTACAGGGTGCCGCGAGACAATATGCAGGGAGTGCTTTGCGGGCAGTTTGAAAGGCAAAAGAAAGCACGCTACATTAAAAAAAATTGTTGTAAAACGACAACACGAGCTCGGTTATTTTTGCTGAAACGATGAAGTTGTTTAAAATGTAAGCGAGCAGCGATTTTTTGTATAATGCGAACAATAAGAGTTAATATGTCTCAAAAAAAAAAAAAAAATTAGTAAAACAAGAAAAAACATAAACTTCTGTTACCGTGAAGCTATAATATCACACACAGCTGCATTTTTTATAGCATAAAAGTGTTTACAAAATCTGTATCTTGATTTTGGTCGGTCAGTTTGTATGGCTGCTATAACTTAAAGTGCTCCGATATCGGTAGTTCCGACAAATAAGCAGCTTCTTTGGAAGAAAAGAATGTGTGCAAAAGATTTTTTAGATATCTCAAAAATTGAGGGAAAATTTTATATTTTTAAAACCAAGTATAGATATTATAACAGACAGCAGTAATATGCAAGCACCCTGTATAGAACGCTACGGACCCTCTCACACCGTGTGCGTTTATGTTTCCCCTGCAGCTAAATATGTTCTTTCATTTTTAATTTAATGGTTTTATATGTACGGGTAAGTTTACTGTGGCAAACACACACACACGCACTAAATACACTACATGAACTCACTGCGCGTATTAAGATTAGTTTTGCTTTTTTTTTCTATGAGTGTTTTCATTGCCGTGGCGATAATCCTGCAGCACAATACTTCTTTTCTTTTTTATTTCCGAAAAAAAAAATCTGCACCTTCATTAATTTTCAACGAGGGAACAAAAGTGTGCGAGCACAAAGTGCGTTAGAAGCCCAGGAAACTCGCTTAGTTACCAACACTAACAACTATTAACGTATGCACTACAATCCCCCAACATCCTTTGCGTGCGATAGGCAACGGTTTGGCAAACAAAAGTGACGAACCAGCCAACAAGCAGCGCCATAATTGGCCGTTGGCTGGTTTTAGTGCATTCGTTTGGAAGAACCCCTACACGGGAAGGCGCCCTCATACATTCAGATGCGATTATACGTGTAAATATGTATGTGTTTATATCTGTGTGATCTTTCACTATTATTCCCCTCAATTTTCTTTGATTTACTTTAGTTCTTAATGAAAAAATAATACAATCGTGAAAAGAGAAAATAAATAATAGAAAATATGTTTGTGTGGACCAGCATAGTGATAAGTAGTCGGCGGCGGAGCAGGTCGCCATGCACTTCATAATAATTGTCTTCTTTGTAGTTTTTCACGTTTACTGTGTGAAGCCTGTGAATTCTTAATTGATGAGCTCTAAACCCTGGCAGGTGATTGATGTAATTACGGTTAACTGATTGGAGATTTGGTTTATGCGTTTCATTATTTATTCGGAGGCAGAAACATCTTGCTGCCAAGCTGCTGGAAAAATTATTTTTTCTCTTAAATCTATGCATTTGTCCAACTTTCGGCAGATATTAACACAAAAACTTGCACTTCAGTGATATATCACACGATATCAATAACGTAATATCATATGTCCATTCCTCTAAAATTCTACACTCTCTGGAACCTGCTATATATAGCATTCGTATTTATGCATTTCTAATACTGACACCCATTTCAAGAGATCGAAATCGGAATTTCCAGAATTTTACATCACATCACATCATTTGATCACGCCCAGTCCAGACAGCTCTGAACCGCTGTCATGAGAAATACACATCCCATCACGTCTACTCCATCACAGCATGTGATCATGTGATTACGCCCAGTCCAGACTGCTCTGTTGCCGTGGTCCGTATTTATACACTACAGAGAGTCGGCAATTCTGTTGACCGAAAAAAATCGTATCAATACAAACTAGGTCACATCGAATGTGTTTACACCTAGCCAAGGATGTTCTGAACCGCTGCCTGGCTCGTATTTATACATCACCGGGAGTCAGCACTTCATTTGAGAAAATAATATCGCATCATAACACATCACATCACGTCGACTACATCACATAATGTGATTACACCCAGCCTAAGCTGTTCTGAACCGCTGCCATGATCCGTATTTATATAGTCAGCACTGCTGTTGACAGAAAATATCCTATCACGGCATATCACGTCACTTAAAGTATATCACATCATATGAAAACGCACAGCTCTGAGCCGATAGCGCAGTCTGTATTTATGGACCCCATGAGAGCTCGCAGCCTCAAAAATAAGGGCATTATTGGTTGTTTATCCGTGGAGAAAAAGGTATGGTTTAAGTTTTATTTTTGTATAAAAACCGTTTGTTCTTGGCAAAAACTTGAGTGCAATTGCTGTTACCCACCGCAATCAGCCATCTTTCGCCTTCCCCAAAACTTACACATTTACATAAGTGTTAAGTAAGCAAGCATTCATTAATTTTCACAACTCCTAGTGTCTTTTTTTCCACATTTCAATGTTATAAACCTTTTCGAATGCATTTCTGATTCTGATTCAACAACAATTCGCAGAAATGCGAAAGAATTAACGAAATTATTGCAACAGTGATGACTTTGCCGGAATTCAAGGGATCGCACTTCGCAACAAAAAGCATTATCTCAAATGAGAAGGATGACTTCAATAAAAGACCCGCAATGGCTTTGTCTTCAGCGCAGCACTTACATTTCACTGGAAAAAGGTGAAGTTGAACGAATAAAACAAAAACAATAACATCAGCGCGGAAATAAGTCAAGAATTGATTGCTGAAATCGAGCGATTGCACGAAAATATGCGAATCGCAAAAGTCGGTTGCCGTGCGGCACCTAAGACAGATGGGGCCATTGAAGGCACGCTTGTGATGCGTTGATTATGATTGATGACTTAACACCCACAATGGCGTCAGTAAGCAACGCAGCCTCACCTACCTAAAGACCCTGATGGCCAGAAGAATGAGACAATTGAAACGGAAATTATTATTATAGGCAAGCAAAGGCAGACAGGAACTCATTTCACTGGCGGCGGTAGGGGGGCAAAAGCTAAAAGCGCTTAAGCAAAAATGTTTTTTTTTTGTTAACTGCCGCTACTTTAGAGCGGTTTAACAGCAGATGAAAGGCCAATGCACCTTTTCTCACCGATTGTGCTCACCTTTGTGTCCTTTTTCAATTAGACTAGCTCTAGCAATGCTGGCTTTGAAAGTGAATTACCGGAGAGTTTGCTTTTATTTGCATAAATGACAAAAGCAGAAAAAAGTGCGTGAATATGTTTTCTTTTCATGTTAGCGTTTCATTATATTTTTTCTACACTCTGCACTCATTAGTCGCAACGCATTTCATGTATTTAAATATATTTTTTCTTTTATGAAACTTGCCTTCGCTATATTTCATTTGTTCAAACACTTTTTCTATACTTTCCATTCTTAACTTCGTTTGTTTTGTTTTTTGCATGCAAATGTGCATTTATTTCCTGTTTTACGTAATTTACAACACCAACAAAGCGTGTCGCGCCAGCTAATGTAAATGACAACAAAGTACGCCAAAAAAAAAACAAAAAACAAAAAAATAAAAAAATGCTGTCCACCCACCTTGCAACACCGCCCCACCTGCACCAGCAACCGCAAATACAACTGTTCGCGTGTATGTACGTACATATGTAAGTATGTGTGTATGCGTGTGTTCGTGCACTCACTCTCATCCAACTGACCGATCGCTTGTCTGACTGCCACTTTGGCTCGGGCATTCATAACAGACGCGCTGTCGTTGTCGTTGTCATTGCCTTTATTGCTGTTGCTGTGGCCGCCCGCTATTGTTCTCGTTGTTGTTGTCGCACTCATTTGGCATTCCAAGTTCATGCGCTTCGTAATTATTCAATACGTCGCACGTGAGGCGCATCAACAACAAACAAACCGATGCCAAACCGAAGTTATGGTCGTCGCGAGTCGCGTCGCGTCGCGTAGCGTCTGTGACGCTGCAAGTCGGCCGATGTTGCTCGTCATAGCTAGCGTCTGCGTGTATGTGTGTGTATTGCTGTTGCTGTTGTTTGCTTGCTGTCTGTTGCTATTAGTTGGCAACACTGTCGGCCGCAAAGCGCAACGGGGCGGTGAAATGCTGGCGATTTTTTCCTACATAATTGCTAATATTGTGTTTACACGACGGCTGTTGTTGTTGTTGTTATGTTTGTTTGTCTGCTTGTTGGGCGATATGCGGTGTGTCATTTATAAATGATGATTTGTTTGTTGTTGCAGTATGTTGGTAATGCAATTTATTGGCAATTTGTTTGCATTTTTCATTTAATGACAAATCCGCCACTGACATCACGTTGACTTTAAAAAGACATTCCATCATTGGGAAAACTAAATTTGCTAGATATTCCAAAAATTAAGTGCACAAATTTGCAAAGCGAAGTGAGGAATGCAAGCAAATCAATTTGTTTAATTTCTGTTTAATTTACCAAAAACTTTGTAATACATTGCAGACAGGTTTAAGGGTTAGTAAACTTAGAACTATATAATTTGTATATATACAATAGTAGGGATTTTCTTTGTAAATTTTAGAGCATATTTCTAGCAGAATTATTACAAGAATCTAATTACTATTCTGAGCCAGCTACGAATTTTCAGGACTCTACCAAGTCACTCTACTCCTTTTAGTGGCTGCGGTAGTGTAGAAATTAGATTACTGCTCCTTAGGAACTGCCTTCGATTTTTGTTTCAGACAAACAAAAAAACAAAAAGAAAACCGTTAACTTCGGCTGCATCGAAGCTATAAACTCTTCACAGAAGCTTTTCTTATAGAAAAAAAATATAATAAAAAGATATTTTCTTTGATTTTGATAGGTTAGTTTGAATGCCAGCTACATGCTATAGTGGACCGATCTGGAACAATTTGTTTGGAGATCGTAACGTTGCTTTAGACAATAAAATATGTCAAATTTCGTTAAGATATCTTGTCAAATAAAAAAGGTTTCCATAGAAGGACTTGATTTAAATCTCTCAGTTCGTATGAGAGCTATATCCTATAATAGTCCAATATCAGCGGTTCCGCCAATGAGCAGCTTCCACAGAGAAAAAAAAGAACATGTACAATATTTCAGATCGATATTTCTAAAAGGGAAAGACGAGTCCGCGTGTATATTAGGGTGGAGCGAAATTTTTTTTATTTTTTTTTTGTCTTAGCCTGAGGGTCAAATTTGCAAACTATAAAAAAAAAACTTTTGGAAAAAAATTTTTTTTTTAACATCTAGAGGCGGCTCACTTTTAAAGTAAAGTTTCGAGTTAAGACTTTTTTTGAACAAAAAAATTGTCTAAAAATTTTCTTTTTTATAATTACCCTCAGGCTAAGCAAAAAAAAATGTTTGTTTTTCGCTCCACTCTAGTGTATATAGACAGAAAGTAAGACACCGACTCAGCTCGTTAAGTTGATTATTGATCATTTCCTTCTGGATGTGACAAACTTCGTGGTAAACTTAATACACCTTGATCAGAGTATAAAAAATATCCTAATGAAACTGTCCTTTGACAGATAACTAAAAAGCTGCTTAGACGTAGGCGAACAAAACAAATAAAAGGAGAAAACAGGAACTATATGCCTACCATATATATTTAGCCATTGTATCTTATTATTTATGTGTTTATATTATAATATAAAAATCTCGGGACTATAAAATTTGAATGCAAAATAAATGTAATTAATCGAAATGCAAATAAATTCGCAAAAATAAAGTGTGTTGTATCTGTGTATGTATGTAAAAATAGTTATGCCACAAAGACACATTTGCAAATTTTTATGCACAATTTGTCATGGAATTCCCATGATATAGCGCTTGACATTGATCAGCTAATTCATGCAATTACGTATAAAATGCTAAGCAGGAAAAATTGATACGGACTTACGGCGGAACTGGTCCGGTTAAAGGCACGATTTAACTACGCGTGTACTCTTATTAAAATCTAGAAGTTAAGGCAGCCGCAGTTGATCTCGAGTAGAACAGGTTCATTTCAATGGCAGCGAATAAGTGCCTGCGTTAGTGCTCAAGGAAAGCGCTAGAAAATATTACAAGTATATGCCGTTACAAAAATAATCGATTTTAATAAATTCGTATGATCTCGAGGCTTTATGGTCCAGCTAACCGCTATAAAAAGAAATATAAATATTTTTTAGAAAAGCTCCTAAGAACGACCCTTCGAATGAACGGCACTTTTTAGTGTTGTAGTTTGTCTGTGGTGTAACAGTGGCAGTATTAGTTAATTGTTTTAATATTTATTGCAATATAAATAATTAATGTAAATTTTAAATTTATTATGATTTTTCAACGATTAATATTTTTTGTATACATAATGGTAAAAAAAAATGCATTTGATTCATTTTGTCAATTTGAATTTAGAGCTTTATGTTTTGAATTCTTATACATATATTTAATAAATTTTGAAACCACTTTGATTTTAAGCATCGATAAAATATTGAAAAAAAATCTAAATAATTTTTTTATCTGGCTGCAACGTGGTAATTAATATGCATTTTCTCTGCTGGGTACAAATTTCATTCGTTTATGTATAATATATATGTAAGTACATATGTATGTACAACAGCGTAACACACTTAGTGATGCATTGACAATTGAATTCTGTAATTTTGTATTGTTCGACCACCCATGAACCTGTTAAATGGCATCGTCGTCATCATCATTTCTCACATAATTAAGAACATTACAACAGAGGCATTCTTAATGAAACTACAGAGACGGTATATCAATAACACACACACACACACAGAAAAGTGCTTTTTTTTTATATGAATTACGAATTAGTAAAATAACCTTTGAAAATGCATGTATATACATATGTGTGTGTGTGAGCCAAATGCTGGCGACTGGCAGTTACGTCGGTGTTGGCAAGCAACCGAGTCAATTTAACTCCAACTCCAGCAGAGAGACACATTAAAATGCAATAAAATAAAATTTACAATCTTTGCAGCGAACATCAACATGCACACACATGTTTTCGCGCGTGTGTGTGTGTGTGTGCATATACAGCTCAACATATGTGCGAGTTTATAAAAGTAAGCGGTGTCACATGAGAAATAATATCTGTTCTATGCCAAGAGCCATATCGTTGCTTGTTGCTGTTGTTGTTGTTCTACAATATGTAAAAATGCCAAACGGCCAATTCGGCTGTTGCATAACTGCACTGTGCTGTGTGTGTGTTCGTTGCTGCATTTTCGAAAATAAGTCACTGAAGCACCGACAAAGATTGTATTGAACTGATAAATTCATTACGAAAAAGTTTTCCACAATACGACGACGATGAGGACGACGACGACGACGACAATAAAATGTATTCAATTGAATTGGTATTGGGCGGACTTACTGCAATTGTTGTTGTTGTTGTTGAAACTTTTGTTCAACGCAGAAGTGTTCGATAAATAAATAGTGAAAAGTCCTTTGTGCACGAGGAGGAACACATGAAATACTTTTATGTCAGCAGACGACAAATGTTTGCATATATGTATATGTGTGTGTATGTGTGTGCGTGTGCCTATCGAAAATGTATTGTTATGGTAATCAAATATTAAAGCAATTGAAAATTCGTATTGTTCGTAATGTTATTTTGCCGTCGACTTAGCTGAAGTGCGAGCAAAAAAACATTGAAGCAAATTATTGACTTGAATAATTTAATGGCCGAAGTAATGCAATTGATTGTTGGGAATTATTGGATGAGAAGATAGACATCTTTTTGTGTTTTATTCATTGTTTGACCAAATTTAGTTCACAGTATGTGGTTGCGAGTCTAAGAGTTTCGAATGTCACATGCAAACATAAGTGAAATTTTTATAAATTGTGGTTAGAGTTTAGTATAGCTTGTGGTGATTTTCAGTTAGCATCAAAGAGTGATGGTATCAAAATAACCAACTTAAATTTGGTGTAAAAAGATTTTTTGCTTGATGTTGATGTGTAGATCAGTTTGTTTGACAGCTATATGCTATAGTGATTCGATCTGAACAATATATCCGCAGATTGTAGACTTGCTTCGAAAAATAATTTATGCTAAATTTTGTGGCGATATCTTCTCAAATAAAACACTTTTTTATACAAAAACTTGATTTCGATCGTTCAGTTTGTATGACAGCTATACGCGATAGTGGTCCGATCTAGATAATATTATATATTGAGAGATTGCTGCTTTGCTTTGGGCAATAATTCATGCCAAATTTCGTGAAGCTACCTCACTAAATAAAAAAAAAATTCTTGCAAGGAATTGAGTTTTATCGGTCAGTTTGTATGTCAACTATATACTATAATAGCTCGATATTGGCAGTTTCGACAAATAAGCATATTCTTGAGCAGAAAAGAACGTGTGCAAAATTTCAGATCGATAGCTCAAAATCGAGGAAGTAGTGCGCGTATACAAATGAACAGAAAGACGGACATGGCTAAATCGACTCAGCGCGTCATGCTAATCATTTATGGGGTACATACATGTGCTTTACAGGGTCTCCGACGTTTCCTGCTGGATATGACAAAGTTCGTGGCGAACTTAATGTACTCTGTTCTGCGTATAAAAACTATATGGGTTTCAACTATGCGGTCTGCAGACCTGTGAGGGTGGGTTTTCATCAGCAACCACTGGCGTCTAGAGTTCAACGTTCAGTTCTCCACGAAAAGCTCTGTTTTTTAACAAACGAAAAATAACGAGTTGTCTATCTAGATCTAGGGAATTATAGCAGCGGGAAAGTTAGAATTTCACCAACAACTGAAAAATAGTAGTGGTTGTTGTTACTGGAGTACATTTCTTAGCGAAGAAATTTCTAAGTAACTATGTAAGGTTAGGGCACCCATATCCGATTACACCCTTATTCGAACGCATTTATATGAATAAATGTTCGAAAATGTATAGGTATGCTGCCACAAAGTATAACAACCGTAACACCATATTTATGACACCATTAATTTTCGGCGCTCACCACATATTTTTATGCAAATTTATTTCTCAATGTAATTGCGAATCTGTGCCAACAAAAGTATGATAAAGAGCAAACTTTTTCAAAACTTTTCCCCTAAAAAATTATTGAACGATTTCATGCGGCAAGGAAACCAGCAACAAAGATTGAGTATGCGAGTAAGCTGAACACCGAGTACAATATACAAACATACAGATGAATAGACAAACGCACATATTATGCACAAATAACAAAATCAATATTCTAAGAAAATGCGCACAGAAGGCTATGAAAAGTTGAGGAGTGTAAGGAGATAATGGGAAAGATAAGAACTTCAAACTACCTGAAAAGTAGACACAATTTTTCAAACGAATGATTTTGAAGTGCTTAAATCAATAAAGAATTTATATGCCATATGCGTGTATATATCCTACATATATGTGCATGTGTGTGTTTGATTTAATTTAAATATATTTTCGTACGAAAAACAAAAAACACACGAATACAGTTAGTTAGCCGAACATATGCACATACATAAACAAATTTTACGCCACTATATTCATAACATGCATATATAATATACAGTATGTGTATGTATGTGTGTTTGTGCTGACGCTCACCTTTGCGCCTGCTGCTATGCTATTTACCGGCTGTTCGTTGGGCTGCACCGACCGACACCGACAGGATATTTGCATTTCACACATTTTGTGCAGACTTTACACATCGTACCGGCAAACAGCAATAGCAGCAACAACAAAGCATGTGCAGATTAAAATGAAAATTACTATTTTTGTGTCGTTGTTCTTTTTGTTTTTGGTCTTTCGTCGGAAAATCTGATTTCACCAAACATACACGCATTTCTACTTTGCTCGCACATACATAAGTATGTATGTATGCATGGGTGTGTGTATGTTTGTGTCAGAATGTATTGTAGTTAGCTCATTGATGTTTATGGTTTGCAGACATCAATATGGCTCCTGTTTGGACGCTGAGCGCATAATTAGATGAGCTGTAAAACAGTCTATTGTGGGATTATTGCTTGGCGTTGAAAGCGACGCAAGGACATAATTGTGTATTTAGGTATGGTGGTTTATACCTCTTGACAAGGGTTTAGCAGAGTTGCGTTTCAAAATAAAAAAGTATAACCTCTATAATAACCAACTAGCAACTAGCTATAATACTCTTCATTGGTATTTAATATGGTATAAAAGGGTTTACAAAGATAGGTATCTTAATTTTTATCGCTCAATTTGTATGGCAGCTATATGCTATACTTGTTCGATCTGAACAATATATTCGGAGTTTGTAGTGTTGCCTTGGAAATTAATTTGTGCCAAATTTCTTGGCGATAACATGTCAAATAAAAAACTTTTCCATACAAAGACTTGATTTGATTCGGTCGGTTTGTGAGCAGCTTGCCTCTTGTGGAGCAAACGATATCTGCGAAATTTCAGATCGATATCTCAGGCACTGAAAGAATATACAGACGTATAGACAGTCGAACATGGCTAAATCGACTCAGCATGTCACGCTTATGATTTATATATGCAGTTTATGAGGTCTCCGACATTTCCTTCGGTTTAATATACTCTGTTCAGGGTATAATTAATGACTAACACCTTTAGTTGCGCTGAGTCGACTGCATTTGTTTCGTTTCGGATTTCGTTGAATTGAGAGACATCCAGTTCAACTCATTTACAAGTGAAAGTTGTTTTTTTCATTAACAACTTACTCTTCGTAGTTTTAACCAATTGCTCTTCGCGTTTTCCGGTGCAAAGGTAGGCACAAAACATTATCGAGTTTCTATTTGGGGCAATTGGTTGGCATTGGCGCTTTTAAAAATCTACTACTTAATCGTAAAGCCCGTCAGTGTTGAAACACAAGCCGATTTGTGCGATGTCATCATAAAATTTTAGTTACGAAGGAGAATCCATAAGTCGGGAATTCTTTCATTGATTGTACCGCTCTTATTGGAGCACCTTACATTGATATTATTTTGTAAAACCAAAATAGCGCAAAGAGTTGTTTTTAAAAATGTGCAAAGCGAAAATTTTTACAATCGCTGCGCCTTCAGTGCAGCAATTGCTGGTAAAACACATCTTTAATTTAACAGCTTAGGAATTTCTTAAAGCGTCTGGGAAAAACACTACGAAATACCGCTCATTTGTGAAAATTTCTCGAACACTCATTTTCACTCAACCAAAAATTTCAAATGTTGCATGGTGTGTACGCAATCAGAACGAAAAAATGCGCAACAAATCAGCAACATTGTAGAAATGTTGTAGCCAACATTGTTGACTGCCTGCCTTGCTGTCCGCCTGGTGGCTGGCCTACCGCCCTCGCGACCCAGCTCGTTACTGGCGCTGGTTTGTCAGCGCGTTTATGCGCATATTTACTGTGTTAACATAAATTCCTGCTGCTTTTTTGTGTTTTTTTTTTATTAAAGTGTTGCCCCAAACGAATGGCAATGCAAAATTTACAACTTCAACCAACCAAATACGCGACCAAACGAAGCGTTTTTATTTTAAAAGAGCGAAGAATTTAACTGCCGCCACATACACAGGAGATTTGCAGTGGCTGGCAGAATGTGCTGTGAGAGGAGGAAGAGGCGTGTGTGGCGTTGGCGGCGGAGTAGACGGTGGGGAGCGCTTTGCGCGAGCGCTGTGCTGAGTCAGCAGTATTACTCCAAAGCGATTGGCAGCAAGTGACTCCAAATGCCAACAAAAACAATGGCAAATGCGACTGTTGCCAATGCACAGGCAGGCAGCACACATACATACACGCATATACTCAAATTGGTAGGTAGTGCATGAAAGCGAATTGTGTATGAAAGATGAGGAGCAAGGACGAATGCGAATTGGATGAGGTCGGTTGTGTGTGTGGCGGTGTTGGCCGATAAGAGTGAATTCCATGTGGCAGCAATGGCACATACATTTTTTATGAAGCCGCAGTGGAGCGAAAGTGGTAAAGCAGGAGCGCCACAACCAACTTAAGGAGCACACAAAAGCGAAGTTGAAGTTGCATGTGAATGAGTAAGTAGTGTACACACACACACACACACACACCGACACTTATTTACAGCTTTAAAATATGTACATAATATAAATTTATTTCGAGTGTAGGTAAACGTGTTGGGAAGCTCTGCAACTTAACCCTTTGATGACTTTAATGTGCATAAGGATCCTTTCCGGGAAGGCGCTTAAGCGTTGCCCGAAAATAAATGAAGCAATAAGACGGCACGAAAGGTAGAAATATTGAAATGCAATTTAAGCGCGAACGGAAACAAAAACATATTGAAATTTGAAAGAGCGAAAGCAAGTGAGCAAAGGAAATTTGCAAAAACTCCGCGCATTGCCGTTAATTATGGAGATTATTGTTGATTCTTGCTGCTATTGGCCAAAAGGCAACCAAGGCCGCCAGCTCATATGCAAAGGTATGCCAAAACTAGGTTCGGTCGTTCTGTAATTCGAAGAATATGCAGGCATTTTTACATTTGTATATTTGTTGGCATGTCAATTGGCAGAACGAATTGGCAAATCGTAGCCTTCATGCTTTAATTCTTAACTTTAGTTACACAGCTTACTTGGAGCGCAGTAGTTTTGTTAAGAATGAAAAAACATACTTGAATTCGAAAGGGAATTTTTAGATAATTTGGTTTCAAAAAGGTCTAGCCTACGTAACCGGAAAGGACCGGGTTTTTAATACGGACAAGGACTGCAAACACGGAAGCATTCCGCTAAATGACTTCCGTGATGTTTTGTTACGCTATAATACAACAACACATCTCCAGACTTCAAGGCTGCCCTGAATCTATGGAAAACTGTTCGACTTCATAGAAATTTGTTCAAATAAATAAGAGGAAATTAAGGTCTAGCGATTAAAACTTTTGAGAGAACTAGAACAATTTCGTGTTGAAGGTAACGACCTCCAGGTTATAGAAATTTTGAAATATTTGGATAAACCTTAAAATTTATAAAACTTACAATTGTAAGAACTTCCAAGATATTTTAATATAGACGAAGTTTTCACTAGCCAAACGTCGTTTTTAGGTATATTCTTTTAACGAAAGGTGATGAAACTTCGTGCCTATTTGGGGGTTGGAAAGTAAGGCTTAACATAAACATATTTTTTAGGTTTTCGAAGGATAAATTTTAAATTTAAAAAATCACAATTTTTATGAATCTACGAATTTGTTCCTTTGCGCATTATTGCAAATATAGGAACCATGTATGTATGTAAATAAAGAACTGGACCCTACAAAATGAAGTAATGATTTATACCAGGATCAAAACAGCTTTTGCTGTATTAACATCGAACTCGTCAGTATTTCTTTTAATATGTCACCTCTATGACGGTATTTACGACTTCTAATAACCGTACAGCCTCTAAGCGTTTCAACTACAATCGTCGAACAACTAAGAGTCCCACCAATTTGTGTGTCAATTTGGAATTCTATACACAAACGTTAAAACAATCGCCCCAAAGGCATAATATCAGGAAAAAAGAATTGCTGTGCTATCAATTGATTAATTTTTTAATCAGACATACGTTTTCCCCATGCACCAAATGAATTCTTGAGATAGCAAACTGCTCACTCTAAATTCACTAGCATTTGCCTCTCCTTAATAGTTGCCACCGCAGACTTGTGTAAGAAACTTTCAACTTATATACTCGTGCACAGTCGGCAGACGACGAACCATAGTTCACATGCTGTAAGTGCTGTGAGAGTACTATGACAGTCAGACGTGGGGGAGGAAGTCTATTTCACTTCTGCTAAAGTACTTGTCAGTTGTGCCGCCTGCTCGCCTCTTGTCTGCCTGCCAGCCTTCTATGAGTTTTACACTCGGCACACTCTCTATTCATATGTTAATTTGCCTGTCGCCAAACTACTATACGCTACTCCACCATCAAGTCGACTCCATTTTTGGGTGGCATTGTTTGTCTCTGGCCGTTGAACACGAGAATGCTTTTTGGCATTGCTTGGCGGCTGAATGCTGGCAAGCGCGCTTCACCGCTCCACACTGCCGCCGTCAATGGAAGGTGTGGCGCCGTATAGTGGCACTTTCTTTCAACGCTGGGGTTGAGACGATATGCCAACGCTGCTCGCTCATATTCATATTCAAATGCTGCTAAGTAATTTTCTCTAATGAGATATTAAGTAGATAGCTGCGAAAATAGTTATTAGCTTTTTAGTCTTCCGAGAATGGAGGATTTGGAGGTGTAGTGTGTTGCGGCATGGTATACAAAAGTTTATGTGATAAAGTGGTGGCCCAGCATTTGGTGTTTAGGAGAATAGTCGCAATCGTATATCTGATTATGTTTAGTGCGGTAATATTCGGCGCGTCGGAGCTGGAAATGTAGACTGGCGAGTGTCTGTGCCTACTTTTGGAGTTCTTAAGTGTAATCTAAAGATTTGTATTTATATAACGTTTTGCGCGCATTAAATCTTGAATTATTAGTGCTTTGGAATTCATTTTTCACTATTTTGTTCCAGCAGCTTTGAATTATAATACTAACCACATTGCAACATTGCTAATATGATTGAGATCTTACGACTGAGAAAGGTGTCGCCTAAGAACGATATAATTATTCTGAATTCGTTTTTTGCTATTTTTTTTCAATATTCAATAATTTATAATATTTTAACATAGTAGGTAAACAATTTACTTTTAAATCCAAGAAGTCCTGAAGTGTACGGTATGTTCTTGTTCGGCATTCTGAGGGTTATTGTTGTAATCTTGATAATTTCTATCTATATTTTTTTTATTTATAAAAGTATGCATTTGCGCTGACATTTCATTAAAATATAAGGTTGTCAAATATCCCTTCCGCTTTTTTGTCTTTTGAATTTCGCGGCTATGTACAAAGCGCTACAGAGCTCGTATCTGGCAACACTATATATAATTTGAAAGGCCTTGACATAACCTACAAAACAACGCTATGCATGATTAGTTTGGATATTGCGTTCAACAGTTATAGACGTGTAAACATGGAGTTCACTAACGCCGAAATTCGCGCTATTTTAAAGTTTTCCTTCGTTAAAGGCAAATCGGCTAGAGAAACGTTTCGTGAGATTAATGGGGTTTTGGGGGATGGTACTCTATCACTTCGAACCGCGGAGGAATGGTTTCGACGATTCAGAGCCGGTGAAAACGACACCATGGATAAGCCAGCCGGCGGAAGACCTGTGACGACAAATACCGATCAAATCATGGAATACATCGAGTTAGACCGGCATATGGCATCTCGTGACATCGCCCAGGAGATGGGAGTTAGTCACCAAACCATTTTGAACCATCTGCACAAGGCTGGACACAAAAAAAGTTTGATGTTTGGGTGCCGCATAATTTGGCGCAAAAAGACCTTCTGGACCAAATCAACGCCTGCGATATACTGCTGAAACGGAATGAACTCGTCCCATTCTTGAAGCGGATGGTGACTGGCGACGAAAAATGGATCACATACGACAATATCAAGCGAAAACGGTCGTGGTCGAAGGCCGGTGAATCGTCCCAAACAGTGGCCAAGCCGGGATTGACGGCCAGGAAGGGTTTGCTATGTGTTTGGTGGGATTGGAAGGGAATCATCCACTATGAGCTGCTCCCATATGGCCAGACGCTTAATTCTACCATCTACTGCGATCAAGTGGACCGCTTGAAGCAGGCGATCGACCAGAAGCGTCCAGAATTGGCCAACAGGAAGGGTGTAGTGTTCCACCAGGACAACGCCAGACCACACACTTCGTTGATGACTCGTCAGAAGCTACGGGAGCTCGGATGGGAGGTTTTATCGCATCCACCATATAGCCCGGACGTAGCGCCAAGTGATTACCACCTGTTCCTGTCCATGGCGAATGCCCTTGGTGGTGTGAAGTTGAACTCAAAAGAGGCTTGTGAAAAGTGGCTGTCCGAATTCTTCGCAAATAAGGAGGGGGGCTTCTACGAGGAAGGTATTATGAAGTTGCCGTCTAGATGGAAACAGATCATCGAACAGAACGGCGCATATTTTAACTAAATCCGATCACTGTAACACTTTTTATAAAGCATTGAATGGAAGGGAGATATTTGACAACCTTATATAATAAAGCAGTAGAAATAATTAAGCGTAAATTATGAATTTAGTGCATTAGGAGTTAAAAATTCCAAATTCAAATAGGTACTCAACAATCCATCAGTCGATATTATTGGAATAGTCTTATTCATAATTTCTTTTAAAACTTTTTTATATATTAAAAAAATTTTTTTTTTTTCAATAGCAGGCTGCATCTGCTCTCCGCCTTACTTGAGATAAATCAACGCCGATTTTAATATTACGGAGAAACGTGTAATAAAACATTAAATTGAAAATCAAAGGATCAACCGGTAACTAAGGACGGAGTTCAGCGGCAACTGACAACGTCATAAACGTACAAATACACACATACATACAAAATGTGTGGGAAAAGTTAGACACCATGTGCAGCATGGACGCTTCAACTTCTAACAAGTAAATGTGTTTTTTGAACTACTTAATTGTTTGAATCTTTTCGTGTCGTGCAGTGAAATCCTTTTATCATAAAAAAATCACAGCGGCAATAAAGATTTTATTAAATGTTTTTCCTGAAATTTTTTTAATCTAATTTAAATTGTATACTTTCAGATTGTTGATATTTTAAATGGATTTTAAATTGAATTTACAATCATTGAGAATTCCGGTGGCGGCGCATACAGACGCGGGGCCCGCGTGAGTAAGGGCGAAAGCGAAGTTGCCGTTGGGTTGTTCATTTGCGCTGTGTGTGTGTGTGTGAGTCTGGATGCGACGCGGTCGAGTCGCGAGCGAAAACAAATATATGCAGAGAAGAATATGGTTAATAAAATAAGGCGCATAAAAAATAAAAATACAAAATTTAAAAGGGAGCGCGAAGAGTAGAGCAGATGAGAAAGTAATAAAAAGAAATAAAGGCAAAAATAAAATATGAAAAATTAAATAACATAAAAATAACACGAAAGCTAATAGGAGCAAGCAAAAGCGAAATAAAAAAAAGAACGACAGACGAAAGCCATAAAGTGGCGAATATGGCAACAATGATTGTGTTTTGTGCCTGCCACAAGTAGTGGAGCTAGAAAGCGCATAAATGACCCAACGGGAATATTATTGGTTTGTGGCATATTAAAAAAAAAATATCAAAATTTAGACGCATAAAAAGTTTAGTGTCCTTTTGGCATTGATAGCATGAGGCCAAATTACGTAGTATCTGCCAAACCGACTTTAAGGCACTTGAGTTTATATAAGCGCATAGAGATCTCATCTCCACAATAGCGTACAGCGGACTCCTGGAATTCAGCAGAGCTGTTTGAGCTCTCTGAGTAAGTGTGATTGAGGTGAGAGCATACTAAACTCTAGGTCGCAGTGCAAGCCTTAATAATTTTCTATTATATTCTACACCAAATTGGCAATAAGTTATTGCAATCAATTTCGCTTTGATGAGATAAATAAAATTAACAATTATGTGAATGCCACAAATTTATTAGACTAATTTTTTTAAGTCTTAAAAAAAATATTCTTTCGAAAATTTGCAAAAATAGAAACTTTCCAAGATTTTTTGTTTACCTGCCGCTTTTCCAAGCCTTACCATTTCCTATCGAGCATAATTTAATGCTGCTACTGTTATTGCTGAGTCTGTTTTGATTGTAAGTAGCTTGCTTTACTTGCTGCTCGTTTGGTAATGTAGCAACAAACAATTTTTTTATTACCTTTAATATGCTTGTTGCTGCCACATACGAAGGAGTCTATACAGGCATTCTCTCGTGTGCGATGCTGCATAGACGCCTCTTTGCAACATTGTGTGTCTGCGTGTTGCTACATTTTGTGTTGGAGTTCATGGCCGTTTAGTGGCAGCGCCAACCAGAGCTGCAACCAAGAAGGAGAGCTCCAACATGTTGCCGGAATATTACCTATGTACGTACAACAAGTTGATATAGTACGTGTGTGCGGTGCATGTTGCAGGTTGCCCAACAAGTTTGTGCAAATATGTTGCACATGTAATAACAAAACAATAACAAATGTTGCATGTGCAACATAAAAAGCGAGAACGAAGTGCATAAGTAAGAAATAAGGAAGCAATCAGTCGCCTGCGATAACCAGGAAAGCAGGCGAGCACTAGAAATCTACAGCGAAAGAAACGGAAGATATGAGATTGCAATATTGATTTGCATTTCTCTTGGCTGCATTGTTTTTACACGGCGCTCGAAGAATGTAAGAAAACGTGCAAGTACGATTTCGTTAAGGTGAAAGGGGGATTGCGCTTTCTTGCTTGAAGCAGTGCTGCATGGGTAACTGCTAAACGGTGGGTAGACATCGTCAGACATTTGTGTGATGTGTGGAAATCGCACGAAAGTAATCAATGAAACTAGCGTCTCATTCGTGTGCGGTTGCCGTGTGTCAATGAAGAACGGTGAGTGCACCGCAGACTGTAATCGCAACGAAAGAGGCAAGAATCAGCTTTTACATAACAATGAGCAACAGCCACGGTTGAAATTACCATAAATTGCAATGCAGTTGCAGCTTAGAGCTCCAGTGGCTGAAATCGCGCGACTGTTGAACAGAGAAAATCGCCTACAAGGCAGCTTACCAGCAGCAGCAACAAGAAAAGTTAAACCCATTTCAGAAGAAACAAAAATCGCGAAGAAAATAATCACAACAAATCGCGTGAATGCCAAGTGTTGACGAGTGGGAGTGTGCGACGGCGGCGGACAATGGAGCAACGCGGCAGTGGAGTTAAATGTTTGGCTGGTTGCCGCCACTTGTCGTGCAATCGTACCATGCACATGTGCTCGTGCACTTACGCGAGTACTTCCACAACGAGTGCTTTATGTGGCCAACAATCGCACGCTTGTTCGTATGTGTGTTCGCGTGTATTTACTGTTGATCGCGCGCTGTTTTCATAGTGGCTCGGTGCGCTCACTTGTTTGCCGAGCGACGTTATCTTGTTTTTTTCATATTTTATTTTTATGTTCGTTTTATTGTGGCAGGTCAGTTCAGTCATTAAATAACAGCCAGCGCAGGGAACTTGAGGTAGTGGATGGAAAACGAAAAAAACAACAACAACAACAACCGATGACAGCAGTAAAAAAAAGCAAGAAACAGAAAACGAAAACAATTTGCAGAGTTGGCGACAGCTCCGGCAACGACAAGAGCGGCAAAAATAAATTAGAAACACACACCAGCACAAAAATAGCAAAATCAGAAATAAATAAATAAAAGTAAGAATTGAAATGGAGAACAAAAATGCAAACAAAAAGAAATAAATGGAAAATTAAATGAAATAATACGCGAAAGCAATCAAGAGGATACGAACAGGAGAGCAGTGAGTGGGGGCAGCAGCAGCAATCGCGCAATTTATGATGGAATTGAATGCAAGCGCTGATGGTCGCTCATTGGGACACAGCAAATGCAAGAATAGATTATGAAGACAGATAATGTACCTACAACGGCATGGCGCAAAAAAAAAAAAACAAAAAAAAAAAACGATGAAAAAACAGCGAGATTCCTAGTTGCTTAGTGGCTATGCAAACTGTGTGAAGGCTGACGCTGACACACTGGTGGTTGTACTTTTTTTGTGGCACAGTAATATGGTGAGCGCGATGGTGCCGCAGATGATGTACTGCTAACTGCTTTTATTATAAATCTGTGTGTATGTGTGTGTGTACGGTAGAATGAAGCTGAACAGCAGAGTAACATCTTCGATAATACTTGAACGCGGTGACGACTTTAAGTGATGTAATATTGTGGTGGCACTCATTTTGTGAGTAAATATGAGACATAAAAAGAAAGCATGACGCTTCGTCTGGTGACCCAGAAATATAAATATTATATAAACTGGTAAGGAGAACATTATTTTTGGTATTAATATAAGTACTTTTTCCCGAAAGTTCATACAAGTTGTTTTGGAGTTATCAAGCTTTAGAGAGTGGCGAATCGAACAAACAGCTGGAATAATCGCATATACTAATCGAAACGAATAAAGATAGGACTTTTACATGTATATTTTTTATATAAGAGAGCAGAGCTCAAATATAGCGAGCAAAGAAGTGGCGAATCGAACACGTCTTTGAATGCAAACTGTTTCACAAGTAAGCTGAATAGATAGAGAACCTTTAAGTGCAAATTCGCATGATACACGAGCGGACAAACCTTTGGGGTTTTGAGGAAATTTCTGAAATCATAATGAGTATTATTTTGAGAAGAAAAACGTATGAAGATCATTGAAAGCATATAGCATTAGTACTTATAGCCACAGCGAAACATGGAATACTCGGTTAATTTTCTATGACAACGGGTGGTTATTCTACATAAATTCTATATAAACAGTTGTATACTACTTACTAAGTTAAGCTTGTGGTCTGATGGTTTAGAAATGGAAAGCCAAAACGGGACTATATATTGATAATAACGTTGTGCAATCTATTAAATGTCTAACAAGCCTCATGGATCATAAGCACCTACCCCACTGCTCGAAAAATATTGAGAATTGCTAATATGTGGAGTATATACTCGGTACGTTTTATAACTTGCCTTATTGCACTTACTACATCGTAATCGCCTGATATCTCTCTCAGTTATGTTGGTACACACTCACGGGTAAAAAGTTCAAAAAAGTAAATACACACGCACACATTTAAGTAGACTCATTGTCTGGCGGTATTTACACATGAGCGTTTGAAATAAGGATGGAACAACAATGACACAACACAATAATATGATTTTGATGATGATGATAAAGTGCCAACAGCAGCTGATCACAACACAAAAGCAAAAAACAGTTTACAACAAACGGAGCAAAAAAGTGCAAATAACTAAAATTAGCACAACGGTAAATAGACAGAACAAGCAGCGTCATAAGTTAAGTGGTCGTAGCAGTTAAGTAGCGATTATAATAAAAGCGGCCAAATTAGAAAAAAAACTACAAAAAATACTAATAAATTGAAGAAATAAATAGAGGCGAAGATTTCTTAATTTCGTGTCTTCTCGCTGAACACAGGTAGCAGGCAATAATATAGGAGTTGTTTGCAAAATAAAAGCGATCAAAAGACAAATATATCTCAATTATTGCTCCTCGTATATGTAGGAACATACATATATGTACTCGTACATAGTATGTATGTACATATATGGTGCTAATATAGTAATATACTTGTATCTATCAGCTTTATGCTGGTTTTGAAGGTGGCTCTCAACTGAAGGCAAATTGTATATTTTGGGTATTTGTATACCCTGAACAGGGTATATTAAGTTTGTCACGATGTATGCAACACCCAAAAGAAAATGTCAGAGAGCCTAAAAATTATATATGTATGTAAATATATAAATGATCAGCGTGTCAAGCTGAGTCGATTTAGCTATGTCCGTCTGTCTGTTCGTCTGTCTGTATACATACGAACTAGTCGCTCAGTTTTGTACATATTCAGCTGATATTTTGTTCACATCCTTTTCTCACGAAGAACTTCTACTGCCGTAGAAGCTGGCGGATTAAATAACGTTCTTTTAAGACATATTTTGTATTTGTGAAGGGAATTATGGCTTCGGTGCAACTGAAGTTAACGTTTTTTCTTGTTTTAATATTAAAAAGTAAAAATAAATGGGGGTCCGCAGTACAGCAGTAATATCGAAAATTTCCATTTTTTTTTTTGCTTCTACAAGTGTAAACTTACTAAGTAATTACTAAATGACTAACTGGATAGACTAAAACATTGTCTTTAAGTTGTATTTATGTATGTATAAAAAATTTACTCAGTTATTGCATATTATTTAATACCACAGCACGCTTTAAACACATCGTTAAGTTATTCAAACTATCACATATGTATGTATATGCCTTGCAAAAAGTAAATAAAAAAAAAATTCAATATTTAATGGCGGAAAGAACATAAAAGTGCAAAAAAAAAATTATATTAATATTACTCAAGTTGTAAAATTAATTTCACACCATTTAAAAAGCAATTAAATTTGACACGAACCGATACCGGAGATGGTCAGGCAGCAGACCGCAACAAAACCACTGAAAAATAGCCATCAACTCAAAATATTATTAAATGCATAGATATATGCACACACAACACGGCAGGAATACCCCACACGAATACCGGAACCAATGGGCGTAGAGAAATAATAAAAAATACAGCAATGCATTTAAACATACAGACAAATATCTGCAGAAGTACGAGAATATATCGGTATATAGGTATATTGATGGCAATGCATTGCGACACAAGAACAGACAGGACAGGAGGCAGACAGACAGACAGACGAACAGACGAACCGAAACCTAGTCGCACAGCAGATGTTCGGCTAGTCAGGCGCAAGTTGAATGCATGTCAGACAACATGATTGTCAATTCATAAACCAAAAAGGAATACTCGCACATTTTACACAGACAGTAAGTCGAAAAAGTACGAAAATTACTATAACTGTCAATCGTATGAAAATTTGTTTACACTTGAGTTGTTTTCACGTTTATTATACCTATGTGGACGGACGTAAGAGAAGAAATAAGAAATTTAAAGTAGCACTCGGATGTGGGTCAGAGATGCCCAAATACAATTGGATAGTCGCAGTTGCATGCATGCTAACATATTTATAAATACATGTATATGCATGCTTGTGGCAAGCCGACAAAATTGTATTTCGTCACACTTAAATGTACAGTGAAGATTAAATTATTAAGATCGAAAATCGGATTATGAAAGGAAAGTTGATAGTCCATAGTCGATTGGTTTGCAAAGCGAAGAGTAGGTACTTTTGTATCTGTGAAATAAAATAACATACGTATGTAGATATTTGAAAAATACTGAGTAAATTTTGAGTGTTTGGTATGCAAATATATAGGTATATATACATATACATGAGGGTGCAGCGAAAAAAAATTTTTTTTTTCTTAACCTGAGGGTAAAATCTGTGGATTACAAAAAAGAAAATTTTTTGACAAAAAAAATTTTTTTTTAACATCTAGAGGCGGCGAGTTAAAACTTTTTTGGACAAGAAAAAATTATTTTTGGTTGAAACTCTTTACATTTATATAAAAATTACCGCATGTGACGGTTTTCGACTCAAAATTTATTTTAACGCTTAAGGAAAGCATGTTGTCGCTTAAGACTTTTTTTTAAACTCAATAATGACCACAAAAAAATTTTTTAAGTTGATAAATTTTAATTGGATTGAAAGCGGACTCTCCACAGCTTCTAGAACACTTATCGAAAAATTTTTACGAAATAAAGATTTTAACTCGAACATTTACATTAAAAGTGAGCCGCCTCTAGATGTTAAAAAATTTTTTTTTGTCCAAATTTTTTTTTAATATGTACAGACCCTTCACTTTTACCATTAGGCTAAGCAAAAAAAAAATTTTTTTTTCGCTCCACCCTAATATACATATATTTATCTATTTATTTAAATAATAAATTAATTAATACCCTAAGCAGTGTGTCACGATGGAGGTTTCGGCGAGCCTATAAAGAAAATAATGTAATGCTCATTTGTCAGAACTCCCAATATCGGACCACTCTAGCATATAGCTACCACACAAACTGACTGATGAAAATCATTTTTATATAAATTATATATCTTATGGAAATAAATTTTAAAAAACCATCTGTAAATAATTCCTTTTAGATTCACAAGCTATGCATAGATCGCTAGAAACAACAGAAAGATTTGGAAACTACTTTTTTGAATGCATAGCAAACGCATACGTATGGCTACGTTTTCATTTCACCGATACACCCTCAACCCCTTGACGTCATTTAGACGTTTTTAGAAACTACATTGTTATTAACTGAAACTTTAGCAAGTATTATAGAAAATAAACTTCAAAGACGAGATTAAGCGCCATCATATTAGCACAAGAAGCTATAAAAAATTCAATTTTCATTCGAATAAAAGCTGGTGCTCAAAGTAAATTGAACTTAAATTCCTTGCAGGTATATGTAACTGGTCAAAGATCAAATAGAATCACACAATCGAAATTGAAATTGACAGGCTAATGTATTTTCCAAGCACACAACAATTAAATCAAACACACCAACACACCTTGCCAAACAGTGCGGGCAATACGACGACAACTTGCGCAACCACAGACATCTTAAATGCTAGATACTTTTGCAATTTGTTGTTGTAGTTTTCGCAATAATTCCATATACATATCTTATTACATTTTTCATTTATTTGCCACGCACATTCCATGCCGGTTAACCGAAGCGTTTGTCTATTTAGCCGTGGCATTCTACAGGCCACAGACATATATGTACTTGCTTTGGAGCTTGGATGGGCCAAATGAATTTCTAAACTGTCCCACAACCACCTTTGTCATCCCATTAAAAGTCACACACACTGTACATAAAATACAATTTCATCAAACACCGAAGGCAAATGTTTTATTGGCTGTGTTGTTGTTTTTGCTATTACTGTTGCTGTTGCTTCTGCTGCCCAGCAACCAAAGTAAATCAACTGCAAGGCATTGCTACGATTTCAATTCATTCATTGGTTGCAACAATTCTACTTTTATTTTAGCAATGCTGGCGAACGTTTCAAATCAACCCCAACAACAACAACAGCAACAGCAACAACAAATGGAGGCAGGAATTCAGCATGTCATGCTGCCACTCCACAGAAATACGTGTTGCCCTGCACCGAGTTCACTATTATTCGCTCGCTAGTAACTAGTTTATAGCAGTGCTGGCGAATAATTGTGTGTGTGTGTGTGTTTGTTGTAAGTTGTGAAGTGAGAAATTGTCCCAAGTCTCAAGTCAGTACGTGACTAGGAACATTATTGTTTGCTTATCTCACTTAATTGCTGCTGGCTACACTTAATAATATGGTTCAAATCGAAATAAGTAGAACGATAGGCAAACGCACCTAGCACACACAAACATATATACAGACATACATACTTTTATATATACGTATAGGGTATATAGACACTGGTCTGCAGAGCCGAAGTGGCAATTGTGCTAGAAGGAGTGAGCGTGAGAGTGTAAAATGATAGCGCTACGCGCCGTAGCACGGCATAGCATAGCATAGCAATTCACATATTTTCGAAAGAATTCCTATCCACTTTCAGCCATCAAGCAAATGGAACTGCTTTGTGCCTCATCATCTATTACATTATCGTCGTCTTTACTCTTCCAGATAGCTACACAAATACACATGTACATGTGACAGAACTACTCACATAACTACTCACATAAGCAGCCAACAGCTGAGAATTACAATGTGGCACTTTCTGATATTTAAATTGCCCCCGAGCATGCTTTTGCTTTCTGTGGTTAATCTGATTATTTTAATTTGGTCTGTGGCACCATTTCTCTTCATTTCCATTCCATTGAGTTTGCTGTTAACTCCTTATTGCCTAGAAGTGTTGCAGTTAGAGTGAGAAAGACAGCAAATATTTCAAGGACATTGGAAGGCATAGAAGACATTTAGACCTATGCTGCCCAAAAAAAGGCTTCAAAATATTAAATAAAGTCTAGATGTTCAGCTTTTTCAACAGCTTATTGCAAGGAGAGCAGTAAAATTGTACCGCCAGAGTAACGAGTCCTTGCAGATGTGAGCATTTCTCATCTGGAGTTAGGAGTTTTGTATTTCAACTGTTATTAAGTCGTAGTGTCAATTTTTTTGACTAGATTGTGCGGTGTAACGCTGAAAAGTGGTTGTAGATCACGGATTAGTCTCTCTTTTCAACGCTGTCAGTCGGATTTTTGTCTGACCTACTTCCAGACTAGATGTCTTATGAATTTGGAAACAAAACTCTCATTATTGTCAAGATAATTTAACTTTCTTATTACAGAAATTACCTCTAGATAGCGTTATAAACTGTGCTTTTTTGTTGGTCAAAGATCTTTTACGAAAAAGTAAATTCATTTTAAAGTTCATAGTTTAAGAGATAATTTCTTGCTGTAGGAATGGGATTCATAAGATTCTGAGGCGGAGAACTTCCAATTACAATACTTAGAACCATAAGTAGATTTATAGATAAACTGTTAGGTTGGGTTAGGTCCTAGGGTTGATCTCACTTAGACAGCTGTGAACGTTGGTCCTTTATTTTACCCAAAAACTCCTGAAATTGGATTACTAGATTTTCATAGATCGCCGAATAAACTGTACTTGGTAAAAATGTACAACGAAAGTTGAGTTGTTTAAATTAAAACGATTCAAATATATATGGCTTCCGAAAAGTGTAAGTACTACTATCTTAGTGCTCATTGGACTGTGAAAAAAACACAGACTTCGGATAGATAAATACCGTGCAACGACTTCTTTTTTGATCGTACTTGTCCAAAGTACAAGGATTGAGGTTATGATTGAAGGTAGTGCGAGTATTCAAGCTTCTCTCAGATAATTTCAAACAAGCCTATGATTCATAAAAATGAGATTTTCCTTCACATTTTTTTGCTTTTTAATGTGTCTACGCACACCAAATCATTTTACGCTGACATGCGTTGTGACTATCCATACATATAGTACATATACATACATATGTATATTCAGTTAAAGAATATGTTTTTTATATGATACACAATAGCATTCGTTCTAGTTGCGCTCCCCTCTTCGCACTCACTCGTTTCAATCAAAAGCATGCATTTAGCCGTTCGTCCTTCTCTTGTCGATGTCATCAATCTTCTTAGCTAATTGTTTACACGCCGCATGTGTTCCAGCAGTGTGACCAACCAACCAGCAAACGGACGAACAGACAGACCAAATGATCGTCGAACTACTCAGGCATGATTGCATTCACGATTTTCACCGTAAGTAATTGTACATATGTGTATATTTTTGGCGTTACCCCCTGCATGCAGTCAATAATGTATGAATGTATCTATGCCTTGCAATAACAACAACAATGAGTTTGCATCTCACATTTCTTTGCTTATTGCTTTCTGCCTCATCACAAGTTATTAACAACAGAATTCGGTTTCCTGTGACGGCAGCGAGTTCTTATACGGATGCTGGCATATTTCAATTGCATACATGTACCTATGTATATACGCTAAGTATGTGTGTGTAGGCGTGTCCTAATGATACATTTTATGTCGATCTGTCCGCATGTTGATTTTTTCTTTGTCATTTATTATTGTTAATGTTGTTATGTTTGCCTTTTTCAATTTCTCCGTTTTGTATTTCTGCTGTTTGTACGTAAATATACAATTAAGGTATGTACATATGTATGAGTGTAGTCTATGTAGGTTGCATTGGTTTTCTGATTCAACTTGCTGTTCTTGCAACATTCTCTACAATTCCACAATTTTTCGTGGTTGTCATGTTTCAATTTTCTTTCTTCTGTCAATTGTCATGCTAGATCCCACGAGTGTATGCGCATATGTGTGTATTTATGTTTTGTCCGTCAGCTGTTCGATAGCGTCATTTTTTGCGTTTGTCAAATTGAAGTTCATTGTATTTTTTCCTGGAAGTTTCAGTTTGCTATTTCCGTTATTCGAGTCTGACCGCAAAAATTGGAGGCGTTGTGAAAGGAAAAGTGGGCAGTACAGAACGAATTGCCTTCGCTGAAGCTACAACTGTCAGTCAAGCAATTAGAGTAGCCTTGAAGTGGGAAGAATGGTAAATTTACGCCATAAACTCGAATTCAAGGTTTTGTGTTTATAATAAACTGTCAAGTGTTAACATTTGAATATGTTAGAAACTCAGAGTTTAGTCAGAGAATGTTAATAAATTTATTAAACATTATTATCTGGTTTAGTTTAACTTTTTTTTTTTATTACAGTAGTGTGATCGAAAACTCCAATATTTTCCAATCATGGCACTAAATTTTGTTGTTTCTCTATAAACCTCAAAGAGTAAAAACTCTAGTTTATGGCAGTTAGGGAGTTTTCTGTAATATATTAGCTGTGTTTATACTTAGGTCGTATTTGAATTCGAAAATTTAATTGCTGACAATTTGTTTCTTAAACTCAAAATAAACTCGAGTTTATGGTATTTAGTGAGTTTTCCATAAATTTTCAGGCATTTTATACTGAGATGGGTTTCAAATATTTTCATTCAAAATCGTTTTAAACAGTAAAATTATTAGTAAACTCGAGTTTATAGCACATAATGAATTTAATATAATTTTTTATGTCTGTTTGTGTATTAGTTTCGAAAATTTATTTGCTACAAATTTCTTTCTTAAACTCAAGATTAACATGAGTTTATGGTATTTAGTGAGTTTTCTATACATTTTTAGGCATTTTATACTGAAGTTGGTTTCAAATACTTTGTTTACCGAAAATTTTTTTAAGCAGCAAAATTAATAGTAAACTCGAGTTTATAGCACATAATGAGTTTAATATAATTTTTAGGTATGTTTGTGTATTGGTTTGAAGTATTTGATTGCTGAAATTTCTTTCTTAAACTCCAATTAAACTCGAGTTTATAGAATTTAATGTGTTCTCTATAATTTTTTTTTAAATTTTTTCAAATATATCTCAATTGAAACAATAATTCTTCCATACTACCATTCCACTACCTAATGTCTTAAACAAACATAAGGTTCAAATTGAGTTCAAATGTTGCATACATACATTCTCACAGCTATATTTCATATATGTGTATATCCATATTTTATTTGTTTGGAAGTTGCATTTTCAATATTTGCTACATTACTTCAAGGCGCGGTGGTCTGTCTGTCGATATGAATAATGAACACACAAAACAAAACTGTGTAAATAATTGCGTAAGGCTACACTTACACTCACAGCCAGAAATATACGGATCTTCTTACAAATATAAATGCACTTATGAACACATATTTCTCTGCGTTTGTGCCAAACTGGCGGGTGTTTTCTCAGAAAAGGTTAGTGAGCCTCGGGCAAATAAGTTATAAGGATGTGTTTACCTGGAACGATATAAAGTGAGGAAATATTTATTAGTAAACTTCGAAGACAAATATTATGACTACTTAATGTACATTTTGATAAAGAGTAATTGTGTAAATAATAAACACATCGTTTTTTAGTCGAGAATAGTATAGGAGATTACTGAATGGTGTTATATAGTAATTAAATGAACATATAAGGTTTAAAGGTAAGCCTCGTTTACACTTAAGTGTATACTTGTAGGTATGTGCGTACTTTTATTATTTATTGAAGCATAACATAAGTAGATCAGACTATTTTCAAATACTTATATTTTTCTTACGGTTTTTGAAGCCGTAGAAAATGTATTTTTAGGCGTTTGTAGAGTTTCTTAAATTTGTGAAAAAAAAACAAGAAAAAAACTTAACGGTGCATATCTTATAGCATGAAAGGCTATAAAAAGACCTTTAAGCTGATTTTGACCGGTCAGAGTGTATGACAGCCTTATGTTATAGTGATACGATCTGAACAATTCATCTTGTAGAAAGCCGTCAACTGGACCTTAAAAGCAGCAATAATTTCATGACAGAGTGAACTCAATTATAAATCAAACACAATACGGATAACACTTCATTATACATACTTAGATATTTGAGGAATATTGCAGTTTAATAAAAGCTCACACATTTCAAACTACAGTAATCTGGAGACAAGTTTACAAACCCAACCTGCTCTTCATTTAAATGAACTAACCCACCACTTCATCAAGCAGTCTACCTATGCAATCGAGCACATTGTCATAAAAGTCTTTGGAGCAAAGCCACATGAAACGACTCGGAACGTAGCGCGTAGGGGTAGACGGAGGGGAGGAGAAGCGTAAAATTGACATAACGTTGGTAATTGTTCCGCAAACAAATAAACAAACAAGCGCATAAGCCACGATTGAATTATTATTATGTGACCCGCTCACACCGCACACACGAAATCACCACAGGCCGGTCAGTTAACTGGGGTTGACCGGCACAGACACAGTTACGGCTATAACGACGCTGTCACCTTTGTACGTCAACGCAACACGAACACACGTACACACACACACACACAGATAAATCAAATTGTGCAGCGCGTTTCCCAGTGTGGCAGACAGACACGATTGCGGCACAATTGGGCTAATTTTCTACTAACTCTAAATTGCCGTGCATACGAAATTTCGCGCTTTGAGAGGCGCAACAAACAGTGGCAACACAACCGCACGGACATGCAAACGAACGGACTGTGGATGAGTGTAGAGTGAATGGTGGCGCAAAGCGCTGAGAAGAAACATGCAAATGGGAAGAGATGCGGACGTTGCAATGCTCAATACAGTAGCGCTGCATTGGTGGCGCGAATAAAATGCGTGGCGAATAGATATTTGGTGCCGCCTAAAAATCCAAAATGCCAACAACACGAGCAATCAGCTGAATTTTCAAAGAATTACGTGAACGTGGCATGTTGCATGCAACACCTTGTGTCTGCGGTATGGGTGTGTGCCCACGTGCGTGTGTGTTCGCGCCCCAACCAGGCGGCCAAATCAGTCAGACGCTCCCCAAATTGTATTGGCATATGTTGACTGCCAGCGGTGTGCAAACAAGTAAATATACAAATGCATACAAACCTGCAAATATGCAGACTGAATGCTTGCAACGCGTAGTGGTGTGAAGTTGCAACATTTTGTGGTGTGAACGGCTTGCTGCGCGCTGGCAGACCGCCGCGTTGAGACCGGATGTTGCCGACATGGCCGCAACATGCATTGCTAATTGAATTTGAAATACAATAACAACAACAAAAATGCAATAAAAAGAAACAGCAACTGCAAGCGCAAGCAAAGTGAAAGAGAAAAAACGAAACGCAATTACAACAAAAACAACTCAAAGCAAAATGCAGTGGCAAAGCAATGAATGCACTTATATAGCTTTTGTTGTTGTTGCGCACATAACTGCCCCACCGCCAATTTTGCTGTTTTCTTTGCTCTTCACCTTTGGTGCAACATGTGCTTGCAACATACAGTGCGCGTAAACTGCTTAGGCACGCTCGCGCTTTTTTAGGCACATTAGCGCCTCTCTAAAGTGCCGCCGAAGCACACATTCAGCTACCACAACAACAGCAAGACAGTGGCCACAGTGCACGGTGAACTGGTTTAACAACTGAAGCAAAAAAAAATGTGGTGCGCGCGGATTTGCAAGGGGTTGGCCAATGAAAGCAAGTAGTCAGTGTAATTGTTGTTGCTTTCACAAGCGGTATTCAGCATGCAATTCTACATACTTATGTATGTATGTGTCTAAGCTGGTGTGTTTTCAAATGCAACCCTGGTTGGCCATTAAAATGGTGACGTCTAACAGCATAGCCCACCCACCCTCTCTTTACAAGTACTGTTATGACTATTGTATGCGTTGTAGGTGATTTGTTAGTTGTTGTTGTTGTGCATCATTGCAAACTGTTTGACCACGTCCATCAGATTCCCAACATACAGCTTCCATTCATAGGCTCTTCATGCATGCATCACACCATTTTGAGGTTTTTCTTGTGTCGCTTGGCTTCCATATATATAAAATATATATACATTTTTCTTTCAAAAGCATATCTTCACACTCACACTCTCACTTTCTCTCACATTCACAACCCCACTTCTAAGCGACGCTTAGCTAACTGCGTTCAGTGGTTTCGCATCCTTTTAGCCTCTTTTGAAGGGCATTTCAGCTGCGTGAATTATTAATAACTACATGTTGTCGGTATAACGGGCCTTAAACGTACGACTCCCCTTGCTGTTTACCTCTTAGCATTCGGGTGGGTGATCGCCACATACATACATGCATTTTGTGTTTACCAATGACCTATTGGTTGAATGCTTGGTGGATTACAAACATGGGGTGGTGGATTAACAAGCAGTACTCAGCTCCTTTCAATTATATTTTATTTTTGATAACGCTCCGATAGGAATTTTTTGTGAGAAAATGGATTGCTGACATAATAGATCAACTTGGATACAAAAATATCCTATAATACATGGAAATTTTATATAATTATATACCATTTTTGTGAGTTATTTTTCAGAGATTGTGTGTATGTGAGAGATAGAGAGATAAAGGGACAGCAACAGAGTGAGAACCGGAAGAACAGAGCAGTATGATTTCCTACATGAACTAGGTGTAAAATACCTACTAGCAATGGTGGATATAACTAGAAACCCTTCTTTTCCAGTACAAATTATTTGGGAGCACAAACTAGCCTTCTCTTCTCCGCTAAAAGTGATTGATGGCCTTAATTCTAACCCTTGATACATATGTATGTCTTCGTTATACTTATAGCCATCCTATGAGTTGGCCTTAGTTGCAGCATGATATGAATAAGCGATTTCCTGCTTTGTATTCCACAAATTTTTTCAGAAATTTTTGACATAAAAATATGCCTTATACCAGAAATTCTATTTAGATGCTAAAATATACCATAGTAGGAAATATTTGTTATCAAATATTTAAAGTTTTGTGAAATATTTTGCTTTGCTGCAAAATATATTATATAAATCTTGACTCTGTCCTCACGCATAGCATCGATTTCCTAGTGGGACAGCATTGCGTTTATTTCGCCATACTCTGCATGGTGTATTTACTTATGTTTTTTTATCATAACGTGGGAGCTCAACAGATGTTTTTTATGTACTCCCATATGACTTTTCCGTAGTCCCCGACCACCACGAATCGACTGACTTTTAATATATTTGTTATTGTTTAAATTCTCAACCGAAGATATACGAGTACTTATGAAGAGAAGAGAGTTAAGGTATCGCAAATCATGGATTATTAGCAGAATGAAGACGCCTTCATTGACACTAGGCACTTTTTATGGATTTTGAATAAAAAGAAAATCAGCATTGCGGCTTTATCTCGACTTCAAAGTGAAAATATGAGCTGAATTTGAATATTTCTATGCATATATGTCTGTATCTCTGTAGTGAGTATATTTATTTGTCCATATGTCATGAAAGTTATCAGTTTAACAATACACTTCAGCCGCTTGAAACCGAAAGTACTTGAACAACCGTCGAAAATTTTTGAAAAATGTTGATCCCCATAGCTTTGTTTGTTTGGTAAAACTACACTCATGTATTTTTTGGGAATATAACGGAAAAGTATCCAATAAAAATCATTTGAGTGCATCCTGCTGTGCCCAAAATGCAACATTTGTCTTCAAGGACTAGCGCTGCCGACCGCCTGCCGCTTGGCAGCAACTAGAGAGATATAACAGCAACACATATCACATCAGAAGAATGGCGAGAGCAAAAAGAATTTCATTGGAAAATGTAATAAAAAGGAGAAATCGAAGCAATAACTCAAGATTAAATGTGCAACTTTAGACAAAGGCGGGTTGCAGGAGGAGCAGCAGCAGCACTTTAGCCTTGCGTTGGGTTAGCAGCCATGTCAGCAAAGCAATAGATGTACAAAAACAACAGCAATAATTGCAAACACACAAAGTACAAAATCTATAGGCGTCAAGCATAACGAAAGCAGTAAACACCAACACTAATGGCAGCGCTAAAGTAGGGGAGTGAAATGGCGACGAGACCTGGTGTAGCAATGTAACTACATACATATGTGTGCAGCACGGTGTGGCATGCAGCCGTCGACGATGGCACGTGCGGCAACGTGGTTATTAATCCGCAATTGAGATGCTGCGCTTAAAAGGATACAACTTCAACAGCACGAGTAGAATCCACATGGTGGCTGGGAACGAGTCGCTGGGAACGCCACACCGTTGTTGCAGTCAAGTCTATTGTGCCGAGTTGAGGTGGTGTTGGTAGATCGTATGCAAGTTGTGCTGCCTAAGCAGCATATGCCGTAAGTTGCAAGCACACACAGCACAAGCCGTGGCAGTAACAGAACTTAAACATATAGCAAATAAGTAACCGTGGCGGCCAGTGCGTGTGGCAAGGCGCAAGCAGTGTGTGGCCGTCAAATTTCAATTTCAAGTGCAACATTTGCAAATGTTTATGCCACATCTTTCACTATAGCCTGCAGCGTTCTATCGCTCTATGGTAAATAATATTTTAGTTTGTGCAACATGCGCACATATGTTGCTACATGCATGTTATTGCTACTGCGCTTGCTTTCCCTCTGAAATATTAAAGTTCTACGAAATGTTTACGAAAAGATTTAACAATCCATTATTGTGTGCAGCGGCCATGTGATCGACCACACACACAAACACATAAACACATCTCTTAGAAACAACTTAGCATATTTTGGTGCTCCCCCTTATGCTTTGCCTCAATGGAGCTAAATTATTGTTTTGCTGTGCGGCTGCCAGTCTGGCGTAAATCAATCTGTGCGCATAAATTATTTGCAAGTTTATTGGAAAATGCCGAAGTTGGCAGTTGACCTTACACTTGAAAATATGATACTTATAAACTCGTCATATACGTACATACAAACATACGTATGTATATGTATGTATCTGGTTCACCCAAGGAAGCGATCGTACACAACGGGTGTAATGTGAGCTTGGTTGCGGCTTGAACGGCAGCAAACATATAATATAAGAAGACATATAGCTTCGGGAGCACGTTTGAAGTCGCTAAAGCAAAATTAAGGAATAAAAAGTTTAAAGTGAGCGCTTAGTAAAAAAAACAGCTGCTGACAGAGCTTTGAATATCCAGAACCTATTTGTGGACTCAATTGGTTCGCGAAAAATACTTTGCTGCATGTGAGAACACGGAGCTTATTAAATACTAGAATAAACAATAGAAGGATTAGAACAAAGCTATGCTCATTTGCGCTTTTTACAAACTCTCTATTGTATAGAAGCTATATGCTATAGTGGTTTGATATCGGCGGTTCTGACAAATGAGTAGCTTCTTGAGGAGAAAAGGGTGGCTGCACAATTTCAGATCGATATCTCAAAAGCTCAGAGACTAGCTCGCGTATATACAGACAAATGGATAAGGCTAAATCGACTCAGCTCGTCATGCTGATCATTTATATAGTATGTATATATTTTATATGATGTCCGAGACTTCCTTCTGGGTGTTACAAATTTCGTGACAAGCTTAAAGCTGTTCAGGATTTAATAGTGCAAAAAAATAGTGTAAAATAAGCTGTTGAGAATTAAAAATGTATATTGTAGATGGAATACAAGTTAATGAAAAATTAATTCATTGAAACTCATATCAATATTTAAAGTTCATAACAATAAATTCCAAAAAATTTGATATCTAAGCAAAATCAAATTAAATCGCTGCTTTAAATTTAAAGCTTCCCTTCTTCCACTACCTTTTCTAAGAAAAATTGCTTTACTCCAAACGTTCATCTGACATTTTGGTTTAAAATTCCACTTACTTTCAGCAGATGACTGGCACTGATATTGGCTGCCACAGCATGCCACATAAATATACATGCAACATCATCAGCTACAGCAACGCGCAGCTCCAGGAGTCTAACGGTGAGAGCACAGCACATCCATCAAAATATTTTCCCCATCAAGAGCCGAACGAGCGAACGGCGCTGCCAGTTCATTAATTTATTAATTACTATGCGCTCGCCTCCAACGCCAGCACATTGCCTTCGTCTACACTATATTTGGCCATAAAATGCAAACATATACATACATAAATCGACGCCAAAGTCATGCTGGCAACATTACGACAGTGCTGCCCCCAACCATAGTTACACGCCTCACTGGCGCACGCAATTTATGCTTAATTGCGTCCCCAGCCATCGAGCAGCAGCACAAACAAGTGTAGTGTGTTGTTGTATGTGGCTGTGCACTTGATAGCTGTAAAGTTTTGGAAAAAACGCTACAAAAATTGAAATTGAAAATTTGTGATCAGTTTGACTTAAAAAGGTTAGGAAATCCGCCAATATCCATGCAAGCTAGCTGTAAGAGCTGAGGTGTAGCGGTTGCGATTTGCATGTATGTACGTGGTGTTCCGTTAGTGTAGCGGCAAATTTAATTTTGACAAGGTGCAGCTGTTAATTATCAACACAGACAACGACGGTTTTGAGGAGACAGTTCAAGTCTAGAAGTTTTACTGCCCCACATGGTTTGGGATCGATATTTGGCCGAAACTCGACTGCACGACTTAAACCACATGCTTGCGCATCGCGGCTTCACTTTCTTACAGTAAGTATGCTGTAAAAAACTGCTTTCTAACACTGCGTCGGGCATAGATAGTGTACTTCATCTCAAACTGATCAAAATGTGCGCTAATTCTAACTGTAAGCTCTGTTAGTTGAGTGCATAATCGGTCTACTAACTCGTCGACCACATAGCTGTTTTAGAAACTGAGCTGCAGCTGCTAGCCTCATTTGAGTTTGGTAATCCACGGTATTTATTTCGTTGCAACCTTCAAAAATTATCTTCGAGTTTCTCAAACCCGCTTGCCGAGTGTGGTCTCAATTTGAATACTGTCAATGCCGGGACTCGTATTAACTACCTAAATGCTGGCTGCGGTGGGCTCTGATACCTTGTTAGTCACAAATGATCTCCTTCAATGCTTTTCATTATTGAAGAATAAAGTTCTATACAAGGTTAAGCCGTACCCAGACTCATCAACTCCTTGACTGGTGTGCTAAATGAAACGAAAACTTAATTATGAACAGCGCTCAAGACGCAACAGCGATGATTGGTTAACAAACATGGCAACAACATAATTTCGAGAAGCTACCGTGTCAATTACAATCATGTAGAAAGCAACAACAGCAACGAAAGAATTCTTAGAACTGAAATGAGCAGCGGGGTAGCCAACATAATAACAGAAAAACGATCTAAGAAAATCAGGCAAATATTAAACTACATTCCATACAAGATAAACAACAACAGCAACTTCCATTAACTTCCGTTTTCGACAATAAACGACAGCGCAGAGGGCGAGGGGAAACAATAGCGACCTTCACATACAGCTGCTCTGCAATACCGGCAGCAACAACAACTGCACAGTGGAATGACTCTGCAAAGGTATAAATAAATATACGGTACTGGTGGCGTAGCGCGTCTCATCCCCGCACTGTCACCACACCGCTCGCTTGCCGTTCATCATTGGCAGCAGTGTTTTCCCCTTCCGTTTGCGGCAGCAACATGATTTGTAAATAATATTGAAAATAGCAACGAAAACAAGATTAGCATCACCGACAATTTTCGTTGACTGCCAAGTCAATGCGACGGCAACCAACAACCGCTGAGCGGCGAGCCGGTGTAGGGCTGCACTGCGAAGCTAAATATTTAGAAAAAGGCACACAGGGAATGCAACATCTGTAATTGACAGCTGCCACGAGTTGGGCGAGACTGTGAGATCTTCAGCGAAGCGTCTGCTGACGGGGCGAGAATGTGCGCTTGGCTGTGTGTGGCGGTGTGTGTTGGCGCAAACCGCTTACAGCTGCCAGCTTTGTCGCCGGCAAGTGGCAAAGTGCTGACACGGCTACGTCTATGCGCGTGTATATATATATATATATATGTACTTATGGCTCGGTGTTGGCTAACTTCGTTAAAAAAGCGCTGAAATGTTCAAGTACTTATTGACGTTCAAGTTGCCACAATTGCAGCGCAATAGCAGCAAACATTTCAAGTTATTTCAAATTAATGTTCAGCGGCAATTTATACTTTTCGCTACTCGTCCGCCTCCTTACCCCCCCAGCGAATTAAATGAAAAGTGAAAGAGAGCCCATTGTTTACGCCACAACTCTGGCAGGCAAAACAAAACAGGGGTGTTAATCAAAGCGTATTTATTTGCGTGTAGCTGGCGTGTGTGGCAACACTGTATACAGCCAGAACCGAAGTGGCCTAACCAAATCTTAGTGGAACGAGCAGTTGCGCACCGGTGTCTGTTTTGAAATTGACGAACAGCTCATCAATACAGCTTCTACTTTAACTGACCTTCGCCGCAAACCGACTCCCACTTTGTGTCGTCGCAAATGCCTTTCTCGTCTACCCCAAACGCCAGTAATGGCCTTGTCAGCACATGCTTCGGCTTAATTGTTAGTTCGCATGCTTTCTCGTTGTTTTAGTTATTGTTTCGGCAGCGCTTCATTGCGTTTTAAACTAACCTTGCTTGAGTACTCCAAACAAGCAGATACGCATTTACCTACCTAATCCTTTAATTCGACTCGAATCTCTCTATTTTCACTGCGACCCACCGTGTTGCATGCCATGCGTCGATTTTGTGGCATTAATTTCTATTTAGTACAATTTTCCACACACACTTCTGGCTCGAGCCAGATCAAATCTATCCTCCCGATTAATTTCCTCACACATGCAAGCAGAAAAGTGGTTTTCATTTGACTAACAGTGTACCAGCGCCTTTACACCTAACCTCAAAAACACAGTAAAAATACTACAGCCAGTCCTTGGATGCATAGCGCGCACTTGGTACCCACAGTTGTCAACACAGTCCATGTCGCTTTGTTTTATTTCGCCCATTCGTTCTAAAATCCCGCCAAATTGCCGCAATACATTACAAACGTCGCCACTGTTATCCTCGTCCCCATGCTCGTTTTCGTGCTCGTCTTCGCTCAGGTTTCGATTTCATGTTCGGTTTCATTTTGCTTGCGTGCTTTGGGTGGGTGCTCAGCTAACGCTTAGGCGAACTTTTTTGTTCACGATCCCAGTGGTAAAAACCAGAGCTTGTCGAAAGAAAATTTTGCTGCGTATATCTTAATGCTTTGCAAAGTTCGTTCGAAATTTGTTTGCACTTTGAATTAGTTGAAATGTGAAACAGAATTGTTCCTAAAAAGTCAAGTACACGTAACAAAACTGTATTCGCCTTTTTATATTATATTCGGCTCAGATCGGAACTTTTAGAGTAAAACTTTTAATGCAAATGGAACGCGTTGTGCATCAATACTAGCTTGAATTGCACCAGTTCGCACATGATGGACTTTCCTACAGGACCGCTACGTGTATGCCCCAACATACGAATATTCGCATCGTTGGTTATTTCTTTTTAATCAACAGTTACCATTTGTTTGTGCGTCCGTCTGTCTATGTTATTAGTTGGTCGTACGCCCGTTCGTGCTTGTTCAGCAGCACCCACCCACCGGAAATATTTCATAAAAACTTAATTGCCCATGTAACACTTTAGTTAGTTTTTGGTGCGAGTACATATTTAGCTTCGAGTGTTTACTACCACAAATGCTCAGACTTGCGAACGTCTGTACGTATAACTGTGTGTATGAGTGCGTGTATCGGACAACTAAAATACAAAAAAAACAATAATCAAAACGTTGAGTACGTATGGATTTATAAAAACACTACTAGTTCGCCAACAACACGCACGTTGAAAGCAATCGTATTAAACGCTGCCACTGGAGTCGCATGGGGGTTTGCATTTTCCGATTGGACAAAGAATTGCTGAAAAATGGTGGGGGAGGAGAAATATGTATGAGAAATAAATTACAACAAATTTCATTAGTGCCACTAATGGAAGTGCTTTACAATTTTACTACTATTAGTTGCGGTGAAGTGGTTCGACCCAGCCGAGAAGTGGCGGCTAGCCGAGGAGCTGCGTAAAGTTAAGCAGCAATTACAAGCAACTTATGTTGCATATGTGGTCCGTATGTATGTTAAGATTGCTCGCAGCGCTAGCATTTATTGGTACATATGTAATTCATTAGTTTACAAATGTTCGAAAATGGTTGTGTGTATATTTGTTGGCTGATATGCATAATTGCTCTACTAATAACTCATTTAGATTGTCAATATTTAGATAATCTATTACTTAGGAATTTCGGCAGTTTGCGATAGAAGCAAATTAATGCAAATGAAATTATGCCTGGAAATAATCTGCCTGTTATGAGTTCTAATTCGTACGCTGTGCTCCCGAAGGTAGATTGTTAATAGTGTCTTAATGTCATAATTAGTTTCTAAACGCTACATAAAGGGAAGCCGCATTGACAAAGTAGTCAAATTGCCACTTTCATAAAAAGGAAAATTAATCAATATTCGAGCAATAACGTTGATGGTTGATGCGTTGTGAACGGCAATATGAATAGGGGAGTAGAAGCAGTTTCTAGTGGCTTCGAAATATTTTTTAGAGCAACAGATGGGTTGCCAACTTCATTTACTTGTACTGATTTTCTAATTAAAAGTGAGGTTATGTTTATCGCTTTGTAAGATAGCAAGACCCTGCGTTCCAAACGGTTTTGTGTGTATTGTTAGACGGTAAGCGAAGATGCGAATTAAGTGCTCACAAGGTTGTAAGAATTTTTTAACTGCGACAGAGTTGTGAACCGAGTCAGTATGTCATCAGACATCAGAAGGGTTTTCTTACAACTATTACATTCTGTTTCCAAAAAAAAAAAAAGAAACTTGACATATTTTTGTATGATTGCATAATGTAGAGTAAAGACACATAAGATAAGCAGAGCTAGCCGAAAAACCTCTTTTTTGTTGAACCTAAGACCAGGAGCTATGTACGCAAATAAGTCGCACAGTTTTTGGGATATCGAGTTGGAATTTTGCGCACGTCCTTTTGATCCCAAAAAGCTGCTCATTTATTAAAACCGACGATATCGGACTAGTTTAGCTGCCATAAAAACTCGCTGATTAAAATCGATGAGATTTAAGTCATCACCAACCGGTTGCTAGAGTCATTTACCTCACCTGACCCATCGATATTTAATCTACACGGCTAAGCAACTATTTACTGCACTTCTGTAAGTATTCGACAAGGTAATGTTTTATACTGTCACAACAACTAAAGCAACAGCAAATTTCTACGCTGCGATCTGTATCTGTCTTTAATATGCACCTAATGTGCTGGTTAGGCCTCCAGTTTGCTGTGTAAAGAGATTGAGCGACGGTGTGTTTATTTGAGCAAGCGAGTCAGAGGAATAGAACGCAAGATAAAGGATTTCAAAGTCTTAAGAACTCATTCGAACATTTAAGTGTCATTTAAAGAGCTTACAGCTGAAGTGCGTACACTCGCGGAAGTAGTCCTCAATGAAAACTATTAAATTGATTTGCTTCCTTGTGGTCTAACGGTCTGCATATGGAAGCTGCTGAGTGAAGCTTATGTTTTTAGAACGCTCGTATCTTGATATGTTACCTGCTAAGACCTATGGTTGTTGTAATTCGTCAGCTTAATTTTAATATTCGCCTCGGTTATGGTCACCGGTCGCAAATTCACACGTTTCTGCGTTACAGTAAAATGATACTTTTTATTTTGCCTTCATCTGTCTGCACTTAGAACATGCAGCAGTAAAAAACGTAAACAAGTTTGCTGAACAACAACACGATAAGTATATAGGATATATACGAGTTTGTCTAACAAGCGAAGTGTATGCTATAAAATCTCCAATTACACTAAAACGGGTAAGCGAGTATGTTTGCAATTATGTGATATGTGTATGTGTCTGTATGTGCGTAGGTATGTATGCGGCGGAGTTGGCAAGCAGCGCGGTAGGTATTAGCGCGCACTTAAGTTGAGTATGCAATTTTATTGGAGACGCCTTGCGCGCATGTGTGTGTGTGTGTGTGTGTATTGTTGTGCGCTTGTTTAATAATAGTATGTACACATTATGTAGCACGTGACCAAATTATTTATTTATTTGTGCGTGTACGTTAGCTAGTCGCCTCATTGCGTAATTTTCTTTAGACAACAGCAAGCTGTAGAAGCTTGAAGCCAACAGCAGCAACAAGAAACAACAAGCAGTGACAAATAACAAGACAAACTAAACTAAGCAACCGAAATGCGTGCGTGCTTGATTGAAGCTTGTGAACGCATAGGAAAAACAACATCCGCAACAACAACAAAAGCATATATTAGTATATTGATTACGGGCTTGTGGCAACACTACTCGTGGCATAGTGTGTTCGCATCACTGCTGATTGCTTGGCAATTGTATTTAACATTTGTTGTGTGTTTTTGTTTTTGTTACTGTTGCTATTGCAGCTTTTATGTCTGTGATCCTATTTAAATCCTTATATAAATTACCATGACCACGTACTCGTATCATGCGACGCATTCGTGCCGAACGAGCGACCCTTCATGGCGCACACACAAACATGCAAGCTTATCTGCAAACAAACACACATACACATATATATAGTGCATATACAAACAAGCGTGCGGTTGTATGCGTGGATCGGGTAATCCTTAAATCTATGCCGCAGCAGCAACGCACGGACTTCGATAGAGCTGCTTTTGTTTTATTTTGAGAATATTTCTGTGCTTGCAGTGCGGTCAGTTGAGCTTGTGGGACCCACAAGAGGCTCATGCATACATATAGAAAAGTATATTTGTGCAACACGCGCGTTGCCAACTACAATTTGTTCTTATTGGATTTGGTCGCATAATTTCAATATTGACATTCTAATTTTTAGGAATTTAACGCTTGATTTGTGCGCTCACACTGCTCAAAATTCTACTGTGATACCCGCTCTTTAGCGCTGACAGCGTCGGCTGCACCCCAAATGGCGCATATTTATCACTATTTCCCCTTAAGCGTATTTAATTTGCGCTTTGATTGACATTTCTCGTGCAAAAACAAAGCAAACAATAGCAATCACACTTTTGCACAAACAACAAACATCTTTGGTACAACAAACATCTTGTGTACAACAAACATCTCTGGCACTACAAAGTCCTCCTTTTGGGTACGTGCCCTTGGCGTCACCTTCGCTGGCGTGTAGGCATATTGTCTTCGCATTCTTTGCCACACCCAGTCATTTTGCTCTCGCGCCGCTGCGATATTTAATCCTGCTTTGAAATCCATCATTTGCCATGAAACAAATGCGTCCGTGTACGCCATGGCTTTGCCTAGACAATACGCTGCCCCCACAAAGTCAACGGACGGCTTTCACTTTTTGTGGCACTAACATTTATTGAAAAACAAAGCGCGCCGAAGCCCGTTTGTAATTCCGGTGTCGTTTGTTCTTTGCGAACGCACACATATACAATTATTTCTAACAGGATATTTTTGCACTGCAATTTATAGCGGCTTAGCTTGTGCGATTTTGAATGCCTCACACGTCTTTGACTTTCTTCTGCACCGCAAAACGGCGTTTCCTTAACCAGACGAATGTATGTGTATGTTGAGTATGTGTGTATGTAATCCTTCTTAATGCTACCCATCACTTTGCTGTCTTTTGTCTGCTGCGTCCAGCTCTTGTGCCATGAGCGCAAATTCTTGCGTCACTTTGTGTCTTCTGTGTGACACTGCGCGCTCACTCACCTTCGCTCAATCACCGACCGTCGCGCATTTTCCTTTTATTTCGCACAAAATTCAATTCATTTTGCAATAACTTTAATTTTTTGTTGCGTTAGTCACGCTGCTGCAGAAATGCGTGCGCAGCAAATGTTGCATAACGCACATTTCAATCTATTTATCACGAGACAACACCAACAACCTGACATGGCCCCCCAACTCCCACTTGTGCTAACAGAAGTATGCACTAAAGTAAACTTGTCTAATATTTTGGCGAAACCCCTACTCGTAGTATCGCACACACTTAACTATGAAGCAGCACAAATAAATAAAATAAAAGACCAAGCAATGCGTTAAACCAGTTTTCGTGCCGAGTTTTGCCAATTTGTTAAAAGTTCTACAACGACTTTGGCCAATATATCCATGGCCAACCCTCAAAGAAGTTAGCTCGCTTCTCAAAAGCTGAACTGCTCTTGTCAAACTTAACGAAGTCCTGGCTTTCTGTTGCGCCATTCAACATATTTCAACTGCCACACTAGACTTATGCACGCCGCACGAGCTGCTCATAGACGTCCATCACTAGTGGCGACGCTTTGCGCTTTCTGGTGTCGCTGCGTTTGTGCAAAACTTTTGGTGCTTTCATTGATAAATTGTTCAATAAACTTGTTTCGTAACTGATTTTGATTTTGATTTTGATTTCGATCTCTTCACCTCAGTTACGGCCTCTGTTCGGCTGCGTCGCTCATATTCAGCGCAACTTGCCTTTGTTGTTGGATTGTATAGGAGTTTACCAATACTTTTACTTTTGCTTTGTTGACCAAGTTTATTAGTTTGTCTAGGAGTACGTAGTTATTTTTACATTGGAACGGAAAGTTTATTACTCAAATACTTTAAGTGCTTTGTCGGTTCGTTGATTCCATATACATATAATTGCAAATTTTGGTTACGAAACTTTGGTGATAAGCTGCTGGGCCACTTTCCTGTGGGTTGTTGAGCACTGCAGGTCGTGCTTTTTATTTATAAGTATTGCTATTGAGGGGACATATGCGTGGTAAAATTGATTTCTGCGTGAGGCTAAAAACTTCTGAAAAGATGACCGCTAGATAATTGAGGTTATAAAATTAGTTAGCGCAAACCGTTTATGCGAGTTAAAAGTTCTTGAAGTAGTTCTCAGCAGCGCTTAGTCCAGAGAGTGAAAACTGTCAAACTGACAGTAACAGTGTGAACGCAAGATCCTTCTGCTCTTTGAGTTAAGTGGCAAGACCCGTTTACCAGTTGCTTACAGTCAAAGTTATCGGAAAGACTAATGAAATGTCTGACCTTAAAAATGTCAGTAAAATTTTTATGCGCACTACAAGCTTATGAAACATTCATGAAAACATACAGCTAAAAACAAAAAAACAAAAAAATAAAGCATTCGTCCTTGGATAACACCAACGGGTGGTAGAGTGCAAACGCGACACCAAAACAATCAATGTTAATCGATACACTTGTGAATGTCAAGTGTAGTGAGGAGTAAGCACAGCTTAAACCGTCTGATAGCTATGCATATTTTACCGATTCACAATCACTGCCACCGCCACTCGGCCTACTAACTACCACATTCATTTCCTTCACCCTTTTAACGGCGAACGTCAAAACTGACGTCCATTCATTCATGGCACTTACGCACTTGGCTTTCCGCAAAAATTTGCATTTTGTAAAGACTGCGATTTGCATGCATTCATTCAGTGGAAGAGCGTCTGACTAAGTAAAGTGGCCGGGATGGAACAACAAAGCAGGAAGCCGACGGAGGCAGCTGAAAATCTCTCCGGGGATTACAAAGCGAATGCAAATTTTATATTTATATTCAAATGAAATTGTTTGCAAATGCCAAGCCAGAAGCTATATATGCACGAACATCGGCAGCGCACAAGAACATTAAGGCTGAAGAATATGAGCGTGTGATGGAAAGAGTTGCTTAGCGTATGAGTGGAGCGAGTGCGCTTATTTGATATTCGAATAAATGCAGCAAATACTATCAGGTATTCGTTTCGAGATTGACCTGCAGCGATAATGCAAGGCACAGTCGAAGACTCTAGTGCATTATGTGCAATTGCTGAATGTGTGTGTGCAAAGTTGTGCAGAATTGCAACCCTTGGTACACTCACCCAGCGCAGAGAAAGGGTACTCAACTGATTGGGTGACTAATTGAATGAGTGACTGTTTGACTAGCGTGTAACATTCGGCAGTGCTATTTGCCAATTGCCCCACACCCCTCTCCGCTGACATGTCGAGTATTTTTAATTTGAGGCAAAGGCATGCCTTAATGAAATCACAGCTTGTTAACGACGCTAAAAGCCGGGGAAATACCCTACATTTCTGATAATCAAACAATCTCATTGTCAAATAAAATAACTGCAACAAGAAGACAGCAAGCAAACAACAACAACAACACATGCATATACGTATACAACAAATAGATGTAGCAATACATAACCTCTACATATCAGCTGGGTGCGGAGCCCTTACTTCACTCTTCTCATAAAACTAACAATACCTCACCCGCTGAGTTTCTTTGCCTGTTCGCACACACTTTCGGGGGGTTGTATGTGGTGTTGCCATTGGCAGTGATGCTGCGTCCGATAAGTTCTCGTTGGTCTTCGCCTTTATATTTACTACTTATGCATTGCTTTTCGTGGGTAGCGAAGCGCAAGCGAGAAAACGATCTCATTGCGTGGTTGAAATGTATGCTCGAATGAATTGATGAATGATAGACTCAGTGTGATTGTAGATAAATGTATTATTTAGTTGCTTATGAGCACTTTTCCAATCAAGGGATTTGTGCGATACTCAAACTTTAATCTGCCAACTTTTTTACTTATCTCATTTGAAGCACACTCGCACATTTGTGAACTTTTTCACTTTTAGGGCGCGTGAGAGAACTAAAGTCGTTAGAGGAAGTAAGTGGCGGAAATCAGATTTTAGAATGAAAACAAGAGCACAAAAGGACTTTTGGAATTAAAATACTCATTCAACATGAGACTGCCGTAGAGCGTTAAGGTAATATATGTTTAAACTGAACTATAGGAACGCCTGAGCCTGGAATTCAGTTACAAACATGCTTTTGTAAAAAATACCACCTGAGGAATACATTCGACAAACACTAAAGTTATCCTCTTTTAGTCATTAACCAGTAGTTCTGACAGTTTGGAGAGAATGAGAGAGAGAGAGAGAGAGAGAGATATCTCTTACAGCGAGCTTTGCGAATTTTTAGCTCTAAAGTGAACGAACCTAGGTTAGGTTATGTTAGGTCGTAGTGTTGATTTTAACGATGGATCGCACTTGGACAGCTGTGACAGTTGGGTCTTTGTATTGGACAAAAACTCCTAAAAATGGATCAACAGATGCTCATAGATCGACGAAGTGTTTTGAACTTAACACTAATTTATTAAGTCGGTAAATATCAATCCCAGCTGCATCGTTAGGTTTGCAAAAGGTGTATCTACCAAGATTTTTCTATCTCAGTATGCCAAAAGCCGGGCAAAAGAAGAGAAACTGGTAAGTTGATTCCACGCTCGCTTTCTCCCATACAGTTTTGAATATATATATTTAGAATATATATATTTAGAATAGCAATTAGTTCAGAGGACGGTTTCTTACGGTTCACTATGGGTCAGAAGGATCTCACATTCGCACTAGTTCGGGTTGTTGAACAGTGTTTACGGAGCACACAGGAGGTTTATATGTCTAAAGCATTGAACGCAAGAGGACAACGGAGTTCCGACTCGCGTCCAATCGAATGAAATTAAGGTAAGGGCGTCCTCCCTAGAAAACTGATCGGCTTTGCAGTTTTCGGCAATTCCATTGTGACTGGGCACACAAACAAGTTTAATACGGAAGAAGCTAAATGCTTTGCTAATGTGGTCATCTACTTCTTGACTAGGTTTTAGCTGACGACATTACAGCCGCTCTGTTATCGGCAGAACATTTATTGCTGCCTTGATGGTAGACACCTCCAGTTACGCGGTCTGGCAGCCTGAGGATCTGCAAATCTAGCAGAGAGAAGATTCTGCAAACTTCGATGGATTTTCAGTTATCGAAAATAACCGCATTAAAGCACATTATATTATTTTCAAACTAGTAGTGAGCTGCGCGAGATTTCTTGGAGCAGTTATTTTAAGCCTTTTGAAACTTGTGACTTGAACGCGTGTCGCAGTTTTTGAAAAGCTTGGTACCGTAAGCTTTGCGGAAAAATTGAAATGTCAGTCGTTCTTTTCGCCAAAAGTAGCAATATCAGGGTACAGCGTGTTTCGAATAGTTTACGGACACAACCTTTAAACACATATGAGGATAAGTATGATTTATAGGTCCTGTATAACCAGTTCTTAATAACGCACAGATCAGTTAATTTGATAATCAAAGTGCAAAGCGTAACTAAATAATTTTGCACAGAGCTTTAATTACCTCAAATTCTAGAAGTAATAAAAAGTGTTAAACGAAAAACTGGAAAAGCGGGCTCTCGTCAAGTTCATTTGCAAAACAAAACTGTGAATTAAACAAAATAAAAACGCGCTGCCACAGGAGACATAGACTGCAAAAACTACTAATATTTGACATCAAACAACAACAATAAAAACGACAAGGGCAGTGGCTTAGAAGGCGCACAGCATCCAGTGCAACCCTGAGCAGCAAACTAAAGCCAGTTCTATGTAAATATGTATGTTTCCAGTAGGCGCCAGTCGTGCGCAACCCTTTCCATCAGCTGACATTTCACACACACCCTGCTTCATTATAATGTGCCCCATGGACTGACTGACTGCTACGACTCAACTACCTACCTACCATTATCATTATAACTACTACTGTTATTATTATGATGCCGTTTATTGTTGCTGTAGTTAGTTTTTTTTATAGCACATATCATGCTGCGGCTGCCAATAGCAACATTATTGTTGTGCTTGCAACATGGCACGCTTCAGTTTATATTTATTTGCTTTTTTTTGCTTTTACTATTGTTGTTGTTGTCGCTGCTGCTTCACTTGATGACTATAATTACTTTTGTAACCCCATTTAAAAAAGGAGTATAGTGCAGTGTAAAATAATAGCAGCGTTGAAATGAAAAAAAGGATAAAAATTGGAATCAAAATTGCAGAAAAAGCAACAACACGCGGCGTTCATATGACACAGGGCCAGATAGATATATATGTATGTAGATATGTATGCATACAAATGCGCGTGTGTGCTTTGAGTTGCACTTGGCGAGTGTGTGAGCGCTTGCTTTCACTGCAGCGGCGGCGTTTTTCACGCGTTCTGTGTAGATGTGCATGTATGTATGCAAAAAGCTTCTCTCATTGACAATGGCAACACGTGTGCATCGCAGCCGCGCGTTGGCAAATTAAATTCCCGCTGGGAATAAACACACACACACACACCATTATGTATGTGTGCAAGTGTAGACTCCCTCACTTCATCGCCGCTCTCATTTAAGCAATCCTCTAGCGGCAAGCTTACGCCGGCAGCACCAACTTGTCGCCTCACCAATTGTTGCTGGCAATCTTCCGTGTAGTTTTTGTTATTATTTGACTTATTAAAAAATCCACTAAGGGTGTTGTATGCTGTTCACCGCTTACGCTAGTTGCCGGCTCACTGCTGCCTTGACACATACACATGTATACATACAGTATACATACATATATGTGTGTATGTAAATATGTATGTACATATGTGCGCGCCACTTTGAAGCGCTTAAGTTGTCACTGTCAGTTGGTGTTTTCGGCGCACTTTGCTAACCTTATTGTTGTTGTTGTTAGCATGTATTGTTATGTTAATTTTGCATATTTGCTGCTTTTATTATTATTAAAAATTGTAGACAGGCTGCTTTTTCGGCTGCAACCTTTTTCGTTCTGTATATTTGTGACATTGCCTGCTTTTTAGGGCATACATAACTACATGTGTATGTGAAACTATTAATATGCATACATACGTATATAGCTCATTTTCGCTTTTATGCCAGCGCGTCGCGTAAGTTCTGCATAAGCAGCGCGTGCTCAATCCACTCACCCCTGCGCGCTTTCGAAAAGGCGTCTCATTCATTTTGCTTTTATCTTTAATGCTTTTTTGACTGTGCTATTGTACTTCGGCATTCTATTGTTTTGCTAACTGGATGCTGCTTTATTTCCCATGCCTTGTTTTACATATTTTGTTGTTTAGCGTGTCTTCAGCACTGTTTTTTGCACTTCTACATTTTTGCATACGCTTCACTACTTCTTAACCACGCTTTTATTTCTTTGTTTTGTCTACGGTGGCAGTTTTTCCTTTTTATTGTTTCTCATATTTATAATCAGCTAAGTGCCACTAATGTCCACGTGTCAGGCATCACCTTATGTTCACCATCTTAAGCTTAAGCGCACTCATTTACAATTGCTTCAGTTTGCAAGCGGCGTTTATCTGCGGTTTGCCACTTGAATTTGGCAATTCGTTAAACGTTGGTGATTGAGCTTATCAAATTGTGATTTGCAAACTACCGTGAATGCCAAAAATTTAATCAACGCCAGCGTGTGTTTACAGCGATCAGCTGTTTGATAAGTCAAATTGGCAAGCCAAGTGCAGGATGCGTCAGAGAAACTAAAATTGTATTTAATTTTTATGCGCTGCAGTAGGTACATTGGAGACCCTATAAAGTATGTATATAAATAATTACTACGTCTGCCTGTATATACACGAACTGGACACTCAGTTTTTGCGATATCGATTTGAAATTTCGCACACGTTTTTTGCTCGCCAAAAAGCTGCTTATTTACCGGTATCGCAGATATCGAACAACCATAAAATATAGCTGCCATACAAACCGACCGATCACAATCAGGATCATTTTATACCCTTTTATGCTAACAGAAATGCATCTGTGAACGGTATTATAGCTTCGGTGCAGCAGAAGTTTTTTTCCTGTTTAATTAATGTTTGGTTGTGGAAAAAAAATATATATTTAAAGAATATTTGTTATACCAAAAATAAACATATTTGCATAAAATTATATTTATTTCACATTTTGAACATGTGTCGAGGCTTCACCTTCATTACAACAAATGCTTAATTAGTGCCTTATAATTTAAACTCATTAAACATTTTGCAGTAATAAATCACACAGCTATCTTTGCTCCGCAAATATCACATATGGTTAAGTTTGTACCGCTACGACTTGCAACATACAACTCAAAACCTTTCAACACGAGGGTGGTGGGTAAATCTAAATAGGTTAGAGTCGATGGGGGTTGGTTAAACGGCAAATAACAAAAACAAAAAAACACAGTGCTGCCTTAATCAAGTTTTAAATTACAAGCCACGACGACTTGTGTAAGGCAAATAAAAATGTAAATATTCATAAACTGAAGTGAATGCGATTGCCAACACGTAACTCATGAGAAAATTTATAAAAAAATTAAATTAAAAATTAAAAAAAAAAAGCAAAGGCGGTGAAATATTAAAACGAAAGCATAACAAAGCGGACCAAGTGCCGCTCTGATGGGCTAATGTGAATCCAAATATTGGCCAGTTACTTCCGGCGACAATGGCTGATCCATTAGTAAGTAAGTAAGTAAGTAAGTGAAGCACGAGTGAGGGTGGAGTTTACAGGCGGGATTTAGCGTACGGCAAGTGCGTGCGTGCAGTGCAGGGGAACAGGAAAGTGCTACTAGTGCCACACGCCCCTGCCAAAACACGCATATTAAATGTGAGGTTATAATTGTAGTTAATATGTACATATTTATGTATTTTTGGAATGTATGAAAGCAAATGTTAAATAAAAATGCAGGATAAATGGTGGGAAAAGCTGAAGAGAAGCTAAGCATAAAAAATTATGCGTTGAAAAGAGTGGTGCTAAGACAAATATTGTACGTGGACATAAGCGCTTATCTCTGTGGGGGTTGGCTGCAGTTAGATAGCCGTTTCATAAGTTCACTTGTCGAAAATCACAACATCAATTTTCAAAAATTAATTATAATTTCCTCTCTAAAGTTTGTAGGGGATTTCAAAAGAGAATTGTATTTATAGCATGAAAGATATGCATTCAAACTGAGAAGCATTCGATTAAAGAATGTTGAAAGATATAATAGTGTAAAAGCTTCATTTTTAATTTCTAATCATTTGAATCCGCAATTCTTATAATTAGGCAAGAATTGCAGTTGGAATGCAGCGCAATTTTCCTAGAATATTTGCAAATCAAAATAAATTAAGGGAACGTACTCTGAAATACCCTCCTTCAAACAATTTGCTACAACACCACTGTTATAATAACTTGATTTTATCGAAATAATCTACATCCATGAGGGACATTTTGCTTCGATCGTTGTCGAGGGTGTCGCTAAATGAGCGTAAGTCCATTTTTCGCTTTAAATCCCAACTCACCCTCACTCTTATCTAGCAAACGCACTGCGGCGTGGGTGAGAGCACTGAGTAGAATGGGGTGCGGGAGCAATTGGTAGCCGCAGGGTTGCACATAAACGCGTTTATTTGTTTGTTTACTAAATGGGCCACCGCGAGTCAGTCAATCAGTTAGTGAAAAGCGTCTAAATTAACTTTAAAAAGTTTTAAATATCGTTTCCTTACAAGCTTGAATCTGGGAAAGTAGCAAAAGCTTTTCCTTGCTCGGCAGCAGCAACAGGAGTTTTATATAATAAAGTAATGCATGCATAAAAGTTAATGCTGAACGTCGGCTTGAGTGGACGAGCAGCCGGCAGCAACGAAAGAAGAGTGTGAGTTTCGAGCTTTGTTTTGGCTTTTAGGTTATGTCCTTGCATACGTTTTTTATGTAATATTTGTGTATTCACCCTTAATCCCATAATCAATTGTTGCCTTCTGTTTATTTTTGTGTACGCATATTTACATTTTTTACAAATTTACTACAAACGCACACATATACTTACAGCTTTGTATACACGGCATTAAGCAATGTGAAATGTCACGCCGCGCCACTGTCAAATGCATAGAGTACATAATTTTTTACAGGCAACAACAATTGCTGTGTAAGGGGGTACTTGCTAAGAACAGCGCAGCCTGCCATGTAACCCTTTCATCTCGCGACTCCTTTGCGCACACACGTGCATGCCTGCGTCCAACGGCACATAATTACGAAATGCAATGAGTTGCAATTCTAAACGCAAAACAACAAAACAACAAATATTTCAAAAACTTAATAATAAAAAATAAAAAAAACAATAATAATCAAAGAGGCAAACTGGTTTCCCACAACCCAAAAAGAAACTAAGCAGCAAACCCGTTTGGCCACCACTACCACTGACCGACACAATGCCCGGCGGCCTACGCGCCGCACACTGACCACTACCTTGCCATCACTCACCACTGCAGTTGCGCTGACTCGGAAGGGGGTTGCCGCGGCGCTCGCTCACTGGCTGCGACATGCGCCTGCACACAATGCAGTTCTATGAGTAGAATTTCTGGTTTCGCTTTTCGTCAAACCGGCTGCGCTGCGCTGCGCGTAGTGCAACTGACTAAGGCAGCGGCGCAGTCGACGCGTGTTTCATAATTTAGGTTTTAAGCCTGGGCGTCACGATAACATCTGCGGTGATTCCGGTTTTTCGCTACCCGCACCCCAGCCGCGGCGCTCAGCTAGCGCTCGCTTTCCGTTGAACGGTGTCGCTTTGTACGGTGTAAGTTGTGCCTATTTGTTGTTGGTCGTGTTGGGAAGCGCATTCGTTTATTTCTGTTTTTTTTTTGTGTCAGTGTTTATCTTACTTATGCTGTATTCCTTATCGCTTACATGCATACCAGTTTGTTTGCGTGTGTTTGTGTGAGTGTGCTACCTACACCGTTTAAGGTTAAACACATGTCAAATTATTGAAATGTCATGCAACTGTCAGTTAATGGCGTAGCCATTTGTCATTTAACATATAGCGGTATTACCTGAGGCCGCCCGAGGTTTATTCACACCAATATTTTAATTTTGATAAAATCATTAATATTAAACTGGTTAAATAAATTTTATGAGTTGGAAGGCACGCGGCATACGAAATGTTAGTGTTAGCGTTAGCAATCGGCATCCCTCGACAAGACCGTGAAATTGGTTATATTGTCCACTGAAAGCTTTAGGAATTTATTAGACTTGCAGATATTTCTAAACACTTTATGTGCAAAGTCCATCGTAAGTCATAGTTAATATAACAATCAGAAGGCAACAATGACGTTTAAAGCGGCCCATTAAAATACTTAGAGAGAATGCCAAGAGAGCCGAAATGTCAACTCTTTTAGTGATTAGAGCATATTAACCGTATGAAGCACATTACTGAAAACACACGAGTGGCAGTGGTTATGACTTTGCTGAGGATGCTTCGAAAAGTTATTGTTTAGGCATTAACTGACATAGAGGCGATTTTTAACAGAACTCTGAAAGTTCGTTGGATTCATATTAATATGGTAAATTATAAGGATTAATTATAAATTCACTTTGTAAATTACTGGATTATGCTACTGGGAATCTGGATGGCGATTTTTTTTTAAATACTTCCTGTTTCTAAGTATGCTCTCAGCTGTGTTTTATATCAAGAATAAAAGTCTGTCTCTAACAAGTTTAGCAAAGAAACTTAAGCAAAAAGTTGAGAATCTGAAAATTATATACACACTACATTTTTAAAGCAGTTTGTGACCTGTAACTAGAAAGTTAAACACTGCTGGATTTTCTTAAACAGCTTTAGCTCTCACTCAGTACACACTTTAATCTCATTAAAAACTTTTTCGCCACTTTCACCTTCGAACACGCACTTTTCCAAGTTCTACCCAACGCCATTTACAGTACAGATTTAATTTAATTACAAATACAAACTGAATGGAATTTAATTTTGAAACAAATAAAAAAGTGGAGCCATTCTATGCATTGCGTGCATACCACAGAAACCACACACCGCACACGACAGACATATTGTATGGTATGCACGAGGCTGACGATCACGAAGCGCCGAAACGCATGAATTTGAAATTGTTTGATGGAGGCAGTAGCTAAAGGATAGGCTGAGGGAGAGAGAGAGAGAGAGCGAGCGCGCGGTTGGGGCTATGTGCAACTTTTGCGTAGAATAAGCACTAAAAATAACCGCAGTCGCGCCGAAATGCTACAATTTTTGCACACACATACATACATATATTTTTCGACGAGTTTTAGCTACTAACGGTTGCTAACCGAGTACGAGCCGAACGCTTTGCAAAAGTAAATTTAATATGTTGTTTACCGTTTGGCATATCACCGGTTGGCGTTCGTTGAATGGCAAGTGAGGTAGGTGCAGTGTCGGCTTCCGGATCCGCCGCATTCGGTGCACAAGCGGTGATTATGTTGTCCGCAGGAGTAGCAGTATAGTCGACCACTGAACGATAATGGTAAGCTGGCGGTGAGTTCAGAAGAGCTGGCGCATCTGTTTGTTACAACAGGCACTCGGTACGCTGGGTCGGGTCGGGTCGTTCGGGTCTGTTGGTTAGCGCTTGTTTGTTAGTGGTATTTCATGTGTTGGTTGTTTTATTTGATTTGCCTACATTTGGCTCTCTGCTCCACTACTCTTCGCTTGGCCCACACAAACGCCCAGTCTGCTAAATGTGTTCTGTCTGCATGCATGCCATCGTGTGCAGCCGTTGAGCCGAATGAGGTCGGCTCTGCCCTTAGTCCATCTGTCTGACCAATTGTTGTTTTGTTCAACTGGCTGCCTGTCATTTTGTCGTTAGACGGTTCAATGTTCCTATACTTTCTTTTCGGTCTTTTGTATGCTACGTACGAATGCGGGTTCGTGTGCATGGCCTTACATATCCTGTGCGTATAAGTTCGTATATATGTGTGTATGTTATTGTTCGTGCGAGTGCAAAATGTCAAGTTCAGTTCAATAACATCAAAAAAGGGGAGCGAACAAAACGAACGACTATGCGCCTGTTTGCTTGGGAGAGGGATGTGTTAGTTTGCAACGAAAACAATAATAACAACAACAAGGAAGTGAGCAAAAAATGCGTAACTTTATGAGGTAACATTGGGATACGAATGCAGGATGCGCAAGGGGTGACGCTTGCGAAAAAGTTAGCTCAACGAAGTGCGCTCGGCTGCTCATATATATGACTGTATATGTATGTTGAACTTGTGAAACGCCTAGCGGGCGGCAGGGCAGTGCGCTTAGACGTTGAGTAGGAAAATGTGAATTGGTATGTTAAGATTCATATCAGTTGGCATAATGAGTTATGAAGTACTTTGGGGCGCGCGGATTTTATGATATTTTAGGAATGTCTTAAACTGCGCTTACATACATACACACATTTATTTTCGGTTGACAGTTTTTGTCTATGCGTATGTATATAAGTATTCGTTTTTCGCGAGTGGGTGGCTGTGTTGTGTATGAAGTAATAAGCAAGCTTTGATGGACTCACGTGCTTGAGTTGTTTGCATGCTTTAGGAGCAAATAGTATTTCATAATTTTATGACGCAGCGCTTATGCGATGTTTATGCAAGCTCTCAGCGAGTGACACAAATGGGCAGTAAAGCGAAAATATGCAGATACTTAGATAAATTAGTTATTTGGGTGTATTAATCTTTTAAGTGGCGCACATACAGTTTGGAATTCATATAAGAATAACAATTAGAGTGTGTAATTATTAGTATAGTAGCACATAGTGCTTAAATGTATCTTGGATTTTTTGATAACCGGCATTCAATCGTACTGCTTCTTCTTATCCTTTTATATTGTAATGCACATATAGGCGTTTAAACGCCTTTTACTAGACTTTATTTTTACAACTTCCTATTGTTTAAAGTATATAATGGGTTTGACAGTTCGGTTTTTCTAAAGAGAAATTATGTGAGCTGAAATTATGCTCCCACTCGGATATCAGATTCCGAATTACAAGCTAGGTTTATGAAAATTAGATTTATTATTTCTTATATCTAAGGGCCTTTATTTCGCATGCGAAAAACAGCAGATTACTCAAGGCTATGTCGTAATAGCAACTGAATTACCTACAAATCTTAAAAACAGTGAATTATATAGACTTAAAGACGTAGCAAAAGTGCGAAAAATACATCATTATTTAACATTTCTATACAGTATACTAAAGCATAGGTATATGTATATAAAATTGCTGTACATAACCTATCCTTTTCTCAACGAGCCATATACCTAACTCAAAAAATCACGTAAAAAAGTAAAACTCAAAGTAAAATTCTTGGCAAAGGTTGAAGGAAGACATAAAGGAACTGAATAAAAGAGCGGGGCGGAAATATGCATAGAAAATTTCCCAGTATTTTATTTGACATAAAGTATATAGGAAGTAAAGAGCGCATCAAAATGTGTATACAAAAACAAACAGCAGATAAAATAATACATAAAAACATAATTGCAGGATTTGCAGACGGTATAGTTTGCTGCCGCAAGCGCGCGCTCTGCAAATTCTCAAAATTCTGTCAGAAAATCAAATTTTACGTTAAGGACTTACGCTCAATGTGCTTTAGTACTCAATTCGCTCTCTTTTTTCGCTCTCTCTCTCTCGAGTAGTTAATATCCTTTTTGCAGCAGGCATGTTTGCTCTCCATTCGCGGCACCGAATTATAGTCTAGCGTGAGAGCGCGAGTTAGTCGTTTCATCTGCGCAGGTGCAAAAATCAGAAATTCCTCGCAACGAACACACAATTCTCAACGCGGTTTCGCAGGAATAGAGCGCGTTCGGCGCTTCAATTTTTTCTTACACAAATAAGTAACAGCGGGATCCCGCGCGGTGCTGTGTACGCGCATAGGCTTTTATCCTTGCGTGTATGTGTGTGTGTGTGTGATCGTTTGCTTCATGGTGGTATACCAAATCAGTCGACCACTCACTTTTACCGCTGACAGCCTACCGACTTTTTGAGGGTGTGTTCTTTTCTCGTAAATACTTATTTTTATTTTCTCACCTCTCAATGTCGCAAGCGCCGCTATTCGCACACATATTATATATGAATGTATGTGCGCGTGTTTAAGTCGGCGCTTTCTATAAATACTTTGTTTTCCTGTGTGCTGCATGCGCGATATGTTTAGCTCCACAGCACGCCAGCCAAAGGACTTTCAGCTAAAAAAGCCCAGTATCGAAGAATTCTCACGCTACCGCTTTTCACTTTTGTTACGACCACAATGGGACAATAAATAAATACCAGTTCGTACAAAGTGACTTTTGCAGCAGAAGTATGAGTGGCAGCGGCTGTTGGCTACACATGCACACTCACAGGAGGCAGCTTTGCTGTGCGGCGTGCCGCAAGTTTCTTGGCTACTTGTAGGCATTTACGGTTTGCCTATGCTAAGCTGTCTTTATGAATACTTATTTCGCGCATAATATGTATGCAGTGGGTACCCTCTTTGTAAGTGTGTGTGTGAGTGCGCGCATACGCACGTCGTCCCTAATATCTGTTTACTTTAAAAAAAATTTTTACGTGAGCTCTTTAATGCTGCGTTCCCAAGCCCATGCTACTGAAATACTCGTGAGCGCTGCGGCGCATGAAAACGCATGAAGTCGCCTTTGGGGTAGTACAAGTAGTATCGCCACGATTCCTGCTACTAAGCGTGCAATTAAGGATATTTCCTTGTCAGTAAACTTAAGGAAACCGTAATTATTTTTATTTAAGACTGCAAGGTTTAAAAAAAATTGCCTAACTACCTGAGGCGAAGGAAGTGTCCTTGAGTGTTAGCGGGAATAGTCATTTGTTCGTGTCGCTCTGACTGGACATTCGAGTATCCTAATTGCGCGAAACGTTGTTTTGAATAGCATTTAGTCAAATGACAGGAGGGTTTCTGTTCATTTTTAATACTCTTAAGTACATTTTGTAATTTCGAGTTAAAGTGTGGAGGGGAATTTCGTAGTGATATGATGTGTGAATGTTTTTATCCATCTTGAAACTAAGGAGAACTGCTCAAATTGAGATGGGAACACACGATAAGGGAAAGCAGGGTACGGTCGAAAAATTATATATACATAAATAAAAATGAGATTATAATAAGATAACAAAAAGATAATTAAAATTACTTAGCATTATTTATTGGTAAACATAGAAAAATCAGTTTGAAGGCCTTATACATTTTTGGAAAATATCGAGTATCATTGGACTCGCCAGGTGGCGCTGAAGTCAATAAACTCATAATTGCTATATTTGTAGAAAAAATATATGTCTCTTAATTGTTCAGAGCCATAGAACATTTGAGTTTTTCTTCTAGTTGAATTTTATAGAATTTTTTTTGAATTATAGATTTTTCGAAATAGAGTATAAAAGATAAACTTTCTAACTAAGGTACTGTTCATTTGAGTTTAGCTTGGAAACATCGTGAGTTCGTGCCTTTTCGTTAACGTTAAAATTTTATGATTGATTACCTTCACAACAGCTGAGTGGCGCTTAGAAAAAACTTAATTTTTGGCGCCGCGTGCTCAACCATGAATGCCTTAGGTCAGACAAAATCCAACAAACCGCTTTAAACCCAAAATTCATCGAGAAATCCATAAGTAAACTTTAAAGCCCCTACCAGATATGCAAGCAAAAACGGATGCACACTTATTGTGATTTCGGACACACATTTACATTTAATGTAAAAGTTTTTCGCAAACTTTGTGAAAAGTTGCAAAGTAAGTAGTTAAGTACTGACTGCGGCAGCTGACTATGCATTGGACTGATTAAGTGTGGGTGGACATGTGAAGAGCAAGAAAGCGAGAAAGGCGAATGAATGGCAAACAAATGAAAGACGATAATGAAATGGTGGATTGTATGCAAAGTAAAAGGTAGTTTCTTGTCAAATTAAGTAACAATTGTAAAGGTAAATTAATGTAATACAAAAAGGTCAAAAAGTCTGCGAGGAAACTGCTGAAGGAGCCACTTTTCGGTTGAGTAAAAATAAAAAATATTATATGGACTTCTGAAGACATTAAGAGTGTACGGTACTGGGAAAGATTAAGTTGAAAACAATTTGAGAAGCAATTATTTGTACAAAAACTATGGTAGATATCACTAAAAAATTATATTATAATAACACGTTGGAAGCGTGGGGTAGACTAACATTAAGGGTAGGGGCTTCAACCTTTACTAGTTATATTAGAATAGTCAAATAATTTGCATTTGAATAAACCTGGTGAGAATTTTGAAAACGTTTTAGTGTGAGAGAGCGAAGGTAAAGTAAACTCTAGCATATACAAAAGAGAAGCAAGCTAGAACGTTTACGACCACCCACAATCTAGATTTTGTGTGTTTGCAGTTCTAATGAAAGTTTTTCAATACGCTATGCTTGGTATGTTAAGAATTAAAGTGAAAATATGGAACTTAAACGGTTGAAAAAAAAACGAAAAAAATGCTCCAAAGCTGCATGCAACTTCGAAACTAATTCCAGCCATAAAATGTTAGAAGTGTCTCTGTTAACTTGTTTTTTTTTTACCACAAATTATCTAAAGGTATTCATAGCGATATACAAATTTGGTTCAAATCCCATACCTAGCTATATAATTCTTTCAACAGCTGAACAGCGGTAAATATTTTGATTTATTTCCATTTTTAATGCTGAAATCACAGCATTTTTTGTATAACTTTAGACTTGCAGTGCACCGCCACTCTTCATGCTGTCAGTCAAAAAACAAAAATATGACCAAAGAGAAATGAAAATAGTTTAGTGTATTTGACAGGCGGTCGGCACTTAATGCATATGGAATTTTCAAGAGCCGCACTTCAACTAACTGAAAGCATAAAAAAGGTTTGTGTTTATGAAAATTTAATAGTAGAAACAAAATACTACCGTTATTTGGAAGCTCGTTAAAAAGTGGGCAGCACAATATAAATAAAACTCTTGAAAATAGAGCAGAGTTTGATATTGAAAAAGAAATGCTTTGCAGCGTTAGAGAATGAGCGAGAAGTATGTATGTTTGCGGCTGGAGAGGGATAGGTATTGTAGTGAATTATTAAAATTTTGCAAACAAATAGTCGGAAATATATGTGTATGTATGAGCGCCGAAAGCGGATTGAATACACATCAAAGTTTTAAAAGCGGAAGCATGAAGCGGTCGAAGTGAGAGTTAGAGAGCAAAGGAATTCGAGGTAAAAGGAGTTTTGGTCTGCTGGCACGGAATGAAGCATACTTTGTGGGGAAACAACAAGTACAAAATTTTTACAAAATTTATTTTATTTTGCAAAATGAAAGCAAAAATACACTAAATTATGGCAAGGAAATAGTCTGAGTAGTGTCTCATTGAATTGTGGCCTGACAGTTTTGCGGTTGCTAAAATAATCGAGTAAAGAGCTTTTTTGTTATTTTAGTGTTTTCCATAAACCAAAGCAATTTTTCTACTTTTTTGTTTGTTGACGGCGTACAAACTGCACATTTTCTGACCATTAGTCGCACAACTATGTGGCTGCTGTGGCATTACAAATAACTTCTTGCCGTAAATCAAAATAAATGTCGACGGAAACGGAAGTGACTTTTTGTTCGGCGTTCTCAGCCGTTAAACGTCAGCAGTGGAGGCTGCGTTGCAAGCGTTACAAAATATTATATTTAAAATACTTTAAGCACAACTTTTTTTAGTTTGTTGCATTTAAATTATTTACACGATTTTAAATTGGCTTGTCAACTTTGCTACACACACAAACAGACACACACACACAGCCACAATTGCTTGCAGTGTACATATGTATGGAAAGTGAAAATGGCTTATAAATAAATCAGTTCAAATGTCTACCTCCATGTCTGGCTGGCCGTGTGGGTGGGTGAGTGTGCTTGGGTGGCCACCCGTTTGGCTGCAGCATGAGTGACCAGACTGTGTGCGCAAAGTTTTTGCAATTTTCACCGCAAATGTGTGCACATTTTCAGTGCATTAAGTTAATTGCTTGGCGATTTTCATATTGGGTGCGGGGAAATAGAGTTTTAAAAGAGATCTAGGGTTTTCAAGGAAAGTGAAAGCGATGACAAGCAGTTAAATAAAGGTTGGTAGAAAGATTAAGTTTTATTTTCATATATTTTTCTAGTATACAAACTAATACATAGATAAAAAAAATAATGATCGATACTTGAACCAAAGTTGTAGGTAGATGAAATTTTATGACTTCAGCAATAATATTTACAATTGTGCAAGAAAATTGAAACGTAAAGAAAAAGTTAACTATAATCTATTTTTCTGATTCTAAATTTGGTAATTAATCGATAATTTTTCGATTATTACTGTATATAGCAGTGGTGTCGCATAATTAATTCAACAATCAATATATTTGATTTTCGTGTAATAGCTCAAAATCATTGAGTTTTTGATTAATCGATAGTTTTGCGATTATCGGTAAACGAGTGAAGAACAAAATTAATTTTTGAGTAAAATTTACCTTAAGTACTCATAAATATTCGATTGCGAAATCGATGCTACAGCGATTAATCGATATTTTTTGATTGGTAATCGAGTAAAACTGAAAAATGATTGATTTTGACTTGGAGTAATTGAGTGTTAAATTACATTAATACATATATCGATATTATATTTTTAATTGATATATAAAAAAAATATGTATCGATAAATTATTAATAAAATTTTTGACGCCAAAAACAAACATTAATTTCAGATTTTTGATTTTGTTGTAAATTCAATTACTACCCACCACCACAGACTGTGCAAAATCTATCATATCAATTATTAATCGATGAATAGATAATCACGTTATGACACAATGAATATGTGACGATATCAGAAGAGACAGTGTTATTCTCGCTCACACTATATGCGATTAAAATAAGCCAATTTGCGAAGAAAAAAGCGTTAAAAATTAAAACAATAAAATTGCTAAGCCAAACATGTCTCACCCCTAGTAGTGACATGATAATCTTGAGACTAAATATTTTGCCTTTTTCGAGGGAGAAAAACACTTTAATAGCCAACTGATGTAATCTATAATTACGCTAACATACTATACCGACAACAACAGCAATAAAGCAGAACAAAAATAGCTGCTTCTATTATACATTTGTGGCCTTAACTACCGCAACCGACCGCAAAAACTTACCCCAAACTCAGCGACGCGCATTTCACTATTTATTGCCCTTTTTCAACGTCGTCGTCGTAGTCGTTGTCGCCGCCACCTCAAAGGAAGTGCCGTGCAGCAGCTGTGCGCTAGACGGAACATGGAGAGTGGAGTGTGCGGGCCGTTTCATTTCAACAATTTCCAAATGCTAACTAACAACCCTGAAAAGTCAGTTAACATTACGTATTTATTACGTCTGTTGCGTGGCCCAAGTAGAAAAAGGGTTGAACTGCGTCTTCGTCGGTCGACTTTCTTTGCAACTTCTTATTGCGGCCCACATACATATGTGTTTGTGTGTGTATAGGCAGGTTGTGGCTAGCATGGGTTGTGTTAATCGTCGATTGAGGCTATGTAAACGCCACTCGCAATTTAATTGAACGCAGGTTTCAAAATTGCTGCGACACGCGTTCGGCCACAAAAAGGATTTTACCTAACAATATGTTGGTTGTTGCTAAGAATTTGGGTAAAGTCTTCCACTCTTACCAGGCGGCTCTATGCTTATGCCATGTCTTGACGTGTCGTATAATAGTTGTTGTCACTTTTGTACTTCCGCCTCGTGGTAACATTCAATTGTTTTGCCCCATCAGCGAGTGTGCCCAATAGCTCTATGGTGTTGTTATTTTTGTGTTTTTTTAACATTACCTTTTTGCAGTCAATTGACTTTTTGGCTATTAATGTGTTTTCCTTAAAGACACCCACGCTTCATTAGATTTTCTCACGTTTTTCCTATGCGCCGGCATGTCTCGAAGAAAGGTGGGGGCATGCATGGGTTCATGATTGAAGTATAGTCTTTTCCAATCCGTTGGTTAATCAATTACTGCGGTGATGTAATGGAGCATTATTGATTTTTTTTTTTCATATTAGGTGTTTTGTTTATTTAGGGTCATTTCCTGGCTCCATAACATCCTTTTACTCCAAATGATTATTCGAAAATTGCTCCTCTTCCCACTTTGGGCGTAATTAAATTGATTCTTCATAGCTATAGCCATATCAGCCTTTGAATTGCTGTAGGATATATATAGCAATCGGAAATTCTAGAATTATATATATATCCAGCCGTTTAAAAAAAGGTTTTTGGTATTATCAGGATTGAGATTTTTGGGAGCAGAAAATATGCTGAAATAGTCGTATTGGCGTGAACATATTCTTTGGATACATTACATGTTCGATAAAAGCCGCCTGGATAATCTGTCGTCTATTATCATGAACCGTCTTCAAATAAAAGTATTTTTTCCACCCCTAATGCTCTATAATAAAATAAGTTTAGATGATCTATAATGCTTGGTTTTAATGTTAAATTTTCTGTTGAAATCGCCTATTGTTTTGTTAAAATTTCAACCAACATTTATTTTAAGCTAAAAAAAAACACTAGCTATTGGCTCTTATTCCTTTCGAAACTATAGATTAACCAGCTTATTGCTCTTCGGGTACGTTATCGTTCTTTGCCTCAATTTTTTTTTTTTGCTTATAAAAAATATCGGTTTTAAACTGTTCTCGGTTTCTTTCATATCTCATTCTTTCATGGCACTTTCGCACAACACAGCAACGCCTCTCGCTTGCAATTGAAATGCGTTTTGAGACGCTTTCTTGCTGTTGACGTCAAGTGCCTGCCGGCCTGCTGTCAAAACGATGTCATCGTCGTCGTTGTAGCCGCTGTCGCTGCTGCTGGCGCGCTCCGCCTGTTAGCTGACAAGTGTTCTCGCCTGTTTCTCTTGTTGCCGTCGGTGCTGTATACGTTTGTAGCGACTGCTGCCGTCGTTGACGCTGTCAAAATTCCGTTATGCAAATTTCAGCACAATTTCAAAACGCCAAGATTACTCAAAGTTTACACGAGTGCGATGCTTTCAAGTAGAAACAGAGCATTAAGCATGAGTGTGAGTGCGCGTGCGAATCAGTTGCCTCGGGTGTGAGGTGACACAAAGTACATAATGCGTGTCTTGGGCACTTTTGACAAATTGCGTGCATTTCTCCACACAGCCACGCCACTCAGCTGACAGTTAGGTGTTGTTGTTTTGTTGTTTCGTTATAGCAATTTACCTCAAAGCTCTGGCTACACTCGGCAATCGATGTGGTGTTTCTGCTTTTCTCCACATTTTTCCTGCAGCCTTAGTGTCCGTTGCGCGCGAAGTTAACGAATTGGAAAAAGGGTTCCTGTGTAATGGCGCTGCGCGTTGAAGTCATCGTTAGACGAAGGAAATACTTTGCGGTCGTGGGTTCGAGTGTCGGCGGAAGTGAAATAAAGTGCAGTAAGAGGCTGATAATTTTCATTTCAAAAGAATATTTATGGATATTGTGGGTATAAAAAATGTTCTTAATGTTCAATATGTAAATCAGCGGATTTCATTTGAGCTTCGAGTGTTTTAAATTATACCGATTCTGCTAGGAATGAAGGAGCTCGATTGAATGTGAGTAGGTGTGTTAGAGCGCGCTATACACTTTTCTAAAAACTGGAAATGTATTTGGTTATATGCGTAGGCGAAAAATACCCAGGCTCCATACTCCAAGCGATAACTTCATGCGGAAGATTCAGCTCTTAAAGCCATACATTTGGAGACGTCAAGTTTTAATAAAGTTTGAGTTTTTGAAGGAACATGCAATTTATTTTGTAATACTTGACTTATTCTTTGAAGCATATGACCAACAGACGAGAACAGGTAAACGGTGATCCCGATTGCTTAACCCGCCTACCATGAGATTACTGCGCCATAGAAAACGGATATATGGTACTATTGGTTAAATAATTGAACTGACGCGTGGGCGAGTTAAGCTTCCGGATTTGGCCTAACCATCCTCAGGAAGTTCGCGAAAGATGAGCAATATTTAAGGAGTTTATTCAAGAAGATAACAAGTGCAGCACCTTAGAACCCTCCCAAACCTTCCCATTAGTTTATATTTCTTGTGGATGGAGGCTGACTAGGCAGAAAACTCACTTTAATTCTAATCAGTGTTGGGCTTTGAAATTAACCCTATCCAGCTTATTTGGCAATACCTAATTCATTTCAAATCTTTGTGCGCCCTCTGCAACCCTTCTAAGATGTGTGCGTTAATGTTGACACTTGACTTTATCCATACGCAAATTTTTCAACAAACCTGATGCCTTTTGTGCCTTCTTACCCATTTAACTCTTCTTGATAATCCCTTTTTGGCATTTCTGGTGTCTGATTTAAATTTTACGTATCATTGATTTTTATTTGATTGTGACAAAAAAACAAGCAAAGAACAAACAGCAGTGACAACAACAGCAAGGACAAATACACAAAGGATAAGAAGGATGTGAGCTGCTGATTGAAGTAGCCAGAGGATGAGCGTAGAGCAGCGCTCACCATCAACTTAAAAATGAAGGGTTTCAATGCTGTAAGCACTGAAGGTTTCAAGGAACGTTTCTCAACATACACGCACGCACACACACGTCGACAAGCAGCGGGCGCAAATCGCTTATAAGTCGCAACAGAGACGCATTGTTTTGTTACGCATGGCTACCTTCCTGCCAGAGCACCGGAGCACCGGCGCTGGCACACGACTCAACCAAGCGCAGCTGGCTGGCTGGCTTGCTGCCTGCCTCCCGTGTTGTCTGTCGCTAAAGATATGCAAGCTTGCGGATTTCGCCTGGCTACTGTTCGAGTGGCCAAGGATACGCTGAAGTGAGAAAAGTGAGTAAAACGGATTGTTTGCCGTGCAGACGGCGTATGGAAGTTGAGAATGGTTTATTTAAGATGAAGGGGTTAAAGTAAAGTGGTATTGGGTCGTAAAGCAATTGCAGTTTCATTTTCTTGCAACAGCAGCGCCCGCAGACCAAAAGTCAAGTCAATGCAAAATGGGCACGACCAGTCGTGCAGATAGAGTCAGCAGTCAGCGCAGAGCAGTATGGGCGCGGAGACAATAGCAACGGAGGCAAGGATAGCCACATGTGTATAGCAATGGCAACAATAGCAACAAGAGCAAAGTTAAATAGCGCAGTATAGTAAAAAAGCAAACATTACTTAGTAGCAGCAGTTGAGTATGCAGTGAAAGGATAAGTGGAAGGACAAGCTTCGGCTTGGCAGCAGACAAATAAAGCAATGAAGATAGCGTTGACAAGCGGTGGAAAACTTATTTATCCGTTGCAGAGTATGTGCTTGGCTTGTGAGTGAGGAGGAACGATGTTGTGGCATTTGAAAAGCTGGTTGGCGGTGAAAGATTGCTTAAATCGAAGAGCAACTTTAAAAGAGTAAACAACTTTCAAGCTCGATAGCTTTGTTAGCTAAGTGTGTGTTCAATATTGGATAAGTCTCATACTCAACTGTCGCGCTTCATTACCCGTCGTTCCCTAATAGCGAATGTATGGTTTTATCTAAATGATTCTTGTGACTTCTAAGCAGTTGCTACAAAGGTTGGAGTTATTACGATTCTAAGTGGATATTGAGTATCGCTTCATCTCCATTACTTTTTAACTACTAAGTGGATAGTGAGCTCGATTTCATTTATTTCGTCTTGGATTTGGAAGTTTGATAGTAAATCGAAAATTACCTCGCCAAAGTTGTGCCCGGCACATACCTACCCATCTAGATGTTCAATTTGTCCTAACGATCCTTGAGGCCGATCGTGTTACTGAAGAATCCCAAAACTTTTCATAGATCTTTATCGACCGATTAACCTTGAAGAACATTTATGTATGCATTTTATACATATTGATCGTTTACCTTCGGGAACCTAATCAAATCTGATAACTGACTACCTACACCAAAACTAATTAGTGATTTAAATCCAAGTTCGCAGCCACAAAATACTACTAACAAATTATTTTATTTAGATATATGCATTTCAAATATAAAGATCGTGATTACTAACCGCAATTATCAATTTACAAAGCGTCCCCAAAACTGCAAAAACGGCCCTCAGCACCAAAAGAACAATTGAAAACTTGATGATGAGAAATCAATTAACTGCAATTCCGGAAAAAATCCGGTATCAACACGTCCGTTGCAAACGACACAACAAACAATCGGAAGAAGGGTGAATTGTGGGCGAATGTGGCGACACGACAGTGTGACAAGTTGACAATACGAGTAATCTTTCACAGCAAATGTCAATGAATGTCTTCCTAAAGACAGCATGGAGCCAAAGCATTCACACGATGCGGATTGAGGATGGAGTTGTAAAACAGATGGAATTTTCATAGATGAAAATTGTCAATCAAAAGCAAACAAAGGCCAAAAAAAATAAATAAATTAAAGGGAGAAGCAAAAAATATCAAGCAGTCGGTCAGGTATAGTACAAAACAGCTGCGAAAGCAAGCAACTTGCAGGGATGCGACTGAGCTCAGATGGTTTCGCGCTGGCAACAACGAGCGAGCAGGTGGTTTTCGTATAGAGTTGGAATGAAAGATGTTAGACAGGTGGGTGTGTATGTGTGTGCGAGTTAGAAAATATTGCGATAGAGTGAGTATTAGAGTATGTACCGGGTATGAATTTGAGTAGAGGGGCAAATCACTTCAGCAGCTGTAGAAAACACACAAACACGAGCATATACAAACAGTGGTGCATAAAATGAATAGCAAGTGAGTTGAGGGGGGCGGTGAAATAAAGGCCAGATCCACTGGACTGTGAAAATATTTGAAATTCATGTGAGTAAATGCTTTCACGAAATAAAATGGAGGATTAAATTGAATATTGCATGGGTGAACACAAATGCTGCTAAGTTGAAAATATGTGGCTAGTAAAATAGATAAACGTGCGGCACACATACACACATATCTACATGTACATATGTATGTATGTCAGCGCATGGTATTTGTTGTCTTCAACACACGCTCGACTGATTTGCTGACCAAGCGTTTAGATAGCGCACAGCAGACATTAGTTGTCCAGCAAATCGCACAGACAGCTAACTAGATTATTTATTCTTTATGCTTTTCACTGATTAAATTGCCAAAATACCACAGAACAAGAGCAAAACACACGCCAGCAAACATTAGAAAGTTTCATATTATATATTGCGTATTACTTTGGCTTCGCACGGCTCACACCTTCGCAACGCAACACCGTTACATACTTTGTGTCATTCATATTGTTGGCGGCGATGGCATCTATCAGTGTCAGTGTCGGCGCCAGCAGGGGCGTGAGAGATTAATGCAATCACGATGAAAGTTGGCGCGCTAAAAGGCAACACTCGGCGAGTCCTCGAGCATTACGAGCGTAACACGCCCACATTTGCCCACGGCAGTTACAGCTGCAAGTGGTCACGACAACATTAATGGAATTGTTGAGGTGTAAAATTGAGATGACGCGCTGCGTTCGCTTGTCACAGACACAGATTGTCTCTGTCGTGATTGAATTGATTGAACAGTTTCTTAGTTTCTTGGGATAAGTTTATATTTCGCTTTGAAATAAATATCAAGCGCATTTAATGCATGAAAAACTTTACTATGAATGGTAGGTATAGGAAGGATATAACACAAGGGGAGTGCCAGTCAGCATATTACTATGTAATTGCCTGTATTGATATTCAGTTTTCAGTTTATGATAGACTTTTCCATAATAGTACTACAAAGTTCTGTTACAGCAGACTGCGTTGGCTTATTAATTACACTGAGGTAGTGTTCCCGCATTGTAAAATCCTTACTAACAGCTATCAGAACGCTTGTGTAAATTAAAAGTGCGAATCTTCGAAACGTAGTAGGTGGTCTAAACAGAGCTCCATATTAGAGGATGTGTCCGTATTACCATGAGGCTGCTAAACAACTGGTGGAGTTGTCAGATTTTTTCAATAGGAGCTAGGAATAGAGGATATGTTCAAGCATTCGACTTAAGCAAAAACTGAAACTAAATGTGTCGAAAGTTCTAAATAAAGCTCCACTAGGGACGACGCATATATAAGATTTGTAACAGCTGATCTCTTAACTAGAGAAGTCAATTTAGAACGATTAAAATAAACTTTATTTCGCAAACCAGAATTGTTTGTATGAAGGTAAACTCATATAACCCGAAACAGCAATTTTCCTCAAGGTTCGAGCCCGTAGCATATGATGTTCGAAAGCTTATTTACCTAAACCACGTTGCCATTAATGTGCAGTATGCTTTTATTGAGTATAAACCATCACAATATCAGTAGTAACTCAATTCATAAAAAATTCAGACTTTGTCGAACTAAGAGTACGTTCATCCCCCTACAAAACTGTTTTACGTGGATATTTTGCTACCGTCATAACATAGCCGTATTGATTAGACCTATGCGAAAAGTCACAAATAAAATATGGAAGCTCATTTAAAATTAGGCTACTTCATTACTGGTATACCATAATCAGACATATCGACGGCTTTATATGTGACACGACAGTTGCTTCTACGTAATGGGAACGGATACGGATTTTTATCCGACCAAGCAATATCAACCCTATATTTATTCCATAAGGACTTCATTGCATCAGGGCATAAGCCTTTTAAATTTACAAAACAATTCGAATCTCTAGCCATATTATGTACATATATGCAGATAATTATATCCCATCCCTTCCGTCTGCTTTCGCTATTTTACCACTTCTCCCCAATCTTGGTACAAATATCTACCTACCGTACACCTACAGTAAGAACCACAGAGACCTCACTTTGACCACAATTTCTGTTTAACCGCAAAGTGTCAAACTTCATAGCAAAATTTCACCGACACACGGCGCACGTCAGAGCGCGTACGGTCGGCAAACACGCGTTGAGCGTTGAAAAAAGCAACAACAAAAAAATTGGAAAATTTTATATTTCTGTTTTGCCGCTATTATTACTGTCATGTTTGCTCGGCATAAAGTTTGTTGCGAGTAAATGTTACGCTTCAGCAATTTTTCACTGCCATTGCCGCACGCTGCCACCCGCACTGCAGCACTTTCAACTTTTCACGTTAATTTGTAATTTAAGCTAATTTCGGTTGTAAGTTGCTGCACTTTGTTGGCGTTTTTTGGTCGCTTCACAAAAAAAAACCAAACAACTAACTCACACAATGCCTCGCGTTGTTTAAGTTGACTGTGACCCCCGCCACAGCTCCACATCACATGCTTGACAGCTTGACATGCACAGTATTTACAAGCAAACGCGTACTCATCATCAGTTAGCTTGCCTTGCTGGTGGCTACCCCAACTCACCTCCAGCACACACTCACACACGCTTGTTAACCGTCTCATCTAGTGTGTGTGTGTGTGTGTGGTGTGTTGTTAGTAGTCTTGGGGAGGTGTGAGGGCGTAAATGTCATCACTATGTACTCGTATTTACATACTCACGGCAAGTGCTTCATTTGTTCGGGACATTGCTTGTTGTGTCATGTCTCGGCGCAAACTGATTGCTGGGAGGGAGTTTGCTTCCTTTTGCGCTAAAGTGCTTTTCTGAATATCCAATCATCTACTGTCTTCGAGCTGATTTCATTTGCTTTGTCAATTTGAGAGTTGTCATTTCAGTTAATGTGATACAAAGGTTGTTGTTGTTGTTAGTAGATGTTTGGCATCTATGTAGCGCGTTATTACATATTAAGTTCCTCACTTTAATGGAGTGTTCCAATAATAGTTTTTGTTGTTGTTTGCTTTAGAATGCAAATTTTGTTTAATGTTATGGCTGACCTGAGTACTCCTGTGACCTAAGGCTTTTAGCGGTAGTGTTAATATTTTTATGAGTTTCAAAGACAATGCTCTCATAAAAGTATTAAAATAAAAAAGACTTGTCTCAGATAATGCATCTCCTTTTTTGATCCTTTACTAGGCTTATCCGTCTCGGTTTTACTCATTCGTAGCTTATGCGAGCAGTGATCAAAAGCTACCCCTCCTAATCCAGGGTTTTACGTGTACTGTGTCCATTGAACTGATTTACAGCCAAAAGGTGAATTAGAACGAAGCTTTTCCAATATCGGGCGTCTTGGGAGCTACCGGCCATAAGAACAAGATGGATACAAACAAAAATAAGAAGACAACAACAGCAAACACAAATGTCAAAGAAAACAGAAAAGGAGTCAGGCGCGTCAACACCATCGATCGCAATAAAGGAGGACGCCAGGAGCGGCTGGTGTCAAAAGGCGTCAATTCCTTAAACTACTCACGTCAACTACTCAAATATAGCTTTTCCATTAATTTTAGAAAAAACATGAATTTCTGAAAAATCTCTTGGCAACGAATGCGGTTAGGTCATGTCGTACACATGGAAGACGACAAACCAGCGAAAAGCTCTTTTGATTCGAGACTCATTGGAGGACCTATCTGCGCTAGGGGAACTTTGGGAATTTCTAGCCCTTGAACCGTTTTCTATAAACAATTTTTCAAACTTCTTAGTCAGAAAATTTACTGTATACATCAATTATCAATCTTAATATGCCCGTTATGTGCTTAGAGCGTAAAGAGATTTAATGAAAGCGCTTGTGTCTGCTCATCCTCGAAAGAACAAGGCTGTAAACAGGATCTTCTAGGAATTCATATTAAAATTTAATATGGTATCTGTATTCCAAAATAGACTTTTCACTTGTTTTACACACACACACACACTGCTATACCGTGAACCCTCATATTGAGTCATACCTCAATGCACAGCTGATCGTGGTGATCTTAAGCCACAGCTACCTGAATGCACACCATTCATCCACACACATCTACATAATTAACTTCATTATTATAAAGCGCATAATCATCAGCAACAACAACAACAGCAGCAACAGCAAAACGAGCATGTTGTCGAGCAAATACGATATCCGCCTAGTGCCTCGCCAAATTGAGTAAGCAGTAATATGAGTAGACACCACATACTCGTGAGCATTACAAGAACCGGTAGCCCGCACATACATATGTACATACGAAGTTGTTGGCTCGTCGTTGCCTTTTGTTTACGTTGCATGCCACTCATGTTTTCCACACACCGCCTTCGCCCGATGTGCCACACGATCCCCACACCGGCGAGCGCTGTATGCCACAGTCAGCCGTTTGATCATCTGTTCGCCTCCAGTTGCCGGTTTTTGGAGGACAATCTGTGCCTGTGCCTGCCGTCGTCGTTGCATTTGTTTATTATTGTGCCGGCTGTTTGTTGTTGTGTATACTGTGTTGTGCCTGACTGATTGGTTTCAAGTTACATATTCTAGTAAATTCTTTTTTTTTTTTACTTTACTGTTTTTTGTAATTTATTTTATTGCTTTTTACTACGCTATTTTATTGTGCGTTCTTAGTGGGTTTGGGTTTTATTTCCTTTTTGCTTTATCACTGGCATCTTTTCTTACTTAATCAACTGTGTATGGGTGCGTATGTGTGTGTGTGTGTACAACCTTCATTCTGTCGTCGTCGATTACGTGCCTCAGCATGATCCTCCAGCAAGCAGGCAGACAGGCAGTGAGGCAGGGCCAGTTCGTCGGCCCTTATGTAATTGTTGTGGCTGTGAATGATGACGACGTTGATAGTAATGATTACTTTACGTTTTTCTTTTCACTAGCTTTAATTTCTCATTCCTCGAAGCTGTTGTTTTTTGTGTGTATACTTATATCCGTGGTATGTATGTACGTACTTATGTGACATGTTTCGGGGTACACCGTTGAAACACCCGTACTTTTGTGTGTGTGTTCTTGAAATGCACACCTTTTTGTGTTGTGCAACATTTTGTTTCTTTGCCGTTTGGAGCAGCGTTCGAGGAGTGAACTGGAAGGTTCCACTTCGCTGCTTACTCCTGTACTATGCATTATTTCAGCGGAAAAATTACTTGAAACCAAGCTGTGGCAGCACGTAGAAGCAGCGAATGCCGTTGAAGTAATGAAAGTGGCAGCGCAATTTTACTGGAACAGACGAACAAAGGCAGGAGTAGCAACAATACAGGTTTGCAGCAAAAAAAAAACTAACACCAAAGATGCATTAATGGCCAAGAGAAATAACTATGATAACGAAGAAGAAGAAGAGCATTCAAATAAAAGTCGACCAAACTAGTAAGATGAAATTGAAGAGAACAAATATACAAATCAAAAGCAATTGCGCTGACTTGACAAACAGGAAGATGGCGACGAAATCCGCCTAGCACAATATTAATTGAAAGCAGTCCATGGACCATGATGGTATAAACAGAGTTACCTAGAACACTACACTCACATATTGCACTCTCAGTTGCCTGTTCTTTTCATTGCGCCTACACATTGGCGGCTGTAGTCTTGTAATCTGCACTTTGTATGTCTATAAAATTTATGGCTTTCCTGGAAGGTAAGAAGTCAAAACTGCACTAAGCCAAAACCAAGGTAAAAGTAAAAGTAACGTCGCTGAGAAAAATCACAAAAAGACGGCGTACAAAGGTAATAAGCTAGACTCCTACGCCAGTGTGGCATACAGGCTTCGTGTCACGAAACTGGATTAGCGCTGGAAGTGCACAACAGGCGATAACCAAACGTAAGTTTATTATTGCAAAGCTTTGCAGTTCGAAAAGCACGTATTGATTGTAAAACTGGATTAGTTCTTGCAGTCTTGAGGTGTGCTCTTTGATTATGCTCAGCGCATTTGCTGCGTTATGGTTCCTTAATATATGTTTTGTTTTTGCCTCGATTCTTAATGCGTTCGTTCTATACCAGTTTAATTATTTTTGTACCGCCTCCAATTTGCTTGTTTTGCGCCTTTCTTCCCAGTTGCTGCTCCTTGGTTAACTGAATTTCATAATATTTTCTTGGGCTTAAATTGATTCATGCATATATTTAATGTTGCCTACCTTACCTACACAATTTTGCAACCAAATTGCAAAAGAACACTGCACAATCTTATATAAACAAATCAGCAACGCCCACTCGGCTAAATATGAGACTTGCATAGTTTGAATAGAAGCTTTGTGGTGTTATAATTTGTGTTTCGAAATTGCAAAAGAACGCTAAAAGACGTTATATAAGCAAATCGACAACACCAAATCGGCTAAATATGAGACTTGGGTAATTTTGCTAGGAGTTATATGATATAAGTTTTTATGTTGCCAATATGCAAAAGAACACCTTTATATAGTAAGTAAATCAATAACAATAACTTGGTTAATAATAAGAGACTTGTATTAACCTCGTATTCTACATATGTACGAGTATATGAAGTTATAATTAAAATGTATTCGTCTTCTTTTTCCGTTGTGGAACTCAGCTGACTTCATAAAGAGTAACTTTTATTCCAAACTCTTACTTACACATATTGTAATAAAATATATTATTTCTTTGTTTAGTTTCGCATTTATATTTTTATTAGTTTCTTTCTCTTCCTGGCAACACTATTTACATTTCCTTTATGAGCCTCGCCATCATTTGCTCTAGCGCTTGAAAATTCCTACTCTAAAAGCCACTAGTCTACCATTCGCCTAACCGATACTTCAATTACGAGTTTGATCCGGATTTCGTTCACTCTTTCCTCGTTTTTACTCTATTCTCTACTTCACCTCGACACTACACAAATTTAATAGTTTTTTGTTTTTTTTTTTCTAGCTGTTTAAATGCCAGTCTGCCCTGTTGCTGCTGTTGCCTTAAAAGTACTCAGCCTGCGGAATAATTCCTGGAAAGGACTCTAGAGAATTTCACTTTTTTTCACAATGTTGAGAAACCCATTTTGTTTGTTTTTACTGTTTTCTATTCACTGTTGCTTGACTGAGTTTGTAAGTATGTAGCTCTGGCATTTTTAACACTTGGCTGATTTTCTTGTCGTATAAGATTGTTGTTATTAGCATTAGTTTATTTGGCTTTTTTTGCTAGTTAATAACTGTGAATGCCTGCCCACATAGGAATGAGCTTTGACTTCATATTCATGGCTCAATTTCTTGTAGAATTTTAAAAGCTGAAATATGCTTGTCTAAATTTAATAGAGTTGGTATAAATTTGCCCTTAACTCAATGCCAACTTTAAGGTTGAAAGAAATAAACAATTTAAATTTGCCCTTAACTCAATGCCGACTTAAACCTTAAAAGGTTGCCAGAAATAAACAACTTAATTAATTTACGAATACTGTGAAGTACTTGTATCATGCCAAATTTTAGCTAAATATAAATCACAAAATTTTAACGGAACTTTCAATTCCAATTCCATTTTTCCATCTATGAATTATGAACCATCTCGCATTTCCCATTTATAGCATTCGTAGTGCCATTTAACCTGTCAAGTCAGCGCGCAATAAATCACCCTAGAAAGCTATCTGTAATCGCTGCATTCATTAATCATTTCCCATACACGAAATTGCAACAATTTCGAAAACAATGCTCAATCGACTGCAGCAATCACGGCAATCGTTGTCGTTGTTCCTTAATGAAAACACATAATTAAAATCACAATTAAAGATAGCATGACAACAATTAGCATTCACTTAGCTTTGGCATAAAAAGTGAAATAAAGAAGGCAACAGCTGTCAAGCGCAAACAGCTGGTGGCATCAACACCGTCAGCTGATCGTAACGAGTAAGCAACCGCAAAAACTCACTCAATAAAAAATGACTACACCCGCGCTTGACGTAGACGGCACGGCGGGTGAATGTGAAGACGCACCACAAGCGTGCTCGATTTCGTTTCGTTGAAGGTGTTGATTGTGGAATTGCCAATGGCAGTAAATCATTTGCCGAAGTGAAGCAAAACAAATTGAAGTGGTTTAAGTAACGCTCCCACGCGGTAACGATATTTCAAGATTAAGTGTGTGCGCGCCATAAAATGCAAATTGCTAAGTAATAATTGCCAAAGGAGCAATAGTAATAAAAAATTGAAACAAATAGCGGTTGTTGTAACGCACGATTGGAGCGAGATTTACATAGCTGGAGTTGAGCGAGTTAATTGTTTATTGGAAGTGATCAATTTGCATATTACGCTGGTTAATGTTCTGTCTGATTTTGACTTGAGGCAATGAGTCACAGCGTTGGCATGTTGATGAAAAATGGTGACAATATATAGTATCTCTGCTGAGCTTTAATGTAGATAATGAAGAATTTGCGCGGGCGTAGAATAGATGATTTTTGCGGCTTTTAAACGCTTATCAACGAGTTCTAACTGATAGAATCGTTTACAGAAAGGCGTACACAGTTTTGGAAGTTGAGCTTTGACGCTTTAACAACTATTGGTGAATTTCGGCGTTGGAAAGAGCGCAAAGAGCTAAGAAAAATGTACGAGAGGGAAATAGTGTCTTAAGGCTATTCGCGTTCTCTAACCTTATTATAAAACTATAACTAATGGGATCGCATACAGAAAGGTATAAAAATTTGTGGATGTTGGTTCAACGACCTGTGTCTCATGAGACATTTGATGGCGTTTATTTAAGGAGTTGACTAGGATGCATGGTAGTGAGAAATTTGGCCGAGGTTCATAAACTCGTTAAACAATTTTGTATCTGATGTATTGCATTATTATTGCTAATATTCTAGAAATAAAGTTATGTGGTTGGCAAATACGGTTTAATAGCTTAATTTTGGTAATTGTGAGAGTTTTTTTTCTGCATTCTTCATCACTCTTGGGATCATCAATGCTCTGTGGAGCTAATTCAGGTGGTGTTGCACTTTTTTCATACAAAAATATCGAATAAAATGATTCCGCTAACCACTCAAAATGAAAACCTGCATAAAATTCTAGAAAAATAACAAATATATTTTTATTTTATTTTTTCGCATAAAGAACCCACACAATCCTTGGTCGAGCGCAAATAATACCAAATAAACAACAAGCGAAGCATTAACAGCGCTTTCGATCAACATGCTCGCTCGCTTGCAAACATATTAAAAGCCAAAGAGCATGCGAATAAATAAATAAATAGTATCCTGATCAAATAACAAAATAAATATAGGAAAATAAATTATAAAATGAAAAATGTGTGCAAACGCTGGTCAGCAGAAAGTGCAGATCGAATGTAAGAAAATAAGAAAAAAAATATATAAAATATATAGAAAACGAAAATACAGTTTGGTAACCATCAAAGTAAACAAAATATAAACGAACTGAAAATTCGTTTTACAATGAGAATTACTGTACTACAGCATTGCTATATAAACAAACCGAAATATCAACGAAATAAAAATCTGACATTTGTTACACGTATATGTGTGTGTGGGTGCGCGACAAATCACGGTAAGGCCAAATAATATGCAACCCAATAAACAACCAAAACAATATTGTGGGCCATTGTGGGCAACACCGAAGCCAACAATCAACCAACTAACCCACCAGTCACAGGCAGTGAGAAGCTGAATCAGTGAACCAGCGACAAATGGCTATACAGGCACGTACGGCACATGGCGCGTCATAACAACAGTAATAACATTTTGCAGCCAAACAGTTGTCAGCTACCGTCGTTGTGAAAAAAGTTGTGTTGAAAGCGCACAACCAAGAAATCAAATTTTATAAAAAGCAAAAATATATACCTTAAGTGATAAAAATTACAGTCATGGACATATGAATGGAGCTGGGATTGTTTCCAGTAAAAAGTGGAGAGAAAGAAAAAAGTTATGGAACAAATGAAATCGTGAAAATAATTATATAAAGTCAAAAGATTACAGTTAAGGTCATAAGAATGAAGCAACACGTTATACAATATATATGGATTTTAAACCAATCGGTAGTTTGGTGCTGAAAATATCTGTGGGAATTACAAATCTTGAAAAAGTTTGAGATAAAAATCGTCAAAAAACAGTTAAATTTCTGTCAAAATAACATTGAGAATGAATAAAAGCAATCTTTTTACTTTGTAGAACTCTCTCGGGCACTAAAAAAATAGCGTCTACATTTTCATGTCCACAGCTGTTGGCAAATACTGTATGTTCATACACTATAGATTTAAAAATGTCAATGAAACCATAAAAATGTCTATGTCGCGTGTGTAAAGTGAATGAGTACTGGGTACTGAGTGAGCCAACGAAGCGATTCAATGGCCAAACGTACAATATATGCACCTCTAAGGCTCCGGAACGAATGCATTGCAACAACACAGTGGCAGCAATCATTCCGAAACTCATACAACAAAACGGCTCGTGCTCGTGCTAAAAGCTATAACTACGAGAAACACAATTTTATAGCCAAACAAGCAAAAAGGTCACTAAGAGATTGTGTCCCCAAACTCTAGTGTCAAGTGTTCGGACGCTCGTACGTTGCCGTTATCACGCGCGCAACAGCCACACCGTACATTTGCGAGCCGTGTTGGCAAGGAGCAAGAAAACTAAAAAAGCGACAACAAAACGGCTTAAATGAAAGCTTCTGCTATTCCAAACGGGCACTACAAACGACGAACACGATTGCTACAGCATGTCTATTGATATGTTGAGTGCTACGGTTCACTACTTTTACATACTCGTATTTTTTATTGACACTTTACGCGCCACTTGCAGTTTGAGGTTATGTGCGGCTGTTCCCAGTTACGCTGCGCTGGCGGGTTTACCTTGTTAGAGCATAGCGCGTTATTGGAATAGTGTCAATAGCCGTTACCGCAATTGGATTGGAAACTTCGTATATTTTATTTGATTAGTTGCGGTGAGCGTGCTGCCGATAGACACAGGGTTGACAACGTGGCAGAAGATACAGTTTTTAATCTAGACAACTTTTTAAGCCATTTTCGCTTTATTTTGAATTTCAGGCAACTTAAAAGCGGTTCGGAAAACTTTTAATACTTTTGATACTTAACCTCTTAATAATAATCAAAAGCCGAATCACTTGCTGGAAATCTTCCGCCACGAGAAAGTCCGCAGGCACTTGCGCCGCAAAAGGAATGATCCTTAAGATTTTTCAGTGGTAAAAGTCAAAAGGGTCAGTTTCGAGTTAAACAAAAGTACATGTCAAACTGATATGAATTTTTAATAAATATGAAGAAGGTTGCGACGAAAAAAGGTTGATTAAATACAACGGCAAAAGCGAAAGCAAAAGTGATTAAATATTAAAACAACACTCACAACAAAGTGCATGCAGATAAAAAGGGCAGACAGCTTAATCAGAGATGTCTTTGCGGAAAAAGTTGAATCGCCAAAGTTGAGCAATGAAATCAAAGCGCCTGGGCAGGAACGCAAGTAGAAGCTGAAAATCGGGTTGGGTGATTTAAGCGGCCAAAAAAAGGAATCAATTAGAGTGCAAAACTTAAGAACAAATGTACAATAAAAATATTTGTATGCTTATAAAAGGATCAGTGGCGTTTTAGGAAAATTCTGTGAAGCAGAAAAAGCGATGCCAAGGAGATGCGCTAAGCACGTCGGGATTAAGTGAGTAAATTAAAGAAACGCAGTCGAGCGCAGTGCAAGACATTCAAGCAACAACATAAAAATTCAATAGCAAAAAGATGAAAAAAAACTTAAAAACAAAAAAAATGAGGAAAAGGGATATTGAAGATTATAATGAAATTGCAAATGTTGAACATAAGCAAATTGAAAAGAAAAGCCACCAACAAGAGTCAAACAAGTGCTGTAAAGCTTAAAAATATTGAATAGGCAACAGGAAGGCAGGAAACTGGCTGAAAAAACAGATGCAGTAAATTAAAAAGGCGCGCAAAATGGCGCTAAAACAAAGCGCTGGCTTTGGAGTAGGGAGCGCAGCAGCGTGAGCAGAAAGCAGGAAGTGGCAAATTTGCAAACACACACACATACATATTATATATTTTGCAAAAAGGATAGTAGGCAGGGATACGCGGCGAACATGTGAATTGTGTAAGCCAAGCAAGGAAAGGTACAGAGAAAAAGCAGGCGTTGAGCTGGCAAAAACACCCGATTCATGGCGGGGAAAGCAAAAGTTTGGAAAAGTTTTTGTATCCCGCCCCACACACGCACGTCCTTTTTTCTTGCGTTTTTTTTTTGTTTTTTGTTGTTTTTTGTTGTTTATGATTTCTCTTATAGACGCAGCGATTTTAAAGCCGTTTTGTTTTGAATTCTACAAGCATCTATTTTGTGGCGCTTAAACAGAAATTTGCATTAAATTATGTTAATGTATAAAAAATGGATGCGCGCAGACATGAAGAAGCATTCAAGGAGCAGCGCAATGAGATAGCAGACGTCCTGTGCCATTGGGTGAGGCGATAATGAGAAGGCACTCACAGTGGTTGTTGTAGGCGCGTGCTGGCGCGCTTGACTTTCGGCTGGTGGGGAGGAGTCGCTTTGCTGGAAGATTCATTGGCAACAATGCGTGCGCGTGCGATAATTAAAAGTCAAGTGAAAAATTGCATTTTGAAACAAAGAAAAGGCTGAAAGGCGTAGATAAAAGAGGGAGGAGGAAGATGGCAATGCTTAATAGGAAAGGCTGCTTTGTTCTAGGCACTCAAGAGTTTTGCCTATTCACAATAATTTGTTAAATATATACGAGTATGTATGGGAAGTGGTGGACGGAAGACTATGGAAAATTTAGTATATTAGGCGGAAAGAGAGACTAAAGCAGCTGCTTGGTGAAAAAATTTGCATTGAATAAATTTAATACTGTGTTGAGTGAGACAGAAGCGTTTGTGAGCTTGCAATAATATTCATGTAATCATCAGCTGATTATTATGCACAGTATAAAATTGAGATTTTTTGCCATATAATATATTGATGGTTGTTAGTAGGCATTAAGAATAAAAGGACGACTACCTGGAAATAAATATGGTAAACATGGAAGAAAACATGCAAAATATCTTTACAGAAGGCTAAAAATAAATCATAAAATTTTTAAAGAAATAAAAAGTATTGCACAATAGTGCCTTTAAATATTGCACAGTACTTGTTGAAATATGAACACAAGGTAACCTTTTTGTTTTAATATATTTTCTATTCTTGAAATAGTTTGTTATCGCTTTTCATAAATATTTAATTTTGCAATAATAATGAAAATATTGCACAATGGTTTTAATATAATTTTGAAGTGCGACAAACAAATTTTTGTAATAATGTACAAATTTTGTAATAAAAATTTATAAAAAATATTGCGCAATATTTTTAAAATATACATACACGTTTTTCGAGAAAAACAATTAATAGAATGTTTACTGCATGATTTTCTAAGCATTTATTATGAAAATGTGACACAAATTTTTATATTTTATTAATTTATATATATTTTTCAATAAGAGTAATATTTATATTGCGATAAGTTTAGATTTTTATAACAATATTTACATATATAGCATATATTGTAGAATAAAAACTTAATTTTTTTTTAAATTTATTTTATTTTATTTTTTTGAATTCCTTGAATTCTTAAGTTAAAAAAAAATATTGCGCAATATTTTCGCTGTTTTTACATAAACAACGTGTTTTGTTAATAGTTTTTGTTTTTATTCTTATTTCATGAACTTTTTATCAGCACGAAACTAAAAATATTGGGCAATATTTTAATATTACTTTATCAATTAATTTTCTATTTGCTACCTATGTATATACCTACATGCCATTTATACATTTCAACATTTTTTGCACTCTTCCTTTTTAATTTCGCCATAGTTTACTACCCTCCAGCAACAACTACACATCTTAAGTATAAAAGCCTGTTAAAAGTGACAAAACACGCCATCAAGCTGACAGCTTTTTATGTCATTTTTATAGTTTTGAGTGAATTGTCACTTTGTTGCGTTGCACTGCTCGCTACGCTGTCTGTGTCATGTGTCTTCAAGTTGTTACAGCAGCAAATGGCGAGGAATGTTTAAGCAGAAAAAGAATTTTAATGTGGGCATTGACATTTTCTTAAAGAAAAACTAAAGTGAAATGTTTAGTATTTTTAGTAGTTTCTACAGAGAGCGTAAATGAACAGGGGAAAAGGGTGGGAAACTATAATAAAGGCGAATTACACAGGAAATGCGAGTCAAAAAATTACAATAAAAGCAAATATATGCTGAGTAGCATGTATTCAATTTAGTTGTGCATGTGTGCGCATGCTGACTTCCATATTTATATGTATGGCCACTGAAGCCTCAAAAAATCAAAGCATACCTCCTACAGCCGCCTTGAACGAACAATGCGGTATTACCCTTCATTTATTAGCTTTAACGCAACCCTTTCCACACATACAAACAGCGCAAAGGATGAGGGTAAGCAGGAATAAATTCCTTACACACTTGTGGCCCACTTGAGCTGTGAAATAAATAAGCGTGCAATTTACAGCTGCGGCCCAACAAATAAAATAAAATATTAAGTTTCAACATAGCTGTAAATTTAATTTTACTTAATGTCCGCTCATTTCCGCACACACCCACACACACACACACATACATACACGAAATATTTGTGTAGGCTGTAGCGGCTAACCCTGTCAAGCACACACTACTTTACTCTAAATGTAAATAGCATTTCGAGTGGAATTTTTACAAGCGCTGAGTAGATTCTCCCCTCCACTGCGGGCGCGCGCTCAGCCCGTCAAACCCTCGATGGTTCGCACAACGCTTACCCTTTTCTGCTGATTTTCTGGTTTTTTTACCTCTCGTTTGTTATTGTTGTTGTTGTTTTTAAAGCTATTTTTGATTGAACTGAAATCCTCACAGTCGGCTCATGAAACACTTGAGCTGGCAGCAACAGCAAGAAAAAAGATAAATAATGAGAGAAAAAGGCGAAGTGCATGAAAAAAACACAAATAAATAACGGTTCTTTGGGGTCTGATGTTAAGCAAAGCTGGCAACAAAATTTGTCTGTAAGCAAGTTTGTGCTAGAGTGTGTGTGTGTGAAGTAGATGGCGCTCGTCGGCAATTTCCGCTGCTTGAGAAATGCGTGGCAAAGAAAAATAGCAGGAAAATGTTTGAGCCAAAGGATAAACTAGACAACTTGATGCGAAAGAATGTTAAAGGAAAATTATATAGTAACTACAAGCATTATGATGCAAATGATAATGATGTGAGTGTTGTTGCTATTGTTGCTGCGAAAAAGTTGTAGTGAGTTTTAAAGCAAGTGAATGAAGGGTATAAAGTAACGTGATTGTTAGGAATCTTGCTTTAAATATATTTACAGAAAATAAACAGAAATGAAACATGGAGCACACAGAAATAACAACAAGTGATGCGATTTTATTTTTCTCTTTAGGCGCCTATAAGTAGGGTAGGGAAAACATTATTTGAGAGAATAATTGTGGGTTCTTCTGAGAAGAGTGTGTACAATATGCATCAAATAGCAGCCTTAACAAATCCAAGCAAGCGCATAAAAAACGGCTAAGGATAAGTGAAAATGAGAATGAAAATAATGAGGCTTTAATGTAAGCTTAATGGAAGCAAGGAAGTACAATAAAAACCAAGTGTTAGCTGGGAGCTAGGAGTAGATGTGTCAAACTGCAGCAATAAAAGGTCAATAAATAAACTACAGTCTACAAAAAAAAAGTTAAAAAAAGGTTAATTTCGGCGGTAGCTTCACAAATAAAAAAGTTCCCATACAAGAACTTGCTTTTGTTTGGCCGGTTTGTATGGCTGTTATATATTATAGTGCTCCGATTTGCACAATTTGCTCAGATATTGTAGTAATGGTTTAAATAATCTTAAATACGAAATTACGTGAAGATATCTTGTCAAAAGAAAATTTTTTCCATTCTAGTGCTTTACTTTGATCGTGCAATTTATATGGCAGCTATATCTTATAGTTGTCCGCTATGCGCGGTGCCGACAAAGAAGCAGCTACTTGAAGGAAAAAAGGAGTGAGAAAAATTTTAGAGCGATAACTCAAAATCTGAGACAGATAGATATGGCTAAAGCGACACAGCTCGTCACGCTGATCTTATATATATATATATCCATAATATATATATAGGGTATAGGTATATATATATATATATTGTGGATATCCGACTTTGTTGCTGGCTGTTACAAACTTCATGTCAAACTTAATATACCCACTTCAGTGCATAACAATAACAAAAAAAAAAAGTAATATAAAAAATTCAAATCAGCAAATTGCTGTTAGGGGCGCTTGTGACGGCGGGCGACAGCAGTGAGCCTCAAACGGAAGTGAAATGAAATATTTTCGTGTAAATTTATGCGTAAAGCTTTTACTGACTTCCTTGTGCCACCTTTTTCAACTGAACTTCGTAATGTTTGCACGCAGCGCCGTTGCTGGTTGAGAAAGCAGGCCGCTGAAGCGTGTAAGCAAATGAAAATAACGCATTTTGAAGCGCGCTTTTAGGCGTGCAAGCGCTTTGGTTGGTAAAGAAGCGGCAGGCGGTCACGTATACGCGTGCAAACGCCAATTGATGTAGATGAAATCACACATACATACGTGTGCATGCGTGCAAGTGTTAAAGGCTTTAGCTACACCGGTTTCTTTTACAAATTTTACATATACTATAATTTATATGTAGTATATAAGTAGTAGCTGGTATTTGATAAAGTTCTCTGAGTGCTTGCGCTTTTCTCAAGGTTTTACCATTTTTAGCTGTCACTTGCAGGCAGGCAGAGGCGGCGTATAAGCGCAAAATATTATTATTAAATGTTTGTGCGCACATTTGTTGTGTCAACAGCAGCGGCAGCTGAAGTGGAGGCTGTGCTGAAGCTAATGCATACGCGCTTGTGTGGATAATACAGGTGATACATCCTGTGCGTTTGCCAGCAAGCAGCAGTAAGATGTGTCTGATATTTGAGACAATATTATTCTTAACACTTTACATGCGCGGGCGAATGTTTTTGTTGCACTTCAAATTGCTTAAACATAAACGGCTTGAGTTATTTGTACTCACATATACAAGCGACAATATTTTTGAAGACAATTTCAATGGTTTTATGGCGGCATTGACTTATATATATATATAGATATTCTATTTTACAAGAAGAGATTGCCTGCAGTATACACTACAAGTTTTCCTTCTTGTATTCTATTCTGAGGTTATTAAGACGCCAGTCTTTACGTTTGATGCGGTTGCAAATAGTTCTCCTTTTAGTTTCACCTAAATAGATGGACGTTGATAGTTCAGTGATTATTTAATATGTCTGTGGAATCTTAGTTAGGCTCTCATATTCAGAAAAGTCATATAAAAACGGTACACTCTAGCCAAGCTAGAGCTTAAATAAAAATTAAACAGAAACGAAGCGACATTTTTTTTATTCGTTAACCTAAAAATAACGAAGTATTCAAAGTAAGTCTAACAGTTTTGGCCCTTGGTCCACTTTTCTAAGAGAGAGAGAGAGAGAGTGAGTAACCCAATTAATTTCACTCCACAAAAATTTATACAAAAATTTGTTGCATACAAAAGCTTGAGGAAAGTGTTTAGCCCTAAAGAGTCATACAGTAGCCGAAAACAGCAGTAGAACACCGGTACATGCGCGAACATGCATAACACGAAGCATGTCGTTTCCGAAAATAACAGTACTGCGGGAGAAACGGTTCCACCAAGTAATGACAAGCGAAATACTCTCATTCGTAGCTACACTTCAGCGCTGAAGGGTTTCAAACATTTCAAAGTACATTAGCATAGTTAAAAATTTTAATTTAAAAAATATTTAGTATTCATTTTAGTATATTTTTAGATTGTTACATATTTTTCTTGCTTTAAAATGTCTACAGAAATAATTACATGACAACATAATGACACCTCAACAGAAATGTGCAAAAGGCGCAACAACTTTGTAAGCGCGCCGGCATCAAATTCTTGCCACTTGTCATTGCAACATGTAAATGGCGCGTGCGGCATACATTTATGCTGCAATTTTTGTTTTGGCCGAAAAACAAGTTTTTTATATGAAACGCTTTTTTAGCTTCTTTTTTGCGAACACTTGCAACAGGACGTGTACATGCTCGCCTTTAGCCACCTGTAACTGCATTTTGGCTACCGTTTCTTTTTGTTCTCAGCCAGGGCGCACTTCGTCGCTTAACACTTCATTTACTACTGCACTTAAGTCTAAAGAAAAGAGTAAACAATTAAAAAAAAAAAATTACACACATTTTTGACGCGCCCAGCTACGTAGCTGAAAAACCAGTTCGTACAGCTGCACTTCTGCACAGCGCCATCACTGCAACCGCCTGCAATTGCAACGCTGCACAACACACGACACAAAACAAGCTGCTTTTGACTGCGCAAGTGTCCAGCCAACCAGCCAGCCAGTCATGAGCCCATCCTTGACTTGTTGCCGCTGACCAGCTGTGAATAATGCATGGCATTATGTTGTTGATTGTTGTAATTGTTTTTTGACATTGTTGCTTGTATATGACAGCCTGCACGTCATTGTTGTAGTTGGTGTTGTGATGGCGTTGCACCTTTATTGCTACATGCATACCTTTGAGTTGTCAAACTTGCAGTTATTTTTTTTTGACAACTTCTTTTAATAGTTGCGCGCTGCATCTTCCTGCGCGCCGTCATCATTTTTGTATGTCGCACACGTGCGCTGAGCTGACAGTCGCTGACGCATATAAATTAAGAATGCCTTTATGCAAGTGAAGCGCAGCGCGTCGAAGAAATTAAGATTCGTGTAGGCGCTGATGCACTTGCGCGCACACACACAATGCAGACAGTTGTTGCATAGCGCATACTTACATACAACGCGTGATTGTACGGTGTATGCGTATGCGTTTGACATATTTGGCAAGCTGCCCGAGCTGGGTGCGCCTCACCCACCGCCAATGAAGCGCATCTGAGGTGATCCGTCAATGGCTGATAGCGCGCGCGAGTAACTACTTGCCGTTTGTTGTTGTTGTTTTTTGTGTATTTTTTTATGATCACTTATGCAGTGATTGATTTTTTCGTAAATTCGTTAACATTTTTGTTGTTATGTCTGCTGCAACTTTTGTTTATTAGCGCAATCTGTGTCACAAGCAATACAACTATCGCATATTTTTGGCGATTCTTGCTTGTCGCTTTTTCTTGATATCCTCTACTGCGTGCATTTATTTTTGCTTTTGATATTTCATTTTGTTATTGTTGTTTATTTACTCATTTTTATTTTCGTTTTGCGTGTCATTGACCCTGAAATGTAATTGACCAACGAATTCGTCGCGTGTAGTTCGCAAGCATTGATAATTCCTACATATGTAAGTGCACATAAATCATCAGCAACAACAAAAAAGCTAAAAATATTTACAAAAACAATAGCGTGGACGTTATTGTATCAACTGTTGTTTCGTGGCGTACAGTAGTAATTTTTTAGGGAGGTACGTCATTGCATGTGATGAATTGAAAATTAATAGCTTTTTTAAAATTAAATGATTAAATTAACTTCCGATTTTTTTTACACTTTTTGTTGTCAAAAAAAATATTACGCAACAAAATTTTATGAAAAATCGATGATTGCAGAAGTTTGGCCAAAAGCTTCTTGAAACATTTTTAAAATTTTTATAGGTTTACGTTGTTTTTGTTTCTATTCTACAAAATTGAGCACTTGAAGTAGCTTTTATGAAGCTGCTTAACTTTTATGAGTAAATTTTTGAGTCTCTAAGCTCTCTCTGACCGGTCAAAATCGTTTATGCTGTTAGCTAAAAGCATTATTTTTCTACTGATCACTTCGTCGTATTTGTTTGATATTTGGAAAGTTTACTTAATATGTTAGTTTTTTAATTAATTGAAAATTGCAAAGTCCTCTGACTAAATATTTTCTTAGCCACTTTTAGCGTTTACTGTTCCCTTAACTATTCAACAGCAAAGAATTGCGTTATTAACAATTTCCATCTAGTAATAACCGACCAGCCATTTCATATTTATTCACCAACCATCTTCGTTAATATAAAAAAAAGGTTTCTGCTAAAAATTTCATTTAATAAAATATGCTTTAAAGCGCCATTCGCCCCATATGCAACCCTCTGCAAGTCTACGCCCGCTGATGCGTAATCGTGAAGCAAATCGCCCATTAAAATACTACCGAAATAGCCGAGCGCGCCACGCCAAGTTAATTAAAGCAACGAGCACACTCGCGGCAACTACAATAGCACAAACGCACACATACACATACAAGCATAATCGTGAGCGCATACGAAGAGTCTGTGCACTCCACGCAATGGCTTGCTGCGCCGCGCAGGTGATGCACCTACACTTGCCCGACCAGTCGCACATACTTACAATTACAATTTCAATTACAATTACCATTACACCTGTTCTCCGTTAACTAACCAAGCCACTAAGACAGCAGTGAGCCATAAAAAAAAAACGCTTGCCTCCACTCGTTCACCCCTGCGCATCGCCTATTGCACACATGCTGACACTTTTATTAGCATCTAGTCGGTATGTGCAAGTATGGTGTGCCTCTGCGTTCGTTTGCACTGCCTTCAGCTGTCTGGTCGTTAAAAATATGAAAATTTTTATTGCGATTTTATAATTCCTCTGGATTTTTACTATCTAACCAACTATGAATTTTATATGACGATTTTATGTTGAGTGCTTCCTTATGTGTTTCTTTGCGGCAACTAGTTGCTGCGCTGCTCTCCCTGTCTAGTTTTGTATACATATATACATATGGACATATATTTATTTTTTATTCTTTTATCGTTTTTTTTTTACATTTTCATTTTGTACTTTCTTCTTTCGCCTCATGTTGTCCATTAGTTCTTTGTCTAATTGCTCGTTTGCCACAAACTGCTGTTTACCGTTATTGTCGTAAATAAATTATAGGGTATTTAAATGATACAACAACTGTTGCTTCGGGTTAATGAAGTCAAGTCTGTATGCATATGTGTGCATGTATGTATGTACGAGTATATATGGTATGACGACAAGTGTCGTTTCGCGCTTGTGTACGGAGCATGTGTTCGGTTGCAGCAGATAACAGTACCTGTTGAACACTCATGTGGTAAAGCAAAATTAACTGTTGGCAGGCTTTAATTATTTTTTTTTATATTGTTTTTCTAAAATTTGCGAAGAAATAAATTCTAGGTTTTTGCTATGGAGTTAAGTTTGAGTTGGGTCTGTAAAAAGTGTATAAAACCCTATAGATCGGATTGAAGCTGAACACCTTCTCGCTGACTTAGGATATATCAATTTATAGAATTAACTTAAAATTATACGGTCTTAATTAATTAAATCTTGGCCTGCCAGAACGGCAAAATCTCGACTGGCAGAAAAAATACTAGATTAACACGTCAAATATGATCGATATCTGGACATTCCGCTAGCTTAATTTGACTAACTCAACTAGAAAACTTTCAGCGTGTCTGAAAGGTATAAAATGTAGTTTTTTCCGAGTATTTTGGTCTAAAAAGTTCAGTTAGATCTTGAACTGAGCTGCTCTTTGCATTTGTTCTAGTTAAGATATATGTATAGAAATGTTATCTTTCAAAAAAGCGCTAACAGACATTTTTGAGATAATGCATTGATTAGTTGGTCGCAGTCGCAATATTGACCTCTACCGAAAGCTAAATATTGTTTTGAAATTATCTGGAATCTCATATATATCAAGAAAATTATCATATTAAATCATAATAAAATTTTTCGAGAAATTTCTGATTATTTGATATGAACATATTTTTTAATAACGATTATGAAATCTTACTTGTTTCAAAAATACATTAGATCGTATGCTTTAAATAAGAGCTTCAAGCTTGGTTGGACTCACCTGAAAAAAAGAAAACGCAAAATAAAAATTAGCAAATAATTTTTAATTTAAGCACCTATTTATATACATATATATTTTATTATTTTTAAATCTCTATATCAAAACAGTTCAAGTCCACTTGAGCTAAAATAGATATTATAATTCGCATATCTCTTAACTCTAGTACCAGTACAGAACTTCTGATTCTGCAGCATTGCTTAAACTCAAACATAACATCGAGTCTCGTAGCATTCGGTTAGAACAACTCAATATGTCTCCAATAACATAAGTCGACTTAAGTTATTTTGACGTTAAGACACAGAAATATGTATAATATAAATGTTGGTTAGGTCGAAGTGCTAGTCTCAAATGGACTCGAAAGGCCAGTACTCCACTGAAATACATTTTTCTATACATCTTTATTAAATACCCCGCGGCGAGGGTGGTACTCTTAAATAACGAATTCTACTTAACTCTAGTATCTACTATCGAAATTTAAAGAACTTCTTATTCTAATTAAGTTTTTAAACTCAAACATAACATCGAGTCTCGAAGTGGTCGAGCATATTTTTTAGCTAGCTTACCATATTTTTCTCATATTTCTTTATTAAATACCCGCTATGAGTGTGGAACTCTTGAATCACTAACCCAGTCTCACAAACCAACAAAAACGTTTAACCTAAAAGAGCGATTATTTATTTTATTAACTCTAGAACAAATATTTCATGTAAACTCCAACTCCCTTTTATGCCCGAAAAGCGTCATAAAACTTAATTAGTCGAACTTAAGCAGTAATTAGTCGTCATTTGAAGGACACATAAAAAGAAACGCCCCAAAAAGTTCGCTCATAATTGCAATATTACACAAGTCCATAATTAAAAATTTTGTAATGCGATATTAATTTGCTTGTCAAATTAAAAAAGACCCCCAATACATGCATGTCACACGCCACACGAATGATACACACACGCACACACACACATAGGCGCAGAGCAACTTCGAAGAGATACATCCTTTTTATTGGATTTACAGTTTCAGGAAATCGTTACTCTTTGTTGTATTGTGTCACCCAGCCAAATGAAGGGATTGACTGGGATTTGAGCTACTTTGGTGGGCGCGCGTGTGACAGCGGTACCGTGTACCGTCGACCGAAACTTCGAAATGAAAGGGCGCATTGTGACGTTGCAATAACAGCGGAACAGCATGTCTCCGTTGACAAACACCGAAAATGAATATCTATGTGTCTACAAGCACACATGTATATGTGTGTGTGTGTGTGCTACTGTAATCACATGACAAGCATAGCGAAATTAAATTAAGCGCTCTTGCTTGCACGCCTCCATTTGAACCCGAGTGGGAGTTGAGAAAACAATGAACAGACGAAGGGATGAAACACACCAGGTTTGCATGTGTGTATGTGTGCGCTCATGCTGCATATGAATAGTGTGGCAGTAACGGGGAAATCACGCAAACACCGCAGACGTCAAAGCAAAATGGTAGAGTCACACAGTCAGACAGCTGGCGGAGAAGGCAGCAGGCAGCAGTAGCGGCAGGGTACGCATATACTATATGTAGAGCATGCGGAGGGACCACTCATCGTGTGCGCTCGGCACATTTATAACGGGGCACCGGAAGTAATGCAGCTCTTCATTTACCGTTATTATGCCATGTATATAAGTGTGCATTTTGTAGTTGCTTTTGCTTGCCTAGTTGCTGCACGAGCGCTGAGGCGTTGCCAGCACAAAAGGTACAAAAGACAAGCGCCGCTCTGCTACTACGAGCGTATAGGGGACGCTTTAAGTGGCGGCGCGCAAGCAGGTGGCACTCGAGCACGTTCCGACGCGACCGAAGAGGATGCTTTGCGCATTTGAAGAACACGAAAGATGCTGAAAGTTGACATTTCGGGACAATGCATACAAAAATGGAGCAACAAAAGTGCGAAGCAAAGCAATAGCAACAAAAAAAAAAAAACACGAAAACACTTCAGGCAGAAGCAATAAAAATTAGTAAACGGCTATGCAGCGCAAAGTGCTGGCGGAAAAAGTTCGCTAAAACTTACTAGCGCTCGTCTCTAACGGTGTCAGTCGGGGGAGGTGCAATTAGTTTACACGTCTAGACGTTCGGCAAAGCGTATGCCACGAACCATGGCAATAAAGTAGTTGTGTTAAATAGTGGAAATACACTAACGGCAAATAGTTAGTGGCACTGAGAAAGCTAAAAAAGGTTCAAAAACGTACATAAAAGCGAAAAATCTAAGGAAAAGTAAACAAAAATAAGCCGGTAGTAAGCGGATGACCGTCTGCTTACGGTGAAAATTAGGCGCAAAGCATCTTAGAATTGCCAATAAACGTAGACAAGTCGTAAATTGCGCGCGCCTCATTCACAGCAGTGGCGCGTCGGTCGAGCTGTTCGAAATCATAAGCTCCCTTGTGGCAAGTGACAAGTGAAAATCATTACACCATGCCGAAATGACGTTAACGCCTTTGCCAATACCACCTTTACGGGTTAGGAGTCGAGGTGGCACAGAAGACGTGGCGAAGAGGTTGTAAATGCCGCATACTGCCTGTAGCTGGATCGCCTCATAGATTCGACTTTATATGCGCACCTAAACCACCGATAAGCTACTCGGAAAGACGCATAGAAATATGCGCATACTTGTCGCTGCTTAGATATAAAGGAATGTACGAGTATATAGTAGGTACTTGTGTCTAGAATCAGCGTTGCTGCCAATTTGCTATGAAATACGAAATTTGCCTGACGGCGCCATGCTTGACGTTGCCGCTACTTTAAAAGCTTTAGTGTGTTCTTAACTGTCTGCCACGCCTACAAAATGTACATCGTTAGTCGCACCACGTGCAATATTATATTTAGTGTTAGTGAGTGTTTAATTTTATAGTGAGTGGCGAGACAAAAGTATCAGGGGGCGGTATGTAAATAAGACAACATCGAGGTTAACTTACGAAAGTCAAATGAAAGTTTGTTTGCATGAAGAGGAGATATTTTTGCAGAGCAGAGTTGCCAGATGGACTCCAGTTGAGGCAAATTGTTTCTGGCATAAGCGTTGTAGAAGGTTTTACGCTCAGACGTCACACGGTAGATGGCATCGTGTCTCTAATTATGGTTGAAACTGCCGTTGGAAAATTAGGCTTGGATCTTAGGGTTAACTTTTGAGTTATTGGCTTTTGGTAGTTTGATTTGAGCTTTGTTAGTTTTCGAATTTTCAGAGCGCTTGGACTTTCGTATTTTTCCATACAGCTACCCACAGCAGCTCTGAACATAAGTTGCCAATTCTAGCCACACTCTGAACTATACTCCGCGCAGAAGTTTCTTCAAAAATAATGTCGCTGAAGAAAGCGCTGATAAACTTTGGAGGAGCTGAAAAACTGTAAGCTAGGCAAATCACCCTCAGCGACTCCGTTTTTCTAGTTTGTCGGTAGTTTTCACTAAACCAAAACAGTATTTTAGCTTTACGTATAGTAAAACATATACCAATATTGGAAAACTTTTCCAATAATTTTACTTAACATTTCGTCTGGCAACACATTGTACACCAAGAAATTAAATTCTCGCATTCGTTGCGCTTATCAGTGTTGCACATGCCACGACCAGGCACGGAAGTGAAAACGAGAGAAAAAAGGTAAAAAAAAACAAATAAAAAATATTCAACGAGCATTGAATGAATGCGACGGCATCAATCCCTCGCGGAGTATGAGCCCGCAGGAATATGCGCTCATACATAAAAGAGGATGAAGAAACCGGAAGGAAGGCAACGTGCATAGAACACGACGGAACAACAAAGCGGCGAGGATGTGAACACGCGAACAGGCGCACAGCAATATTAAGACCCACGACAGCAGTGGTGAATCAACTGAAGGCTGGCAAAAATTGAACACGGCAGAGATACAAAAGGATAGTACGTCGAACAAACAGACAGACGGAGAAAGAAATTGGCAGACCGCGAGATGCTATCTGCCATAGCGAATAGACAAACAGTTGGTGAGAAGCGCAGGAAGGCTTGCCTTGAACGGCATATGTATGTCTGTCAGGTTGAGCCGCACAGATGCGCGGAGAAAGTGAACACACATTGTGGAACAAAGAAAAAGGGTCCAAAGTGAAAGGGAACGTAGAACGTATAGAGGCAGGCAAGCGAAACCTACGTGACTGACGCGCTGACTAAGGAAAATAGCAACAAATAATAAAAAAAAAGCATAAACGGTGGAGGGAGAGTGCGCGGAAACAACAGCATCAAATGTATGAAGCACGGTGAGCAGGCGGAAGCAACTGCGAACCAACTGTGCAGTGAATAAAGCTAGTCGTTGGTTGGGGGACGTTGAGGCGTACGGCAGGACACGAAATGCTCATTCACCTCCTTAATGGCTGGCTACGTTGTTAACTTAAATATTTTATGGGGTGTCAGCGCGACGACGACGATGACATTGGCAGCCACAACGTTGTTGCTGTAGCAACTGATAGCGCTGCCAGGGCAGATACAAGCTGGTGTTGTGTTAGAACTGCGAGGCGGATTTAAGCGGGTGGGTGGCGTTGTTGTGAAGCACGCTGTTGGGGTTTGGGGTGGGGGTGTGTGAAGAAGTCGCTATGAAAGCTGATACGTTGCGGTTGTTTGCAGTAACCCACACACCTACATCAAAGCAGTCTGCTGCCGCCTCATCTCAGTTCATTGTTTCGCAGCACAATCCTGCCCTCTTGGCTGCTCGAGTTGAAGTAATTTCGAAATGATGATAAGAATCAAGCGGCACGGAATAAGCCGAACTACCGAGGGGATGCAAGCGGTTTTGTATGCTGGGTAAAGTTAAAGTAAAGTAAGCAGACAACGGCGACGCATGCAAAATCGACGTAGTGTGGGTGAAAAGGCAACAAATTGAGAGTAGTAAAAGTAACTGCATGTAAATGTGGGTGGATGTGAGGGGTGAGGTGGGCGAAAGCACATTAGGCATGGAGGAAGCCAGTCAACTTAGGGCCAAGTGATAAGCGAAAGCCAATGTCTTGACACGGCGGAGCGGAGCAGGGGACACAGAGTTCTAACGTAGATTGAAGTATGTAATTGTATATGTGGGCGTTTGTAGGTGTTGCCCAACGTAGCGCACTAGCTGACTGACTGACTGACTGCCTGGTTGATATGTGGTGTGGCAGACACAGAAAGTAAGTGACTTGCCACTTCCACCACTCCAGCGTGCTTTAGCGCCACCAATTGTGTATGTGTTTGTTTTGTTGACTGCTTATTTTTTGTTTTTTTTTTGAGATTCTGTCAGTATTGTAAAGTCGTAGTTGAAGTCAATTGAAATTAGAAATAACATATTTGGGTATTCAACTTAAAGCTAACGGCGTGGGTGTGAGTAAGAAGGGTCGATAAGAAGTTTGCTGAAAGGGGGCGAAAACTTGCAGTCAAACAGTCGCACTTCACTTGGGCTTGACGACGAACGCAGTGCGACAAAAATCAAGTTGAAATCGAAAACGAAGACATTTCAATTACTATATACGATTGCTCTGGTGGTGGAATATTCTATTGGCGTATGGAAAGCGAGCGTGTGAATTCGTTTCATGTCAATTGTCATATACGATTACACACGACACATAGAACGCTGGTATGTATAGCTCACTACCTTCTGTCTACATGTTTTCCTTTGCTCGTGTCGACGCAGACACTTTATTAAGTGTTAATTTAGCATATTATTACAAAATGTAGAGTTTTAATTAGCTTTTGTGGTGAGTCTGAAAGGCGTTTGGGTTGAAAAGCTTAATTTGGCGTGAGAGGTAAGTATGCTCGCTTGTACGATGCGTGGCTTAAGCGCTTTTAGTAATTCGAATTTTTGTGTAATGAATTCGAAAAGGGTTAAGTATGTAAAAGGTTACGTCTACAATACTTTAATTTTGAAGCTTTTAAATTAAAATTGTTTTAATTAGCGAATTTAGTGTGCAAATACAAATTTAATATTTCGTATTGCAAACAAAAAAAAACATTAGCACTTTTACACATTGATTTAATTTTTCATGTTCTGCCTCTTTTCTTTTTATTAAAATCCCTTTATATTCAGCACTTGAAATAAGCTGGGTAGGGTATGTGACTTTGCTGAAATACTACATATATGCGCCCAATTGTAGGCAGCGAATTAATGTATTTTAATTGATATTAATTAAAGAATCTTAAATAATGCAATGCCTACATATAGGCGGAAATTGAATAGCTACAGGGCAGCAATTATAAATGTATATGACTATGAGTGCTTCAACCTGTAGAGGAAGTATACTCAAAAAATCATTTATTTTGCCGAAAATCTAAAATAAACACATGAGTAAGAGCTAAAATTGAACGTATACGCCAGTAATATTTTAAAACCACCCATTTTGGCCTTCAAAACCGGCAAAGGCGGAAATTAGCTCCTATTGGCTAAAGCTAGCCACTTCTGGGCGATTGCTTACTTCAGAGGGTCGAATCCTTTATAGTACAGGCTCGTATTAAAAGTTTGGCTATAGGTGAGCAGCTCATAGTAGGTGATTCCCTGCAAATACCAAAAAAAACATTGCAAAATCTTTCTGACAGACAACCTTACATTGGTCACTGTTTGCGCTGGTTCATCGGTATTCCACCATGAACGTTGTCTCAAGTGATCCACTTTTCATCGTCAGTAACTATGGATCGATTCAGAAATGCATTTTTTTATATTCAGCCTTTTTGAAAAGGTACCAAGCGGTTTTTTGTGTCATGCTGAGCTCCTGGGTAATCTAAAGAGTGCCTATATGATGATCGGACTCGACGATTTTCATTATTTTATCAATATTATGGTATATTTTCTCTTTGCTGGTGCCCATGTTCGATGACAAAACTGTCTAAGAGGTTCCTTTAGCACGGAATCTTATCTTTCTAACGCCATAACCCTTACATAACCCGCGATAAAGGTTACGAAAGCCATTTATCAGAAAAATAATTGTTTTTTTTTACTAGAAATATTTGTGCATACAAACTTGAACCCATATCATTTAGGCTATATCCACAAAACGGAATATCCTTTGAATGCAAAATATTCAATTCAATTTATTTCTTTGTTTTTGTGGTTTTTTGCATACTCCCAACGTGTGTTGTACAAAAATTTAATCGTAGCGCTGATTCATTTATTTCACTGATTTATAATCATTGCTTCTCCCCCCACGCACCCAAATCTCATACGCTTATCGAACTGCCGATCTACAAGCGTTCTGTCGCGAATGTGTTTGCTGTTTGTTTAATTTCAATAAATAACTATGAATCATTTGACAAATGCAGACACAGGCAGCGCTGAAAATAGCAACAACAAATATTTATGTATGTTGCACATTGTACCGCATGGCCAAGTAGGCACCCGTGGCGGCCACAAATGGGCCAATGGTCAGCCAAAAGAACGGAGTATGTGTGGAACAGGTTTTTTGCGGTGGCGTCGCAGGCGCAGACGCGGATGCCAAGCGACTGCAGCCTGCAGCTGGGAATGTGATTGTCAAAAAGGGGAATAAAAGCAAACAAACAACAACAACAACAATAGATAGATAAAAGTAAAAACATACAGAGAAACAAAAATAAAGGAAGGAAACACAGTAATAACACGAACATGACAACAACAACACGGCGCGAAGAAGGTTGCTTGCTTGCCTGCCTGCCGTTTGGCTGCGCGGCCAGTTTGCTCAGGTACCTGGCCAATACCATTATGTTGCAACAACTTGCAGCATGTACAGCAATGGCAATAAAAATCAGCTGTAAAAGAAACTGCAAAACAGTTAATGCGACAGGAATGCGTCTGCGCGCTTGTTGTTGTTGCCACAAATGCAGGCAAAATATGCGACACAACGCGCCGCACACCGCTCACTCTTGCCACAGCGTTTTACGCTTTTTATGCGACCACACTCCGGTGTCGGTGTCGCTGTCTGTCTGCGGTCGGTCCGTGTTTATTGACTCACCGGCGGACCGTGTTGCTGCTGCCCCGACTGACGAACTCGGCTGACAGCTTTTTTTATTGGTCGCGATTATTGACATTATTTGCATTGCTCGCTGGCTGTTGTTGTTGTTATCTTTGTTGTTGTTGTCGCTGTTAGTAATGTCGCTGTCACGGTGTCATTTGTTGCTCTTGCTGTTGCTGTTTCGGTTGCCGCTGACGCATGATTAATGCAATGCGAATTAAATTGACACGTAATTTATTGTTGTTGTTAATGTAATGTAATGGCAATCAGCGAACAGCAACAGACATGTATGCAGTGGCAGCCGCATGCAACGTCAAACAACAACAACAACAGCAACATGCGTATAAAAATGCGAGCAAAATGAATGCAAGTAAATTCGGCGCTGTGCGTCACTGCACGCGCAGCTTGAAATGTTGCAAGAACACGCGTGCAGCACACACACACACACACACACACGTACAGTAGCATATAAATAAAGTCTTACAGCGCAGTGCGCGCGGTATTTTTTTTATAGATCGTGTTTGCTGCAGCTGATTGGGGGCTTGCAACTGCAATTGACTGCTTGCCACACGCACAAACGCAGCGCATAGCAGCTGTGTGGGGCAGCTGCCTTGCTTGGCCATGCAAACTTGTGTGGCGCTTTAACAGGCTGGCGCGTTTTCTTTAAACACTATGCATAAAATTTATGCAAATTAATGCTTTTTAGTGAACTGCAATTTTTAGCGCATAAATTTTAATCGCAAGCGATAAGTAGTGCTTTAGTTAATTGCGGCTTTCTGTTATGCAGAGTTGCAAATAAATAATTGCATTGCATATTGTTTAAGTGCAACAGCTGTGAGACGCTTGTAGCATTAACGATTGCTGTTGACAGTAACTGTAGTTTTATTTTGTATTAATTATTTGGCAGCATAGTGTGTTGGCTCATTAAGCACACCTGGTTTAGGCTGCAGTTGATGTGAAATTTAAAATAGAGCAATCGTAATTAGTTATGCCAGAGGAAACCAAATTTATACACAGAAACACTTATTTACGCAAAAGAGATATTATTTGTGCTCAGAAACTATTAGCTTTACTCAGAGTGGTCATTATTCTGCGAAAATCCCATTTATGCTTGGAAACCTTAGTTGCTCAGAGCGGGCATTATTTATTTTGAAAAATCCCGTGAAATAATAGAATTTTGCTTTTTACAAAATGGGGGCTACCCAAAAAAGTCGTATTTTCTGCAAAATTTTACACCTCAGAGTGGCTTAAACACCGAAATTATCAACAAATATTGTATTCTCTAGATCATTATCTGACAAGTCTATATAAGAAGCTCATATGACAAATCGATCGGTCGAGTCGTTTCGGAGAAATTTTCATAAGCGACTCTGGAAACAGTGTTTCAAGAAAAGGTATTTGAAGTTTTGGAAGCCGATTACACTAAGTTAAAGAAAAATTCTTACAAATAAGTTTATATCTCCGAACTATTGCCAGGTTAACTTCAAATTTTCTTAGTAAATTTTCAAAAAATATTTATATTCGATTTACATGCGAAAACAAACTTCAATGTTTTTGAAATTCATATGTGTTTATAGCCCTTTAGATTTTATTTCCAGAAAATGGTAAAAGTTTATCTTTTTATGATTTGGGTAAAGCTTCTACTAATAATAACAGAAAAATTTACTAACTGGAAAAAAAATTTGAAAAAAATAGGAAAAAAAAATTGGAAAAGGGCTGATTTTTCTAATTGTGATTTGAATTAAAAAAGGTAAAGAGTGACTTCCCCATTCTCCACTCTAGTGTTACCGTTGATAAAGTGGTTTAACTTTATATAGGAGCTCTGACGAAGGCGCTGCTCTTTAGCGCTCCCAGAGACTGAAACTTTTTTTAAAATATGTTAGGCGCTGTACAATATATTGGGTGTATATTAAAACTGATAATTCTAGTTTAAGGCAACCTGTAATACTGAATATTTACAGGCTTTTCTGGCTAATTAAGTTAAATATGAGACTCTGGCTATGAAATTATCAAAAAAAATAAAATAATAATAAATCCCAGCATTTACTTCCCCAAATCACTGCCAGAGAATATTATTTCGATATACTTTAAATTTTTCGACTTATATAAATGCAAACTCTATAAGTTTACAGCCGCTTTAATAAAGCTATAATGCGGATAGCTTGTAATCCAGCAGCGGAAGCTTCAAAACCGAGCTAACTGAGATAAAAAGAGAGTGAGTCCATTGCATTGGCAAACAGCCAAAGTGTAGCAAATCTGTGCTAATCACTGGCAAAATGACACAAGCATGCTGCCACAAGCAATACGGTGCACGAAAAGTACAAACACAACCGAACTTGCAACGCTCAAATGTGAAAGGCCCGAAAAATAAGTACAACCATAGAGTTCCTCGCGCCTACAAGTAAAAAGTAACTGGCAAATCAGCTTATGAATATGTATTAGGACATTTTTACATGCCAAGCACAAAAGTTTTATACACTTTCCACTAACGGAAAGCGGCAACAACAGCATAATAAATAAAAATAGGTATATGAAATAAAACCAAAATCACTTTTTAGGTTATGTGCGAGTATGTATGTATGTGCTGAGAGTGTTGTGAGCTCTGGCTAGTGCCAAAAAAGCTATGTAACGTGAGTGGGTGGGCGATAGAGAGATAGAAAAGAGTAGTTTTTTTTATAAAATCCGTTCGTGTGTATAAAAAATGTAAAGCTTTTGCTTCCAAAGGCCTACAGTAGTAACAGGCGCGCAGCAGCTGCGCAAGCGAGAGCTTTAGGATGCTAGCGAAATAGCGGCACACACAGGCTGGCACAGTGAGACCTGCAACACACCAAAAATGCTTATGGCGCGGGCAGATGGTAGCTTTTAAAGCGCGGTCGAAAAGTTTTTAAGCATTTTTTCGCGTGAATTTCTACACAGCAGTTAATTATAATTATTTACTTAATAAATTTAATTAATTCGAAAGCATAAATGTGTTTGTCCACTGCATAAATCACGTTTATTACCGCCAATTAGCTCGTTAATTCAATCAACGCGCTCCCAAACTAGCGATTGCTAATTGCCGAGCGCCTAACCAGACACCAACTGCAATGCAAAGCAATGCTGCATGCAGTTAGCGCGTGTTGTTGTTGCTCTTTTGCGCGCAACTTAAGTTTTTCCCAAGCGCTTAACACATTCTTGGCAATATTTATGGCATATTAAAGCAGCAAAACATGAAAATATTGCAAAAACTGAGCAGAAAGGTAATAGAATGTAAACGAATAAAATGCAGAACAACAACAATAACTACAACAAACAGTGAGAGGAAAAAGAATTTCACGCGCTGCAGCTTAGACATGCCACACCAACTTGTGCTTGCATGTTTGTAGCAATTTATGAAGAAACTTAGTTGCATGGTCGCATGTGGCATGATTGCATGCAGCACATATACACGCGCTTTGGACTTTAACACACGCTTGGCAACGGATACGGAAATGTGCGCTGATTAGCATACCACAGTCAGAACAAAAAACAAAAAAAAAAAAAACGCAACGCAAGACAGTGCATGAGAAAAGTGTGGTGCTAACGCCGTTATATGGGCGCGGAAAATGCAGACACACGCATGCGAATTGCAAATGAGTCGTGGCAAATGTGGCTGGGAAAGACAGTAGCATTAGCAGTGGCAATGGCAGTGTGGCAGGAGCAGCAACTATGTAGATAATAAAACTCGTAATAACGGAAACACTTCTAACGGCGTAAAAAATGAGCCATAAAAATGCAAAAATGCACTGGCTGACGGACGAGCGAGCGCGCCAGCGGAAGAACGGCTGGACGGACGCGCGGAAATGCGTGTAAAAATTGGAAAATTGTACGGCAAATGTAGAAAATACGTATAAAAAAATGTGCGGCAAAGTGGAGCGTATTAAGATGAAGCGCACATAAAGCTGTTGCAAAATGGTGACTTTAAAAGAACGGAGTTTTCATTGTTGTGGTTCGTTAAGTAAAAAATGCTTTTACAGTAATGATAACAGCTAATGCACTTTGGCACTAAATTTTTAGATTTTACTGCTGGAATCTTGCACGCTGGGATAATAGTTCATAAGAGATTAGTAGATTAAGGTTAGGACAGCCAAAGTCGAGTCTATCAATTTTCGTGCTTTTCATACAGTTAGTTAATTTAGATCGATCAGTTTATATGGCAGCTATATACTATATTAGTCCGATATCGGCGCTTTCAACAAATTAGCAGCTTCGTGAAGAGAAAAGGTTGTGCGCAAAAAGTTAGGGCGATATCTCAAAAACTGAGAGACTAGTGCGCGTATTGAGAGTATAATACGAAAATATTATATAAAATATAAAAAGTCATTGCACAAAACATTGCACACATTAAATTCACATTAATAACGGTAATAAATTGACAACTGTGCAATTGCGTGTTCAAATTAATTGCGAAATTCTTCAGAGACACCTCCAAATAAGTAAATCAATAAAAGTTGCACATAACCAATTGTACAGTTACAGCGCTGACAACTTAATAAAGCAATAATTGCTGATTATTGCTTTGAATTTGATTTGGACATACCAAAAATGCACAAACGAAAATTCTTAGCAACTACCATAAAATACAGCGAACACACTTTTTATGGCAGCCGCTAACGGCGACTGGGTTAGGAGGTCAAATAAGCGCTGAGTGCGACGGCAAAATGGCAAACAATAAAGTGCTAAAAAATAATGGTTTTGGTAAGAAAAAAAATAACCAGTTTATTGCACAGCTTTTTCAATTTTAATTTATTTTTTAGCTTTTTATATTTTTATAAAAAATATATAATTTTTTTATTATTGTAAATAAAGTTTTTATTTTTATAAAATTTATTTTTGCTTTTCCACTAATATTTATCAATGCGGTTTTGTTTTATTTTTTATTGCTTATTTATTTAAGTTTTCATATGGCGCAAAGCTTTTCAAGTTGTGTCGCCTTAAAGTCGCTTTTTTTTCGTTGTTGCAATATTTGAAAGCTGCAACCAAAAGACCTTGACACGCTTGCGAGCGGCCGCTGCAGTGGCAGCATAGTGAGTAAACAATTTTTGAGGATAGATAAATAAACTGGTTATTTCGCAATATGTAGAAGCTGAAAAACGCTTGAATAGGAAAGACTTGCGGAAAAAAATATTTAGTTAAGAAAATTGCAAATAAATTTTTCTTGATTAGCACTCGCATGCGTTTGCCGAGGGTGAACCGGTGCCTCATGCTGTCATGTATATTTATGAATAATCGAGCATTTCCTTCCTCAGTCTCATTAGCAGCTTGTTGTGCGCTGCTTCTTGCATGTTGCATGCCACCAAAATTGTCATGTTGCAAGCAAGTTAATGTGCGAACATCAATATGGCGCTCATTAGCGGTTGTAAATTATGTTTATGCAGCAGTAATTTTATGAAGGAAGTGGGTGTAGCACAGCGGCGGCAAATTATGATAAAGTGGCGTAAAAATTAGCGGTAATTTTTATTAATTTTTAGTGAAGAGTAACTCATATTTTCTAATTTTTATACATAAAATGTTATTTTTCACTTAAGTAAATACATTTTTGTGCTTATTTATACTTTCTGGGTTCGTATATAATTTTCATAGGATTTTTTTTTTTAAACCAACTGATAACTCCGTAAGTGTGGCTTAGAGACTTCTGATATTTTACTATTGCAATTTTTTGCACTACTATCAACATTTACTGGCATACATGCTTTCTTTAAATGAAATTTATTTTCATTTTGCCTTACAACTTGCTTGGTAATTTGCAATTTCCGCTGAGCGGAGCATAGCTGATGAGTGCAGCCAAGGTGGATAGTACTTTGCCAGGCTTTGTGCACACTTTCGCAGCTCCACTGACTCACAACCGCGCTTGTTTGCGCCAATTTGCTGCATGGGTTTATAAATTTTAATTAACTGCCCCAGCGCTTTCCAGACACTTTAACCCCCTTGCCCACCACCACACACATCTGGTATGCTAGCAGGCGTTCGTGGGTTGTCATGCAAATTTCAGTTTGTTTTGCATATTTATTGCAAAATTTTTTGTCATTTGCCCATGTTTGCCATCGACAACCGCGCTGACCTGTGACCCCAGCCTATCGCTGCCGAAATGCCACTATGAGCACTTCGTTGGCGCGCACTTCCGTTTGACAAGTTCATTAGGCGCTGGCAAACAAGCATTTGCTGCTTAAATAAAGACCGTAACGATGGCACCACTTTTTTTGTTGTTGCATGCCCCAAACAGTTGCGGCGCTGCGCGCTTTTCTCAACAACTGGCAATCAAATGTATGCAAATTCGAATTACTTTTTTTGTTGCTTCATTTGCTAATTTTATGCCCACACGGTTGGTGGAGCACCGTTAAAACCGCACATACACACACACACCTTAAGTATATGTATATGCATACAGCCATACAAATGTACAAACATGCATGCATATGTAAATGTTGCACGGCGGCGCTTACTTTATTTTCATTTGCGAAAAATGTGCGCGGCCTGCGCACCAATCTAACGGTACAAAATTGATTTGCATAAATTAATAAATAAAAGTGGCAGCCCTGAAGTGGCAACAAGTTTTGCTACAAAATTAAACACATGCGCATATTCACATACATCAATATTAATATATGTGTGCGTGTGTGGATGCGTGTGTGCATACTTGAGTGCGCGTCCATTTGCGCGCCGCAACAAATTAGATTTAAAAGTCAAAGCAGTCGACTGTTGTGGCAACTTGCTCGCCAGACAGTGAGCGCTGCCGGCTTTTTTGTTTTAGTTACTATCGTAGGCACCGATATTGCGCTAGGCAGTTGTGGTTGTTGTTGCTTTTTTGTAAGCGCCTGCATAATATGCTTTTTGTTTTGTTGTTGTTGCTGCTGTTGCATGCATGCATGTCCAATATATGCGCGTTGCATTTAATTTAATTCCTTTTAATTGTCATGTGTGGCAATGCGGCTGGCGAAAATTCCGCACGCAATCACACGCTGAGCGCGCAAGCAGGCTGGCAGAATGCGGCTGCAATTAAGCCGAGGCACGCATGACTGACGCAGCGCATTTGTAAAAATACTTTTTTTTTGGGTAAAAATTTTTATTATTTTGGTTTTCATTAGAAAAAAAGTTCGAACATTTTTTAATTAATTATTACTTCTTTAATTGCATATGTATGAATAACGGCATATGCTCAACATTGAGCATCGCTAGTGCATTTTATGTCAAATGATTTTTATTTTTTACCACTTCGTATAACTTCTCACCATCACGAATGGGCACAATATCCATTTACAGAATATTTTTGGCAACGTGCTTCAACTATTTTTGCGCTATTTTTTCTGCTTCAATAACCATCACCACCGAACTGCAATTTTTTATGTCCTCAGTGCTGCATTTCTCCCTTAAAAAATGAGGTCAAACTTTTTTGTGCTCAACAAAAAAAAATCAACTACAAATAGCAGTTTAAAAGAATACAATAAATGCCAGAAATAAAAATAAAAATAGAAAAACAGAAAATGAAAAATTTCGCTTACATAACAAAAATTGAACCCAGTCAGCTAGCTGACATGTAAATACCACAAAAAAAATTATTCAACTAATTTCGTATTATTTATTCCCGTTTTATTTATTTGAAAAAAGTTTACAAAATGTTGTATTGCATTTTTACTGCCTCGTTGTAATCTAACTCCCTATTGCAATGCCGCAACTTCTGTCTATCTGGCATTGTTTCATTCATGTTTCAAAAACCACCTATGTATGTATGCATGTGAATATGTGTTTCTAACCCTGATATAATATACATATGTATAGTGGTTTTGTATGCCTTACATATGAACTTTATAGCTTTGCGCATTAAAAAATTGTACTGGCAACATTGCAAACCAAAGTTACCAGACATTTTTTTTCAATAGATAATTTTTCGCATATATTTTGACATAAAATTGATATCTTACACATATGTAGCTGAAAAAATTATCATAAAATTTTAAATTTATAAATTCTTTATTTTAAAGTTGCAAATATGTTCAAACGCGGTGATAATTTATCTATACTTGAAAACTTGCGCTCTCAAACTTTTTAAATTGTGAATAAAATTTAAAAAAATATATATAAAATCGATTATTTTTTTTAAAGCAGTTTTAATATTTTAATATTTAAATAATTACTTCACATTGTCTATAGTATTTTATAAAAAGGCTAGGATAGTTTTATCAATGTGGTAGTTGAGAACCACTAGCTATAATTTTACTAAGAAGAATCGGTTTTAATTAGTTATAGAACTCGTTACAGAATCAGAGTAGATTAGAATCAGTTCAATAAAATCAGTTAGAGAATCCACAGTAGTATTTATATTAAATAATTTAAATAAATATACTTTTACTTATACTTATAGTTATACTTATACAATACTTATATTTCCAAAATAATCGATAACGATAGTCGTTTCAATAATTAAAAAAAAATAAATAAATAAATTAAAATAAATAAATATACTTACAGTTATGTGTACTTATAATTATACTTATACTTATATTTCCAAAATTATCGATAACGATAGTCGTTTCATTAATTGAAAACAAATATAAATAAATAAAAGTAAATATTTAAAAAATAGCAATGAAATGAAAGCAGTTTGCTAAGTCTATGTTCAGACAAGGACAATTTTTGTCGCCCAAACCAGTTTTAGTAGGCAAAGGGACGACGTGGAAACACGAAGAGGATCGTGGCTCTCGTGCTCGGATGGCACGCTTTGTGGTCTGATTCGTAACAGTTTGCTGCTACGCAATACGGCATTTTTCTTCATGTTGAACTTCTTTTTACAGCGCACAGTTTGAAATGAATTTTTACATTATGTTGGGAAACTTGCATTAATTTTTTGTAAGTAATATGCAAATATGTACGCAAATATGCATAATATTATAAAAATGTTTTAGAAAAGGGTGAATAAAAATAAAAATTGTCTAATTAAAAATTTTTCTACGCACCGCTTACTTGAAGTGTACAAGAATTTAAGAATGTGGTATAAAGAAAATGCAGAAAATTGTTCGACCCAAGTTACTGGACTTGTGTCGTTCGTGTGAACATAATGAGCGACACTAAAAGCGAATTTGTCGATAATCAGCGGCAAAAGTAGTACTCGTCTAAGAGGCAGTCTAAGACGACAAAAGTAATTTTTTTTGTTTGATATTCGGCGATATCAGTATGTATAAAAATTTATAGGTTATCGATATGTTTCAGAACTAATAAAGAATGATTGAGAAATTCAAAAATATTAGTATTATGCAACATTTTGTCTAACGGAAATATATCGATTTTCGGAAAAAAATCCGACTAAACGAATCACAATAGAAGCTTTGCTTTTTTTCTTTAATATAACAGTTTATACTTATTATATAGATTAAATTAATAAAACTTTAGTCCAATTAATAGGTTCTGTCGAATTCAGCTTTTATAAACATTTTGTTATTCTTGTGCGTGAGATTTCTCACTATTTATGTTTTGAAAAATATAAAATATTAATTAATAATTTTCCAAAGGTGGCTTCAAAATTATACTTATTTTTGTTCGCTTAAATCAATATTTTTTCCTTTTCTGCAATAATGCGAGAAGTGATATCACAAACCAGATACAGTTTTATCTCTCATCTCAGCAACGGTCGCAAAGAAGAGCGAATAAGTTCGGCAGCTTGCAATCTACGGCGCGAATTCGAATAAAATATTGGGTTGGGTTAAGTCACTAGAGCTTAAATATACATATAACTACTAACATATAAAATAATACACATGTATTGCACATATATAACGCGTACAGCTCTAATGTGTTCAGCGAAATGTGCTGTGAGATAAACTTGGGAAGAATATTGCTGCATAGAATACATATATTTCTGTGTCGGTCTTTAATAATTCATGCTGGGCGGTTACTATAAACCTAGCTATCACTTCACATGATAGGCTAGAGGCGCTTTTCTTCATATGTGAGCATTTGGTAGCATTTATGTATGTCTGTATGTATGTTTGTGTATATGAAATCGGTGTAGTTGCTCGTATTACCGCTGTTCATCATATTACTCTATGCTTTTTTCGGTGCTATACCATTTCGTTATTATTGTATTTCTTTACGCGCTTTACCCTACATTATGCATTGTGGCAGTGAGTCAGTCAGTCAGTCAGTTACTCAGTCGCCCAGACAATTTGGCGGTTAGCCAGTAAGCGCGTCGTGGCACAGCCGTTGACAATGTCAGCTACGTCAGACGTGCAGTCATTCGATCATACACCGTGAGTTGATTTGCTGCGGCTTATTGTTATGCGAAAATGTTGAAATTGCAAAATTGTAAGCGTTTTAACACTCGAGCTGTCAACGAAGCGGAAATTCGCAACTCGCAATCGCAATCGAGCTTTAAAAAACAAGAAGCAAAAGCAGAAACATATATATCGACACTTATTCGTACAAATACTGCATAGCTTAAGAGCTTAAGGGGGGTAGAGGAATGGCCAAAGTTCGGTAGGGAGACATACAGGCGAGTAGTGACGTGAAGTGCTGCTCTGCAGCGAGTAAGTGTATACTTGAAAACAAATAAATGAAGATAAGTGGGTTGGGAAAGGAAAAACAGTAGCTGCCAACAACAGCAACAATGCTGTGCGCATAAACGTTGCATTGTCAACGCACAAAGTCAAAATTTTTTCGGATTCTTTAGACTTCAGATGACTGTGTGATTGCTGTATTATTTTCGCTTACTGCATACATACACACATACATATATATTCATATATATGTATATATAAGTAGGCACTTAGCATTATTTTATAGCGGACATAGAAAATAAAAATAAAGTAATGAAAAAAATTATATAAAATTTAAGGCGATTTATGTGTGCGCTTGACTCGATTGAAGTAAAATGCTATTAAAAGTGAAGCATGCAACAAAGTAGAAAACAGAAAATGGAAAGGTATTCACGGATTCTTTACTACTTGATCAAATTCGTTTGGAATATTTAAAAGATATAAAAAAATTGTTTTCCAGAAATCCTCTTGTAGTGCGATAGTATATTGTATAAAGAAGCTCTGCATAAAACTTTAAGTAAATCGTTTGAATAGAACTTGAGAAATCATGCACACCGTTTATAAAAAAGTAGTTAAGAGAAAAACAACTTTAAAGCTCACGCCGAGCTGTCAGTCCACTTTGTAGGCGAAATTTTCGCATCACAAAATGAGCTGTAACTCCAAAAATAATGGAAACTTCAAAAAATCTTTTTAGAGACATATTCTTAAAGGATTATATGACAATAATATGCAAAAAAATATAAAATTAATTTTTTTTAATTTCTAAATCAAAATACCACCTTAAATTTTTCTTCTTAAAATATTTTTTCATATGCGTGTGAAATTTGATCTCTGTATGTCATTTAGTGTGTGCTTGAATAAAGTAGTACTAGCTGAGCCCAATCGGGGTAATGATATATTTATTTTCTAAGTATTTTCTATTAGGAAATATTTTATTAACAGGAAAAATATTATTTTATCCGTTGAAAAATATCGTACGTGCAATAATAGGAAGTAGTATCGGTTATAATCTCGTGTTCTGAGCTTAATTCATACTCAGAAGCTATTAAGTTCTAATTGGAAAGGCGTAGGGAATGTTTGCAGGAAACAGGACTATAAAACTATAAAAATATGACTATGTTATTGTTATAGGAAATATTTTTTTGATTGCTTTTGAAAATTTGACATATACTTTCTGGTGTCATGCTAAAAAGAATGCAACGATTTTGTTCTATCACAACATTTTTTTGATAATAAAATACTAGTGCTATATAAAATATGAATAAATAGGTACCAGAATACTACATACAACTATATATATTCGTATATGTAGATAAGAGCTTTGCCTGGCCAAGAAACAGTCAATTATTGCAGCGTCTTAAATTGTTGGCAAACGATCATTAATTCATAATATTTATTAAAGTTTTAATTTATTTTCATAATGAAGCATGAAATATGACTACAAAATGGCAAAATTAATTATGGTTTGCGAAAATTAAAGAAAAAATTAAAAAATAAACATTTTAATTGTGACCTTCAGTGGTTTTTATTTCACATTTGGGAGCGTTAAGCAAATGCAGCTGTGCAAAAGCAACAAAAATTAAGAATATGATTAAGCTATGTATATAGAAACAGCTGAAAAAAAATATTTATTTTTTTAATCACAAAAATCAAATAAATAAAAATATCGTTGAAAAGTGCGCAACCAGCTAAGCTGAGTATGCTTAAGCATATCAAACGCTTGAATTATTAAAATAATAAATACTAATAATAAAAAAAAATTGCAAGCTTGATTTGCAATATGCAATTAGAGCCGCAGCAATCAGCAGCTGTAATTATGTACGCCAAATAATGATTGAGAATACAAACAAATAAAATAAATTATTATTAAGTAAAAAAGTAGGTGCGAATGTTTATAAGAGAACATATAATATATATATATATATGCTGTGCTAATAGAGCACTTACAAAATACCAAAAAATTTATAAATAAAAATTTAAAAACAAAGCAACAAGTAAATACATTAAAAGAAAAAATTCGCGGCAAAAACGCGCAAATAATGCAAACACGCTGGCAAAAGTAGCAAAAAGCGACAACAGGGCGCTAATAAACAGCGCGAAAAATTTGCGAACACTAACTAAAACAAAACCACAAAATTAAACAACACTGGAAAAAAAACTTATAAGAAAAAGTACTGAAAAATCGTTTGCAATTAATTTACTAGCGAAAAATAAAAAAAAATTAAAAATAAAACAACAAAAATCTTTGCCAATATAAACGCGCTTCCAACAAAAGAAGGTTAATAGCATTAAGCAACAACAATAATTGCAACAACATTTACTGCTAAGCAGCCGCTAAACAAGCCAGCACCATTAGATTTAGCAGCAATGCATATAACAACAATGAAACAACAACAAAATATTGCTAACAACCAAATAGCAAACGGCGAAGTGAATGTCGGTCGTTGTTATTTGCGAAAAGTTGCAAAAACTGCAACAAAAACCAGGCGCTCTATACAAACCAAGTGTAATGGCAAGCAGCGGCGACCTTGAAGTGTGCAAAAATTGCTTAAAAACGCGCCATTGGGGCAAGCTGCCAGACGGCAATACACATTATTGCTGTTGTTGTAGCGTGCAGCTAACAATTTATGGCAGATAATGATGCAAGGAAGGGAGCAATTAACTGTTGGCTTTGTAGTGGAAAACTAATGATTTTTAACGGTAATTTTTTAGAGAAAATTAGTGAGGAACTTGAAAATTCAAAGAGTGTAATTATAGTGTTAGAATCTGTGGGCCTAATGTGGGCCTGCTGTGATATGCTTTCAAAAATAAACCATATAATTAATTCGGTTGCAGAGTATGTCACAATTAATGTTCTTAAATTGAAAATTTTCATGGCAACTAAGAGAGACCTTCAATAGAAATTACCCGTGAGTCAGAATCTACACATATAACCAGGATAGGTTAGGTTAGGTCGTAAGATAGATCTCACCTAGATAGATATTTGTCTTTTGTGTTACCCATAGACTCCTAAAAGTAATTCACCAGATCCTTATAGATCGACGCATCGTTTTGAGCTTTCCACAAACTTAACATATAAAGGCGGTTAATATCAATCCCAGAAACTGGGAGAAACCGCTCGGTTCGCCAAAGGTGTGTCTATCGAGATATTTCAATCTCAGTCTGGCAAAAGCCAGGCAATAGAGGAGGAAGTGACAAGCTGGTTCAGCCTCGAGTGCCTCCATACGGTTTTGGCAAAGAGCGTCGTACAAAATATTTAGACGCGCCGCGTGTGAACCTATTGGACAATATCTAGTGAGAATACCTAGTAAAGAGGACCAGCTACGGTTCACTCTGGGTCAAAGGAATTTCGCAGTCGCACAAGGGCAATCTGCGATACAGATATCTAGATTGTAAGGAATGCAAACGAAACATTGAGTAATTTAGTGTGCCCCTGCCCGGACTCTTTCATATACCTCAAATACATCCAACTGCACACTAAATAATTTTATCAAATATGGAATTATGGAAAAAAAACTGCGCTGGTCATATTATATTATATTATAATCACGGCAACAAAAAGCTGATGATATCACCAAAAGCAGTCGAAATGTGAAACCCACAAACAACAACAAAATAAAAATATAAAAAAACAAATCTGACCAGACTTTTTGCGCGAAGCAGAAAGCGCAGCTTGAAATTCGCGAAAAATATGGCAACGAAAAAAATCGGCAGCAGTAGTTGCAAAAAGGATGACAAAACTGCAACAACAACTAATAAATTTGCAAAAATAAAATGGATTTTTTACACAAAATTTAATAATAGCAACAAAAGTAGAAAAAAATCGCAAATGTTCAGCGCCAAGGTCAACAAAAAAAAAAAAAATAAGAACAACAACAACGAAAAATACAAAACAATGAGTTGTGCAATTTTAGATGCTAGCGCTGCTGCTGTTGCACACTAGCGCTGACTGTTACTGCTAGACATAAAATGCTGCGCCAGAGAAAAAAAATATTAAAAAAAAAAACTCACAAAAACAAAGCAAAAAGGTAGGACGACAGATAGACAATAGCCAGCTAACAGCTTACAGCTAAAGCAGCTACTAATCTGTTAACTAATCGCGAAATTACGAAATTAACAATTTTCCACAAAATTTATGTTGTTTGCAGTTTTTCTATGAATTTCGTTTTTCTTGCATTTTATTTTGCAAAATCTTTGTTTGCCAAGTTCGCTGGATTTTATGCACGCCAGCTGTTGTTATTGCAGTTGTTGCCCATTGTTTGTATCTCCCACACACACACACACATACTATTTATGCGGTTGTGTGTGTGTGTGTGTGTGTTTGGGTTTATTGTGGCAATTCAGGTAAGCGAGCGAACTAAGTGGGCGATAAATGTTGGCTTATTGTAATCAAATTGCTCGAAGGCAAAACTCTTGTTCATGAATGAAATGAATTTTATTTATGTGTCTTATGGTTGTAAATATGTAGAGAACAATATTAAAATCCATATTGTTTACGTAAAATTTCAGCAGCAGTTGTTGCAAATAAAAATTTCAAAACAAAAATATTATTGCACCGATATAATTTATTTGCCTTGAAGCACAATTTACTGTACTTAATGACAACAAATATATTTTTGCCTCATCAAAACGGCATAAATAAGGAAAAATTCTCAGGGTTGTAAACCGGGTAAAATGGAAGCTCACAGCTTCAACTTGATGTCTTCAGATCCCAAAGTTATTAAAGATGTGAAACAAGCTTTAAAAGCTTTTTGCCGTTCTAAGCAAAGTGACATTTAAATAAAACCAAGCAAGTTTTCGATGCTCTCAAAGCAGTCTGGAGCTCTCCGAATATTATTCAAAAAATATTCAACACCAATGTTAAGTCCACACTTTTATATAGCTACGAAACATAAAATCTCGTAGCCTCCGACATCCAAAAGCTACAATTTCTTACAAAACTATGCCTTCGCAACACCTGCCACATTTTCTGAACCGTCACCGTCTGTAACACGGACTTAAGATCAAGCACAAAGTAAACATCCCTGTGGGCCGAAATTCTCAAAAGATAGTGGCTCGTGTCGAAACTCGTACTGAGTCGAGATCCAAATATAAACACTCCGAACGCTATTGATCGGAATCCGCAAGGCTGAAGATGAAAAGGTTGACCCATTCTAATCTGAAGAAGAAATTTAGACATTCAAATATTTAAGATCCAAAAAAGTTGGAGTCAAATCAAGAGGCTCTTGTTTTAGCCGAAAATACGAAATAAATGGAAGAGTCGTATTGTGGCCCTCTGCTCCTCCGCGAAGCCACAGGTTACAACATACATATATAAATAAAATTACTAAAATGAAAGCTTGTAGTAGTAGCCATTAAAGCAGTGAAAGCTTAAAATCTTAAAAGCTTTCAGCTCTCCCATCGAAAGCTTGTAGAATCAACGCTTTAATTGAAAGCTTATTAAGATTTTGTAGGTGAAATCGAAATATCTTGAGAGTTCTTTCAGAATTATTAGGCATAGTCAGAACTTTATTCCAAGGGACCTAGAAGGACCTTTTAAGTTACTGAATCTAAACAGGTGGACGATTTGGTGATGAAGTATTTATTCCACTCCACCCTCGTAGAAAATGTACATATTTTTAGAAGCAGATGCAACCGAAAAGCTGTGCGTCGTATTTATCTATAAGCCATCCCGAAGAGGCCCAACTAAATTAAAAAAAAAGTTTTTGACCATTTTCATAGTAGGGGAAAAATTATCAAAGAAAAGAGCAAGGAAAATTTAATAAAACAAACTAAGTCGGGAGCAAACGAAGTTGAACTTTGGAAGTCAGAGATTCTTTTAAAAAGAGGTAAGGTGGAGCGAAGGAGAACAGATGTTGGAGATAACGTGCCACAGTAGTGAGTCCTCAGAAGCGTATTTCATGTTGCAACTGCAGTTAGAAAAAAAAGTAATAAAGATGGAAAAACAATAAATCGCAAGGACTTCAGCAAGCAACAACAAATAACAACAACAACAACTGTAACATCATTAAAAAATCAGCAATAACAAATGCTTTCAAAGCCAACACGCGCACAGTTGGAATTGCCACAGCTGCAACAAGCCATTTCCGTTGCTTGTTAGTTCAAGTACACACATACACTTGCACAGGAACAACCACATGATTAAGAAATGCAAAGAACAGTTGCATGTTTGCTAAGTTGTATGCAACAACTGCCACTGCAACAATGCAATAATTTTCGAGATTTTCATAGCGGCCAATGTTGCCACTGTTGTTGTTTTTGTGCTTATTTATTTTTGCTTGTATGATTTTTTGGTTTGCATTATCATTTGTTGGTTGCTGCTGTTTTCGTGACAGCGCTGCTGGAGAGCTTTTCATGTGGGCTGGCCACTTCAGACGCGACACACGCGACTCGAGAAGCATCGACGTTGAATAATGCAGCAAACCACAACAACAACTACAGCACAATTTTGAATAACTAATATGGCAGAAAAATAATGAAAAAATAACCAACAATCAAAAAAAAAAAAGAGAGAGAGAGACGCGGCAGTAGCTACAAGTCCACACGAAAACCCCAATAAAATTCAGACAAATGCCCGAACGTGGGTCGTAAATAGCAACTGTGGCAGTTTGCTGTCGCCCTTAACATGCTTGTAAGCATTCAAAATGAAAGCAACAATAACAACACGCGGCCAGTATTATTCGTCTTATTAATTTCATTAAGTGGCACGATGATTGATTTTATGCGGCACTCGACGCGGCAACGACTACAGCATGCAGCAGCAACAACAAAGATGAAAACACTTTAAAAATGCGCTTAAGCATGTACGAGTATGTGTGTGTACGTACAACAACGTAAACGACATTTGCCACAAACGACAAACAACTACATGCAACATCAGCAGCAGTCGCTCAGCGCTCAAGTGCTGGAGTGGTGTTGAGTGCCTGTGTTGTTGTAAAATAAGCATTGAAACAAAAACGAAACTCAAAGACAGCAAAATTGTTGCAGGCAATGAAGTGCAACTGCTGCCAATCGACCGCGGGTAAGTGCGGCGCTGCGGCTGAGAGGCCTCATAAACGTCAACGGCATAATCGTAAAATTTTGCGTTTAGCAGCCAACGCCGCCAATGCTGCGACGAGTGGCAATGTCGACAACAACCATCACTACAACAACAACAACGCAAACGTCATAACTTCGGATTAATGCTTGGTCCCCCACTGTCAGCATGTGTGACCGGGCCGGTTAGGTTTGCTCCCCCGCTTGGATCGTTGCATTCGGAAAAATGTTTATTTCAGTGTTGATAATTTTTCATTGAATTTTTTTCCAGTTTTTTTTTTAGATTTAATGAAGCATAAATTGTCGTTGATTTGAGTGGCAACGATGGAGTTTAACGATTGATTGCATTTTTGAGATTCTTCAATAAAAATATCTTGCATTTACTGAAGTGCTCAGGCACTTGTGCGTGTTCGGAGTTTTCGTGGCGTATATTTTACGCTGTGCGCACTAATTTTAGCGGAAAAATTTAATAATGTAATCGTTGGAGAGGCAAATAATTGATAATCAGTGCTGAAAAGTAATTCGAAATTGTACATTTTTGAGAAGAATCAGAGTTTGTGCTCTGATCTTGAGGTTGAAACATGAAAGATTCTTCTCACAGTGCGGGAGCTTATTTTCACAGACCCTATATTATTTTTGAGGGCTGGGAAGACTATTGATTACTCGTATATCCGCGGTTAATTAGAAGACAAAAGATGTGGACAGACCACTTTTAGCTCCCTAACTATTAACTAATTGATCTGCTTAACGACGAAACTGTTTTGGGTTGACCAACGTTTCTAAAACGGACTTATGGTCGCACAAACCAAACACCTCTGTGAGCCGAAATTCTCAACAGATGAGAGGGCTGGCTCGGGCATGTTCTAAGACGAGATTCAGACCCAATTACCAACGAAAAAATGTTCGAAAAAGTTGGAGTGTAAAGACGCCAGCATAAGATCGAAATAAATGGGGGAGTCTCATTGGAGGAGTCTCATTGGAAAGAATTGAGGTCCGGATTAAGTGCTTGCGGATGTGGAAAATAATAAATCTCCGAAGAAAGTGTTCAGATCGAGTCACTGTAGCATATAGCTGCCATACAAACTGACGATCGAAGTTCTTGTAGGCAATCTTTTGTAGTTGCGAAAGGCATTCGAGTTTCGTGTTTTTGAAGATAACTTCCGACAAACTGTTTCTTTAAAACTGCCCCTCGAAGCATGAAAGTTCATTCGCTGAAAGATTCACACTTACAGTGAAAGCTCTTCCTGTGAAAGCTTTATATGAGCTTCCACTGTAACTTACAGAAATTTGTGAGTATTTTGAAACCAATCTATAAAATAAGTGATTGGAACAGGCTTTGAAATAAACTTGCGCTTGCGGTTATCGCTTAAGCAAGCGTGGTGCGATATGCTACAAAATTTACGAGCACAAATACGAAAGTAATGTGCACAAATATTTGCTTTTTCGCTTTTTTATCTTTTTTATGTAATCATATACATTTTTCTTTATTTATATAGCGTGCTTTGTGGCGATTGTTATCATTGTTGGCGTTGACTTAGAACGTCAGAGGTTGACAAACTTGCTGTTGCCTTATTATTTAATTATTTTTTGCCCTTAATATTTACACGTCCACACTCGTCGACTTGTGTGCTTTGCATTGTTTGCTTTCTCTCCCCCACTAACATATTAATTTTTTGTTTTAGTAATTATTACGCTCACTATATGTTATCACATAACCTTATTGTTGTTGTTGTTGCAAGCAATTCATAGTATATTATTTACGCACTTGCTTTCGAATTTGTTTGCTTTTCTATTGACTCTTGACGAGTGGCTTGCTTGGCTTTGAGCGAAATAAATTTTTATTGTATATACGAGTATATATGTTCGCCGTTACTTTATGGGTTAAGAATATGTGCACCATATAACACAACTGAAATATGTGATATTTTCGGGAAAATCACCACTTTTGAAAACTGATTTCTAAATTTGAGGTATAAGCACACATATACATCGAAATATTTTGAGATCTAACTACAGAGCTCTTTTCGAAAAACCGCAATATTTGGAGGTTTAACCTGACTTGAGGTCAATATTTCCTCAGCTCATGTGTGAATACCATTGACCCTTTTTTCTAAGAATATGCTGCTGGAAGTACAATTTCGGTGACAACGTAAGACTATGGGGACATTTTTGTGTCTGAAAATGGTTGTAATAGCCTTAAGGGCGTATTTTGGTTTAGAAGCCTGAATTTTAGGCTCTTTTTCGGGCCCGATAAAAAAATAAGAAATATTTTTATTAATAAATTTTTTTTATATGTTTTTGATTGATAGTAAAAGAGTACAAATCAATTATAATATTGAAAAAAATAAAAAATTCCAGGCCGGAAAAGTGGGGGCTGATAAAAAAAATGGCGGTGTCCTAGACTGAAGGATATCAGGGCTTCCAGTAACTCGAAATTAAAATTGTCGAGTGATCCTTAAAAAGGAAGCTTAAAAAGATAAAGATTAAAATATATAAATTCCAAAAATCCTCTTGTAGTGCGATAGTATAATTATATATTATAATGTATAAAGAAGCTCTGTATAAAATTGCAAGTAAATCGATTGAGTACCATTTCTACAAAAATAGTTCAGAGAAAAACGACTTTAAAGCCGAGCTGCCAGTCGACTTTGTCGGCGCATCACAAAATGAGTTGTAACTCCGAAAATAATTGAAATTTCAAAAAATATTTTTAGGGACATATTCTCAAAGGGTTATACCACAATAATATGCACGAAAAAAATCGATTTTTTTTTTAAATTTCTAAACTATCTTTGCTGTAGCCTTAAAACAGCGCCGTTACACTTTTTGTAGGGTACTGAATGGCTATGAGAGCATTTCATAAATTATGGTATGAGAAAGTTTGATCTTCCAAATATACTAAAATTATTACTGAGCCACCCTATATATATACACATTTCTAACATTTTTATATGCATATTTATTTGTCTTCTGATAACAGGTGTTGGCAAACAATCGATTTCCTTGTTCTCTTTTCCTAGTTTTGTAGCCTCGACTATAACGGCATAATTACCGACAAATGATAAATGTGCATTAATTTTATGGTTCGTAAATATTTACTTAAGCTTTATTGAATTTAATATGAATTTTGTATAGTAACAATTCGAATAATAAAGTTCGAGGATGCGTTCGTGGTAATAATTATTGATTAGATTCGATTGAAATAATGATAATTAACCCACATACATTTAATAACATTTTTCACCTGCCACACGCAATATTCGCACTATCTACTTAGCTCGCCAGCATTTTGTGCGTAACTCCAAAATTTAATTCCTTTAAAGACTGCTTTAACCAGCACTTAACCTCCACACAGTATCTGCTTCAACTGTGTTTATGCGCAGAAACCACAAAACCCATTAATACGTCTCTGCCTCTTCCTTGCAGTTCCTAAGCATGCTCACTGCATAGCCGCTTCACCATCTGCACTGTGCATTCGCAATTTATCTTAGTATTTGCCTTCAAGCTTTCAACCTGCCACCCTACAAGCAACATCTATTTTACACCTACAAGTTCGAGTAGATTAACCGCAAGCGCAATCATAAATTTTCCCTCCACCAACATGGATTACCTAACGCTGACGCTATAACCTTTTGATTACAACATAACCTCTAACTCTGCTAATTTCACTGTGCGCTTTCTAACTGTCTTAGCTTTTTCTGGTTCGTTGCTCTTTTAATTTGTTTGTTGGTGGTTGTGGGGTTTACTGTCCCACGGGTGTCATTTTAGCGATTTAAATTTTTTTCCGTTTCCGTTTAGGACTATCGTTGGCGCCGTTAAATGTTGTAGGATTCTTTGTGGGTTGGCTTTGTAGTTTAGCTTAGTTTAGTTGTGTGTAGCATAGTTGGCCTGAGCACTGTTCTGTGCCAGCCGCTGATAGGCTTTTCCTGTAGTCACCTCATTTCAATTAAATTGGACGTTCAGATTTTGTTGTCTTTTAAAATTGTCACTAACTTTTTGTTGTCTCCATACTTTTATTGCGCTCGTTTGTGTGCTTTCATACTGTGTACCTCACTTTTTCCAATTTTTTGCGTCAATTTTGTTGGTTTACTTTTACTTTTATCTTCCGTTATCTCAATAGACATATTTTTTCTCTGTTTTTTTAACTTTATCATTAGGCCATTGGTTTTTTTCAGATTTTGCGTTTTATAATGGAATTGCACCATTTGACTCTCCACTATTTTCCATGCCTCCATTGCAATTTCGTTACTTTTTACATTTTACGTTTTGTGCATTGCCTTTATGTTTCATGCTCTCCTCATCCAGCGCTCATTCTAGTCAAGCCATTCAATTCTTTTTATATATTTTTATATTTGCTTCACTTCCCATTGTTTTCGCCATATTTCATTTGTTGTTTCCTTTTATTTCTTAAATTTTATGCATTGTCTTCCTATCTTCTATCCTTTATTTCCCATCATCACCTTTTCGTTCGCTGTAAGAATATTTTGTTTTCATTTTTTCTTACCACTGTGTACCTCGGTCAATTTCGTGCTCTCTACTTTTTATTATTTCTTATATCCTTTTGATATAATCTCTGCTAACTCCTGTCTGTGGCTTTGTGCTTCCTGTCCCTGCTTTTAACCTTTGTTTTTATAAAATATCCACTATTTTTTGTTCGCGACCACTTCTGGATACTTTGTAATCTGGTTTATGACCGCGAATTGCAAAAAGCAATATTTTTTATTTCCTATCGCGTTTTTTCTAGGCTTGTTTGTAAGTTGGCATTTTAATGACTTCGCGCTGCAATTTAAGTTCTTTGAATAGAGACGCCTCTATTTTTATTTGTTGAAAAATAACATATTTTTTCATTACTCACACCATGTGTGTTGGATTCTAGGCTTTCAGGCTGGTGAGTTCTCATTAAAATTTTTATTATAATCTTTACAAAGGGTAAGAATAGGCAAGTATTGAAGCATACTTGGATGATACTTGAGACAGTTAATGAAGCATAGGAAACTTTTTTTGTTTCATAATTTTTTTTTTAATTTCTTGTGTTTAAAACCTCTAGTATTAATTTAATATATATCCAACTGCTATGAGATCCAAAGACTTAAAGCATATTTGAAGCATTTATTAACCTTTTAAAACAATTAAATTTTATACAATTTTACATTGCATCACCCATCTTTACAAACCCTCCGCGGTTAAAACCGTGCAACCAACAGCAAATCCCTGACGCTTCACGCGTAAATCTCCCAAATGCGCCAATATATCAGAGAGAACGAAATAGCTGAGTTTTTTCACTAAATAAATTCGCAAAAATGGGCATTATAATTGTCAATAATTTATGTGCAATTAGCCAAGCAAGACCTCATCCGCAGCGGCATGCAAAACCAATAGACCATAGCGATTGACAACGGTCAAACAATGAAACGGGGGGCAACTCTCGACAAAAGTGCACCCAAAGGGATGTGCAAAAATGTTTTATGGACTCGATCTATGCATGTAGTCGAGTGTTAAGCGCTGCTGGCTGGGAGAGTGTTCAATAATAATGCACAAATTGCATAAATGGCGCTAATAAATTAGCGCAAACACAAATTAACTGCAATGGCTGTAAGCGAGGGTGTTCATATTGCCAATGCGTGGGCAGTAATGCATATGTACTTGCTTTGAATTACGGTAATGTATTGCATTTAATGCATATTGGTTGAAATGAATTTCGAACTTATTGACCAGCAGTGGCAAAGCCATTTAAGTGATGTTGGAAAAACTTCCATTAGGCGCAAGAGAGGTCACGCGAAAATTAGTACAACTCGGGCATAGCCAGTGCCTATGAACACGCAGTGCAACTTTATTATTGTAAATGAAGATCTACTATGTAGCGTATGCCCTCGTGAATAGCGTGTGAGCAGTATATTTGGTGGAACGCATTACTAAAACTATTTACCAAAATCTACTTCTATGATACGCGTTGTTGAAAGTATGAGTAAATGAATGCGGCGTAAAGGCTGATAACAATGCGCTGAAAATTTATTAGTTATGCCAGTAGGAAAATATTGCTTTGATGTGAAGTCTGTGGTAGTATCAACTAACTGCATTAGTTACTTAAAAAATGCTGGATCAAGCGCTCGTTACTTAAAAAAAGCCTATATCTTCAAGAGTACGCAGTATGCGTTTATTTTCTTATAAAGAGTAGCGAACCAGAAACCCAAACTTTCGATGAGTACTAGAATGTGAACCGAGCTCCCATACAGAAACAATTATCCCATTTCTATATATTAAAAGTCGATTTTTAGTGGGACTAAGGTTAATGGTAGTCCAAAAAATTAGACTTTGAGTAACTTAGGACCAAGATTCGAGCTACTATACACCTATGAGTGGCAGTGTGGTTCACAGAGAACAGTAATTTGAACTCACTGCAAATGTAAGTTCAGCAAAAACGACATTGCATTGAAATAAATATTTTGCAAAGCTAATAGATTACATTTAAAATTTGTATACCAATATAATGCAAAAGTTAAGTATGATTTAGATGCCGCAGTGTTGAAAAAAATGTAGTCGAACAGCGGAAAAAATAGCTGATGCTTAAGTCTCCTACTTCTAACTAGAAGTCTCATAAGATTTCTCGCCGGGTTCTACAAACCATTTGCGCTTAGTTGCACTTGTGCGCCTTTGGAATATCACATAAGTTCATTAAAGCAAACAAAAACCATAGATGCCACAACGACGTATGCATTAAGCACACACACATCGTGTATTTATGGTTAAATGCGAACAATGTGACATTCGCGGGCGTTCGTAACCACACAAAGTGGTCAGTTCACAAATGCGCTCTATTACACTTATGTGAATATTAAAGACAAAAACAATAGCAAAATGCATTTGCAATGTCAAACTGGCTGGTGTAGAGCCATCCGCGACAACAACAACTAACATAACAACAGAAATGACTTTAACAACAAACAAGTGTTGTCGAACCAGTTCCCTACACAGCTGACTGTCGACTGTGCTGCGCCTGTGGTGACCACCGACCCGACTGCAGTCATGTGGTGCACGCGACATGCGGGCAGGCTGTGTGCTTTGTGTTGCTTTTGTAAAGGAATTTGCGATTTGAAGCACAGCGAGCGAAGTAAAAACAAATTTTGTAGCTCTACCTGCGATTAATAGCGGTATGTCTCTGTTCAAGTTTTGGCTTTAAAACGCCTAAATATCTTTTTCAGCTAATTAGCGAGAATTTACGCAATTTTCTTTACGAATCAACTTTTTGGTGATCCAACGCGAGTTTTGACCCTATACCGCTGCAATAATCTCAAAATTTTACAGATTTCAACATGCAGTAAATATTTTATCAATTACTGCAATTTTTTTTTTTTTTGCTCTGTTTTTTCTTATTATATTGCATTGGTCTTATCTATCAGTCTATTGTATGCTATCTGTTTAGCCCCTGTTCATCTCAAACACTAATACTTTAAATTATTTAAACCTGTTTTACCCGCTAAGCGAACGTCATCGTCAACCTTGTACATCGACCTTACGGCATCTGAACTGCTTTCTGCACTGCTTATGCGCTCTGATGTGCTACAGGTACGGCCTAAGCCATCACGTTAGTCGGTTGCACTGCATCGACAAGTGCAACAATGTCGCTCGTTTGTGGCTAACAAGTAATTTGGTGTATATATGTAGGTATGCATATATATATTGTTGCTGCTGTTAAACAGCACATTCCCATTACTGTTGTTGCTGCTGCCTGCCGCTATATTTCATCGAAAGCCCCTGCACGCACACACACACACGCGCTTCGGCAAGAGTTTTTAGTTTATGTGAAGATGGCATGCGTCCATAGGGAACCCCTACCTGTGCCGTTGAATCGTCTGTCTGTCTGCCTGTCTGTCGGTACGCCTCTCAGATACCTATTTAACTCATCCGTCTGTGCATCGCAGTGTCTGCGCCGCACAACACACCGTGAGCGCGCAGTCGTGTGACTCTTTGCGTCTGCCTTCACTACAATCTGCCTGCCGTAATTCGTTTTTTATGCGCCTATCCGTTGCTTCCCAGCACCCCGCCTTTGTGTGCCACCGAGTTGTGTGTGGCATGCATGCGACGCCGCACTGGTCGGCTGTGCCGTAGCTCTAGCAGTGTGTTCGCGCCGTTGCTTCACTTGACTGCCGATTGGCATCGCTTGCCGCACTTGCATGGCTGAATGGCTGGCTGCTTGGTGGCACGTCTGCCTGCCTGCGCGCTTGCCACCATTGCAGTCCGCTTACCTCATCAAGTGTTCTTCCACTACATCGATGAGTAAATAATGACCAACGCATTGCAGTGTGCACGCATTGCACGACACTCGTCCGTCCGTCCGTCCGTGTGTCCGTCCGCCTGTATGAACGACAATAACAACACTGACGATCAAAGGTATAAAAGCAACAAACACACAATAAACCCAGTGGCATATCGCATGGCATATCACATATGTGTGTATGTAAACAAGTGCAATGTGGTCGCAGGCGCATCGGTACGTCAGCTGAGTTGCATGAGGACGGGTTTGTGTTGCAAGCACATGAGCGTGTGTGTGGCTGTGGCTAGCCGGCCACAACGGCCACACGGCTGTAATGTAATTTACTCACTGTTGTTGTTATTGCTTTTTGTATACTTGACTTGTTAGTTGTCGTTTTGTTGTTGCTGGCGTCGCATGCCATTACAAACACATGTGCACTGCAGCAGGTTCCAGCCATCCACTTGAGACCCGAGTACTGGCATATTTGCCACCCTACCTTCCCTGCCACTGCGTTGCCGCTCGTTCGTGCATTTGTAAGTCTGTCTGTCTGTCTGCCAGTTCTTGCTGCGTTAGCTCGTTTGTTTGCCCCTGCCGTAGTAACACCTTCGCTCGCATTTCAGTTGTTGTTACTGTTTTTTTTTTGCGACGCGGGCTCGTTTGTCGTTGTTTGTTGCGCTGCATCTCGAAACCGCTATACACTTTCAGCGCTTTCGCTGCGCGCCCCGCGCGCTCAGTGCTCCAAGCTTACTTCCCAAGCTCACTTCACTTTATAATCGCTTTTTTCAATTTTATTTAAATCGCTTTTTTGTTGTCTTTTAATTCCCACCGCATATTTCGACTTCTGCACATGCAGGTCTGCTCCTCTTTTTCATGTTTTTTGTTCACGTTTTTGTTGTTTTTTTTTTTCGTAACGCCAGCGCAGTATTTATTTCGGTAGCGACATTATTATTGGTAATTATTTTATTAACCTCCTCCACACCCGTGCGCTGCTCGCTTTAAAGTAATTGAAACGGCAGCCAACCGGGAAATTGTTCTTGGAAACTTTAGTATACCATAATATCGGGTTAAATTTTTTAATGAAGTTTTAAGCACACACGATTGTTTGTGATGCAATTATTTCAGATTGTGGCAATAAAGATTTCAAAAATGCCATGAGGGGCTTAAAACATATAACTTTTAAAAATATTTTGAGAGCATACAAATATTGATGAGTCGTTTTGAACTCAAAACAAACCCGTTAAGGTGTTTGTTTTCGATTCAACGTAGCTAACCCAGATGCATGAAAGATATGGTATATTCCGTAAAATGTGTAAGAAATATCTTTAGTGTTACCGGAAACCAAACAAATTATGTCCGAATAGCATAACTACAACTAGTTAGAGAGACAAAGCTTTTGAGTTGAGGACAAAGATCATACTAGACCTCTTGCTATACACAATAGCTCCGATTTTTCTACTGCGGAAGTAGTACCAGTTTACGAGAACCTTTCGATATGTACAATAAGTCAGATAAATCTTTCTATTATGGAAGTACTACCAAGCTGCGAGAGTTCCCTAAAATCAGCTGTGGTAAAGCCGAACAAAAATATACTTAAAGCGACAACGGAAATCTTACTCGTGACCAGTGTACGCAGAGTTGCCGTAATTTCTCTATGACTGCGCTCAGACAAGAAGGATTGTCAAGAGTCCGATAAAACTGATTATGAGATTATTAACGATGTAAACTGCTTTGTGCGTGCACTATAGCTATGGCTGGCATATTAATTTGTTGGCTGTAAAATACGTCAGAGCCCATACCAGACTTAGCTAAAGCTTAAACTAAGCAAACGACAGTACTTGTATTGGATTTTCTCCATTTAACGGCGTTATACGCCGGTTTTGCCAAAAATTTAAAGTTTAGAAGAACTTGAAGAACTTTGTATCGTTAACACGTCAGAGCGCTCATGTTAAGGCAAGTGCTAAGCAAGGCCATAAAATAAAGCTTTTAAGAGTTGAGTCAGAAAGGAGTAGACGTGACGCCGGAGCAATTAAAGCCAGTATCCGGCTGATGTGTCGCTAAGCAACTTTAGCACTAAGTTAGGTAGGGGTATAACAGCAGCCCTTCGCGCATGCGTGTGAGGCAATTAAAGTTGCTAAAAGCTGTAGAAGACAAACTTTCTATGTTATGAATACTACGGTGGTAGACAGCCATTAGAGCGAAGACGCGTTAACGGTTGAGTGGACATTATCAAACAACAATGGCGCTAGTAAATTTCGCTAATTAAATGGCAAAGAACTAAGTGGACGCCACTCATCCACTGGCAACAAAAGAAATGTAAAGCTAAATCAACAAGCAAATATAATGGGCCCGCATGTAATGGGTTAGCGTAAACTATAAGGCTTGCAATAACAAAACATCACGTGAATACGCTAAAAAGCGCTGAGGTGTGCACTAACGCCAAAGCATAACGAGCTAAAGAACGCACGTGAGATTTGTGGCAGCGCAGCAAAGGAAACATTAAAGTAAAAGTTGTAGAAATAAAAATACACAACATAAAATTAATGTAGTTGAAGCAAACTTTTCGAAAATAATATACTCAAGCCAATACAAGGTCTAGACAGATAGACAAATAGACACACACACACACAGCTGCGACAGTGTTAAGCGGCGCTGCAGCAATAAGCTGCAGCCGGCAGACAAAGCGTTGTGCGCGCACAAAAGACTGTGAATCTTTGGAATTTTTAAGAATAGCTTTTTCGCGGGCGTGTACAAGAGAGTTGATGCTGCTTAGAAGTCGCGCACACAAAAGCCGTTGCAATATGAGACCTGCTGCAGCCATGCTCTGTGTGTGCGACGTGAGAAGACGCGTTTGCACTAAGCAGCAGCTAGCGCTTACTAACAAAGTTACACAGTGCGCTTGCCGGCTGTGACTTTACAATGGCGACTGGAACTGCACTTAGGTGGTAATTAGAGGATTTGGTTACTTGTGCGCGGCGACCGGCAAGCGTTTGTTGCAACAGTTGGTGGCAATAATAGTTCACACCGTGCTTCGTTGCACCGGTGACAATGTAGGTATGCACAACAAATACAACCATAAGCATTACAATAACAACACGACGTGGGTGAGTCGACTAAGAGCCGCTTACTCATGCAAGTTGTTGTAATTTGTTACATTGTTGTTGCTATAGTAAACGGCTGGTCTTAAGCGTATTTACACTAACTGCCAGTTCGCCCGTTACTTTATGCATATTTTTTGTTAGCGTTTCAGCATAAGCGGTCATGCGCGCAACCCTGCGTCCGTTCATCCATGCAACCGTGCGTCTGTTTGTATAGCGCAAATTAGCGCGCTCATTAGGAAATAGTGCAAGTTACTTGCAAAGGTAAACATAGTATTTAAGAATCATCTAAAGATCGCTATCCCTTCTTACTACGCGCAACGACCTCATACTGACTTTCTGCAAATATTTTGCAGACAACAGCGACGCCGATGAGACCCACAACTCCTAAGCCCTGCATGTCCACATTCACATACATCCATATACAGATATATATATATATATATATATATATATTTAAGTGTACTTACTCAACAATATGCCTGTAATTGTGCGCATATGGCCGACATGTGCCCTTACCATACATATGCACAGATTATGCCACAAAAGGTGCCAATTGCTTACCTGCAAAAATAGAAAAAATGTTTGTTATTATTCTGGTGCACAAAAAATAAGATGCGCAAAATAAATCATGTCCATATACATATATGTATTTTAATTATATATATATATATATATATACATAAGTAGTGCATTAATCTGGCGTTGGCGTGGCGTTGAATTACAAACGAGCTGCGTTACAAATAAGGTTCAAATAGATAAAAATGCTTCACGAAGCCGAAGACTCCCTTTCCTCAGCTTTGGCTGCTCACAACAAAGGCAATCTAATGAAATATGTACCACTTAATGACATTGGAATGCCATTAATTTACTCGTACTTTCTGGCCGCAAGCGTTGATGAGCTCAGCTAGGTATCAACGTTCTAGAATTTCATGCTTACTTTTACACTGCAAACAAATAGCTGGAATTGCATTGATGGGGCCTACACACATAAACTCTTAGCAATTGATTGTGCATAGAGATGAGTTCCGAGAAAATTGAGTATTACCTGAGATCCTATTAAAGAGGGTTTTGTGTGAGGGAAAGATTACCTATTGGGACGCTAATCCCATTAGAGACATGGCCATAAGGTCTATTATGCAGACACTTAAACCTGTAGATTATATCGGTTAACATAGATCTTAAGAATTATTTTTTCATGATAACGCGTATAAAGGAATTTTTTTTTACCATTTTAAGGATTGTCTTGAATATGAAGTTGATAAGCGAACGTTTAAGCGGATCTCCGGGAGAAAACTAGTAAGAATACTGCAGCTGGATTCTTTAAAAAGATATTGCCCTGTAGGAGTGAAAACAGAGCACGGTCTGGGGTAAGCTTTAATAGCGCCTTTTTCAGTGCACATATACATATGCACTTGATCCATCCATTGGTTACGTGGGCCAAGTATTACGACTGATATCTAAGTTTCTATAGTACTGATCATTATTATGACATCAAGAAAGAATAGTGAAGCTAAACGAACTCGCCTGGATTAAGAAATATGGTAATTTGTAGTAACATAGACGAACTGCTAAGAAAGCCAGGAAAAGTAATGAAAAGTAACCAAAAGTAGACGATGGCATTAAAGTTTCACTAGGGAATCTGTAGAGAAAAGGTAAAGAAAGAGCTACGCTAACATACTTCAAAAAGATGCATTTGTCTGATAGAAAATTACACAAAAAAATATTTTCACTGTTCGATCAACCAACTACCACTTTCCTTTCACTAGAAGTGTCCAAGCGAAGCAACAAGCGAGAAATCCGGTCACTTAATAAACAGTAGTCGGTACTGTGCGATACCCAAGATTAATGATACAACATTTATGCTAATGGGTTCGACGGTGATCGGTGATGGATTGCATTGATTTAGTAGAAAAATGGATTTTTGCCGAAAATTTAATGCTTCTTTAAATCAAGCGCTCGAACGGTGAGCGATGACTGTTGTCGTTCACAAGTTGACAGCTCGTAAATTCCTGAATGCAAATGGCATTTTCGGCAATGCATTAGAGTGGGAACGACACTTTTTCGGGAAAAAATCGAAGTAAATAAAAAGGTAGTAGCATTAACAACAAAAATATGAGCAGCCGTGCGAAACAACGTGGTGTTGAACGCGCGACGGCAGCGAATAGATCACACGTGTAAATTTATAAATCACCTTTTAAGGGTTAAACAAAAGCGAGTTGTCACTAACAGCACGGTGAGCGACAGCAGCCGGGTCAGAAGCATAAAGAGCTAAATCATGATGAAATATATGTGTAGGTACAACAAATTAATGGGCTATTTAAATAAAAGCGAAAGAGTTAACAAAAAAAAAAAAACAATAATAAAAACACAACACAAAAGACAAGAATTTCGAGTTTTGTTAAGCAACAAAGGGCACACGAGAACCGCCGCGTAAGAGTTAGAGAGGGAGAGAGTGGGCGCGCGAGACAGCAGGAGAAAGGGTAGGCGTGTACCAAACGGAAACCATTCATTAGTGTGGCAACATTGGACCACAAACCTTTGGCGCACGGCAGACAGCACTCCAGACAGGCGCAGCACACGGAGCAGACGCACCCGGGCTGACACATTGGGGAGCTGCACGAACGCAGAGCGAACGAGCGTGTGTGTGTGTATGTGTGTGAATTTGAAAAGCGCTGAAGCGCAGCTTCAAGCGTCAACAATGATTTAAATGTTTTTGTGGCAAACAAAACAGGCACAACAACAACAGCAGTAGCAATAAATGTGTATTAATAACTACAGTAACGCAGGCAAAAAATAAATAAAACGAAATAAACAGAAACAGAAACAGAAAAAAGAGTCAGGTAGAGATTAAGCTGCGCGTGTGTGCGTGGCAGCGAAAGCGAAACTTGCCATTCAGCCAGCGCCGGTGTTGCATGCGCTGGTGTTGCTGTTTGTATGTTTCAACACCACCAATTTGGTTTTGAAGCACGTACCGTAATAAAAGCAAGTAATATTGTAGCAGCAACAACAACAGCAACACCGAGTGTCCAAAGTAGCCGCGACAGTTGCAGCCACCGCAGTGAATTATGGCTAATTACAAAGTTTTTGAAATGCACAAATGCGTTCGTTCAGCGCAGCTGCTGTCCGTCTGCTGCCGCCCATTTGTTGCTGTTGCTTCGCTCGCATTTGCCAACTAAAGTGTCTTTTATATTCGCATATAAATATTAACAATGCGCGCAAACCTAACTAACTGTCTGACTACGACTATGACACTGACTCCGACGGAGACGCGGGCTTTGCTGCCACTTCAAATGTGTAAGCGTTCGGTGAGTTGGTGAGTTGGTGGCTTTGCTTTGTTGCTTTTGCTGTTTATGTTTGGAAAATGCTTTTTTGGGCTGATAAATGGTTTGCTTAAATGCATCAGCGGTAGCCGCTGCAACAACAAAAACAACGCCAGTGCCATAAAAAGGCGTGATTTAATGAATGGAACAACTTCATTAACGAGCAGACCAATGAAGTGGGGAAATGTGGCAAACGCTTTAATTTAACGACTTTGAAATTTTAATTTAAAATAATTTTGCTGGCAAAAATATGCTGTTGAAGGTTCGCCACTGAACGCTTGAAGTTGGAAATAAGTGTAGTTCTTATGACAGTTGCGTCATGAAAATCGGAACGGCCCGTATTCATATTCAAAAGTATATTGCTAAATGCTTTATAATGTTATGAAAAGGAAGTATAATTTAGGGGTTGGATTAGAGACAAGAACCGCCCAAGAAAGAGTCGTAGCTGGCAATCAATATAGTTTTGTGGGTTCTGTATGTCCTTCCACAGGCGTAGTTGGAATGCTGTTGAGAAAGGACAAGCAACTTACCCACAGTGTTCATGCAAAAAAGGTAGAATCGGAGCGGAACTTTGTTTAGCAACTATAAACTTATTATGAACTTCGTTTGCTTAAACTACCATGTGATCTCTACGAAGTGAAGGACAGACCGTGTAGAGTTAACATGTAAAAATAATTGCATTAGCTGACTCAACGAGTTCTTACTTGACATAATGCAGAGACTTGCCTTTCAGAAGTGAAAAATCGACCGCATGGAGTTAACATCATTTTAAGAAAGGATTGATATTTACAGAATATTGCGTTGACAAGACCTGCCCTGAAAAATTAATGTAGTAACGTGTACGTTACAGAGCGCCTTCGAAAGCTTTCTAATCTACGAAGCTGAGAGCTTTTCACGTTACAAGGTACAATATTTAGCTTTTAAAGCTAAATATGATTCCTTAATAGTCGAATTGCTACAAAAATAACTAGAACAGTAGTCAGATCGAAGATAAATCATGCAACTTTTTTTATAAATACAATTTCGAGAATATCCGATTGTGGCGTTTGCTCACACGGTATCATCAAATCTCAACCGAACCAAATCCACTATTTGCTCTTATTATCGCCAGCAAAACTCGCATCTACACTTTTTGCGTACATAAATTTTCTTATTGTTGTTTTTTTTATTGAAGGCAGCCTTTGGCGCCCATCAACCAATGTGAACCAATGTAATTTGCATCGGTTTTGGCGTGAAATTGAAATAAATGGATTAAAATGCGATTACGCTTACAGCAACAACAAGACGCAACAGCAATGTATACAAGATACAATATCGCAGCAATAAGTAAATACCGTCGCAAGTCTTGCGCTTTTATCTTTCAAAGGGTGAACATGACGCAAGTTGGCTTGGCTTTGCTCGGCTGGCGAACGCCTGCGCGGCAAAACAACCGTGACGTTTACACTCGCCATAAAGATTGCAGCTCATCATCATCATCATTCGCAGCGCAGCAGCGGCAGCGCCTGCCTGCTTTACGCGTACGACTGCGCTTGTTAATGCTGCCGTTGCCGACGGCACTGCTGTTGTTGTTGTGTTAGCTTATGCTATAGTTACATACAATCGTAGAATATTTATCAAAATGCATATCGCTCGCGCTTTGCTTACGTATCATTGTGGCATGCAACACACGCGTTAATATTGACGTTGCCATTGGTCTTTAATATCTGAATCTGCGCGTAGCTCAAAGTCGCTGCTGCTGTTGCTCGCTTGTTGGAGCTCCAGCCGTCGTAATGCGCTGCCGTTGCCATTGTGCCCGCCTGCCGCCTGCCGCCTTCGTCACATCTTCGCCTCATCACTTTGGCAATTTACGATGCCTACGAATGCCATAGGCTGCTTGGAAGCACAGTGCAAAGTACGTGTGTAGCACTCACAGTACATTTGTGGCACGAGTATTTGCGTGTTTGTGTTGGTTTGGAGTGGAGTGGATTTAGTGCTAGCTGGCTATGCGTGCGTTTGTGTGTGTGTATTTCGGAATCTCTGTCTGTTCCAGTCTTATCTATTTCTTGTCGTCGCGTGTGTCTGATTGGCGCATAGTCATGTTGTTGTGGTTGTTGTCGCAATTTGATAAGCATCTGGTTGCGTAAATGCTACGACTGTTGCTCCTTCAATTTATTAAGGCCTGGATTAGGGTATCAATGCCTTAAGGGAATTGTGTGCGCGTATTAAAGGCGAAAAGCGAGACTGTTGAGGAATTAAGAAGCGCTGCTGGCAGAGAGTAAGCTCAGTGGAGTTGAAATTGAAGTGCTTCTTTTGGTTTACGGTTTGATGTGGTACTTTTAGGCTTGAAAAAAAAATGAATTGTGGGTTTGAATTGGCTTTAAATAATATTTAATAGATTGGCATGACGACGGAATTAAAACGAAGCGTTCCTAAAAGAGAGTTATCTGTGGATTATGAAGTGAAGCGAATCTTAACTAAGCACCTGTAGTCTCTGTATTTTACTAAAATCTTGAGCGTAACTGGCCTGTGGCATCCACAATTTTTTACTAAATCTTAAAGTATTCTTTGGTTTGTCAGTTCAACAAAATCACCTTAAGTACTCGAACAGGTCTATGATGCGAACGAAATATTCATCTATGATCTATTGACCACTGCTTTTACCGATACCGATACCGAACTGGTACTAACGCGCCAGAGCTCATCGGTGATGTCGTCAGCGCTCCCAATTTGCGGTTTTCAATATCTTCATGATCAAGGAAGAACATAAGCTAAAACAAACTCTGTGGATTCCGTCTTAGAAACTATTCATTATCTGTATAATCTCTAATATTCAACCGAATTTTCTGAGTTGAGCCCTATATCGGTATGAAAGTGTTTGCTGTTTTCACCCAATCGCTTAAAAAACTGTGAGAGCCTCATACTGGGCTGTCGTTTGTAAAAAAGCTAAAGAAGAATACAACTTTTAGCTCTTAAAACTACTTTGAAGTTTTTAATAGCTTGTACTTTATTATCTGTGCCAACAATTGTAAATCAATATAATTACCACAACCGCCGAGCCGACTTACGAGTTGGCTGCCTTTAAATTGAGCCTAAACTTCGAGCGCCAAAGCGATTTCAATTGTAACAGCAGTAACAACCGGCGTAAACGTGACCAATGGCGACAACAGCAACAGCAACAGTGAAAACACAAAATCTCATTTTCGAAAACAGACAAACAATAACACAATAATACATTACAATAATAGCAAGTAACGCAGTAGAATCAAAGCAAGAAGCAGAGTAATTGAATGAAAAAAAGAAACTTAACCGGAAATTGATTTTCGTAATGACAGACCGGCATTGAAGCCGTCAAGCATCTCAGCAGTGCTTAGCCGGCGGCGTTGGTTTGGTCCAGATGTGATTAAAGCTGACACAGCACAGCGACGAGGGTTCGGGACACGTGCAATGAGGTGGATTGAGGCGCAGTTTGTAAACGCTGAGAGTGTGGGAAAGCGGTACTGCAACCACGAGGTCGATATATAATTGAATCTTTGAACTTTGCAGTGAAGACGTATAGCAAATGGCCTGGCCGATGGCTATATATATGTATATAGTTAGAAATCAGAGCGAAAATTACGATACAGAGCCGAGAAATTTGCCTCTTAGGTGTCATGTATTGGTGAGGAGCCGTTCTAAATATCAGTTGAAGTCGTTTCATGTTTCGGTGTGAAAGAGAGTTATTGAACTCTGGTACGTTCTTCGATAAATGTTTGTTTGTTACTTGAGAGTTGAGAGGGTTTAGAGCTCACTCAAACTAACTTTGCAAATGTTTTGTTTCTGCTCAAGGCAATTCGTATATGTTTTTCAAGCTTGAGGCACACTTAGTTTTTCAATTATCTCTGGAATCCCTCAGGGTTTCTGCACTGTACTCATGTTTCCAATACATGTTACCCACATATGTTAACTATGGCATGCATACATTATAATGTCAGCGCTGTAATACTTTAGAATTCCTGGCTTGCTTCTACTCATTACCACCCATCAGCAATTAGCAAACTAATGTGGCATGCAACATGGCTTCGAATACTTGTCAGTTGTCACCTGTTGGTTGTCAGCAGCATTTTAGCTTGTAGCAGTCTATTCTTCTGCTTCAATAGCTCCAACAGATACATGCATATGTATATGTGTACATGTATGTATATATGTATGTGCCGACATTAAAAACCCGCCCGACAACTCTATTTGGTATATTCTAGGTATGTACAAATGTTACGCTCCAAGAGACAGCTGCAATAGGCCGCTAGGCTGGCGCAACGCCTTTGAATAGCCTCGGGTGCAATTCATCACGATTATGAAATGCACATTTTTTATGGCATTTTGAAAATAGACATAAAAACGAAGATATATACTTAAAATATAAAATGCTCGTGCAACACAAATATGGCAGAAAATAAAAAATAAACATTAGAATGCATACAAAAGAGATGTGTCCGTGCGGAGGAGCGCTAGCTAACTGTAATTGCACTTGTGCGCGACGACAAGTAGCTGACACACAGAAAAGTAATGGCATACGGGGGAAACAGAAGATGCATGGTGAGAAATTGTGAATGCTAAAAGAACGTATATCTACTATTTCTTGATAATGTACAACTTAAAGGTAAAACATAACATAAATACAAAACGCAACAAAACACTACATTACATAATATAACTTAACTTAATATAACGTAACTTAACTTCATATAACATAACGTAACTTTACTTAACTTAACATAACGTAACGTAACTTAACTTAATAAAAAATTGCTTAGCTTAACTTAACATAACGTAATTTAATTTAACATAATATAACTTAAATTAATATAGTTAACTATGTAACGTAACTTAACTTAATAAAAAATTGCTTAGCTTAACTTAACATAACGTAATTTAATTTAACATAATATAACTTAACTATTATATACATAATATAAGTTAACTATGCTTAACTTCAGTTAATATAACCTAACTTAACTTATTTTAACATAACGTAACTTAACTATAATGTAGCTTAACTTAACTTAATATAACGAAACTTAACTTAACTTAACATTTATGTTACTAAACTTAACTTAACATAAAGTAGATTAACTTAACTTAACACAACGTAACTTAACTTAATATAACGTAATACAACGTAACGTAACTTAACTTAACATAACGTAATATAATTACAAAGAGGAAACAATAAATTTTAAATAAATTCTACATAACTAAATAACTACGACTCGAATAACTTCGAATAAGTCATACTTAATTCTAAACGAATTTCCTACTTGGCCCTTTAAAGTCATCCACACCATGCCTTCTAAGAACACACACTCACATATGCACAATAAACTGCATAAAAAAAAGCGAAGTGAGCTGCACTTTAACGGGTATGCATAGTACAAGTGCCTTCAGTCATACACAGTTGGGGATAGAATTGCGCACAGTTGGTCTGCGCCAAGGCTAGAGACTAGCGTGGAGACTTTTAGGCTATAAGGGGCAAAGTACAAGCATACATATGTATAAACACGTCTACATGTGTTTTAGCTCCGCTAAGGAGTTATTCGTTCGGAAAGAGCTGAGGCAACAGTGCCTGGCAGTGGATAACTCCGGCGGTGAAGAGCCAACGGCTGCCTATAAAGCTCATTTCTACGCGCTGCATTTATTTATAAATTCTAGGCAGCATGTGGCATGCAATGGCACATTGCAGCGAAAGGCTTCTAACTTTGTTCTAAGCACTTAGTTTTTGTAAACACATACTTATGTATGTATTAATTTGTTTGCCATTATTTATGTTATAATATTTGTCACATACGGTAATATTTTAGGAAATTTATTATAGAATGTTTAAAAACGTTCAAATAAATGAAATGTGTAGAAATTTGTTTTATTTTACTTCAAGTTTCTGAATATTTGTTTGATACCTATTATATAATTGGTTTATAACCAATAAGTAACCTATTTTTGCGCATAATCCCTGCCTTGGAGTTCTCGAAGATCCCATTTGGACCAAAAACTACTAAGTATGGCTCAAGAGGCACTTATGTATCGACAAAAAGTTTCGAGCCTCTCACAAAACTGTTGATTCAGACTATTGGTCTTCCCGCTTGACCGAAGTTGTGATATCCAAGATTTTCAGCCTCAATCTAATGACTGGCAATCGAGTTCCGTCGTCCATATTGGCACTAGCTTCACAACATATATGACTCTTGAACAAGTTAGTTTAAAGTTCCCGCAACTTCGACGAATTTTTCAATGTTTCCACTTTTGAGGTTCCTCAAAATTTCCTTTATTCCTTAGCGAATACGATAATTTAAATTTCTAAGGAACACTGGGTTGGTTTCATTGAAGTTATGGCTTTGGATCCTACATCGAAATATTCGTTCGTAAAGCTCAGAGTAGCAAAAAACCCTTATCTAGAATACTGTTACGCTGAAACTGAGGTTCTATGTCAATCGAATTATGGTTTATCCGTATCAAACTTAATTCATCGAACCTTCGTGCTCTTTTTCTAATAATTTTGTTTCCTTTTTCTGCAATACTTGTAATGCCGCACTTTCAATACTTTGCTTCCGTACTCTTTCCGCCACACTTCACCTGAGCTATTCCCAGCAATCACCGATTCAAATATGGAAATATGGACATACTTTTGGTACACCCTGTGTTTACACAAGTTCACAAGTTTTTACTACTTCACCACCACACTCTGTTGACATTCGAGTCAAATGAGAGTTGCTTAGCGATATTTATTTTTATGCGCCCTGGCGACTTCTTAACTACTTTTGCTTGCACCAAACTTTCCGGACGCAACCAAGATAGCGTGTCGCATAATAAGCTACGCTGCGTCGAATCGCCAGAGTGGCAAATGCGGAAGCGTTTAAGTGCGTCCGACAAGTGTCTTCGTTTACATGTAAAAACATACAAACACATACTTGTAGTGGCATTAGAAACCGTGGAGCTGTGCGGAAGGGGTTAAAGGAGCATTCTTAGAACGCCGCTATGATGAACTCGCTCCACCCAACAAATGAACGTTTTCCTGCGAATGCACAGACACAGCAAGTCTACACCATAACGCTGCTATTTGTTGCATGCCACAACATTAAATGCCGTTCAGCTGCATAGCCTATTGGCTGGAATCGCGTGGCATGCGTTGCATACGAAATTAGCAAGCTAACTCAGCCGAGCAGACATTCACTTACCACACCACTACGACACACACACACACACACACTAATGTACATTTATTTATGCACTTAAGGCATTCACTTGCCACAGCAAGTGCATTAGCAAATTCGCAACAAAAAAAAAGTAATAATAATAAAGTCCGCGCTTGTGTGCGTGCGTCTGTGTGTAATGATAATTACATGAACGGAAATTATCTGAGCGCCGCATAATTTTATTAATTTTATTTTTATCGGCGCAATGAATTAAGTCAACGGAGCAGAATTTACTAGCAAACTAATTAAAAATGACGTAACAATTTTCCGCGACAAAGCGGCAGAGGGGCATGTTGCGAGAATGTGAGACGGCATGTAATCAATGCTTTGCTTTGCTTTGGCGCTCAGCGTTCAAATCCCGTTAGCAACTTCTCAGTTTACAGTTTATTACCACGCTTGTCACATAAATACGCTCGGCGAGATTTTAATTACTGCCGGAAATGTGATTATCCGCACAAGCGCTGCATTACAGGTGGCTGCCACTAAGCACCCTTACCGCTCTGCGGTCCCCAACGCACATCAACGAACTATACTTTCTTTTACCTCCTCAACGCTCACAACACGTCGTTGCTCATAACTTGCCGCTCATAAGTAATTCCTAAACTTCTCTTGCTACTTCTTCTGCCTCTAGTCTTCGTCGATTTTCCACATTCTGCACAATCCCATTAGTGTTTCGATTCTTCATTTAAGGCCTGACAGACTGGATATTTGATATCAATCGACGCACTGCCGTTACCCACTGTCATCCGGGATACGCGTCTCCGCAGCTTCTGTCAATCATTTAGTTTGTTTGCTTCGTTGCCGCGTATAATTACTGCGACTCAAGCGGAATATTAAATAGTTTGGCGCCTTTATTGGCGGACTAAACGGTCCGTAGCATAATTGGCAAACAGCGTAGAGTTCAAGGTGACGCCGGTTGGCTCTTAGGTCAAGTTGATTTTGAAGTGAACTTAGAAAATTTGCATAGCAATTAAGTAGAGTCGCAGATCTTAACGGAATTGCTAATTTCGCGCGAAGGAGTGTGGGTATTTATGAAGTCTTTGTTGATAGAAGGCGCAACTCCAGTTATACAGTGATCAAAAATATTCATTCTTGGATGAAATTTGGTTATGAAAAGCTAAGATATTCCGGTGCTGGAAGCCCTTTCGCTGTAAATATCTCAAAATTTAAAGAATTTTGGCAATTAATCTGAGCCTTATGATAATTTATCAGGCGACAGGTATGCTTGAAGTATCGGCTTAGGCTAAATTGGGTTGATCTTAGAGTCTTTCTCGATTGCTGTGTTGGTATAATCGTAAATGTGAGAGATACCCAGACGATCATTGGGTAAACTCTGTGGTTTAAATAGTCTTAAATCAAAGGTTTTGTGAAGTAGAACTCAACTTTTAATAACTGACATATTAGAATGGGTTTCTTGAATATGGTCTTCCATGCAAGGCCTTATTGCTCTTGATGGGGTATTCAAATGATCTTTAAGCAATCAGTCACACTTCTACTTAGTTATAGAAATAAGTTCATGAAAAAAGCTCTGCATCTTTTCCGCGTGCTTATTCTCTCTCTCTAAAAATGTTTTCAATTACAGTTTTTCATTTTCTAGCTGCGCTAGACGCTTAGTAATTATTCATTCATTTCATTTTCCTGCTTTGCAGCTGATTTACTACTCTAAGTACTTTGAGTGAATGCAAGCAAATGATCTATAGTTTAGTGAATGCCTCTTTAGCTGTTGCTCAACAGTTAGCTAGTGAGCTTATAATCAATCAAAGTCGCAACAAAGCAACAGCAGAGCAATAAGAAAACACATGTGCAAATAAAATAAGGAAAACCTGAGGCGTCGCGAAAAACTTCCTGGTCTCAGAGGCGGACAAGTAAAAATGGCTTGAAAGCATGGCCAGCCAAGCAGTCAGACGGACAGACAATCAGAAAGACAGTTCGTCAAAGCGGCGCAGCGAGCAAAAGCGAAAACACCGAAGAAAATGCGAATTGCAGTTGCGGAGAATATCGCAGCAATATATTTACTATATAAATACAGATATGTGAGTGGCTTGATGCGAGAGTGAGCGTGTGCACTTTGCAAAGGCTTGCGTCGCGTCGCTAAATCGCCAACGCTAATAAATCTTACGGCTTGTTAATGTCAACATTCTTAATGACTTGTCAAATAAAACTGATGGACAACACAAAGAGTTTAACAAAAACAATAGTGTGTCGCAACAACAATAACAATAATAGAACAGTGGCAATTTTGTAGCAACAATGAGACAGTGCGGAAATAAAACAAAGCAAACTATACACATTCTTATACAGATACCTGTAAAGACGCAGGAATAACAATAAAAATAACAACAACAACAGCAATAGCAAAGCGCGCCTTCGAATGAATTCGCAAAATACCTGCCAAAGTGAGACAAAGTCTCTAAAGAAACAGCAAACTGGCGGCACTCGCTGCTGCTGCATATCCAAGACACCAGCGCACACACACACACACACACCCTCACAAACGCTAATAATAAGAAAGATTTGTATGACAAAGTAAAGGTGACAACGCAAAAGTTGTCTTGAATTGCAAATTCCGGAATTCCTTTGAGAAATAGAACGCAAAACAAAAGGCGATGGAGATGGTTGTTGTAATGGCAGAAAGGAACAGGTACGCTAGCGCCTTTCAACAAATCAAAGTTTCTAATTAAAGTGTGCATTACACGTAAAGAAGAGAAAGGGAATTGAATAATAATCTTAATAATGCTGTAAAAACATATATATAAGTCTTTTATACATATATATAATATATATAGAGATAACACAAAGGAAGTTTGTACGAGGTTTTGTACGAAAACGAAAACCTGAAACACGCAAAATTATAAATAAGAAATGCGCTCAGCTCAAACAACAATCAGCAAATTACTGCACATTACCGTTAATGTCATTCAACTCTCTTGGCTGGTTTAAGAGTTTCTTGTAAATTGTTGTTGTTGATTGTTGAATACATATCGCTTATTACTACATGATCTTTAAATAAAGACAACTATGACAACCACTAGCAGGCAAGTGAAGTTGGTAATCCATAAAACAGTAAGCTGTTTCACGAATGTGACTTGCAATCTAGAATTGTTAATATTATTTGATTGAGTTAGAGTCTCTTCTAGATCAATGCAAACTAATCGTATTCAGGCGTAATATAATAAGTTTGTTGCTTGGTAGATACCGCGATAGGTTTCTGCTTAATCTCAATTACTTAGAAAATCTAGCTATAAACTATCGGAAGACAGAGTTGTTGATAGTTTTTGGCATTCATTACTTGAACTTGGGCTTAAGAAGTTCTGGGAATCTTTATGAACATAATGCGTCCAAGTTGCTTAGAACCTCTCAGATAAATCCACCCTACTGGAAAAATATTATATTTTTCATACACTACTCATTTCAATTGAAATTTTCAGAACTTCCGGAAATATCTTATTTCTTATTATGCTATAGCGGTCCGATTGGAGATTTTAGCTCTGCCTTGCATAAAATATATGCACAATTTCGTAAAGATATATTTTCAAATAAAAAATTTTCCAAACAAAAACTTGATTTTGATCGTTCAGTTTGTATGACAGCTATATGCTATAGTGGTTCGATATCGGTGATTCCAACGATTGAGCAGCTGCATGGAGAAAAAAGGACGTGTGAAAATTTTCAGAACGATATTTCAAAAATTGAAGGTTTCGTTCGCGTATATAGTTACAGATAATCGGACATGACCAAATCGGCTCAGCTCGTACCCCTGAATTTTCAAAAGATCGTTTTTTGTTTTTTTTTTCTTAATGTACATCCATTTAAGAATACACATACAAAATTTCATATCGTTCCGGTGAATATTTTCGAAGTTACACGCAAATTTGAAATGGCGTTGCACAGTGCTTGGAAGTACCAGGCCGGAACGGCAGCGACTTTTTCTCAGAATGGTGTTTTCAAAGTCAGTGACCAACATTACTCGTAAACGGCTAAATCGATTAGTCTCAAACGAGCTTCTTAAATCTATTTTTTAGTAACTAAGCGAAGATTTTGCTCTCTGATAAATATTTTTGTTTTTATAAATAATTTAAGGCCGAAATTTCGCTGAAAATCGAGTGTTTTTTTGAGAAACCGTCATTTTGTCAAAAAAAATTTACTTTGCTTATTCCTTCGATTTATTACTAGACTTAACATTACTTTAACGAAATCTGTTTGGTTTTTTAATTTCAGATGATCCAGTTCAGAGATATAGTAATTACCGCAAAACGTCTTTTTTGAGAGAAGCTCCCGGAGATCAGCTGTAGCTCTTTTCCAAATAAATATGTTTACTTTTACTAAGTCTTAAAATTTGTATATAAACTTTTGAATCAATATATTTAAAAGTTTTCTTAGAAAAAAATCTGTAAAATTCAGTTTTTTTCTGCCTTCTAACTGTATATAACCCCATCAAGAAAGTTAAGCAATCTCTTCGATCTGGTTCCCTGTCGATCATAAATTTTCACCATAACCTAAAAGCCAAAGATGTGCGAGTATATAATATTTGAAGGTAAAGATCTTGTAGAGTATTAAACTTTTCAAAACGGTTGTGAGTTGATATGTTCTCATTATTAGATTAAGAGTCATTTCTTTTCTTCAGAGTGTGCTAGCTTAAATTTTTACTTTGTACAGCAAATATGACCCTTCTCTTACTTCCATTCTAAAAATATTTAATTGAAATCGGTTTTCAAAAAGTTGCGTAGAAAGCAAAACTTTAAACTAACCTAATGCCTATATTGTCACAGCTTTAACCACAAGCACACGCAATTGAGAGATTAGACGAGTTAAATTAAATATGTTCATTGACATAACAAATTAATAATCATACATTTATTTTTTTATTTTTTTTTTCAAAAAAAAGTTGTTAAATTCAATCAATTAGCGCGTTAGTTGATTTATCAAGCAACAAAATCATTTACAAATACAACCAATCAGTTAATGCGTTAACGCAATTACTTTTTTAATATTTTTTATAAATCATTGCGGCTTGGGTAATCATAAAAAATTAGCATACTGCTGTCAATCGCACAAAATCTTTGTACTAGAGTTAGTCATTTCAGTTACTAATGACATTGGTGTGAATATGAAATTATTTTTTATTTTATTAAGCTATATTTTTATTGACATACGTACGCTTACATATATACATATGTTATGTATTTTTGTTGCTATCTTATAGAATACGCGTTTATGTGTGTACGTCACGCTTGTTCACGCATCGAGTTCGCTTTTATATGTTTTTTGTTGTTGCATCTGTATATAAAGCAAATTTACTTAGCATTTATAAATTTTGATGAATACACAAGGGGCCGGCATGCGAACAGCAGCGATTAATTATGACCAGCTGTACATTTATGCACAGAGCAATCGCACTTAAAATGCCCGGTAGGAAAATTTGGCGGAAGTTAATTTAAAGAAATTTTGAAAAATAATTTTTTTCGCTATAGCTCGCATTTATATATATTTGAATATTCGAAAATTTGAAGCTCATTCGGCAATTGAAGCGAGCGTATTATTTTTTAAATTAGAGCTACCAAAAGTTTAACGCGTTTTTCTCTAAACGCTTGTTTTCAGAGTGAGTGAGCTTGGTGAGTATTTTTCTCCACAACGGCTGGTACGCTTGACTTGAAATTTTCAGACTCTCATATATGCGCGTATGATTGCCAGGTAATACACGAAGCAATACGAGTTTTAATAAGATTTAAAATTTTTTAAAACTTTTCAAACCACTTTGAAGCGTAAATTTATTCACAAAAAACTACATTTTTTTGGGAGTCACCATTTTTTTTCTGAAAATAAATTTTTTGACTAGTCCCTCGATTATTACCTGCATTTATCTAAAACAATTATAATTTTTGTTTTATTTTTTGGATTACAGATAATTTTATGCAGGAATAATCTTGCGCCGAGGCGTCGTTCGAACGACTTGAAAGTTTCAGACGCTCATAGATATAATTGCCAGGTAATGATTGAAGGAATACGATTTTTGATAATATATTAAATTTTTAAAGAGTGACTTATTCTGATAACCTTACAATAAATTCTGTAAATGTATATTTTTTTATATATTTATTAAATAGAATGCCTCCACAAGCAAAATACACAAAAATGCGGTTTTTAGACTGGCATGTGTTTATAGCTCCTGCATTGCCTTCACTTGAAACCACTTAGCTACAATTTCCTACAGGGCTGGCAAACATTGATTAACATGCGCATACGCGTAAATATGTTAATATAGGTTTTGTATTATGTGATTGTGCGGTGTTCAGCTATCATTGCCAGCTGTGTGAATTTCGCATTTTATTTTCCTGCCTCGCGCTTCAGCTTTATTGGCTGAATAAAAAATAAAACACGAATAAGAAAAAAAATAAAAACTAAAATAATTAATTATTCTTACAGCTGATATAATTTTTGTTGTCGTTGTCATTTGTTTGTTTATAATTGTTATTGTTGCATATTAAATATTAAACGCATTAAAAGTCGACAATAAATCTACACACATGAATAAATTGACATGATATTTTATTGTATTAAAGCACAGCTTTGAAGGCACTCGTGTTGTTTTCGAATGAGACTTGAAATCAAATTATATTAATGACAGCTAAATGCTTTTAAAAAGCAGAAATATGCAAATGCTTTTTGAAAAGTTTTCAAATGACTATCATAAACTAATATATATAAGCTATAACTAAGTTATGCTGTTTTAATTTTATTCTTTAAAGTTTTAATCAAAAAAATTTCTAAAAAAAATTTAGAATGCTGACATATTTTTTTTATTTAAAAAATATTTCCGAAATTGTTATTACAATAAATACCTTAATTTATTAATTATCACAAAATGCAACTCTGTACTCTTTGTGGGGTAAAACCATAACATTTAGGAAAAGAAGTATCATTTCCGGAAACAAATGGGGTCGCTTCCGGTAAAACTAATGCTATATATGTAATGTGAATGCGATAATTTAGTTCTTTTTCTGTTAGTCCGGCTCAAATTTGATCAGTTGTTATATACCGAATATGCTGATCGTCTATAGCTTATGAAGTATCTTAGCTCCGCAGATTCTTCGCTTCGTATTAACGCTTATTCTCTATATATTCCTTCATCATGCTTTGACATTTTTAAGCTCATTAGCTCATCTCTTCATGCTTACATTTGCTTTTAGAGGTTGTAATCGTCGTCTTCCAGCCTAAAGTCTTCAATCCATCCATTGTTCCGCTCTTAAGCTGCAGCTTATGCACTTTTAATGTCATGCACACGGTGTCTTTCGTAAAGAATCGTTTGTCCTTCGTAATCACAATGCTTGCTTTCGGCTTTGCCTTTTTCTCCTGCCTTCTTTTTCGTATTTGCATTTCTTATCGGTGTCGCCTGCATCCAAATTTTAACTGAAAACCGGTTGCGAACAGCTGTTAAAGCGCAGCATTAAAGATTACACGCACACAGCGATACAAAGTTTTGTTTATGTGAAACAACCATTGTGCCCTGCCCTGTCCTGTCTCTTCCGATACCGTCTGCCGTTTCTGCAGTCGTTTACCTTTTCTGTCTGTTTGTTCTTTAATTCTATTCATTTTAACTGCTTTGTTTGGTTTTGTCTGTGTTTTGTTTCCACTTTTAGGTTTTATCGCCTCTTCTACATTTGCTGCCGTGAATGATCCTGTTGCATGTTGCACGGTGTACTATGGTGCATGTAATGTGCTGTGTTGCACTTTCGGTCACATATGTGTGGGTTACCGCAAACGGTGTGCCTTTCACAAAACCATCTGCAACTGCAACAGCACCGTTGCATTTGCGGCATGGAGATTTAACAATTTTTATTTATGCAAACCGAAATGTGGCAAGGTGGGTAACTGTCGCGGTTTGCGGCTGCACTGATATTAGCATTTGTTTGTTGTGCAAAGTGACGTGTGTGGTTGATAATGTCTCATTTTTTTGCTAGTTCTTTCAGTATTGTTGTTGTTAACATAAAAAAATTCGTGGTTGTTGTTGAAGAATTTACAAAACTCGTGTTTTTCAAGGCTTAGGATGTTAAAAGCGGATGTTAGAGATGCTATAGCATTCATTAGTAAGGCAGGATTGATTTATGAAAGAGTTAACATTCAAGCCAATCTTCAGAAGACACAGAGTGGCTTCAAATACAGTGTATAGCTTCAGCACAAAAGGAGGGATTTATTTAGATATGAGGATTTGCGGTACACTATTTGGTACCACACGGACTTTAGCGGGTTAAGAGCAGAATAAAATCTTTGTTTGGGTGCAGATCAACGCTTTTCAGAGAAATTTGCATTAAATTGAGATACTCGTAGCCATGAGTTGAGCCCTCTCACAGCACCTTGGCTCACATAATGCGGATTTAATACGGACTGCAATCTTCGTTTATCGATGTATGCTAACCTACTGGTTAGCAGTCGCAGTGAAGCAGTCATAAGTGACTCTGAATAGAGCCACCATTACCATTGCCAACGAGATACTTGAAAAATTAAGCCATAAGTAATCTTAGATGAGATTCCAGCAAACCAAATTGATATAGCTAATAGAAGAAGCTCACTGAAAGCTAAACCTTGAACTTGGACACCTAACGAATCGTCGAGAAAAATATATTTATTTATGCAAGAAACGTTGCTTTGTCTTATTTAAGTTAAGAATCAACATTGTTTTCTTCTTTCTCAAATTAAAGTCAAATTCACGATTTAAGAACAAAAAAGCGATTTAAGACAAAGTATAACAACTCATTTGCCGAGCAATTCCAATCGATTGGCATTTTGCAACAATGTTGCTGTGCCGCTTATCTCGGCGGTACGTGTGCCACACAGCGGAGACTGCAGCAGCAATAAATGATGGATAAAAGACAAAGCAAGTGAGAATTGCAAAAAAGAAACAAAAAAAAATAAATAACAACAAAAAAAAATAAATAACAACAAAAAAAAATAACAACAAACAGAAAGTTGATTATTGTGCTGCGCACAGAAGTAGAGCAGGAAGTAGTAAGGGAAACGGAAAGGGAAGTGAATGCAAGGAAGCAATACCAGTTGCTGCCAGAACGCACAGTGTCGTCTGCAGACTGGGGAGCTGTGACGGCTCAACTGTAAATTCTTATCTCTGCGACACAATGTCAGGCGGCTTTTGTCAGCGCCGCAATTGATTGTTGTTGTGTTTTTTGCTCGTGTTGCGCTTAGCATTAAAGGCGAAACGCAATTTTTCAGCGTGGTAGCACGCTGTGTTGTTGCACGCATTTTTTTCCCAATGTTGCTGCTTGCTGTTTCAGCAACTTGCTGCAAAGTGGAATTTTAATGAGCATTAAAATTTTTCGTCGCTGCATAATCGAATTGTTTGCAACGCATTTACTGATAGCAAGAGCGCGAAGCGGCCTCAATAGTGGTTACATGCATACTTGTTGCACTTGCCACAAAAATATACGCAGAAAATGTCTGCGTTTTTCGCGTAGTACATTTTGACCTGCTGTGCTGGTTGGAAAAACACTTGGTCCTACGATAATGTTGCATGCATTTTCGTTTGCGTACGCGTCTTGTGGCATGCCACAGCGTGAATGCGTCACACCAACTGCCAGCCAACATCACTGTCAGCATTTGACATTTTCACGCAGCGTTGTGTGCGTAAGGCAAATGCATTCGTGCATGTGCAACATGTGGCAGCAACAATAAAAACAACAAAAAAAACCAAAAAGAATGCAAAAATTTTAGTGTAAGAAATGTGCAGAAATTGTGCAGGCATGTAAGAGGCATAAATTACTAAGGCAATTGCTGCGACAGCCTGCAGCAGCAGCAACAGCAACAGCAATAGTAGTAATAATAAGAACAAAATCATTGCGGAAAAAGGCATGCAACGTGTAATTATTTCTTTGGATTGCACGCAATGTGGCTGCTCAAAGCGGTATTTACTTGTGTGCACAAGCCAGTGCGTGTGTGTGTGCGCGCACATGCAACATTTTTGCCATGTTCGCAATTGCAATAGCCGCCAAAAAAAAGCTTTCCTGTGCAACAGCATACAATTTACAGCGCTGCGAGGCTTTTAATTTTTTCTCCTATTAACCACAACTCAACTTGCATATTATTATGCTAAACAAGAACTTATGTGTACAACAACAACAACAACCACGAGAGCACACTAATAAACAGTTGCAACAGCCGCAGCAGCAGCGGCAGCCTAATGCATTTGACGTGCAGCAACAACAACACAGGCTGACAGTAGCAACTATAAAATGCAATTTTTCGTTGTTGCCTTTTTGCTTTGTTAATCCGCCGTGGTTGTTGTGTTTTTCATTAAAGCGTCTTTTATTGTCGTTTTCTTCGTGTTTTTCGCTACGCTTTCTGCTTTGTTAGCTGCAGTTCATTGACCAACCGATTCAAGTTTTAATTCTTTGCTTTTAAATTCAAAAATAAAAATACAAAATAAAATTCGTTAAATAAAAGCAATAAATAAACGTGACAACAGCAATAACAACAGCAGTAAACGGAAATTTATTAAATATGGTTGTCGTTTTTGCATAAATGTGATTAGTATGCATTATTAAACAATTTTGTTGTTGTTGTTGTATTACAAATTTCATTTTTGTTGTCAATGCTAATTTCTTTGTATACAACATGTTTTATATAAGAAGTGATTTATATGCTGAAAAGTGTATGTTAAGTTTGCTTCGAAGTTTGTAATAGCTAGTAATATATTTAATAAAATAGCTACTATCCATATGTATAAGTATATATGTAATAGCTAGTAATATGCAATTAGCTAATTAACATACTCATAGCTTCCTGAATTCAAGAATCAGAATAGACAATTCGCTAATTGACTCAATTAAAATAGCCGATTTACTAATTGTCTCAATTAGTTTCTATTGCTTAAGTTTCGTTAACGGACTCAATTATTGGTTTCGAAAATAAAGCATCAGAATGGATAATTGGCTAAATGACACAATTAAAATAATAACCAATTTGTTAATTGAGTCAATTAAGATTCCCCAAACATCAAATGCTTGAATTCAGCTAATTAAATTAATTATTGTTTCCCAAAGTCAAGCATTAGCATAGGTAATTCACTAATTGACTTAATTATAGTAGCTAATTTAATAATTGAGTCAATTAAGATTCCCCGAACTGCTGATGCTATCGTTTAGCAATAGGCCAAATTATTGTTTCATGACTTCAATCATCGGAGTTGACAATTCATTAATTGACGCAATCATAGTAGCCAATTTGCTAATTCACTAAATTAAGGTTCACCAAACTCATATCATATTAAAAGAAATAAAAATAGGGCATCTGAAGTATATATATATTTGATTTAAGTTTCTATTGGCCGAGACTTATTTTCAGCTGTAGAAAAATAATTAATTTTTATGTTGTACTGAAGTCAGATATCCAGAAGGTCTACGGATATATTAGGTATGTACGAGTATGAAAAGTCCGGATTGGTGGAACGAAATGTAGTTTTCAGCGCAGCATGTCGTCAGATCGACAATATAGAGCAAATCTTTATTGTGCTGGAGCCAAAATTCATGAATTGATTTCTCGACAATCCTATATAAATAAGTTTCTAACTGTATATCAATATATGCTAATATAAATTTAGTGATTAATTGCCATAAATTTTTACTCCCTTTTTATTATATTGAAAACTAACTACTCTAATTGTTTTATATCAAGCCAAAAACCGGTATCAATATATAATACTGATTTAGTTAATTATATTAAAAATTGCTGATATATATGTAGCTATATAAATAGAATATTAATTGAGCTGTTAATACCAGCAAATTAGCCATGAATTTTATAGATATTTAACCATGGCAATAGCAGAACGAAAACACCAAAATATATAATAAAAAAATCGAATATATCATAATCGATGAGGACAAAAAAAAATTTGTGTAATTTAATAGCCCTAAAATATATTTAAAAGCTTGTGCTTTTTAAAAGCTTAACTTGAAATGAAGCGAATAATCAATTTAAAATATGTGCATTGGAATGCGTGAAAAAAATCGAAGAATGAAATAATAAAATTAGCGCGTTTTATTGTTATTTGAACATGTATAACATGCTTTTTGTTTGTTCTTGTATATTTACTGGTTTAATTTTTTATTACTTGCATTTAACATAAATTCAAAATTTTCATTAGTCAACTGGGAGCGGGTTTTTTAATATTTTATATATATACATGATAATTTGTTAAGCCTCGCATATTTTTAGAATTCATCATTGTTGCTTTTATGACTAAGCAGTTTGATAAAAATTTGAGTATTAGAACAATATTAGTACGAGAATATCGATATAGCTGTATAGGAGCTAGAGTACAACCTCTTAAAAAAATAAAGAACAAAAATTCGAAAATAACATGATTTAATAATTACGCTAAATTTAATATATATATTTGCCTAATCTTATTTATGCAGCAAAAAATGAAAAAAAAATTTAGTAAGCGAACGCTGTTGACAAAACCACGCACAATATCGAACTCGAGTGTTTGTTTTTTGTTTCTGGCTATTTTTGTGTTTTTTATTTTTTTTTTTTTTGCTACACAAGTTCACACAGTTTGACCCTTACACGCCTCTGAAATTCCGCTTTGGTACCGAAACTTGTTACGAAATCTTCTTCTTTTTTTTTTTTTGTCTAAAAACACTTCCATTAGCGCTTATCTATTTCGTTATCTTTCACACTACAGCTGCTTAATAGGTATTTTATAGATTTTCTTTTTTGCTTTTACATAATATTCTCATCACAACAATGCTTTTCACCTTTCGAGACGCGACTACCCCAATATACGCTTTGTTGGCTGACAGAAAAAATTGTTTTAGATAATTTTTGCATATTTCTATTTTGCGCGATGACAAAGTTGCTTGCCAGAGGGGTTCGATTCTAAAAAACAAAAAAAACACAGAATTCGTGATTTGGGCTATGAGCGTAGTTCTGCTTGAATAGGTTGTCCGGTTATGCTTTACAAACCTACATAAGTTTTTTGCATAATTTTTAGCATGATTTATATAATATATATACTGTCATTTTCAAGTATGCAAATATTCAATATGATTTGAGCAGAACTCGTCGAGTTGGTTCAAATCCATTTGATTACTGTTTGTTGGTTTGTTCTCGTGCGCTATTATACTATTTCAGCTATACGCTTAGGCCATACTCGTCTATGCTTATCCATACAAAGCAACAAACATGTTTAGGTCGCATCGCTTTATATTTCGATTTTCCAATTAAATTTGTCACTTTTATCAGAAAATGTTAAACCCCTCACTCAGTTCAGTCATAATGGCTTTGCTGCCACGCTCATTTTCAAACAAAACACTTCCTTATCAACACCATCTACAATAAATACACATCTAAGCATGCATTTATATGGTTTCCTAACCTCACCGCTCACCCCACGGCTGCCTAATCGAGTTGTTCAATCTAATGCAGCGTCAGTTTGTCTCCTTTGTGACACTTCTCATGCTTTTACACGGAATCATCACTCACAGAACGTTCAGCAAAATGCATAAATTACCACATTTTACCCTCCACTCTTAGCCTGGCGGTAGCGCTACGTGTATACAAGCGTGTGTCGCGCATACACAACGAGTTGGTAAACACCCTTCTAAAGCATGTATGATGTTTGTGTATGTGTGTGTGTGTGTTGGTGCACGCTCACCTATTATTTATTTCGATCTGACAACAATTTACATTCACTTATTAATTTTAAAGTAATTTGAATGCAGCAAATTGAAAACGTGTTCTGATTCAAGACCCTTAGATAAAGTCACACACACATACATACTAATTTACAAATGCAAATGCAAATGTTTATTTGTTTGCATGAGTAAGAAGTCATTACAGTCACATTACACTCGCTTAGACTTCACCAACGAACAGATTAAATAATAGTAAATGCATATGCAATAGTCGTTGGCGCGAGCAATGAGCTCATAACTTTGCGGGAATAGTGTAATAAATAAATTAAGCGTTTTTTTAAGAGCAATAGAAATAGTGAGAAATATTTGCAGCAGCAAAAAATTTTATTTATAAACATTTTGCAATTAAATTTATCACAATTAAGTTTATTTCCCCTTGAACTTGTATTAAGTTAAGCGTTTTTCACTCGCAATGCATTAGTAGAAACGCGCTCTTACTCATTGATAATGACCTGAAATCGGCACAGAGGAAGTTTCATGTTTATTTATGGGAAAAATATTCATAAAAAAGTTGTGAGTCAGTGCCGTTAATTGATAGCGAATTTAAAAAACAAAAATAGTTTGTGGTTGAAGTAAGAAATTGTATTTTAGTACTTGGAGAGAAGGTGATATTGCAATTAAGAACCAACAAGTTAATGATATAAAATATTAGTCACACGGAGAGCCATGCGATACCAAGAAAATTTAGTAAAAGAATGAAAAAAACAAGAAAAAACCTTCACAAATACAGAGGTTTGCTTATAAGAACCCATTAACAACATAAATAGCACTGAGTGGCTACAGGATATAATTCAGGTCCCGACCTAGGCTAAATACATAATTATAAGACTGAAATTTTTCTTACCCTCTAAAATCAAGTTTTTATTTCGTCTACCCAATGGAAATATTTTCCGGTGAAAGGTTTGCGGTTTCAAGAGAAGGAAACAAGATAATCCTGCAATGCTTTTGAGGCAATGATTTAAGATTAAATCATAGAATTAGTTTGAGAACTTACACCCGTCAAATTTCTGAAAATTTCAGAACACTCTAAAAATCTCCAGCTTTTTACCAACAAAAGGTTATTGATAGTAGTAACCGATCTAAGTTAAAATGTGTTAAGTAATTTAAACAAGTGCATTTTATCGAACAAAAATTGATTAACCGTACAATCTGTTATATAAAAAATTGCTTATCCATGCCTAGTAATAGTTAGTAACTGAATCTCAATGTAGGCGATATTAATCTACTCAGATGGATAGCAATTAAGTTGAAAAATTAATCACGCTAATTTACATGATTTGCTCATTAGCACGGCACCGCATTCCCCAGGCATGCTTTAGGCTAATAAACCTACAATTATTTGTAATTAGTTACTCGCCTATATAATTTTCATTTTTTATACCTAATTCACACCGACAAATTTACACATAATAACTGCTAAACTTCAAATAAATCAAATATTTAATGATGATAAATCAAACTAATGAAATTAGTAAAATTCCTAACACTTAAAGCATATAAATAATTCAGCACTTTTTCTTTTCGTCAGCAGTAGCAGAGAGAAAAATAATCGAATGGAGATGACTGATGGAGCACAGAGCCTTAACCATCTACTGGCAATATGTAAATGCTACGGTTAGTATGTGTAAATATGTTTCGATACATTTATTTGTTTATAAGTAGTTAACTGATTGCCATTAAGAAGCAGGAAGTGAATTTCGCACAACACGGGCAGGACCCCTCGAGCGAGGCGCTCCGGCAGCCAAGCAACAGATATAGAACTCGTACAACATATGTTTGTATACTCATATATGTACGGATATACACTTAAATATTAGATGTACATGTGGTGTTGTACATATACATATGTATGTATATATGTTTAGTAGTAAATGTTTACGCTAAGGCAGTTGGCGATTTTTCTAAGTCATACTACTAGTAAATGCCTGTGACGCCTTTAGGAGGCGCTGCCATAACAAAAAGGCGGCGAGGAAGTGTAAAAAAGGCGCTTGCTGTAACTAACAGGTTTTTCAGCCATTGGTCAATTGCTAGCTAACAACACGTGCACAACAACAATTACAACAAAAATGCATTTAAAATGTTTCTACCAATTTTAAAAGGCTCTAGGCGCTAGCTATTCCACACTCGCTGCGCCAGTATAAAGTATAATATATACTGACACATACCATATGTATTTGTGTGTATGTATGAATATTTACAAGGAAATGAAGTGTAGTGAAGTTGGTTGAGTAGTGAATTCTAATACGATTTTAGTGGCTGTCCGGCTTATCTTGTAACTCTGTAGCTATCGCATGTGCGAACAGCTGAATTAAACAACCGACAAGCAAGCGGACGGACAGCAGATAGCAGTAGTAAAGCGATTGGCAAAACAGATGAGCTAAATGTATGTGTGCGTGTGTATGTATGTGTGTGTGTGTGTGAAAGTACATATTCACGCATGTAGTCGAACTGAAGCAGGTAAGGACGGTCGTTGCTCAGATAAATGACTCGACTGCATGCGAATGCTTAGCCATTTGCCGCACCGTTGAGTTGCCAAGGTGCTGATCTCCAGCTACAACAACTATTTGTGTCTAAAATTATATAGATATATGTCCATATATGTAAATAAATGTATAGTCACATATGTTGAAGCAAATGCATTAAGTAATATCTGTAGGCACTTTTATTCACAACTTAGTTGCATACACACACATACAAACAACAGGTTAGTACAAGCCTTGCTCCTGCGGCTATTCAGTATGGACTTGGTCAAGTGGCTCCGATGCTATTAACTGCTGCATTGCATCGGTTAGCCAGCAGTTTGGTCTAACTGACTGAATACACATGAATATGTTTAAATTAACTCGTGTCTAACTAGTTGTTGTGCTATTTCGTAAATACATATGTATATAGCTCAATATATATACATATATATATGTATAGAAAATTTTTTCTGCCATTTCTTGTCTCTAAGAGTTCGCACTTTTGCCTCAAATTAGTTTGGTCTACTAAATGGCATTTAAAATTGAAATGAAATAAAGGAAAAGTGTTGTAAAATAAAATGTAAACTGGTCATAAATTAAAAGCTAAATTTTGTGCGCCAAGTTGAAATGGAAGAAGCAGCAGCTGACAGGCATTATTAGCTTATATTTATTACGTAACTACCTTTGATACTTCTAGTGCCGGAAATATACAATTTAAAAACTAAATGTTGTTCCGAAAGCGAAATAAAAGATTCTTGTGGCAAAAATTGCAGTTTAAAGATTTTTATAAATCAGCTGAGAATTACAGAATTTTTTTACGCATCGAACGAAACGTTAAAAAAGTTACTTTTTTTAATAAAAACCTATAATAAAGCAAAGTTTTAACAGATTTTTATAAACCAGCTGAGAATTACAGTTTTATTTTTTACTGAACTTACAAAATGTGACAATTTATAATTTTTTTTTTAAATAAAAACCTATAATAAAGCAAACTTTTAACAAATTTTTATAAACCACTTAAGAATTAAAGAATTTTTTGCAGAGCGAACGAAGTTTTAATTGAATTTTTTAAATAAAACCATATATTTAAACTAAATGGTGATGCTCCCTGTTTAATCTCATGCATAAATCGCTCCAAAGCTCTGTTTTCTTCGTCGTTATTTAATAACTGAAGCATCAAATTATCTTTACATATTTTAAGCGTAGTTATTGTACATTAAGCCTCAATTAAAACTCGACGACATTTAATTAAATTATAATTGAAATAGCAAAATGTTGCATTCATTCATTAACTTGTCCTGCTCATAGTTTATTATTATTGTTTTTACTTTTTTTGTTGCTTTGGCACTTACTTTATTAAAAAAGTCACTTCACGCCAAATTTAATTTGCATTTCAATGAGTAAATATACCAACAGCAATAAATATATGTATAGTATATATAAGTGTGTATTGTAATAAACGAACAGCTGGCATACGATTGTAAACTAGTCGGAAGCAGACCTGGTAGGAAATATCAACTGAGTCGATTTCAAAGTCAATGAAAAGTTGACACATATTTATTTTGTACTAGTTGCCCAACATTTTGTACCATAATTTTGTAGTAAATAATCTAGTAATAGCATCAGTAACTGAGATCTTTTGTATCTCCAAAGCTTATATTCTTACCTACAATATTTCTATGGTCATGTGTGAACAGTTAATGATTTTACTACTTCTTGTCACAATTTATTTATATATGTTTTTCTACAGAAATCAGTCAAGTGTATTAATAAATTTATGAAATTTTTGAAATCCAAATTGGAAATTTTATTTTGAAAGCCTCACGAAATATTTTTATTTTTACACTGGAGTCAAGTTGGTAGCTATTATGTATAGCAATTCCATATTAAATATCAAATATCTAATCTAAAACCATAACTCACAAGTTTTCTGAACTCATACTTTACGATTTTATAACGATCAATCACAAAGGTATTCCGAAAAAAAAACTAAATTAAAGTCTGCTCTGTGATCTACGGAATGCTGTGATTTGTTTTGCTCGCAGTCAAATATGATTGATCGCGTGTCTTTCATGAGTCCTTCGCACCTTCCATTAACTACGTTGACGCTGTCCTACCGGACATGTCGCTCAATATTCAGTAGTCGCATTAAGTGACTAATTCACACGCTTGGCCGTTGAATTTTTAGTAATTTCACTGTTTTTTTTTTTGTCAGTATTTATTTTTATATTGTTCGTAATTTTGTGCTCAGTTTTGAATGGCAGCCGCTGCGGAGGCATCTTTTACCGTCAGTTTGCGCCTACCAATGTGTTTGTATAGGTGTTTAATTTCTTGGCACACTGTGTCGTTGACTTTGATTGATGGCACATCAAATAGAAGCGTTTAATTATTCAATCACCATTAAAATTTTTATAAGCAGAAAATTTGTAGTTTTGCTTGAAGACAAGCTGCTGCTTTAATGACAGTTATTAACCGATTTTTCTACAATTTTTTGTTTTTTGTTCACGGCTCTCAGTGAAGTCTAAAATTTGGTAATTATAGGTTAAGCTTTTTCTTATTGCTTTGATTTGATGTTTTCTGTTCAAATATATAGCATTTCATGATATCAATCACTTTTCATTCAACATTTGAGATATGTGGAGTCATAAGTTGCTACGAAATCTAACAAAAATATTGAGGCTTCTAGCAATCCTTGAAGACTTTGTATTCGTATTAAAACAAGCTTTTATTGAAGTGTTGAGGTAATATTTAGAATACGAGAATATACTTGTAGTTAGACATAACCAAGATTGTATAGTTGGTGCCTAAAAAATAGGTCAGGGTCGATGTGTCGCAGTGGATTGTTGTTACTGTAGCGGCAGAATTCTGTCGAGTTGCCAGTCATCGGCCGCATAAAAATCCAGTCCGTACCGGTTAAGTAGAACCGACTGCCGTCGACGTAGTGGGTCGAGCTGTTAGGTTAGAGAAAACAGCTGCAATACCAAAGGTAAGGTCTCGGTAAGGGAGTTGAAAATTTTCAACAAAGTTCAGTGGAACATGGGTCATAAATCCTTAAAGCTTTTGATAAGGATGGCGCTTAACTCAGCATAGAAAAGCTTTTAGACCGTTTAAGCCAGCTAGATATCGGGAGAAATCTTACGGCATTATATTTGTTACTATATATTTCCGAGCTGCCAACTGACTTTTCGCACGGCTACGTCTCTGCAGGGTTGCTGCGTTGTTTTTTGGATAACATATCTTAGCTTAAAGTGAAAAGATTTTTTGTAATAAAATAATATCTTATTCGTACAAAATTAAAAATGTGTGGAACAGGGTTGCCATATTTGAAAAATTAAAAACTTTGTAGCATGCGTAACCAAAGCAAAAAATTGTAACTATGTGCATAACAACAGATACAAGGTTGCCAGACAGGTAATTTTTGAAGAAAAACATTTGTTTTTCCAAAATATGCGAAAAACTTGCTATAATATATTTTTATGAACATCTAGGCTTGATCATGGTTGCCAACAATCGCCTACCAATTTTTTATATTGTATAACTTTCAATTATTCAGACAATTACTATTTTAGAGCAGCTTTAACCTCCAGCAGCTGTTGCCAATTTGAAAATTTAATTTGTGTAACACAGTGCCACAATCGTGACCCATCTTCCACACATTGGCAGTTAAATTGGCCATAAAATGCAAGCAAAAAGCGCGCTCAACTACTGACTCAATTTTTATTGACAGCTGATGTGCAATCGCAACAGTTTTTATTGCAATCGATTTTTGTTCTTGTTGCAACGCACAAGGTTGCTGCCATTACATGGCTATGTGCGTAGCTTGCAGCGCGTTTTGCCAACAAATTTATAACTTTACAATTGCATAAAGAAAAACGCAACCGCAGCGCCAAAGGCAATGTCAGCTGCTCGATCGATTGTTGCTGTCAATTTTTTATGCACGTGCAACATTGCGAAACAATTGGTGTTTTACAACAATGCGCAATTTTTATGAAAGTGTGAATTAAATTTTAAAATAAGCAGCAACAGCAATGCCACAACAAAAACAAAAACGAGAAGTATGCAGCAATAAAAACTGTCCAAATAATGAATGCTAAAAGGCTTGTGAACCCCTTCCACTGCCAAACGCAAAGTCGGCTGTTATAAAATTTGTAGCAGCAGCCTGTGGACCAGGGCTTGTGAGTGGGTTCGAGAGGGCGCAGGTAGCAGCAAATATTGATTGCTTCATTAAGGCGTCACACATATGTCGCTGCGCTTGTTTTATTGCATGCAGAAAACAATATGCGAGTAATATATGCAAATTAGGGTGGTACTAAAGCGCATATAAATGAATTTTTTGCAACAATGCCTCATTCAGGCTTCTACAATCAGAAAGCTTTGTTGTGTTGTTGTAAAAATTAACTTCCCATATTGACGAATCACCTTAATGTTTCCATATACACAGTGCATGAAAAGGCCAGTAACAGTTAAGAATTAAAATAAATAAATGCTCTGAATTGCCCATTTGACGACGCACGGTTGCACAGTAAAGCAGTTATTTGTGTGTTACCAATGCGGCCGACAGACAGACATACGAAATTGCTACGACTTTGAAGACAGAAGTTCAAAGGAAATGCGCCGACGCAGCCGCATACAAACGACCATACGTACTTGTGTATGTGTGTGTGTTTGCGGTTTTATTTGCTGTTATTTATTGCATCACATGCGTTTGCAACTGCACACAGTAAAGTGAGCGCGCGCAAAAAATTTGTTTGACTTGGTTATTAATATATTTTTCGTTAGTTGGCCGCTTGCTGAAATTTTTTGCAGTTGGTCAGCGCTTATTGTATATATGACAATATGGTTTTCATAAAAGTGGAGCAAATGCTTATGGGGGCTAAAGAGAGGCGTGAAAATATAAAAATGATTTCCTAAATATTCGCAACTACGAGGCCGCTTGAAAGAGATATTTCAGAGTGCGACCCAATATTGTACTGTTTGTTTGGCTAGAATCGACAAAACAATGGAAACAAATTATATGAAACTTCAAAGTAAAAGCTCTTTGCTTATCAGAGAAAATATACAAGAGAAAAAGTGATTTTCATTCAAATAAAATTTGGTAAGTTTGTAAAGCTAAGAATGCAGAAAAACTTTCTTATAGTTAGATAATTAAAATAAGTGCAGGAACACCAGATAACTAGCATATATCATATAATATATCTATAAAATACTACAACGTAGAAGCGTACTTTTCACATGACTCTACAAGATAGTGCGACAAGAGATTATTCACGAATTTTGGGGTTGATGACATAAAGCTTCTAACTAGTCAGTTATAACCATAAAAAACATTAGCATCCTTAGATAGCAAAATAAAAATAAAAAAAACTTTTGAGAGGGATCTAAGAAACATAAATCTTCAAGAATATCCACAAATTATATTATCAAATGAATAATGTGTACAAGAGGAGTAGAGTGACATCAAAGAGGCTACAACGCGAAGAGTCAACATTTTGAATCCGCAGTAATGAAGACACCAATTATACAGCTCGCCAATCGCTTGCTTAATATAAATAAATATTCGTACTTCTTGTCCAATTAATCAACAAGTTTCTGCAGCACACCAGCAATGACTCATACTGCAAGCAAGTTATCAGACTGCGGCGTCCGACCGTCGCCGCGCGTCGCGTCGCGTCATATCATATTACTTATGCATAATTCACTGCCCCGCCCGAGTTCTGCGGAAAAATACATGCGAATTTGCAATGTTAATTTTAAGTCACGCCCACCATGCAAAGAAGCTACCAACTCGACGGACACACAGCTACACATAACCACAAGCACAGCGCGTCAGTATGCTTAAGTCGCCAGAAGAGACGACAATCAAGAGAGATGAATTTGGTTAGTGGTTGTGACGGCATTAAAAGTCATTCAATCACGGCGCAGGCGGCTGGGCAACAACAACGCCAACAGCATGCTGAAATAAAGGTTCGAAAGTCAAAGCCATTAAGTCGCTTGGAGTAGCGTTGCGGTTGCGTCGGCCAGCAGGTAATAAAACGCATAATGCGACTTTGTATAGCTGAACGCTGGTGGGCGGGGGTGTTTTAAGTTTTACCTGCAAATAAATTCAACACAACGCCGTGACGGTGTTTAGCTGACTGACGGACTGTCTGTCAGGTCCGGGCGATGTGCTGAGACCGAGCGCAGACTTAAATATCATTCGCTGCCAAAGAACGAAGACTGCGAACGACCGCAGCGGGAAAGAAGCAGCATCATCCTGCCGCAAATGCGTGGCGTACACACGCGCAATGTTTGAGAGGTTAAAGGCAGGATTTAAAGGCAAACCATCGTAAAGTGGCAGCTCAAGTTGCCTGCTTGATTGTTGTTTGTATGTTTACTTTAGTTTCTTTAAGATTTCATTGTTTATGTTTTGTTGCAGTTCAGTTTGTTAATCCTGCCCCAAATACGTAGAAAGCAAAGTATTAGCATACAAACTTGCTATGCACCACGACCAACCGTCGTCATCTCAGTCGGTACAGCCCTCCTCTCGCTGTGTCTGCCGTCCGGTTTCGGCATCAAAAAGTGTGAAATTCTAGGAATCAACTGTTGATTCTTGCGCTCCTTTTGTGTTTTTGTGTGTTTTATATTTGTTTAGTTCTTGAACTCCGTCAATGTCGGTCATCACATGTCGCCTAACTCGTAAAATCAGCGAACTTTTGTTGCTAATTCCATTTCTGGAAGCTGTTAGTGCAGTTAAAAGAGTCGGTGTGTTCTAATTTTATGAGGTGTGCGATCTAACATTAATTTTCGTCCGTCTTAATCCGTTCACTTAGGGATAAGATGAATTTGACAGCTGAAGCCTGGTTTGGCGTATTACTCTTCGTTTTTTTTTATACTTCTTTAGGAAGCAGTTGGTATTTCTTGAAATCGCTGGAATAACTATCGACGTTATGGCACAAAAAAGTAGATGAGAACGGATTTAAGACGCCGAGAGCTCTGGATAAAGTTCTAGAAATAGTTAGTACCTGAATGTACAAGGTATGAGCCGGTCGCTATCTGTCATAAATCGAACAAAACAGTAATCAAAAATATTCCTATGTCTGATCCTATAAAAGCCAAACGGACCATATCAGTTAATAACGTCTAATAGAGGTTAAGAGAGGAGCTAATGAGTTCTGCCAAAGAGGAAATGAGTAAATAATTTTACATTTATGAAAATCGAGCAAAATATGTCCATCGTACTATATCTTTCACAGCAGCACTATATATTACCAGATCTGCCACCCACCAGCGCCATACCAAAACTTTGATACGTTGTTGCTTAGGTTTTTATACCCTGCACGGGGTGTATTAAGTTTGCCACAATGTTTGTAACACCCAAAAGGAAAGATCGGAGATGCTATAAAGTATATATATATAATTGTTCAGCGTGACGAGCTAGATCTATCTAGCCATTTCCGTCGGGCTCTTCGTTTGTCTGTATATACGCGAACTAGTCCTTCAGTTTTTGAGCTATTGATCCGAAATTTTGCACCCACTCTTTTCTCCCCAAGAAGCCGCCCATTTGTCGGAATCGTCGATATCGGACCACTATAGCATATAGCTGTCATACAAATTGAATGATCGGAAACAAGTGTTCGTATGGAAAACTTTTTTATTTACTGAAATATCTTAACAAAATTTGCTCTGGATAATTACCTAATATATTAATGTAATTTCCAAAAAAATTGTTGAGATCGGATTAATATAGCATATAGCTGCTATACAAACTGAATGATTGGAAACAATTGTTTGTTATGAAAACTTTTTCATTTAACGAGATATCTTCACGACATTTGGCCGAGATAGTTACCCAAACCAATAATGTAATCTCCAAGGAAACTGTTCAGATCGGATATCTATAGCATACAAGTGCCATACAATCAATAATCGGAAACAACTGAAGGATTGGAATCAGGTACTTGTAACGAATCTTTGGCATTTTTGCCGGGTATTATAGCTTCGGTACAACCGAAGTTACCGTTTTTTATTGGTTTTCATTTCATTTCGTTTATTTTTTTTTATTTTACTATCACGTTTTTCTTAAACTTCGTAAAGCTTAGTTGTTTGCCGCAGATTGTAGTGCTCCGCCTCTCCAGCAGAATATGTAATTACATGTGTTCTTGCTGTGAACACAGCTCTCTGCCGAAGATTTACTTACATAAACTTCGAGTTCACTGTGTTTGTGCGGAACTTTTTTCATTGCGCTTGTAACATGCTTACACACTCGTATTCTGTTACCAATTTGATTTACGTTTACGCTGTAAAAGTTGTAATCTTTAGAACCATTAATAGTTTTATTGCTCTAAAACAAGTTTGCGCTATTTCGTTTTTGTGACGCGCTGAGACGCTTGTAAAGCTGCTTAACATTCCTGTCACTTTCGTTGCGCGTTCTATATGGAACCCGATTTGTTTGCTTTTAATATTTTCGTTTCTTTATTTTACGAAAAGCCTTGATCTCGGTGCCAGCGTTTTGTTTGCCATCCACGACTTTTAAATAATTAAGTTATTTCACAGCGGATTTGTCACAATTTTGATTCAAGCCAAAAACAACCACGCTACAATAGTGAAGAACACCGGTGGCGTTTTTTCACATATGCCAACATATGGACTTACAATGGCAGCAACAACAACAACTATGCATGTACATAGCTTAGCGCCAAATTTTACAACATCGTCAACAAAAGTGCGAACAACTTCTTGGAATTTGTCTGCTCACATCTTTGGCATTAATCTCTTCCGTCGTTTACTACTTTTCTACTTACAAGTTGCAGGCAGTTTTTGTTGTTGCTTTTGCGCTATTGTTGCCGCAGTTTTTGTGTTTGCTGTCAGCAGAGTTTTGTTTCTGCTTTGTCTTGCTACCCAGCCACCGGCCAGTGCGCTTGCCGCCGCATCCACAAATCCACGGTCGCGTACTGATCTGCGACAACAGACTATAACAATAGCAACAACAATATCTGTATCTATAAGTACTAAAAACCTTTTGCCGCGTCTACCAAGTAAGCTGCCAAGCGTTTGTCACTTCTGCTGCGCGTACGGAGCACAGGTGTCGCGCGACCCACGTCTCTTCGTCTCTCTCAAGTTCTCGTAATCCAGCGCACTCTTTAAGTGCCAAATTGGCGTTGCCATGTATAATCTCTGGAAAATTATTTATTTAAAATGTTCGCGGTCGCCATCCTCGGCGACAACGACAACAATAACAACTAACAACAACTACTTACAAATAACCCGTTGTGTGGGGATCAGCGCGGTCATCGTACGAACCGCAAACACCTTCAAATTGCCGCGTCCCAGCACAGCGCGCACTCCGCCGCCAACGAAATAGCGGCAGCGGTCCAGTCTTTCGCCACTTTCGAGCTGCCAAAAAGATAGCATCAATGAGCGTAGTAAATTCTTAAAGTTTATGTTGTGAGTTATTGGTGTTGTTGCTATTGTTGCAACTCGCCTACGTCGACGGTAGTGGTTTTTTTGTTTTTTTTGCTTATTTTTGTGCTTTTCGCCGTCCACTGAGTTTCAGCGCACAAAAAATAGTTTTACATCGGCGTGTTGTTGCTGTTGTTGTTCTGTAGTTAACCACTTTTTCTACGCTGCCGCCGCGCAGTTAGATAAGCTACACGCGAAATTGAATCACCAGCTTGTGGTAGATGATGTTTCTTCATCCGTCTTTGCACGTGAAGTTTTTATTAAAGAAAAAACCGGCGGCGGTGCTCTTTGGCTTTTGAGCGTTACCGCTCGCTGCTCACGCTTGCAACTGTTTATAAGTGTGTATGTATGTATGTGCGGGTATTTGACAGCGCTGTGCTGCTGATCACGGTGTTAATTGTACTGCTTATTTGCCGTTTGACTTTTAAGATTTTTCCACAGCGATTTCGCCGTAAATGCAGAAAAAATTTAAAACAACGCTTAAATTACATTAAAATTAAGCGTATTGTAGCGGAAATACAGCACACTAATATATTTACATATATTTTATAAGCTTGGTATCTTTTTTTGAAGCGACATCCTCGGCCACCGTTAACCTTGCCTGCGATGACATATCGCTGCGAGATTTAGATAAGGTAAGGCAGCGCTTAATCTCTGTTGTCTGAGCTTGTACTACTTACCGTGCAATTGATATGGCATGCAATTTAATGAGCAGCGCTTCGCCGCTGTATACGACATTCTGGGAAGTTGGCATTTAATTTAAGTGACTGCAATGTCCAGCAGATTTGCAGGCGAAAGGAAAAAGTAAGCGATGAAAAATAAAGAAAATGATTTCTCTCTTGCAACCGAAGCTAAAATATTCTCTTCAAGTATAAGTAAATACAATATTATAACTGCAAACGGACAATCAAAGGAAGACATCACCAACCGTATAAAGCAGGCGAAGCAAGCTTTCGGCGCACTCAATGCGCTCTGCAGCTTCATTACGCGGCGTATGAATATATATTATGCCAATATTAAATCCACACTTACATATATACGACACCTATATACGGCTGCAAAATATGTAAACTCGAAGCCTTTGACGTCCAAACCCTGCAAGTTTTCACAAAACGCTGCCTTCGCAATATTTGCCGTAGTTTCTGCCCCGCCACCGTCTCCAACACGGACTTATGGCCACGCGAAAACCAAATACGCCTGTGCGCCGAAAGTCTCAACAGAAAATGAGCTGGCTCGCGTATATGCTGAGGCAAGATCCACAGACAACCACCCGAAACGCTAACGCACGGAAATTACAAGGCAGCCGACGGAAAGGTTGACCCGCTCTAAACAGCCGAATAAATTTGTACATAGATAAATTTAAGGCTCAAAAAAATTGGAGCCACGTCAAAAGATTTCCCGGCGTTTGAAGTTTTAAAAAGTAAAAGCTTAACGTTAAACAATGAAAAAATATTAAAATTTTTTCAAATATTATATTATATTTGTTACACTATATGTACCACACATATAGTATATGGGCTAACCTAGAAATATTGCATTTTGATGAATTTTCTCAACTTCATGCAATCGTGTTTAACGTTTACTCGAGCAGCGAGTTTCATTACAAAAGCGCAAGCAAAAAAGTGAAATACAAATTTCGAGAAATGCTGACACATGAAAACATTTTGAGACACTTAGCCGAAAATTTAACACCTACAGCGCCCTCTACCGTCTATCGATACACTACCAAACATTTTTCTATGTGGATTTTTACTTCATTCTTCTTGTTTATCTATTAGCATTCGACTTTATTGCTTGTAACAACTACAACAACCCTTAAGTGGGTGTGTCCTTCATTAAGCCACATCCCTTTTACCCATTTTGTTTGTTCATTATCGGTTGAGTCGTGTGACAGATATGTGCACAAGCCACCGCCATTATTGACAAAACGCCATAAACGAATGGAAACTGAGTTGTGGAAAAGTGTTTAGCTGCAGATGAGCTAGCGAATGGCAGTGAAGCTACTTGTACTAGAAGTTACATAGTGTCAGCTTACTAAGCATTCAGCAAAGTTAAAATGTTGAAAAAATGAAGTAAAATATTTTTATAATTTAACAAAAAATTAAATTGCTCTCAACTAGCTACTTTTGCAAGTGTTCTTTAAATATATATTGTACGAAAAACTGTCGGAGAGGCGCTTCTTTTATATTTATTTATACATTTTTTTTCAACAAAATTTCCGCCTTTTTTCATTATCTTTTAAGTAATTTCACATAACCTTATATTAGTTTTTTTTCTTTCTACTTTAGTTCCTCAAACTTTCTTAAAGCCATTCGCTGTGCATAAGCAACATATCTAGTATATATATAAACATGTATAAATGTGTGTGTATGTATAATAACTACTCCATTCACCAATCACGCCCCTTTTAATACTAGCTATTGTAGAAGAACTTTTCATTCCAAGCACATATTAATTTATTTAGAATGGAATGCCTGGGATTTCGAGCGCCGACGGCAAATGCTTTCCTACACTTCACACACAAACAACATACAAGCAAACATGTATAGTATCTACGTTCTCGATTTCAGTCCGCTACCTACAACTACTACAACTCCGGCAAAAGAACGCTTGCCTGCTACAGTACACACTCGTTTAAAACGAACACATGCATGAAATGGTTCTTAGAGGCTTCTAAAGCGTGGCATAAATGTTGTGTGTTGCTTTTGTTGTATTTATATATGTATGTATGTATGTACATAAGTTTGAGCTCTTTTGCTGCTGCCCCGCCTATAGTAATTTCGAAAATCGCAGGCAGTCAGCGAGACAGCCAGTCAGCTAGTCAAGGCAGCAGTTTGAGGCGGCATGGCAGCAAAGTGGAGTTGCGTGCGTGACTTTTTGACTCCACCCCCTTACACACACGCACCAATATACAATACAAACACATACATACATACACATATATACCTATATACAACTACAGTTGGTTGCATGCTCACATACATACAAACACAAATAAAATATTCATTCAAATATGAACATATGCAAGTAGCATTGTGTGCACTCCGGGTATCAGCAACAACAACAATAAACAACAACCATAACCACGAATTATTAACCAAAGCAAGTGGCAACAACAAAGAGCACAACCATAACTTTACTATGCAGCCAAAATGTGTACCCTCGCAAACAAACACTCTCACACACATACATGCAAAAGTGCCGTTTAGCGCTATTCCCTTCTATGTGTGGCATGTGGCGTTTTGCCGTCGGCAATTCTGTTTCCCTGTTGCTTTCTCTACTTCACACGTTCTTCACTCGTTCACCCCTTCCTGCAGCCTGCCTTCGTTGCAGCCCTTGCTCGCCCAACTACCGTCGGCAACCCTAAGGTTTCGTCGCTCACGGGAAGTGCTGAGCTGTCAGTTATGTTTGTGTGTATGTTTTGGTGTGGCGTTTTGACGACTTTTTAAGTACTCGGCTAATATGCATTTCCGTTTTTTATTTTTGTTGTTTTGTTAATCTTTTAAAATTTATAAGAAAATTGCCAAGTTTTGCCCTCACCAAACCATGCTTCACTTAGCTACTCGCTTGACCTGCCATATTCATTTTGCCGACAAGCGACACTACAAAAAGCCCTCAAAGTCCAATATTAATGCCATTTCTAAACGCAATATTACTTCAACCGCCACTTCGTTGAAAGACATGCAACTTCAGTATTTTAGTAAGAAGTGCACGAAGAAATAATGTCTAGAATTTTCACAACACGCCCACCAATAACGGCACTTCCTGACCATACCCCCGCGCGTGTTTTGAAAAATATCATAAGCCCGTATCTGCTCACTCTCCCGCTCACACGCACGTCGCTCACTCAACTTGTCAAGTTTAATATCAGATAAGACGAAGCAACGAGCCAACAACAAGCTGGCTTTGTTTTTGAACTTCATATTCTTTTCAAGTCACCACACAAGAGCTGGAGACCAAATAAAAATAACACTAAATAATTATTATGTTGTTAACGCATTCATAAAAACAACGAAACAGTTTAGTTAATTAATGTTTAAGTCAGCAATTAAGTGACATTTATCAACAACAACAGATCGCACATGAAACTTATTTAGGGTGAAGAAGTGTATGACGGCATATAGAAAAAGAGTGCATAACATTAAAACTTGGACAATGTATGGCCTAATGACACATATATACTTGTAGTTACTTGCATAAGTATATATTTGTTTCTCACGAATCCTTCCACGAACTAATTGCCATCTTCGTTACAGAGTTAAAGCCAGTGTTCGGCCCTGTCTGCATGTCGTTTGTACACTGACATTTTTCGAAGAATATACTTATCTACTTTGCATTTAATGTGAATTTCTTATGCACTTACTAGGGTCTACTCACTGCAACACACCATTAAATTATATCAAATCTTATCTGAATGAGAATGAAGGTTAAGAGTGCGATGCAAAAGGTAGTAGTATTCATCATATGTGCAGTAAACTTCATTAAAACTGCGCTACAATGTTAGCTAAGGCTTAAATGAGTGAGAAATATTATCTAATATGCAAAAGATCGAACCAGTTGCTGCAGTTACATCAGGCACTTTTTCAGACACCTAGTTTGATAAGTATATATATAGTCTTGATAAAATTTTCTCAAAAGTACTTGCAAATCTTATGTCTTGATTTGTTGGCATCGGTTTCGTAAGAAATTATTAACTGACTCTATCTCATCGAATATGGCTTCTTTCTTGCTCAGAGGTACCTGTACTATAGTTTCAAATATGACACTTTACGAAAGTTCTTCGTTTGAGGCCGCAAATTTCTCTCTTGTGAGCAGCGTAGATAAATACTTAACTCTTCGAAGCACGAAGTAGTCAATATATTATTTATCTAGCAATTACTTGTCTAAAAGACATGCCGGTTGCCTTTTGACCCGCTACTGTCTCTATTAGCTCCAAAAAAGCGTTGAGTAAACTGACGCCAACAAATAAATAAAACCGTTATAAATATTGATAGTATAATTAACAAATATGTATTTCCGATCTATAGATAAGCGAAAGCTTGTCGCTGGAGCGACTTTTACCACTCTCATTTGACAACAGCAACAAAATGTTGCGGTGTTACCGAAATTGTTGTCGAAACAGCTTAAATGGTGTTAAATAGATAAATATTATATTTTTCGGCTCATTTACGGCATAAGTTTTACTTACAACAAGCTTTTTTTTATCTTTTTCGATCTTTTTATGGGTTTTTGGATTTTGTGTGCTTGTGCACACATATTTTTATACCTACATACACAACCGATGTTTGTCAAGCAATAAAATCAACAAACAAGCAATGAACGAACGCAAAAGACCGGTAGAATAAGAAATATGGAACTTCAAGTGGTCGCATGAGTTTGGGTGCTATATGTATGTAGCAGCGGCAAAATAAAGAGGATCTGAAGAGTATCTAATAACGAAGCTCCAAAAGTGAGAATTTGTTGAAGATAATATTGAGGATATAAGTAGGTATGATACTAAAGCAAATCGTTAGAGCTCGAGAAGCTCTTCGGTGAAGAGCAGACTTAAAGTTTACCCAACAAACACTATTTTTAGGCAATTAATTAGAAAGATTTCAGAAAATTTCAATTCGACACATTCAATATACGAGTACCTGCGCCACTAAAAAATTTTTTTCCAGGCCAAAACGATTAATTTCTAGAATTTTTATTTGGTTTTTTTTTATTTACTTAAGTTTTATAGCAAATAGTTAAGCGTTGAAATGGAACAAAGAAAGGTTTGTTCTTTCTAATCAGTGGTGTGTCAACTTTCGCAGAAATATTATTGATAAATATTTATTTAGCAATAAAATTTGTGGAAAAATAGTTCTGTAAATATTTTTGCGGTGAATACGTGAATTTTAGTACGTGTAAGTATATTTACATTTCACTTGTCTCATATCGATTATATAAATTTTTGAAAAAAAAGTTCAAAGAAAATTGTCTGTAGTTTTGGAGCAGATCAGAATTGAGACTACTATATTTCTGGGTACATAAAAATGCATTTGATTACATGTCGTGCCGACATAATCTCGTATCGCTATTTTTTCAGGAAATAAAAATATAGAGCACTTTCAAAATATAATTTAAACTCATTTTGATTCCAAAAAGTTCGCTCAACTACATGCGTAGCCATGAAAATCCTCCGGTAAACATCATTTATATGGCTTATGGTTATTGACCTCGCTAAATGTAACCAAAAGGTCATTGAACTCGGGTTGCTGTCCTGGCTAAATGTAAACAAAGTGTCACTGACCTCACCAAAGTTTACTGGTCTCGGGTTGTTGACCTCGCTAAATGTAAACAAAAGGTTATTAATATCGGATCTTGAAATGGCTAAATATAAACAAATGGGTCGCTCGGCTTTTTGATCTCGCTAAAGGTAAACAAAAATATCAATGGCTTTTGGTAAGGTCATGCAAAAAACGACAATAGCATAATTAAAATTTAAGGACACGGCATAATTATATTACGTAAACAAGATGAGAATTCGAACCAATTTCGAACGAAAATATGCTTTACTTTAGAGACTAACTGAAATTATGTATAAAACACATTTCTTTTCAATTTCGGTATCGCTCAGCACATTTTTAATTTTCAACATAAAAAAAACACGAAATTTTGCAACTTTGCCAGCAATTAGCTGGCTGCTTTGAGATAAGAATATTTGAGTTGATTTTTCTCGCCAAAAGTTTGCGCTAAGAGCGGTAAGATGAGCAGCTTAGTGCCACTTATTGCTGGCAACTGTGTTTAGGTCCATATGTATGTATGTAAATGAGCAAACTTCTTATTTCTACCTTCTGTGCTTAAAGCTTCTTTTCTTGGCAATCACAACTTTTGCCGATTTACACCACTTATACTCGCCTCTAAGCGGCGACTCAATTTCATTTCGTTTTCATTGCAAGCAGCTTATAGCGATAAGTAAACTGAAAAGAAGACATTCCAACTTAATGTCTGTCAATATTAGAGAGCTGTTCGGTAAAAACAAAAATGAAATGAAATGCTTTCAAAGCAAAAGCCTTGAGCTGCAGGAGCAATAGCAGCTACTTGAACAGTTAGGCAGGCGGTCAGTTAGCCTAAGAGCCAGGCATGTTGCCAATGTTGCCAATATAGTGCAGCAAATACAAATATAGGCACACAAAAGCATGCACATATTTGTTTTCAATATACAGTGCCACACTAGCGCTCTGCCCGCTCCACACTTCAAACCGCTACGTCGCTGCCGTCGCTTGGAGCGTCATTGCTTATACCTTAAGTATGTGTATGTGGCGGTTGCAAGAATTTGCTGATTTTGCGCGGTCGCATTTTAGTCGCTTTTTATTGCATTTTATGTGTTTTGGCCACCTCTCATTCGCTCGTCGTCTGCTCTTTGGCCCCTGTTGCTGCTGTGGAGCTGCCTTCTATGGCCCTTCCTTCGATCGTCTGTCTGCCCAACGTCTTCGTGTACCGCACTCCTTATTTGGCCAACACATTTGGAGCTGTTGATGTACAACTGTTAAGATTATGTCTTTTATACGGAAAACATCGTGTTTCTGTCCGTTATGGATACGCCAGCGACCGCATGACGGACCCTTTTTTTATGGCTGGCTCTACTTTGTGGCACAAAGGCAGTGCGAGCGTTGCATGCTTTGGCATTTCTTGCGTATTTTTGCTCTGCTCAGCTCTTTTATTATTCTTGCGATTTTATTTTTGTTTTTATTTTGGCCTGGCGTTGTTTGGCAGTCGCATCCTTGAAGTGTCACTTCGTGAGTTCTGCAACATCATTCGTTGCGGCAATTTTCCGTGCACATTTTTTTACATCTTCCGTTTGTTTTATTGGTTGGCTGCTTTGCTTTGAACTTGCTTTCTTGCTTGTGATTTTTATTTCAAGAATTTAAGAAAAAAAATTTTTATGACACATTTTTTAGTTAAAAAAATCAACTAAAAAATGTCCAACCTAAAATATTTAATAAAAAATGCAATTAGTTGCGACTTTTACATTAAACTAATTCACACACACACTTATCTGATTGAGTTATTAAAACACTAATTTATGTTATAACTTTTTAATTGATTCACGCAAAGCCCAGGCTCAATTTCGCTTTTGCATTAGCCACACACACACAGCACAATTATCCGCGCAGCTGGTTTGCTTTTTATTTGAAATATTTGCTGTTTATGAGCGCTTAAAAATCTGCGCTGGCGTGTTCATGCGATTTGTTGTGCATTTTGCTACAACAGCTTGCAACAACAACAAAAACAAGTACAACAATAAATTTGCATTTCACTGTCCATACACTTTTACACATGTTATTGCTATTGTTGTTGTTGTAACTGTGTGTTTTTTTAAATTTTTTATTGCAATTAAAGCCGATGATGCAATATTTCGCAATTATATAATTACATTTGCAATTGCTTAACAATAAGCACGATTACATTTTACACCGCACACCAGGCGACGTATAAATAGCGAGCAGAATTGCAAATGCGAATGACATGCAACGGAAAGTCATCGTTGGGAACTAATTAGAATTCCCAAGCGCGCTCCATGCCGCGGTCAGCTGAGCTGGGTGTTGCTTTCCGGTTGTAAGAATTTCTATGCATTTTGATTAGGCGAGTAAAAGAATAACTGCATGTTGCAAATTATATTCGTTGGCGATAATTTATATTATTAGGAGGCGTGACATGTTATTTACTCTTCCACAACCAGTCAAATGAATGATGGAGCGTCAACGTTGCAGCACTTCCGGTATAGAAGATATGTGAATATTACGCTTACCTGCAAAGAAAAGGGAAAATAACGTTAAATAATTGTTTTATGTATATTTATATTATATAAGTTTGAAAATCTTTTATTAGATATTTCAGCGAGAGCGGAAGTACGAACCCAATTTTAAACATTTTACGCATAAAAACGGATTATTATCGGAAAAAATCGTTTGCTGAATTTTTTTCAGTTAAGTCACATATTGATCGATATATACGCTATAAAGGCAGCCGGAAGCTCGAAAATTATTATATATTAGGTAAATGGGAACTAATGGAATTATTGAGCACACTTTAACCAGTTTTCACACAAGGACAGAAAGCACAAGAGAGAATTTCGCTATTTCAATAATATGTCTCAGAGATTGATCGGTATTTTTGATACAAGTCAGACAGGAACTGAGCCACTAAGAATCACATATAGCTTACTGTGGGCTTGAAAAAAGATGATCTGACACGCAACGCTATATCAACCATTTTTAAGTACGAAATGTCATACCTTGAGAACACTATTTGTGCAAAATTTAGTTCCGTTGCATTAATTGGTGCGTGATTTATGGTTTATATACGGTAAAATGAAAGCACCAGACAGAATTTAAAAGTGCGTAATACATATGAGAGTAGGGTGGTTGTAGTCCGATTTAAAAGCCACATATTGCGAGCGTAACCGTTCCCAGACAAACGGGTCTACGTCACCGGAACACAGCCGGAATTTTATAAAACCAAAGAATGTCAACTCGGCAGCGCTCCTTCTAATTGCTGCAGGAATATTTTCTGCTACTACAACAGTATAGAAAGACCGCCATGCCAGCAGTAGTTCCCAAAATATCCAAATGCTAACTTAGTATTTTATCTAAATTGTAGCGGTATTTCTTCAATATTTTCAACTTATTTTCCTCCCAGTAAACAAAAATTACCTTGATTTACGGCACATCAGAATAACGTTCGCTTGTTTGCCGAAATCAATACCAAATACTAGGATAAGGCATAAAATTCGAGGCAGCTGAAATACCTAAATCACAAATTAGGTAAAATAATAACGAGAAAAAAATCGGTTAACTCAACACGCTTAAAAATGCCATTAATTTGACACAAACCAGTCGTCAGCGCGCAACATCATCAACATAATCCGCTTATGACAGCGAATGAATAGAAACATTTGACATTTGTCGGTTGTGGTCGTGCTTGACGTTGTTATACCGATTGCTTTATGGACGTTTTGCGAGCGGCGTTTTTGCTTGTGTTTGCTTTTGTTATTAAGTTTTTTGTGTGCCACTGCGGTTGTCATTACTGATTAGTCACAACTTGTTGCTGACATTGCAAATACAACAAAAATGTGCATATAATAAAAAACTAAACACATTAATGCAGCGAGCAGCGAGCAGCGAACGGCGTAAGGAAACGATAAAAAAAACGTTGGCTGATTAATAAAATAATTTCAATGAATTGAAAAAATAACGGTGTGCAATCAAAAACGAGTGGTTGATGGGTAAAAGAAAGCCACTAACCGAAGTAACTGTTTAAGATAACGAGGCCACAAATAAACTGTGTAATTTTGACAGTCTGCTTAGCTGACATTTAAACGAGTCGGTGCAGTGGCGAATGACACGCTGCATTTGCCAGTTATGAGCGCGCTTCAATGCACACAAGCAAACGGCAAAACGAAATTGAGCAGAAGACGCACAGAAAAAAAACTAAATAATGCAAAAATATATGATTTGCCGTGAAAACTGGTAATGAGTTCCGATCGTCCACTGATTGACCGCTGAACTGACTGGCTAGCTGGCTGATTGTGCGCGAATGCGCGCGTCGACGAAATGAGTGAATGACTATTGCTGATAACCTCGCTGGCGCGTCATTCACAAAGGCATGAACGCACTTGCAGTTGTGTGCGCGTATGTGCGTGTAACAGTAATCATTTATTTATGCGCACACATGTGTTCATGCCGTCACACATACATAGATGCATAGTTATTTATTTATAGGCATACATACATATATACATGTATGTATATTGAGCGCTTTGATCTTTGCGTTGATTTGATTGCATTTTATACCAATGTTTGTACTGTAAGTTTGCATGTAAATAGTGTGTACGTATGTTTATTTGTATATAATGGCATTGCATTGCTCTTTGTTTGCTTGCTGCTTTTGATTAATTGCATGCGCAACAATTGTGACAATGAATATAAAATTAACGAATAATATCCGAATAAGTCATAAAGCAGTGGCTTAATGAACAAAGTATTAAAAATAACAACAATAATAACAATAAAAATATATTTAAGAATACAAAAATTAAAAATATGACGTGTATATTTCAGGCGAATTACAACTACGCAAGCATTTAGTTTTTGTTGTCATTTTTTATTTGTCTTTTGGCACACTGAAAATGCTTTATTAATAATTTTATAGCTTTCTTTGGCAAAAAACTACGGTTGAAAAATACTAGCAAGCACAATTTGATATACGTTTTTATTTTTGTCTTATTCATTCTGCTATAAAAATGTTAAAATATCGCTTTATTATGCCAAAAAATGTCTCCATTACAGTTAAATATGCAACAAAAATTAAAGATTGTTGAAATTAAATAAGTATACTCATATAAATAAGTATAAGGTATATTTTTAAAGTTGACGTTAGGTAAAGCTAACTGGCTGATCCTGAAGATGGACTACTCTATAAAGTCCTTTGTGATTACAGAAAATAGCACTCCTGTTATAAAATCTTATCTTAAGTCGATAAAGCTGCTTGAGTAACGGAACTTTAATTTCAAGTCCAGCACAGCAAAATTAAGTTAAGTAATACTGACCGCTTATCACGCCATACATAAACCTACTGTTTCTTAGTAATGCCTGAGTTAGTTTAATTTGGTTAGCATGGTTGTAGCCTGTCATTAGCTCAACAAACGCCCTGCAGTAGTTTCGAAACCGTGTGCGAAAAAGCATGCGTGTTTTCCTTCGGGGCTCTTGCAATATTTTGGTTTTAGTAGTTAGTAAATTATACAAAAATTGGTATTTTCAAAAATAATTTCAGGCATATAGACACTTATGCAGACTCCACCGTTCCTACGAGAGTCGAGTCTACGTAAGCCAGAAAGAAGCCAAGTCATCAAAATTATTTAGCATTTTTTCTGTCACTACAACAACAATGACAGCTACACTTAACTTTGCCTCGCTAAATGTTGATTTATAACGAGAGCTTTGAACTTAAATTTTCTTTTTTTAGACTTATTGTCCGCGTAAGGCTTTCTTTAGTAATTTTTCAAAGTATACTGAACATAAATGTTAAGGGGCACACCTAGTGTGACAAGAATACACAGTGAAATTTTTGAAAAAAGTATTGCATATTTTTTGAGTTATACGATATCTCCGACGGCACTAAAAAAAGGTATACCACTGGTGCGCTGATTCGGGCTTTTTCCGTGAAAGAAACCGAAAAATAAAAAATTCTCGTTAAACTAGAAGTTAGTCTCCATATAATTCAAACCCGATCGAATAAAATCTAAAATTGATATTTAAAAAAAAAATTGAATTTTAACCCAAATTTTGGTAGATTTTTGTTCAGAGCAAAAAATCGATCGTATGTAGAATTATATGCATAAGAAGACAGACAGAAGAAAAAGTATATAAGGTTCGGAGCACTTGTCTTCGAGTTAGCACAAAAGCAAATACGAAAAACGCTGTGCTCAACAAAAAAAACTATTTAAGATATCGATTTGAAATTTTAGTATGTTATTTTTTAAGCTATAAACTATCCTAAAATCTATTTCTAATATTTCACACTAGTTTTGCCCTTTAAATGCATATGTTAACTTTGGCAGTTCGCCGAAAGACATTTTTTAAATGAATATATACTTGTACAAGTAGATATGCATCAACTCTAAAAATGCGTCCAAATAAATTGTAAGTTATTTTTGAAATAAATTACAAAAATTCAAGACATACATGCATATATGTAATTTTATATACACAGATAACTATTTTTTATATTTAAAATATTTATACCACATTTTCTCAAGGTATTTATTTTTATTCGTATATACATACATACTTATAGAGATAAATATGTACTTCTGAGTAAGTTAGTAAGTAAAGCGGTCACTTAATATTACACACATTTGCAGATAAGCATTTTATAAGGCGTGAGAATTAAACTAGCATTTGCCGATAAGTCTGAATAATCTACACAAAATGCAAAAGTAATTAAATAAATATATATATATATATACAATCGGTACAATCTTAAGGTTATACAAATAGTTACATATTCATAGCTGAATTCAGAGAAGCGTGAAATAAAACCATATTGTGCTATGTACATATGTATGTGCGCTACAATAAAGTAGCGCAATGAAGCTGCTTTGAAAATATCACAATAAGAATAAAAATTTCTATATATTTTTTTTAACAGAAGCAATAAACCAAGTGACTGCCAATTTGAAAACCGAGACCATTAATTAAATATTATGCTTGAGTGTTTTCTTGGCAGAATTAGTTAGTAAATTAGGATTACAAAAGTATTGGACATTAAAATTTCATATACCAAAAGACGACTTCATAAAACCAGAGAAGTTGCGCTTATATTCTAAGACTAGCAAGTTCTCTTCAAGAAATTTTAGTTAAAAATATAGTTTCGTTTCATACGCAGTCGTATGAAGGCATATGCCTATAGAGTTCTTCCATTAAATATTTGCTAACTCTTCATATTTTCAAAGCACAAATAATGTAAGAAACAGTGATCGCTCTTTTGTTAAGCTACATGTTTGCTCTCCTCACAATCTTCAATAAAAGAGGAAAAAACGTAAACTATGGTTACACCAAAGCTATAATACATTTCACAAATAAAAAAAAAATTTTCTTACAAGGACGTGATTTTGAGCGATCAGTCTTCTTGGGGAGAAAAGGACGATTGCAAAATTTCAGATCTATTCTCGAAAACTGAGGTACTGACTATGTTAGTTCGCGCACACCGTTTACTTCCGGGTGTTACAAATTTCGTGACACACTCATTATTACCCTGTTCCGGGTATAATTATATTTTTGCTTAACAACAAATGTAAGATCAATCAAGCGTACATTAGAGATCACAAGGGTAGTGCAATACATTGCTGATACAAGAGTTCAACTAAACGTTGGCAGGAAATCTACAATACATGTGCTGCAAAGAATGAATCCTTACTGTGTCTTTATGGTGCTCACTTTGCAAAAAGCTCTTGATATATAGAGAGTTTTTTCGTACGATGGCTACAAAAGAGTTGCTTCTTGTCTCGCCGTTGGTAATTTTATTTAAGTAACAAGTTTTTCGAAACCGTCTGTGGCAGGAATAAGGAGAGCGTAAGCAATGAGATCTTTGCTTATATAAGTACGTCACTAAGTATCGCTTTTTACGTAAAGAAGTTTAGTCCTTAAACATTCGTCGGTTTATACGGAGATGAAAAACCTGTAACAATGCTCTCTCTTCTAAGGAAAATTGAGTAAAATATTCAGCGCCAACCAAATAGATCCAACTGATCATGACTCTCATATGCGTCTTGCTCACATTGGCCAACAGAGGTTTCAGCAACCAGAAAAAATATTAATATACCGAGAATGTGAGACATAAATTGCTTTCTAACATAAATCTTACGCTCTTTTATGATAAATTCAGAACAAAGATTTATTAGTCAATTATTTGTTGTTTAAACACCTAAACAAACAAATTCGCAAAAGTCTTAGCAGGTAAAGCATGAAATTTAATGCGCTTAAAAATAGTTAGGTGCCTATTTGCTACGTTGCTGCTGAAGTTTTTTTTGATTTTTTTTTTCTTTGCAAGGTCCGATGCTTACCGTCCAGCTATAAATGCAAAAGCTGGCGAATGCAATACGAAACGAAATGGAACGGCTTGGGTTGGGCAGCAAACGGCAAGGGATTGTGGCAAAAAAGCAATAAAATAGTTGCAAATCTCGTTAGTACACAGCGAACAAAATGAAAAATGCACGAAAAAGAAAGGAAATAAAAATAAGAATCGAAATAAAAGCAAAAATAAAACCAACAAAGGCACACATGGCTACCCATTGTTGACATACCAGACGGAATTACTCGAGGAGAAAAACAAAGCCGAGCATTAAAACAACAGCAGCAACAATAATAGCCAAGCAACAACAAGAACAACATTGAAAATGGAGTAGCAAACTAACAGCAAACGAAGAGCGAAGGCAGCAACACTGAGCCAACGGTCGGCCGCACGGAAGGATGGATGGTTGGTTGGATAGATTGCTGGGTGGATAGACGAATGGTTGGCGCGCTGGCTGCTAAAGGCTGGCACTCAGGCGGGCAGGCCGCTTGCTTGGACACACAAATAAGCGCAGGGCAACATTTACAAAAACAAATAAAATGTCTGTGGTGCACTACACAGCTCCACAACATGCCAATACAGTGCAGCAGAAGCAATGAAAAACGATTGTAACAACAAAAACATAGCATGCAACACTTCACATGTGTTCGATGCGTTGTTGCATGCCACCAGGCAGCGCAAATTCCTGTGCAACACTGCAAATCATTGTCGGGCATGCCGACAGCAAAGGGAATTGGCGGAATAAAAAGCAAGTAAAAAACCAGCAACAGCAACAGCAACAACACAAACAACAACAAGAGTGACATGAAGTACCAAATAAATGTGTGAACGCGTATGAGTTACACACTTGTGGCACAGAGTGGGTTAAAGCGATATTGTGGCACATAGCAGCACACTTGCGCCACATGGACGGGCAGAGTGGGCGACAGGGGGCGACAGTAGTAGGCAACGCACAGCACATAAAAGTGCAATTTGTGTGCACTTACCGCTGGTGCACATATTAAGTTGCTTGCAACATTGCCAACCGAGTCGTGAGCAAGCTGTGCGTGTGCTTGGAAATGTAATTTTCCCAAGCAGCAGCAGCGACGAGCTTACACGAACAGCAGTTCACGGATGAGTGTATTTACGAGCACTCGTCTGTGGGTGTGTGTGTGTTTACTACTAAGCGCATTTAGTGGTTTCGAAACGAGTGTGGAAAGCAGTAGCCGAAGTGCTCCTACCACCGCTGCTGCTGCTGCTGCTGCTGGTGCTGACTACAGGCCACAACAACAACAACGCCAACTACTTGCAACTAAAAAATGCTCGCATTACTTGTTTACTGCTATTTTTCAGCATTTCTCTATTTGGTCGGTAGTTGAGCGCTTAACTACGTGTTTACTTAGAATTTTTACACGACACCATGAGTATTTGCAATACGCTTCAAACGGAAACATGCACGCACACAACTACATACTTACATACATGCACACACATGCGCTGGCGTCAAGGGTTAAGGAATGCGGACTAAAGTACTCACAAAAAATGGCAGCATGTTCAAAATAATATAGAGCAACAAATACAAAACAACAACAACTACAAAAATGCTTGCAAAAGCAAAATAGGAGCATAAAAATTAAACATAAAAAAACAAAAGTGTGACACAACAAAGCCGGTGCAAATAGCAGCAAATACATTAGACGAAAACATCTCGTCGCAAAAACTTTTACTCGTCAAAGCCACTTGGGCACGTTTCGGCGTTAAATGCGTGCAAGTGAGCGCATCAAAGAAATACATAAACACACACACATGCACACACATTTGGCAAGTAACAAAAAAGTTAGCGGCAAAAGTGAAACACTTCAACTGTGCGCTGTGGCGTATGGCGGCAAATATTGCAGTAGTTTTCAAAATTTTCTCGATTTGCTTTTTCCAACTTTGAGCGCTAAAACTGTTGTGGTAGTTAAATAATAGCGCAAAAAACGCATAGCAAGTGAAAAACGCAAAAAAAAATAGCAAAAAAAGTGTGTTGAGAAATAGCAAATATTTCGCTTTGCTTCATTTGCACTACTTACTAAGTCAAAAATAAGTAAAATTGTGTAAAATCAAATGAAAACATAAAAAATATTTAAAAAATATTAAATTTCAGTTATTTAGCGCACCACTTGCACATATTATAAACCAACATGATTTCATAAAGTTAGCGTTTACATGGCGGCTGGCGGCAATTTTGATTCCACCACGCCCATTTTTTGCCAACGTATTGTAAGCGTAAAAACAGTGGACAGCACTAAATTTAAGCTTCGAAACACCATATACTCACGAAGTAATTCACAAAACGCAGAGCGCTATAGGGGTGTATATGGGTTAAGTTAGATAAATAGCTAAAATAATTTCTCGGGATAAATAGAGCAAAAATAATTATGAAAAATGTATTAAAGCCTCAAACAGTAATGAGCGAGCTCCTCTAAGTATAATAACTTCGTGTCTTTAATCTTGGCTCTAATTAAATTTAGTCTTTTCGCTTGCTTTTCTGTGACGTCATTATATCAGCTGTACTTGGCTCGAACTCTGTTTTTTTGCTGCTATAAAAGGCAGCACATACTGTCAAACACTTAAAAATTGTGGAAATAACTACAGTACATCGCCTTTTTTAAGAAAATATTTTATACCAGCAACACTCTTTCATAGGTGTGTCGGTAATTCGAGCCACAATTGCCGGTGCATCAATAAAAATGCGCAATTCATTCGCGTAGGGTGAAATCACACCAAAACCAGCGAGAGGGCGTTTGCACACCTCATTTTAAGTGATTATTGTTATTGTTGCTTTTTTACGATTTTCATGCAAACGCAGCTGTTTTTATTGCCGACATTTATTATTGCCGCATGCAATACGCTTACAGGTGTGTGTGCATGTGAGTGTGTCAGTTTTTTATTTGCAATAACCCAAAACCCAGTAACCAACTTAAATTGCCAATAAAAAAGATATACGAACCGACAAACTACTACAAAAACAACAATAATAACAATATAAGGAACAACAACAATGTACACACAATAGTAATGGCTCATAATTCCAGTTATTACAAACGATAAGCAACTTTTAAAACGAGTTAAGGCAACAACAACTACTCGCACAACAACAATTGCTTTAAAGTTAGATAAATCATGTGGGCGATTACACAATAACAACAAACAGCAGCAGAAAACGAAACGCCAAAGAAAGATAATAAACGGTGGAAAAATCGGCAAACACACACTCACACACACGGCCATAGACCAAAACTATTAAGGTGAATCGGCGAATTGGCGCATCGAAGGCGAGGTGAGCAGGCGGCCGTGTGTGTACGAGTGCGAGTTTGCTTTGCGTAGCTTGTGGATAAATAATCGCGTGAATATTCGTTCACGCGTTGCAAGACGACGTTGCTACGGCAGCGATAAAGCGGCAGACAAGCTTGCGAACAACGCGCAGCAACTACAACACAAACAAACAATGACTTGATTGAAGGCTAGTTCCGATCATGGAAATAGAAACCGTTGACTACGTTTGCTGTATCGTTTGTTTGTTTTTTGTGTTGTTTTTATTTATTTTTGCAATTTTGCTTCTATGTGGTGGGCGGCGATGAACTATCGCACGCGCTGACTTACTAACTGACTGATCGACTTAGCAACTGATCGACTTAGCAACTGCTCGACTCAGTGACTACCGCCGCTGCCATCCAGTTGACCGTGCCGCCGTCGCCGCTGAGTTGGCTTTGTCGGCGCGTGGCCTCACTGCATGAGCCAGTTTGCGGGTGGGTGTTAAGCATCATATACATACAGACACATAAGAAACGGTGGGTGTGTATGCGCAAGCGGCGCGTCGAATCTACTGTAGCTATGCGCTTGAGAAAACCAAATATGCTTGCTGGAAGTGCGAATTTTTTTATTTATTTTTTTTTGTGGCAAGGCAGTCCGCCATATGTCAAGCAGTTATTGCAAGTACGCACGCTCAGCTGTGTGTGTTTGTATGTAGGTGCGTGCTTATGCACTTTTGCGCATGTGCGCATGCGCATTTATATCGGCGTTTGTGTGTAGGCGCAGGCGATTTTTCACTCAACTAGCTGGCAACGCATGCGCAGGCGCGCTGATCTATTAGCAAGGTGCGGCATTTATGTAGTTCGTTTGGAAAAGCGCGCCGCGAATTGTTATTAATTTTCCTTTGGTGTTAATGTTGGTGGCGTTGGCGTTGGCGGCGGCTTGGGTTGGGTTGGGTACTGCCGCGTCGCCAAAATGTAAGCATTGAAAGATGAAAAGCTGCGACAATATAATTGTTATGTGTTGTAATCTGCGTTAAATGTGTCGCATAATTGCGGTGAAATCGATGGACGCAATGACAGAAGTTAGAAACAGTTAAAGGAGGTTGGCGGGGTGTTGTGTTAAAAGGAAAGGTGTGTGTTTTTTCAACACAAACTTTTTTTTTTTTGCTTAGCCTGAGGGTAAAGTTTGTAGATTATAAGAAAAGCAAATTTTTGAAAAAAAAATGAATTGAATTGAAGCAACCGCGTCGAGACAGAAAAAAATCTAAAACCGGCAGAACAATATTATCAGCACTTTTTGGTGCTTAAATAACGCGCAAAACTTTTCCAATTTATGCTGCAACGCTACTAAAACGCACAAAGTGCCACTTGCCACACACGACAACAACTACAACAAAAAATATCAAACACAAAAAACTTCACAAAACAAACGGCGCTAACAAACAGCCAAGCATTTCAAATAACGACACGCCAACAACTTAGCACCCGCACTCGCCGCGCGCTGCCCTCTAACACATTTTAATATTTTGTGGATATTAATTTCAAAACGCTTGCCAAACTTTCTGTGTTGCGACAGCAGACACCAAAGTGCGAATGTGTGTGAAAATACATATGTATGTATGTGTGTAAATGTGAGTGAATGAATGCTTGCGTTTATGTGCGACCACTAAAGTGGCTCCAATGGTCGGGCATAGCTTGGATTAGTTTATGGGAACCCAAGTAGTTGTGGTCAACCGCTCGGTGTATTGTGAACAAGGTGGCTGGTGGTGCAAGGGTTTCACTATATTTTGTTACAATTGCATGTTTGTACAAGTGTGTGAATTGAATTGCGGTTTGCTGTCAAAAATAGTATGTGTTAGTTCAGGTTTTGTTTTCGAAATTCTTTGTGGTAAAACATGGCGGCTTGCTAGTTTCAGTGGCAGATATTGAAAATGAAAATGATTATATACACGAAATATATTAAAATGTGTATAAATTTCTCGACGATTTAATATGGCGCTTCAGCGTTATTTTATCATATGACACAACAAGTAGAGACTGTTCAACACATCCAGCGTTGAACCGCTTGCATTCAAATCTAAACAAACACTTGTGTAACCCACCATAAATATATCGGATAATGTATTGAGCTGATCGCCGCTTAGAACCCAGTAATCATGAAGCTTCCACTGACATCCATATACTTAGGTATTGATTTAGTACAACGATTATGTGTTGGATTCGCAGTAGATAACGCCAGCCTTACTCGTTTCTTCACTTAAACTGTTAGAGTCTTTCTTTGATTGAGCAAAATGGTTTCATTCAAAACTTCGTATATAAAAGTGCTCAGAACCAAGATTACTACTAAATACGAGTGGAGCTTTTGGCGGCAGCATTGATGTTTTGCCACAGGTCCAGTTTCAAGCCATTATAGTATTCAGAGGGGGATTTTTGTAACAATCGCTGCGTTCAACACCGTTGGATGACGACCAGTATGAGGTCTACGAAGACGAATAAAAAAATATCTTCGCAGCATGCGTTGCCAGCTTGAAATGGAAATCCAAAATAATAGTTTAGAAATATTTCCAAGTTAAATAAAGTTGTTGTTGTTGTTTTCGGATTTTTTTTTTTATGTTTGTTTCAATTTCGTGCCACAATTAAGCAGAAAAAAATTTATTAAAGAAGTTTTAATATTTAATAATAATTTATTGTAAAAAATGTGTGGCAAATGAAGTCATCCACATTTCGGTTTATGAAAACAAAAAAAAAATTTTTAACGCAAAACTATGCATAATCCCAACCTCGAGATTCCCGCCTAAAATAAATTTCAATAATAAACATTTAATTGTGTGAATTGTATGCCATTGATGGCCGGCCGCCAAGGCCAACGCCAACGCCAACAACAACAATCAAATATAAATTATATCGCAAATAATAGCAATGAAAGCGTGCTAAAATACAAAGCAATAACAACAATAAACAAATAAATAAAGAAAATAGACTCTACGCACAGAAAATTAGGTCAATGAGCTGCCATGCATAGCAGCAAAACAGCAACAACAACTTGAGCACAATTTGATTGCTTGCCATATATATACAAGTCTGTATGTATGTATGTATATAGTATGTGCCTGTGTGCGCACGCTTCCCGCTTTTTCTGGGTAACACACAATGCGAGTGTGCCGAGGGGTCACCGCGCGCTCGCACCCGCACAGCGCGAGTAAAGCCAACGAACGTGAGCAATAACAAAAATTAATAACAATAACAACAAAAACAATCGAATCAAACGATGTGAGGGGCACCAATCAAAGTGTGTGACGTCAAAAGTTCAATGACCATAACGAGAGACGGAGAGGCAGAGGTAGAGAGAGCGAAAGATGCCAAGAGTAAACAGTAAACAGCGACGACGACGAGGCTGGCGAAGCAAGAGCGCAGCAAAAGCGTTGATAAACAACAACAACAAGATGTGGAGATAAAAAACGACACCCCACCCAATATGGGGTTAAAATTGTGAACGCCACACACACACACAAACACACGCACACCAACCAGCAAAAATGAACTTGCAAGTGGGAATAATGTAGATTTGTATGTGTTTGCATGCAAATGAATGTGTGTCAGCCATAAATTGAGGGCGCGCGTTCAACTTTGAAAAAGTAACAGCAACAACAACAACAACCACAACAGCAACAAAACAATTACATGTGGCTATAAAAGCAATGATGCAAAAAAGCCGCAGGTATTTATGTATTGTATGTATGCATGTGTACATGTGTGCGTGTGTGTATATGTGTGATAGATATGTGTCAGCAAGCAACAATGCGCGGAAGCTTGAATTTTTCAGAGCGATTAGAAGCGTTGTCAACCGCGCGCTATTGACACACCGCCACATAATCAAGCAAATATTTGTAAAAAATGCCTATTCGCAAGTTTGTCACAAGAAATGCAAAAGAAAAGGCAATAAAAATTAATAAATATGCTAAATGAAAACAAGCGCGCAAACAAAAGTGAAAAGTCAACGTCCCATCGGGCACATTGACACATTTTGTGATTTTTATCGCGCGTTAACTAACATTTTTCGCAAGCCAACCGACAAGAATACAAGAGACACAGATAAGGACGCCCACAAGTAAACATATATATGTACATATATTTTATTACTTAACTATACTGGATATACATATCTGTATGTGTGAGTATATATGCATGTGTATGTATTAGCATTCCCACATAGATTAGACTTTAGCGCAACGCTGATTGCCTCGAACATATTTACAAAAAGCCGTAGAGGCTAGACTAGCGCGTGCAGGGTGTTACAACAAGTGAATGTTGAAGTGAAAATGTGATCATGTATTTATTATATATCAGAAACAGAAAAAAAGTCTCGAACAAATTAATAAAAAATAAAATGTTTAAAGTCCCGTGCGGCGGCTAACAGCTGCTTCACCATTCCGTATACTTAATTTTTGTGCGTTCTAACATTTCTGAGCCTCTACTGCATATAAATGAGTAGGATGACGAATTGTGTTGACGTCTGTCCATCCGTCTGTCCGATAACTTAAGTAAATATATAGAAACCTTGATGAAACTTGGTGCACGTGTTTCTTGGCGTCCTGATAAGGTTGGCATTGCAGATGGGCGTAATCGAACCATAAGAAAATTATAAAGGCGGTGCTTAATGGCTTAACAGTAATCTGTGTAAATATTGGAAAACGGCACATCTCACCTTATGGTGATCTCCTATAGCACAGGAATTACTCGAACTAATTCAACTTAATTAGGTGGGCGAAAATCGTACTACAACCACGCCGACTTCCCAACGTAGTACTCGTTAAATGTAAATAGAGAAGTCATTGACCTCACTAGAGATCATGAAGGCTTGGTAATCTCACGTTCTCATTGATTATTTTCAAAGCAATATGCATATGATACTATTAGTATAATAAGTATTTTCAAAGATCCGTTTGACTTGAACGGTATACATTAGTCGGTTTGAGAAATAGTGCAATATAATTCTAAGAGCATCGACAAAAAAATTAAATAAATTTTTACTATCAATATATAGATGTTTCGAGAACCCAAGAGCAGACAACGAGTGTGGTCGAAGAAGCTACGAAGTAGTAACTTCGGGCTTAGCTAGCACGTCTACAAACTAGCAACTCTTCAGTTTTAAAGTCTGCTCATAATTCCCAAGTATCTTGATTTTTGACTCTGGCAGACATGTTTTTAACCACAATATACATAGGTAGGTCTTATATGCAGTCAGAAGCAACAATCAAAAAAACACTGCCTGTCTCTTAAATATCTATAGAAACTAAAGAATGCGAGCACTAAATCTTTCTATAGCCTTCGTTCCATAGCGAAACACCCTTTATATAAAAAAAAATGTGTGCATACCCACAAATATTTAGTTGTAAAATATTTATTTTGGTTTTTGCTTTTGCTTTTCTGCCTGTCCGCACAACTAGCTCGGATATAACGTAAATTAAAAGCTCACAAAAAGGCGGAGGCATAAATTAATTGTGATTTGCATATTTAGTGAGGCAAAACAGAAGTGCAAAGAAGCAAGAAAAAAGCAAAAGTGAACGGCAGCAATGGACGGCAGTTTGAGGGGGCTTCAAGACAACACAAGCCAAACAACTATGCTTGTCTATTTGATGTTTTTAGTTGTTTAATTGCCAATATTTGCCTTTTTCGATTCTGAAATATTTTGCATTTAATATGAATTGATTTGGTTTTCAAAATTGATTTAGTGTAAATGAGTTGAATGTTAGGCAATTAGCGGTATTCGATTAATATATGGGAAATGTAGTTTTAATTGTATGCTAATAAAATTGTGTAAGCCAGTTGAAGCAGTTGAAAAAACGTATAAATATTCAAAACTTGTTTGGAAATTAATATAATATTAGTTTACTTTTTTGATTTCGTTAATTGAAAATTGGCTTCAAGACATATTTATTGTAGCGTACTTTGTTATAGTGTAGTTTAGATTAAAATGATTGTAACTGCTCTTTATTTAAACAGCAACAATATTTGAATATTTTCAGTAGTTTTCTATCCTATGCCGTAAGTGAAGACCAACATTCCTTGTAGCTTGTACAGAAGGCAATTCATACGGAAATCTTGTACAACAATTGTTCAAAAATTAGACAAATAATAGTTTAGAAGTGATACTCCTTCATTTGTTGCAAGTTTGGTGCAATAAAGTTCACGCAATAAAGCTCAATCTACCTGAAAAATGTAGTGGTTCTTTGAAATAGATGCTTTTAAATTGCATATCCTGCGCTAATTTGCATTTTTAAACGAGTTTAAGTGCTGAGTAATTGAGATTTATCTAAGTGCTGTAATCAGATATATCCAATTGAATCGCTTTCCAAATATATTTTAATAAAAGAAAAACCGTAACTGCTTCTAGAAGCTTTCCCAGTCAATAATGTAGACTTTAACGAAAATATGAACTTTTGGAACACATGCGCTCTACTAAAATATATTGCCACAACTGCAGCTACAAGGCTTCAACAATGTTTTTAGAATAGTTTCCATGAAGTAAGTGCGTCTTTTTTTATTCAAATCAAGCCTATAAGTCAAGTGCGGTCGCGTGTCGCACCGATCTTCATCAGCTGATTAGATAACATTTTGTTGTTTCTCTAAGTAAAATTTTAATAAAAATAATTTTAGAAAAATAAACCATTTTAACGCCTATATGTTCAGCTTCAACTATATTTTATTGCAAACTTCTAAGAAATTGCAAACTCAGTACTCTCACTGCCCTAAATTACGTTTCAACGCATTCCCTTTAACACTTCGCGCCCGCATTTTAAATAATTAATGCTTACTGCTGTTGCATTCAAGTGGACACTTCATTTTCATATTAAAAATAGAAGAGAAAAATGCAAAATAACAGCACAAAAGATTACAGAGCGCCACAGTGCGCGAAGAAAGTAAATCAGAAAAATTTTATGCTTCACAAAAGGGCGCCATAATTTGCACATTTCCACACCCACTTCACTTACGAGACTAGTTATCGTTAATGAATAGAAAAAGAAAGAAAAAAGGCGGCAGTCAAACCGACCCGCAGCACAAAATGTCAGCGAAGCGTTTCAAGTGCAGCAATACTTCAAGGGGAGAAAATGGAAATGCTTGAAGTCACAGAGAAAAAATTCGCTGTAACTCCACTTGGGGCAGGTTGACAGCGTTGAATGGGTTTCAACATAAATAAAATCTTATGTTAAAATCGGTTATATAAAAAAAAAATCTAAGGTGAACTTTTAAAAGTTATAATGTGGTGTATAATTTTTCAGCGCATTTCTGTAAATATTGTAAACTTCTCCCACTAAAATTGACTATAAGCATACCGTCATAAATGTAATCCGCTAAATGTGCGCATATAAATATATATGCCGCACACACACACACCCGCTTGCATGCAAAAAAATGGCGAGCAACTTTGCAGTAGCATTAAATCATAGCAATTTTCTTGGCGTTCAGTCGCCCACTTTAAGCGTGTTTGCCATAACTAAGCCCCGTGCATACAGTACTTCACCTCCCCAACACTCGTTGACGCCTGCCAACTCTTGCTCCCCTAGCTTGTGTGCAAACAATACAAGCGCTCGGCTGCTTGCACCGCTCAACTGGCTTTATCATCACGAAATGCGCGCTTATAGTCTTACCTATATCTCTATGTATGTATGTATATATAGTATTACATCATACGTGCACGTTTGTTCTCACTTATTATGCTTACTTTTCATTTTTTTTTTTTGCATTGTAGTTGTTGCTTATGCTCATTGTTCTTTGCTTTGCTACCGCTTGTATCAGAAAACGTACAAGTGTTGCACTTCAGCGGCATGTTGCATGGAAATGTTAAAGCCTCAAGTGCTAGTAGCGCGAAAGCATCTACATATTATACAGGGTGCTTATAGAGGTAAAGAATTTCCTAGAGGAATAGCTGTAGAAATATACTTCGACAAATTAGTAAGTCATGACTTACTTCCAAAGCGTAAATAAGGCAAATTTATTTTCAAAACTAATGAGCTGTACAACTGTGGTGAAGTCACGTCGGCTGCATGCCCGAAACGCTATTTTAGTCACTAAATTTTCAAAATTCAATTCATAAAACCAAAATATTGTAAATTTCACTAATTTATCTGTGCTCTCTTCGTAATAAATATGCTGTAACTCTAAAAAGACACCCTCTACATACATATTTTTGTAAATAAGTATACATGTGATCATTTTCAGCGCGCTGTTTTGCTCCGCACTCCCTCTACCGCGCGCTTCCTTGTTTTGCGCCTGAAAGTGTGCTTCACTGCATTCTTACGAATTCATTTCACTCGCTTGCTATGTGGCACATTCTTCACTTTGTTGCCGCTGCTGCTTATTTTCTTAATTTTTTGTTGTAGTTGTTGCCATTTTTTTCTTTTTGTGTTAGCAAGTCATTCAGAGTTTCAAAGAAAAAGTCACGAATGTATGTATGTAGGCAATGTAGCGTACATAAGCAAAACAACGTAAACAACAACAAATATGCTATGATTCTCGTCGAGCGAAATAATCATAATAACAAAAGCGCATAAAAGTTCATAGAAACACATTATTGTGTGTGCGCGTATGTTGCACGGCAAGGCAGAAATTATGAGAGTGAAAAAGTTGCAAGCAACAGCAACATAAACATCAACAGCAACAATAGCAATCACGTAGCTTAAATAGAACAACAATAGCCGTCGTCATCGCGGCACGTCGTCGCTGCTGACGTCTTCGTGCTCGTTGTCGTTGTCGTTGTCGTCTGCAGCCTCAGTCAGGGACCTTCTCCACGCCATCGCCATTGTTGCAATACAATGACCCCCAACCGACAGCGAGTAAACGCCGCCATAACGACGAGTAAGCTGTCTGTATGTAAGTACATATATGCTAGTGTGTGTATTTTATGCTTAAGCCTTGCAAAATATAGAAAAGTATGCTTTTGTGCTATGTGTCTAGTGCATTTTGCTCACCTACATTGCATATTGCATCATATACATACATACATAAGCACATACATATGCATATAAAACCAGCTTCCTAAATGTGTTCATTCTAATTTGAGCTTTACAAGTGGCTGCTGATATGTCCATTTGACTATGTACATATGTATATAACCTATAGTTGTCCATGGAGTGTCTCTGTTACGAAATGAAGGATCGCATCCAACTGAGCTTCACTATGAAATGCTACCGAGTAATAGGTATTGCACCCAGCTTATATCCATACAAAATTATTCGCTTGGTGCTAAGGTAGGAACTGAAAACCTCAAGTTCTAGTTTTTCTGTAAGCGGTAATGGTATGAAGGTAGGTAGGTAGGTAGGTAAAGTGGCTGTCACTCCACACACTTAGGCATTTAGGAGGCCCATTATGATACCACTGGGACTGTGATCCCCTCACTCTATTGGCTCCTCTCTGCACCACCCCGTACTTTTGATGAACTTCATCAGTGAGACAAGTTTTATCTGTGCAACCTCCGAGACATCAAGAAACCCACGACCGATGGTTGCTTTTCTTTTCCTATATAGTGCTGCGCAATCGCATAGAAGATGTTTAATGGTCTCCTCCTCTTCTACTTCCTGACAGCTTCTACAATAGTCGTTATATGGCGTGCCAAGTCTACTTGCATGTCGCCTATTAGACAGTGGGCTGTTAGTACTCCTACGAGAGTTCTTATATCATTCCTCTTGAATTTTAACAGTCGGCATGTGCGGTTCATATTCCATTCTTGCCACGTTTGCCTGCTAGTTGAGCAGGTCAGGGATTGATTCCACTTACACTCGGCTATATTAATGACATAATGGTATGAAAGTTGGTCCAAGTCCTAGTGAGAAAAAAGACGATTCTGTCGTATAATGTTGCAGAACTTAGGTTACTCTATTATGAGTATGCTCAAGAGCATTTTATTTTATGACCAAAACTTCACAAGAACTTGAGCCTGAGCCTGTTTTCAACTAGACTTTGAACCTTATAAATTTATCTTTAATAAACTCTCAATCTGGTTATGAATCTGGGACTTCTTCGCTCTGCCCCTTTGGTTTATAGATTTTAAAACATATTCTTGATAACTTCTAGATTGGAGACGCTTCGAGATATTCTAGAGATACAAGTATAAGGCAAAATATACATTAACTGTTCGTACTGTCTCTCTAGCGAAAACCAAAAATCATGAATATGATTCCTATTTCATAGCCTTGACTATCATTTGATGTTGAGACGAGTATCTTCAAAAGCACCGTATTATAACTATGTACACAGGAAGCTACCTGAAAACTGTACACTCTGCTTTTCATTTGAGTGTAACAGAAACCATATCTACTAAACATAGCGAAATGAAACAAAAACAAAAAACAGCAATACAAAGCCAACTAAAGAAAGCAACAAAATAATCAAAGAAAAGCTAAGCAAACTCGTGAATAGGCCGAATGAACAAAACAGCAATAAAAGTGAAACATAGCAACACAAAATAACCAAAAAAAAAAACAGCAACAAAACTAAGGAAACAAACAATAAAAACAATACCGAATGCGGAACAAGCAACAAAGCCTAAGAAAGACAGAAAAACAATAGCAATGCACAGAACAGCAATAACATATATTTAGCAACATTCGCAACAACAACTACAACAAACATATAACCTTAACCAAAGCAAGTAAGAACAATTAAAACAACACTAAGGCATTAATAAATGTCGATACTTAAGAGGAAAAGTAATTGCCGTTGCAGGAAAAATTAACGCAAAGAGACTTTGGCTGAAAACTTCAAGAAAAACAGGAGAAAAGTGTAACAACAACAATTTGCAGCAAAAACAACAAACACAAACAAGTGGAGAAGCGTGCAAAAATGGTAAAGCTAACAAATGCATTTAGTCTGCTGAGATAGCAAATTGCTAACGATAGAGCAACAACACAACCAACAATGCAACAACAACAACAACATAAACAATGCTAAAAACAATATACGCCAACAAATTTATTGCAATAAAAACAAATGCATTTGGCGGTGTAACAACTACAACAACAACAACAACATTATTTTCAAAACTTATGTGGAGCGATAAAGCAGCTGACCAAACAACACGCAACGCTCAACCAGCGAAGCACACACAGCTGCACACATGCATATATTCACATATAAGTATATATTATATATGTATATATAAACACATATGTACTAAATCGAGCGCATAAGCGCTGAACGTGCCATTGCCAGCGCTGGACTTCACAAAGTTTTTATAGCATTTTTCAAGTGATAAGTGCCAACAAGAATGCATGGTCTGGGAAATTTACTTTTAAACGTGTAACCAGATTTATTTGAGAAGCTGGAAATAATTTATTGTCGACAAGCAAACATTTTTAACAAACTAAGCACGGTTGAGTTCGTTCTACGGCAATGGTTATCGCAGTTGTAAGCAACTGCTACTGAAACTCTGTGAGAAATTTTGTTAGCTGAACATGCAGAAGTGCGCAAGAGTCTTGAAATGACTGATCTTGAGACGTTGTGCATGAACATATTATAATTTTAAATCGTTATCACAAATAATTTTTGAGTTAGAACCTTCTGAAGCGTAGCCGCTCAGCTAAATCTGTTGAAGCTTAGTTCAACTTTAAACGCGTTTTTCTCAAAACTATATTTTTCAAATTTGCTTGTAGGAATACTCGGAGTCAAAATACCCGATCACTATCAAATTTTTTCTGCATATTCTGTGTATAGATCTCCACATAATTACCTTCCAGTTTGTTGATGTGAATGAAAATCGAATTTTGGAAGGTCAAAACCATCAAAATTTGTGGTAATATTCAACTATTTTTAAAAAACCGCCATTTTGTCAGTTTTTTTTTTTTTTTTTTTTTCAAACGTATGCAAGTGTATGGACAATATCTTCTGGTACAGAATTTTTTTTTTTTTGTTAAATAGAACGCGAAGAGCTTGATTTTCCCATTACTGATCGGAATGGTTTTAATTAGACTCTCAGAAACGTGTTAGAAACACTTTCAAGCATAGATTTTCATCGAAATTTAGATTGAAACTTTCCAAAAAACATAAAACGTTCTCACAAATTGTGAGAAATGCCATAGTTTGGGGCTTATGACGGTATTTCGACAATCTTTTTTGAAGAAAAAGTTGTACAGGACAATTATTTTCGAAATTTATAGATGAAAGAATTTTATACAAAAATTGGGCCACTTTAAAATATGTATTCAAAACTACACTAATGCGATATTTTGTAAATATGAGCTCAAATTTTTTTTTTTTAATAATTTTAGGAATTCTCTCTAATATTTTACTAATACGAAGAGCGTTAAATGGCACCATGACTTTGATAAAAATATGGATTATTAAGTGTTGTAGTCATACAGACCGCTTCCCTTACTCGCTTAACCATATCACTGCTGCTCCAAATACAGCTTATATATTACCCAACTCATTCCAACTTTGCTGCTGCTCACTTCCCACTGCCACCTACATATGCACATACATATATGCAACAACTCATCTGCGCCTCTATGGAAAATGTTTAATTATAGACAAATTTCCGCAATTAAAGCACACAAACGAGCGATTGGCAAGAGTTGTAGGCGTTGCGGATAAATAGCCAAAGCAACTAAAAATGCTCGGTTGGTGGGCTGACTGCTGGGTTGGGTGCGTTGTCTGCGCGACATTTGCCAGCAAGACAAGCGCTGAAGTGCTGTGCCAGCGTGAGCATGCAATTTGTATATCAACTCAATAGATTTGTAAATATTATATACACACACACACTTTGCCAACGCGTCGAATGAACAAATTGACAAAAGTGCGCGCCCGCCCCGTTAGACAATATGTACATATGATTTTTTTTTCACTTCACATAAGTGTCATGTGTGCGGATGGCGGGGCGTATGCGCAACCAATTTTGTTTGCTGTAATAAATGCAGTTTGCAGCGTGCGGCAGCGTACATTAGGCGCCCACACATTCATATGCAATAAAATAATGATGCTACAGAACAACGTAAGGCGCAGTGATAACAATAACAACAACAAGTAGAAAAAAGCACAGCCGATGGCAAGCTGCCATCAGGAAATGAGTGCTGTCGAGTGCCGACATAAATATGGGGGAGCACAGTCTTCGCACTGCCGCGCGCTGTAGATGCGTTCATGAGCATGAGAGGTATGAAGTGTTTGTGCGTTGAAGTGTTTTGTATACTAAAACAAGATTTTACAACTTTGAAAAGCTATAGTAAGTGCTAAACAAGAATTATTTATGCTCTACTTTATTTTGACACTCTTAATTGCTGTTTTTATTGCTATCAAAACAAACTCAATTAATTCCTTGCCATTTAAATGTGATTTAGATTGCACTAAGCATAAACGAGTTAAAATATTTGATGAAAAATATGTGCAACTTCTATTGCAGTTTATCTTCGAAAATATTTTGTCTGCTAATCCCGCCAACTGCTGTAAGAACTCGTAAAATTTAGAGCAAAGCCAACATGAAAAACAAAACTGTGTAAACACTCTCACGGGAAATCGACAGTCATGCGCCATAAATAAAAATATATTGCATTGAGCGCTCAACGTTTGGCTGACTGGTCATTCTTTAGTGCCATTAAAGTCATGGCTAATATTTATTTTGTGCACGGCAAACGGGTTTCCGCAGCGTGGCCACTTGGGTGAAGTAAGTGTGTGGGATTTAAATGTATGGAAAGGGGAGCGCGTTCGATTTTTCGCAAAAAAACAAAAATTTCTTGCTGGAGTAAAACGGATTGAATTTATTGATCAGAGCTCAAGAGTAGCTTGCTGCCTGCAACCTGATATTTTTACTGTATCCTATTAGAATTATATTTGAGACATAAAATCGGAAACCATACCACTTTGGGTCGTATGTAGTACGAGTAACGCTGTCATGAAGTGTCAGAACTAATTAAAATTAAATAGACTTCGCAAAAAGCATTGATGTCCTGAACATCCATATGGCATTACACAGAACCAGCAGATATGGCTTGACAGGCAGCCAGTAAAAAAGTAAAAGGCAACCTAACCTTACCTACATCTTCGAAGCTTTCGACTGTTCTCTGAAAAGTGCTGAGTTCTGAAGAACTAATTCAGCTGTGATTTCTGTGTTTTATCTCAGAATATTCATCAAGTCCGAAAGTATTATACATGCCTGAGAGACAGAGCCCGATTTTTATTTGATTATTTGCTACTATATGCCAAAACCCAAGGGGTCGTAATCTACAGAAAGCCACTAAGTTAGTCTGTTTTCATAAGGAGCACCTTACCAAGCATACATTTGAAGTCCTCCGAACCAGCCTAAATTGAGCTGTGAAATTTATTGTCATTTCGAAAAAACGAGTTCTGATAAGTCAGAATCTACTGAGCAAAGATAAAACTACATTTTCGTAAGTATTGTATTCTCTCAAATCTATCTCTCACTCACCTGTCTGAAGATTCCGATGAATCACAACGATCCGTGCAGCGTTTCTTCTTGCGTTTCTTCTTCGCTTGATTGGCGGCTGCCAGCAGCTTGCTAGCCGCTGTGGCCGTAGCACTGTTACCGCCGCATAAAGCGCTTGTCAGCGCTGAATAGACGACAGACTTGAGGTCGCTGCCGCTCTGGTGACGCGCGTAAACCGAATTTAGCTTATCCGAATCGAGTAGAGCGCGTATATTTTCCATATATTGTTTTTGTTGTTGATCACTTAGTAAACCGGTGGAGAAATGTGCGGAATTGTTCATTGTTGTTGTGGCCGTTGACGCTTGCTTTTGTCGCTTGCTTAACGCGAAGTAATGCGCCGTTAGCGGTGCCACAGAGGCAGGTGTAGTGAAGCTATTCAAAGATGAGGTGGCAGGCGCATCGACCTCTGTTGCGGCACCGGCGGCGCGTTTAGTGCCACGCACAATGCCGACACTGCCAGCGTTTGCAGTTGTGTTGTTATTGCTTTTGCGGTTTTTACCATCGACAGCGGGCTTAGCTGTTGCGCTGACCGTCGATGAGGGCGGTGGCAGTGTGGGCATGGGGAATTTTATTTGCTTTTGTTGTTGCTGTTGGCTTGCGCCGGTCAGCTTTGTTGACACGCAATTAGCATTGCTGTGGCTCAGTCTATTGTGTTCGCTGCCATTGCTATTGCTTTTGTTGTTGATATTCTTACTGGCACTTTCCCTCTCACTGCTGCTCGCCCCATTAACGGCATTGTAGGCGTTTGCGGTTGTGTTGCACAATTTGCTGTCACCACGCGCATCTGCGTTGCTGCCACACAGGCTGTTAGTGGTGTTGCCGCTTAACTTGTTCACGCTGCTCTTACATAATGCAGCTGCGGCTGTGGCATGAGTTATTGCGTCGACTGTGGCAGTGGCTGTGGCCTTAATTTCACCCTTGGCTTTATTGGCCGGCGCTCTTAAGCACATGCTACGCTTGGCGGCGGGTTGTAGAGTGAGATCTAAAATATTGTTGCATGCCTCCGCATCTTTCTTATCACCGACAATTGTCGCCAGCACAAGCGCTTTTGCGGCAGGCAACTTTTCGAATTCTTTCCCATGCATTTTGCTTACACTAATACTACTGCAATTGCTGTTGCACGTTGTTGCATGGTCCAATTTGGCAGTAATTGGTGTCGTTTCTTTTTTGATTGTCTTTGGTGTGCTGCTGTTGGCGTTGCCTAACACAGCGGCAACAAATTTCTGCTGAAAAGAGTCTATAATTTTACGCTCATTCGAGCCAATACGCGCTGAGCCGCCGGCGTTGTAAATGCTACTACTATCGCTGTCACTGCTACTGCTACAACTGGACGCGCTGTTGTTGCTGCTATCATCGTCGGCCAATCTACGCCAATCGGTGAGATTCTTCTGAGTTGTAAGTTTAATATCGCTGCTGTTGTTGTTGTTGTTGCCGCATTTGATATTATTGAGATTTGCGCTATTCTTAAGCTGATCGAAGAGTGAAAGTTGCGCCGCAACGTTGGTGGCTTCAGCTGGCTTTGTATTTGCGCATGCGTTCGCTCCTGCTGAGGTATTTATTATGGCAGTGTTGTTGTTGTGGCTATTTGTTGAAATTTCTAATTTATTGCTTACAATATTTTCGCTAGCGCTACTGCTATTGTTGTTGTTGAGGGACGTGCTGTTGTTGGCAGTAGTGTTGGCGTTATTATTTGCGCTGTTTGTTGTTATGCTTGTTTTTAAATAGGCAGACATTGTTTTAACGACACGTATGCTTACTTCTGTACTACACACACACACAACTATTTTGTTTTCTGGATTTATAAATATTTAACACACACGAAATTTTCAATCACTGCTTAGTTTATTTCTCATTTTGTATATTACATTTATGCGCAAATGAGTTTTGTTGCACGCTGCAAACATCTTGCCACTTGTTGCACGTTTGCCACTGAGTTATGCTAGCAATTGGCTTAAGAACCTCATGCGAAGTTGTTGCTTAGCATATTTTGAACACAATTTTTTCTTCGCAGCGTCAACAAATTTTAAATTAACACAATTTCTTCACAATTTCATATTTTTTTATTTTAATTAAGAAAATTCACACGACACCCCGCACACATTTTCAAAGGATTTGCGAATAAATTTTAGCCAAAATTAATTAATTTGTTATATGCATGCATTAAAACTAATATTTCTCATGTTTTTAAGCAATCATTTTAGGTATAGTTTCTTATGCAATCAATAAAAAGGTTCATAATTCTCGACACAATGCCTCACTGCATTATAAATGCTGCCACTTTATTTAAAATTTACAATTTTTTTTTTTGTGAATTTCTTAAGGTATTATTTCTCTGCACATGCATTAGCAGAAAATTTGCAAAATTTTATTTTACTTCAGCACTTTCTCTATTTCTCTAAAAATTTTCAATATTTTCTTTTTAATTTTTCACTTTTATGAAAGTTTGTACACTTAATTTTATAAAAATGTTCACAGCGAACACTTCATTGCATATTTTTTGTATCGTAAATTTTTTGCTTAAAAACACACAACAGCAAAATTGCTGCACAAATTTCATAAAAATATGTCTCTTCAAATATTTGCGCTACGTTTTAATTTTTCAAAAAGTTGACGCATTAAAATATCAAAAAACTCGCATTAATTATATTTACTCAAAACTATTTGCAAATCGTATTAAAAACCTTTTCAAATATTTTTTCTCAAAATTTTTTTGTTTCTTCACTTTTTTAGCATGAAATTACGCCCGTACGCCACTAGTCGCTGTTATTTTTTATTTTAATGTATTTTTTAGCATAAAATTCACTTGCAATGCTTTGCGTTCTTTACACTTTCACTCAAGTATACAATTTATTTAGTAATTTTTTGACTAAATTTTCGAAAACAACACGCTACGCTCTTTCAGTTGCGCACAAAGTTAAGAAACACTGGCTATGGCTATGGTATGCTGCACACGCTCGTTTGCCGTCGGCATACTGCATGCGCCAAATCGTTGAGTCCAACTGTGCTGCTTCCTCTTGTACTCGCTATTTGAGTTTCAGTTTCGATTTCCGCTGCTTTGGACTTGCACGGTGTTGCCGTTGCGCTGCCACAATTGCCACTACTGCTCCACTGCCAACACTACTGCTAGTTTTGCTGCCGCTGCTACTGCGCCGTGCACTGCAGTGGCTACTCGTTTACCTTTTTGTTGCTGTTCTGTTGCTGTTGTGCTAGTGTTTTTCACTTTTTGCACTGACTTCAACAGCAAACAACTTTTAACTTCTGACTGGTTCTGACTCGTTGTCTCCTTTTTCTTGTTCTTTCTTTCTACTTTTTTGTTTTTGAGCTTTGTGAATTTCCGAAATTCACCGCGCGTCTGCGGCTGCGGCTGCCTAATAACCTGCTGCCTGCCGTTTCGTTTTTTGTTTTGTTTCGGTTTTTGTTTATTTTTTTATTTATTTATTTCTGTTTTGCACGGAAGGGTTCAAATACAATTGCAACAAGTAACCGGTTTCACGCGTTCGCGTTGCTTTTTTCGCATTTCAACTTTTTATGCACTTCACTCAAACACATACACACACATACGCATATCAATATACGGTACGTGGTCGGCTCAAAGCGGCTTATAATACACTCGCGTACAATGGCTCTTTGTTGGCTGTCGTAAATGGCCGCCAATGCACTTAGAATGAACTTAGCTGCTGGCTATACGCTTGGCGCAGCACTTCCTCTCCTTCCGCTGCGCTGGTGCGCCAGTCAGTCAATTCGCTAATTTTGCAAAAGAACTTCTTGTTCGGCGCGTTTGCGACTCTGTGGCCACTTGTGCAAGCGCTTTGTCAGCGCGCTGAGCGTGTGAAAAATTCTAACGGTTCGCAAAACGTCAGCGAACGCATAAATTTTACGGTAATAGATTTTTTGCTGGCTCGATGAGTTGCAACTGCTTGTTGTTGGGGTTTATTTATATTTTCCTTACGTATTTCAATGCTTCCACTTAATCTTATTTAATTTATACAAAACATGAATATGCTGGCAATGTGTTGTTGTTGTGGCGTAAATTACGTATACGTGTATATAGCTATTAGTTAAGTAATTTTTGTTGTTGCTCACATGGTGACCACTGCAAGTTGTTGTACTAAAATATGCAAAATTAGTTTACTTTGCATTTTAATGAACATGTATGATCGTGTTGGTTGGTTTATATTGTTGTTGTTATTAATGAATTATTCAAATTTCTATTTCCATCACACTTCATGAACTTGAACACATAATTAAACGTTTGTTTGAATTTTTATCTGCAAGAAGAAAAATGAAAGACTGGTTAGTGTTGGTGGAATTGTTTTTAACAAAAAACCAATATCTTTACAATTTATATGCTGGAAATAAAAAAAAATATATAATATAACCCTGTTTTTTTAAACTGACACATCAACCGATATTTGATATGAAATAAAAATCTTCCCAGAATTCCTCCCATTTATTTATCCATATATATATAATAGTTTACAACGGACCATTATAGCATATAGCAGCTATAAAAACTGACCAATCCAAATTAAGTTAAAGATCTATTTATACTCTTTTATGCTACAAGAAATGCTCCTGTGAAGCTGTATAGCTGCGGCGCAGCCCAATGTTGCTTGAGGCCTTATCATTGTATCGTATATTCAATGCGATTTTATAAGGAGGGCATCTAAAGAACAAATTTTCTACACAAATACGCTACATCTGTCAGTACGAATCTACAGAAACGTTTAAAAGTGCTTCAAAGATGTTGCAGCAACAAATTGTCACTTCTCTCATACTTTCTCACAGTTTGTTGCACTTAAATTTAATAAATTACTTAAACTTTTAATCATTCATTTAACTTTTAAAAATCTTAGACGCTCTGAAATTTTCATGTAAATACATACATATGCATATGTATATGCTGCCGATACTCTTTCTTTGCCTCTTCTGCAACCATAACTTCTGCGCGCCTGCTATACCTCTTGCGTTTCTGCGCACGTACGCATGCACACCAGTTTTGAACAAAGCGTATGCTAGTCTATCGCCAACCTACAAGTTGTTTGATCAGTCAAAGCCACCGCTGGAGCCGCACAATGCGTCGCCGATATTACACGACGGCGACGACGGTATTATCAGCGATCGGCCAAGCGGCGACAACCGAACTCACTGGCAATTCAAAGTGCGCGTGATTGTGTCAGCCAGTCAGTCAGTCACATTGTCGGTCGGTCGTTCCGTCAACGAATCGATCGAGTAGCCACAACAGCTATCAAGTCAATTGGTGCAAGTGTCGTTAGGCGAGCGAGCCACAAGTCGCTTGGTTTTACAAGCGCGTCGTCCGCCTCATATGGTTAGTAGTGTGTTTTCTAGGTTTTTTGCTTTTCATAAGCGCTGTTGTTGCAATTGTTGTACTGAGCGTCCAGTATGCGCTTGCTTAACACTTGTTTTACAACAAAAACGTGTGGAAAAACGAAAAAACAACGGCGTTAGTGACGATCGGTGGTCAGCTGTTGTAAGAGAAACGGTAGCTAAGTTGTTGTCGCATATATTTAAATATATATACAATACTTGTATGTATGTGTTTTGTTGTTGGTTACACAATATTGAAAATCGTATCGCTTTTTATGCTAATTTTTTTAACAAATATGTAAATGTAAAATAAAATAAAGGGTAGATAATTGTGGGAACTTCGTTGCGGCACTTGCGCGCTTCGTTATTGGCATGATACACACACACACACACACATGCTTCTAAATAAGCATTTTCAACACTTCTATTTAAATTATTATAAACACTTTATATTTTTTCTTCTCTTATTGCACTTATACTTGTGCTAATAATTGTTAATGCTTGCTTTTTTATTGTACCTAAAACAAACACCGTTATGTAAATAACTGAGCTTTCGTATTCTATCGCATTTATCGCTTGCACGCGCCGCACACCGCGCCTACACTGCATTTTGCACGCGTTCTCCAAGCCTTTTTGCACGCACCTGCCTGTTTGCTTGCCACCTTGCTGCAGTTACACATACGCACTCACGCATACACATGCGCACACACTTTCAAGCTTTGGCCTCGCCGTAACTCATTGCATTTCCGCTGCCGTCGCACATCTCGCTGCGTTTGCAAGTAGCTCTTCCACTGCCGCGCATACACACTCTCTCCGCTCTCTCTCTCGCCTTCCCCTTACTAACTGCATACACCTAATCTCACACACATACGCACCTTTGCAATGCATCACACTGTTCTTGCACTAGCCGTCATTTCAACTTCATAGTTCACTTCCGCTGCGCTGCTGTTTTGCGGCCATTAGTTAGTTGCAAGCACTTAAATCGTAATAAATATTTAATAGAGTTTTTTGCAGTCAGCCCAAATATGAGCTACGTCTCCAGTAGCCTTCCGCGCTTACTGTGTTTGACGACCGGTCGCGTGCGTGGAGTGCCCAACCAACAGCCGTTTGGAGTAACACAAAAAGCGAACGCTCATTGAAGACTGAGCTGTTGTAGTTGCTGTTTCGCAGCTCGTCGCGTTTCGTGCGCCACTAGTTGATGGGTTCTCTAATCTTACGAGCGCTTTAGTTTTGTTTTTGGCGGCATCGTCGTCGCTGTGTTCGTTCAGTTTGTTCGTGTAATATTTTTGCACGATGTCGCTGTTGTGGCGGCAGTCGTAAGCTACGCCAGCATATACTTTCGAACGTTTGCTTTGCATATACCAATCGTGTGCGCGATTCTACGACTGGGGTACGCGTTGGGGCGCGTTTACGTTAGTCGCGTTGGTTGCAGCGCTGCGGGCGCGATGTGTGACGCTCTCACAAGCAGCTACATATCTTATGCTAGTAGCTAATAATGAACTTGAGTTGCCAGATTGTAGATTTGCATGTAAATAGGAAATATACGAACGTTAAGAGTCCAGAAGACTTAGCTGCAGAGGGCAAATTCTATATGAAATTTCTAAAAATCAAATTAACGTTCAGCGCGTGGTACGACATTTGCGCACCCTGTGTTGAATAACGTTTTGAAGAAACTTCATAAGCAGATCTTTAACATAGGCCTTTAAATTATGCAAATTGAAGCTCAACTGTCGAAAGATAGAAGCGATAACAATCTCTCACTGTTTCTTTTCAATCTTTTAATTTTTACCCTAAAAACTATATACGACTACTGGCAACGTCGGAAAATAAAAAACACATATACATTGAAATCAAACGAAAAAGCGCCAAAAACCAAACAACCAACCGCAGTTAGCGTCAACGTCCACGTCCACGTCAGCGTCAGCGTTTGACGAGCGCCACCAACGAATGCATGGTCGTTCGAGTTCGTTTAGCGCACATGTCGAGTGCGTTGTACTCGTATAGCAAGAATCAACGAAAAAAGAAGCTTACGAGCGCGCGAACGAACACTTTTACTAACCAGCTCGTCAAAGCATGGAACGCACGAATGGCTTGCGAGGCGTTGGCGATGATGGAGAACGATGAGCGACCGGCTACGAACACGATGGTTGCGACTGCAGCAGAGCAACAAATACAGTACAACAATAAAATAATAATAACAAAAGCAACAACATATAAACAAAACAAATGCTGATAAATATGCAATCAAAGCGGTTTCTTACTCGTCTTTCTTTCTTGCTTTGGTTTTTTGATTATTTTATTTATTTACAGTGTGCCATATTGTTCTGCGTGTTTTCTATATAGAAGCATATCAATATTCCTATGTATGAATATTTTTTAATTTATATAGGGTTTAGGAATTCATTTCTGCTGCAAACGTCACTTTTTAGTCAACTCTTTAACTTTTTTGGCTGAGTTGGATTAAGATATTTTACTAGATTAAACAGCTGACTTCATAATAATAATAAAATATAATTAATAATAAAATGTAATTATCAATAAAATATAAATTGTTATTTTCAAAAGCGAGCCTCGTATAAAAATGTTCGTTAATATCTGTACTTCGGTTCAAATATATTAAAATTAACCCTAAAATATTTGTTGTCAGTTTAATAACTGAAAAAAACCAGCAGACGAATGTGAAATTCGTTCGAGCAAATTAGCCGAACTTCTGAGAAAGTATATCATATACCTTCGACTGCTTATACCGTAATGCAATAACAGCACTTCTTGATATTTACCCCACCGGCTTAGGTTTATGAGCATAACTACCTACTATGAGTACAGCACATGCACATTCCATGCAGGTTTTCTTATCACAATCGGCTAAACACTTGATATCATCTCATAGCATAAATATCAAACGAGGAAGAGCGGTGACAAGCTCTTGGTGACAAGCTACACCAAACGCCAGCCCGACCCGTGAATGACTATGATTTGCTTGCTGATAGCTTTTACGCTTCTACTAGAGACGCACACACATGCAAGTTGTTCGTCAAACTATTACCACATCGTATTAGCATTTTTAACTTTTTTTTTTATGAGCTGTTTTTTTACTTTTCACGTTTAGCTTGCGTTGGTTCTCACTTTTGGCGTGCAACCCACTCAAAAATATTGCATGCTCGCCAAAGTAACTTCATTCCATGATTTGTAGACTCATGTTTGTGTTTGCCCACTCGCTCTCTTTGCTCATTTTTCTCTCTCCAATGACAACGCTTAGCTTGCGCTGGCAGTCGTCTTGACTTACTCGTAAATGTAATATTTGTAGGCAACACGTGCTTTTATTAGAGAAGTTTGCCAAGATGCGTCTTCCCCAACACAAAAGCACACCTACACACACACACACACAACAAATACAAATAAATATTACGTATACGTCTTGTTGCTCGCTTGATTCGCCTTGTCGTCGTGCGCAGCGACGCTATGCACTACGCTTGCTGCCGACGAGTGATGCAACTGATTCTTGCGTATTTGTTGTCTCTTCATTGGTTGGCGTTGTTGTTATTACACTATGTATTGCATATTTATCGCATCTTGTGTTGTACGCGCTGCCCACCGCTCGGACGCTAATATAATAATAATTTTTTGTTTGTTTGTCTTTTTCTCCAATAGGGAAGTCAGAAATAGAAGGGCATTGCCATTTGCGTGCTATTTATAAACGCCAGCGCAACGTTAGCTACTTACTCTCTTTGTCAAAATTGCGTGCGCTCTTTGTATTTGTTTCTTCTCATTCGAGTGTGCTCAAGCAAGTTGGCTACAGTCAAACTTTGTTTGGCGGCTTGTTTTTAGGGTCCTTTTATTTTGCAAAGTAACCAAAAACACACATATAAATATATACATATACATATATACATATGTGTTATTTTTATTTTTCTTTGGCTTTGCTTTTGGCTTTATTCTTGTTGCGTTTGCCATGTTTTATTTCGTTAGTTTATGTTTACATTTTGCTTTGTGTGTGAGCTTCTTTGGCGACTTGTGTTTTCTTTATACCGCAAATACTACTTGTTTGTTGTTATATTTGTTAGCCATATGTTTTTTTTTTATTTTGTATTCGCGTAAGCGTGTATGTGTGCAGTGTATTGGCAAAAAGCAGCTGTGCAAGTTTTTGCTGTTTGTTTTTATTTTTTGTTTCTTATGTTTTGTTTTGTTTTGCTTGACTTGTGGTTTTTGCACTCCTCGTTCTGTTGGTATTTTTGCATATCTTTTGTTTTTATTGCTTCTTTATCACTTTGCCAACATTCTCAAGACAAGCTTTTGAACGTGTTTTTTTTCTTATTTTTCTCATTTCCTTAGCTTTCAGATTTCAATATGGAATGTATTACTAATTATGCAAAGTTTTTTGAACGTTTGTTTGAACGTTGCAGAATATATTTGTCTTAAAGATGTGAGTTACGAGTTGATATAATATTAAAAAAATAATTTATTTAAAAAATAATTTCTGCTTCCAGCCGCGCTTTCCCTTCCTGCGCAAGAAATATTAAACTTCTGGCTATTTTAGTCCCTTGTTAGTTATGGTCTTGAGATATTATATGAAAATCACGAAGTTTGTAACACCCAGAAGAAAACGTTGGAGACCCTATAAAATATAAGAATATATAGTATATACAAGTATGTACATAAGCACATGCATACATATATATATATATATTTTTTTTTTTTTTCTAACCATTTCGGAAGTCCATCTACTTGCCATTTATGCCATTTGTCCTCATATTTTTTTTCCATTTCAAACTTCTAAATTACTTTTTTGTACGCTACAAAGTCACACATTTGCACATGCTCTTTGCATGGTCTGCTTTGCCTGTATAAGACGTCCCTTATGCACTTATTCACTTATGCTGTCTGTATCAATCCTTCCACACCAACTATTTACTATTTGCTACCCACATATCCTTACGTACATATTTATTTATGTCTTCGTTTGTTCTAATAGCATTTTCACTTCAACTTCTCCGCCTCATCTCAGCTGTTTTCCGCTGCTTAAGTTCTACTGCCATCCGCTTGTCAGCAACAACTGTGCTCACACACTTATATTGTTGTATTATTGTAGTACCTTTGTGACAGGTTGCTTGCTGCCGTGTTGCACACGAAGTAGAGGAACTAACTCGCCAACAAACATTTCACTGTCATTGCCTTACTTATTGGCATTTGCTTATTTGTTGTTTTTTTTAATATTTTTGCGTTGTGCTTCGTACTAACGTTTCACTTCCTATATAACCCGCATTATTGTTGTTGTATCTTTTTAACTCACAAGCATGGAAGTGCAACGACACACAGCAGAACAACTTAAATGCATGCCACAAGTAGCGAGAATGTGCAGCATATAGCGAGCTAAAGTCACAATAACAAAAACAAGGATGCTTATTTTGTTAGCAACACGCGAACTTTTATGTATACCAGCAAGGAAGTTTTTGTCGCTGCAGGTCAGTAATTTATATACAAACATATTTACATTGCTACATATGTGTGTGTGTGTGTGTGTGGTGTGTATTGTGAATATATGTGCACATATGTATTTATTTATGTATACATTTTTGCTGCGAACTCTAACTTTTTCGCATTTAGACGCTTGGACTAACTTTTTAATTATTTATAATTTTATTAGCAACTTTTATTGCTTAAACTAAATACAGCAATATTGATTATTACAATTCAAGCCTTCAAGGCTTCATGTAACCACCACAAACAATCATTATGATATCACAAACGCACTAATATACTCACACTTTAAGCATGCCACCAAAGCACCAAATATTTGCAACCACTTACTACAATAAATCTCACCGCGAAATACCGAAATTCTTACACATTACCTTGTTCGTCGCACTCCACCTCCGCTGGCATCAACTTCTCTCCGCTAGCAGCACTCGCTGTTCGCCAATTCACTTGCACTTCATTTCGCTTTCACGCATACACAGTTTTCGCACACCATTTGGCGTTGCTGTCGAAGCTTCACTTTTTCCACAAACTTTCTGTTTTCCGGTGAATGCACCGTTTAATTAAACAATTTTGGCTCAAACATCCACTTTATTCTATGCATTAATCCGTACAAATTCGCACAACACTCTATTCAATGCTTGCCAATCCAATTCGATTCAATTCGACTCCTAACCACACGAAACGAGACGACGAACTGACCCAGCCAACCGCGCTTTTGCAACGTTACAATGCTGTCAGCGCTGCGCTGCTATTGCACTCTCTGCTGCCGACAGTCGCTGTGTTATCGTTGCATTGGCTGACATTTGACGGTGAACTCGCGAGCGTTTTCGATGAGTGTGAGCGTTTTCGATGAGTGTGAGCGTAACTGGCCGGTTGTATGTTTGCTTTCGACTTTTACCTTCTTCCAGTGCAAAGCTCTGCTGTTGTTATCGCTCTCTGCGTATACTTCTTTGCACGACTCAGTGTGTTTGCAGTTGTTTTTTTTTTATTAATTTTGTTTTTGCTAACTCGTTGCCAATTGTTTTGTTGAGCGCAGCACTTACTCTCTTCGTGCTCTTGTTTACTTTGCACTGTATTAATGCTACTTTTTGGTTTAATGAAAATTTGAGTAAGTTTAATGCAAAGTGGAAATGGCAATGTTGACAAGTGATTCGGCTTCCGCACGGTGTTTAGCGCCATCTGTGTGTGAGTTAACAGCATAAATTAAAGTTTTGATGAGCTCCCTGTGTGTTTTATTTATTAATGATGAATGAAGTTTTTGAACCAGAGATCATTTATGTTCTCTGGTTGAACTGTTTTAAATTTTGATTTTGGTGGTTAGTTTAGTTTTATTAACGAGAAACCGGCTTGTTTACGCTACTGGAGTAGTATATTGTGACCAAATGCGAAGGTGTATTCGTGATATGCCCGTTATTAGAAGTACTGAAGCTGGTCATCGTAGTGAGGGACTTCCGTTTCAGGATTTTAGCTACACATGCCATTTAATAAACAGTTATTTGGAGTGTAAGGTGACAACCCCTAGTTGGGTATCAATGCTGGATCGTTTGAAGAACTAAGCGTTAATGTCGTGGGCAAATTCATTAGAAATTTCGAATTTCTGCCAACTTGTGATATGACTGTATCTCTGCAGCTGACTTAAGACAATATTTTTAAGAGTCCTACAGTACTATCATGATCGACGGTATTAAATAACATGAAAAATATTGACTTCGGTTACACCGAAGCTATAATAACCCTCACAAATACAAAGGTTTCCATACAAGAACTTGATATTGATCGTTGGGCTTGCGTGGCAGCTGTATGTATGTTGCAATGATACGATCTGAATGATTTGTTTGTTAAATTATACCGTTGCCTTAAACAATAATACATGCCGAATTTCGTGAAGATGTCTTGTGAGATAAAAAAGTTTTCCGCATAAGAACTCCATATTGATCGTTCAGTTTGTATGACAGCTATATGCTATAGTGGTCTGATATCCGCATTTCCGACGAATAAGCAGCTTCGATATTTTAAAAACTGAGGGACTGCCTATTCATGGTATACAAAGTTAGGGAAAATAATAAGTACGCTGTTTTGTTTAGTAACAGTAGTTATATTGAAGACTTCGTTGCAATAACCACGATGTGTAAGAAAAATTGGTAAAGCGCTCCTGCCCCTCCCAACTAACCAACCAACAAGCCATAGATGGAAATACGAAATTTTATGATATATCTTATATATTTGATTTTGATTTTCTATTGAAAATAGTTGATTTAAATCTATGACAAGTACTATATTGTGGAATAGAAGTTTGTAAAATATCTTCGAAAACTAAAATACTGTCGAAAACATATTTGTAATCGCTAAATTATAGTCTAAATTAAATGAAGATCTAATATCAAGTAAAATATTAAAATAATAAAGTCAACAAAGCCTTATTCTACACTTACATGCTAATAAAGCACTTTAAACTTTTCAATTTTATACGCTTCTCAATATACAATTGTGATAATAATAATAAAATAATAATAATATTTATAGTAATCATAATTAAAATAATAGTAATAGTAGTAATAAATACATTGTAGCAAATTTTTAACAGCGTAAATGCACGCCTTTGACTACGTCCACACGGCGGTCGGGATGAGTCCCTCTTTACTGGTGCCAGGCGGTTTGAGCACCTCTTTGTTGAGGAAGTCCAATGGAAGGTTGACTAGGAAACCCTGCATAGGTGTGAAAACGTATGATTAGATAACGTATATATTAGATAGTATTATATATACATATACTTATATAAACTTATTTAAAAATAAGTGAATTAAAGACATGCAATTTAATTCATATAAGCACTTCTAATATTTGTTTGACTCGCCTGTATATTTGCCACCCGCTTCATAGCCATTTCTGGATCGGACTTACATAGCGGCGGTTCTTCCTGATATTTTCGCAAATCTGCATACGATTTCACCTTATCAGTTGGCAGACACTTGAAGATCTCTTCATAAAGCTCAGTATTGCGTGTTGCCGTGCGTCGCCACATACCATTCCAAAACTGATCGATCACCGGATCCATCACATCGATTGGCATACGATCCGCGTCTGGATCGAGTAAGCCTAAATGCTCCTTAAATAGAAATTTGCGCAGTCTACCGGCGAACACACCGCTTGGGTATTTTTTGCCATTCATGCGTCCATCTTCAAACTCTTCATCGGTTATGATGGCCGCAATTTCCGAATCACGTTTGCCGATCATGGAACGATCGTTGATATTTGCCGAACCACATATTACAACGCGATCGTCTGCGATCAACAGCTTGGAGTGCACATAAATTAGTTCAGTGATTGGATTATTGTTGAGCTGTGAGTTTGTGCGCAAACTGTGGAAGGAGATATATTCACCGGGATCTTTTATGCCCACCTCCTGCAGACGTGTTAGTATTCCAGAGCGACCGCTGTAACAATAAACTTTCAGCATAAGTAACCCGAAAACACTAAAATATAATTTAATTACCGTGATATTGATGCGTAGTTCCAATGCGTGATGGCGCGCACCGCATTGCCAGTGCTGCCGCCAACGTCACCCTCAAAGCCAGGCAGTAGTGGTATGATCACAAATACACGAAAAGTCTTGCGTTCTCTATACAAAATAATTTTAAGTTTTAAGCTTAGCTATTTGGTAACTTTCAACGCCACCCATACTCACTTATGCGCGCGCACAATTCGCTTGAACAGCGTTTCACCAATCTGATTGCGCACATTGCCATATGCACCCGTCGCACCCAACTGCATGGTGATGAAGAATTGATTTTCGATGTAGATAAAATGCTGCGCCTTCGTTATTGTCTGTATGTAAGCGTCATGTATGCTTTGTTCAACCAAATCCTGCTCGATGAAACCGCAGCTCCAAGAGGACGCGCTGCGCAGCAGCTGACACGTAACACGATTCTGACGCTTCAAGGTAATATTTGGATTCAGCCTGATATTGTTGTAACTCTTTGGCATTAAATATGGGAAGCTGGCGTTATCACGCATCTTCTCCAGCTTTACAGCATTCCAGCGCTGTATGAAGTGACGCGCCACATCGCGCGCCGCTGATCCCACTAAACACACGCCCACGTCATGCCAAGGCATACGTGGTGTTGTCGAGCGGTCTATGATGTCGACGAGCGGCGCATCTAAATTCATCCAGTCTTTGAGTATGAAGTTGGAGTAATCCTTGCCGAACCAATACTTTGCTTGACCATAGTAATCGTTGAGTATTTGCGTTTGGAAAGGCGTGGGATCCTCTAGACCACCCAAGCGTCCAGTTTCCACCTCATCAATGGTGAACACAAGCTGTTTGGGATCTTTCAGCATATCAGGCGACGCTGCGCGCTCATGTTCGGTCATTGTTAGCCGACTCACCAAGTCTTTACCCTTACGCATCGCATTCGTAGTGATTTTCTCCAAAACATTCTTACGCTCCATTTCGGGTGTATTTAATTTCATGCCTTCGATGGCGATTGGTTCGCCTGTGGGCGGTGAAAGCAATTCAGGTATCACAAGTTTATCGCCTGGCGCGATTGTACGTAGCTCAACCTCTTCAAATTGGTGTTCTTCACTGTTTGCGCTTAATTGTTCCCTTTTCTGTAGGTCTACATTTACATTCGTACATTTGCGTGAGGACTTCTGCGAACCGAAGGCAGAGTCCGCATCGTCTTTCGTAAAGAAACCGCCAAGACGTCGTGTGCTACCCGAAGCAGAGGCGGTAGATATGCTGCCAAGGTCAGTCAAACGATGTCGATAGTCGTCCCAGCGGCCATAACAAAGATCGAGACCACCGATGAAAGCGTAAGTCTGATCGACTACAACAATCTTCTCATGGTGAGCCCAGAAGAATACGCCAGCGCGCGCATGATCGGGATGTCGGAGTACCTATGTGAACAAAACGGCACAAATGTGAGTCACAATTTTCTTTATATGAATTTTGGAAATGTACCCTTATATTCTCATGTGAAAGCCTCTGTTTGCTGTAGTAGCTATTAATGCCCAAAGCCATTTCGACCTCTTTGTAGAGTAGCACGAACACCTTAATGCCCTGTGACTATAGTTGCAGAGAGAGGAAGAAATTTTAGTTTCAATATCGCAACTTTATCAAGTAAAATTGCTCACCGCTTTACGATGCAAGATCTTATCCAAGCGCCAGTAATCGCCATCAACCGCCGGCCGTTTCATATAAATTTCCGGACTCAACCACCAATCAGCGATGTAGATTTCCTCTTTTGCCTCTTCAAGCGCATCCGCTATGGCGCCCATATAAGTAGAACCGTCGACATGCCAACTCGCTTGAATACCAGAACGTACAGGCGCGTAGGACATATGCGGGTTGGGATAGGTAAAGTCGCGCGCATAACTATTTGCGGTCTGCTTGAGGTATTGCATCCACTCTTTGCACTTCCGACGTGTCCAGCACTTCAGTATAATATGACGATTATTGGTAAGCACCTGCAGACCCTTACGCATGCCGGTCTGATAGATGCCAGTGGAGACGTCGAAACCCTGATCAAATAATATCACAGATCTACATATTGGAGTGTCAAAAACATGAGCGATAAATGAATAACTGATAATGTTGCAAGCTTTAGCTTTCAAGGTTTTACCTAATGACACCATCGGTGGGACGTATGTAACCGAAGCAAGTCTCCTTGACAAAAAACCAACGATTACGCCATTTGCCGTACAGAACGTCCGAGCAAAAGAAGCTGCAGCGCACACAACACTTCTGCTGAAAACAACCGAAGAAATTACAACCCGCCTGACCGGGACGCGTGGAGCCGGTACGCTTTTGTATAGCGCCCTCCTTGCCCTTGATGCCAAGGTCCGACACGAAAGAGACATTTGAGACCTCAACGAAGTTCAGCTGTTGGAAAGCAAAAGTATATTTAATAATATTAGATTTATGAACTTGGCGGACCGAAAGTTTTTAAGCCCTTTGGACTCACCGTTTCGTGATGATTGCGATACAAGCTGATGTTCAGTAAGTTGTACAGATAATCCTCCAATTGCTTTATACGCATAGGCAATGACTCGACCGTTATAAGTGATTCGGGTCGATTGGGGAAACGTGGCAGCTTTCTTTCCTTCTTCCTTTTCTTACCCAAAATACCCAAATTGGACAGCGGACTATTGCTAGTGCTAGGCAAAACCATTGTACTGCAGGCTTCACCGTTACCATTACACTGCAGTTTCTGGCTCATCTCGCAGATCGTTGTCTGGGTCTGCGACAGCTGCATTGACTTCAGACGCGCCTCATCGGCCATTTGTATGGCCGCCTTTTTAATTGTGGCACGCTTCTCCTTGTGGCTACGCATCGGGAATGGAATGTTCAGTGAGGTGCGAAAGAAACTTAGCTGCTGATGCAGCGAATTGAAATGCTTGTAGCGTCGCTTGATGGTCCACGTGAAGGGTCCATGCGTCAGTTCGATGGTATACCTGTGCAGATGAAAGAAAGATACACTTTACACACTAAACAATAATTCGAAATATTATAAACGAACTCACAAATTTGGATTTAATAAGTGCGTCGTCACACTGCGTTCGTTGTCGATTATTCGCACCTGTATCTCCATACCGGGTATGAATACTTTACGCTGAAATGAATTGAATTTCATGCTCGGTCCATATATAGACGTATATGGTATCTCCGAAGGTTGCCCCATCAATGCACCAGCACCCTCCTCCTCATCGTCATCGTCGTCGGTGTCTTTACGCTGTACCAGCACTGGTTTATCACCGACATTCGACAATATCGTCACGGAATCGGGAAACGCCAGCGTCTCGTCATATTCCGAATCGACGAGCGAGAACTGAAAATCGGGCACACAGCGCGTAACCTTTTCCTCACCATCTTCCTCCTCCAACTCTTCGGGTGTGTAATCTCTACTCTCACCATCAATGCTATCGGTGGCGTTGACTATGTAGGCACGTGATTGCTGCGGATCGATATTGCTGGTCATCGTTATTGCGCCCCCGCCGTCGATCTGTGAATAGAGATGTGGATAGTCTAGCTCATCATAGACAAGCGCAGGATTCGCAAGACCTGTCTCACGATCGATGAATTCGTCTGTGTGAAAAAAAAGAGAGAGAAGATTTGTAAAATTTAGATATTGTCTTAAACTAATATATAAATAAATTAAGTGGTAATCCTCAAGGTATACTTATGCTAGCTGCTATAAGCTTGAGCATATATAAATTTCTGTTAGATAACGGTTAATCTTACTTTCGATTCAGACTATAGAAAAATCTCAAATTCACAAGAAGTCTCTGCTCAACTTAAAAACATTATCCTGAGGGTCCTATAGTCTAACTTTGACCAAAAAGAGTTGTGCTAACTGAATATATATCTAGTATTATTAGCTTAGTGTGAGTTAATTCTGAGCTATGTAAGTCCTGTACCTAATCACGTTATTACCTATTCTCCGAGCAACTAAAAATTCTCAATTGGTTTTGGGGTAAAATTCGGCTTCTCTTCAACAGGGGGAATCAAGAGCTATCTTCGGGGATATTGGAGTTTTATCGCTCAGGTCAATCCTAAGCCTACTTTAGCACTGCGGAATTTGCGGATAATGTCACATATTTTTGATGATGAATTGAATGACAGATTCTTTTGTGTGACTCTGAAGAGCTTGCTTTAGTTGTGTAATTCAAACTGGCGCCGACTTTAGAGAGTCAAGCATATCAGCAACAAGAATATCCGTCTCCTAAAAGACTTCGTCAGTGTTTGTTTGTCAAGTCTCGATTTTGTATGATTAAACCCACTAAAAAAATTTCCCTAATTTTTGTAGCACCCTGTATATTTGCTAGCATTTTTTTAACACAAATAAGCCTGAGAATCCATAATCCATTTAATTTTTTACTACTTGGCGCACCCTGTAAATTTTCTAATATTATTTGATTACTAATAGGCATGAGGACCCATAATCCATTTAATTTAAACAATTGACCCTGAAAAACATTTTCACAGTGCAACCAACTTTTTCGAGTCGACGCTTCCCACGAGAAGCATATAGAAGAACAAGAAAACAATCTAGCTCAGCGCAACTTGTAAGTAGTAAAGCTGAAAGCTTAATCACCACAAAGCTAGTTGAACGCTAGAACGGAACTAGTTAATACTGAAAGCACGAACATAAGTGAGCCGACGAGCATTTAGTGGATACATATGTTTGTAAGTGTGTAAGACATGAATGTGGGGCTCTACATGCCCCAGCTATTATGCTATGGCAGCGAAATTCAACTTCATAATAAATTAAATCGGTTGGCTGATCTAATCACGAGCATCGTAAAATTTCGCATGGAAATCTCCAGCGACCTGCAACGGCATATAACTTTGTTTTTTCTTTTTTGTCGGAAACCGGCGCAAACAGCAAAATGACGACGTTGAATATAAATAAGCCTTTAGCTTAGTTTTTCCGAATCAGTGTGAGTGCAGCAGCGAAAGTGATTTGTATTGCGTAATAGTGAGCGGAAAAATAACGTAGAAGCTGCGATTCAAAGCAACTTGCGAAAATACATTTTATGAAAATTATAGTTTTCCAAACATGAAGTTCGCCGTAGCATTCTTATTGCTGGCCGGTATGCTGGCCATAGGCGTCAATGCCGGTAAGTATGCTACACAAGTCTATATATCCTTTGAATGCCTGGATAGTTCTAAATTGGCGGCATCTTTTCATTTACTCGTGCTATTGTTGTAGTGTTTGTAAATTAAACAACAGTAATAACATTTCGAATTGCAGGCAACGAACCGGTTTGCTCATATCGAAATACTCAGGGTGAAACGATATTCCTGAAATATTTGCCGCTACTCAAACAGGGTCAGGACTATGTGGACTTCGGTGTGGATGGCAAGTGTGTGAAGCGCGCAGTTTGTTCAGAGAATTTCAAAACGGAAGTGGAAGAGTGAGTTGAATTTGATAAGTAAATAGTAATTAATTATATATGTATATAAATGATCAACGTGACGAGCTAAGCTGTACGACTAAACGTCTGCATATATGCGAGCTACTTCATCAGTTTTTGTGATCTCGATCTGAAAATTTGTGCAAATTCTTTTCTTGCCCAGAAACTGCTCATTTGTCGGAAATGCCGATATTTGACCACTATAGCATATAGTTGTCGTACTAACTGATCGATCAAAATCAGGTTCTTGTATGGGAAACTTTTTTATTTGAGAATTTATTATCACGAAATTTGGCATAAATTATTTTTCAAGCGCCACAATTTCCGAAGATATTGTTTAGACCGGACTAATAGAGCATATAGCTGATACAGAAACTGTTCGACCAAAATCAAGATAAAATCTTTTTATACACTTTTATGCTATAAAAAAATTAAATGTGAAGTATATTATAGCTTCGGTGCAGCCGAAGTTAATGTTTTTTACTTTTTTTTTAATTTTTTGACTCATTTTTCAGTTGCGGCAAGTATCGCGTCACGTGCGGCAACAAAAAGACCTTCAATGGCGTCTTTCCCGGCTGCTGTGTTAAATGTTAATTGAAAAATAAACAAAAACCACAAAGAAGAAAAAATTATCTTGAAATGAAATAAATTCTAAAATGCCATAAAGTCAAACGTATTCACCCAGAGCTTGTGCCATAAAAATACTTTTTTAATGAATTTACTCAAAAACTATACAAACGTTATGTTTTAATAAGAAGCTATTTACAATATTAAAATATTATATTTACTAATTTCATATGTCATATTAATATGTTAAAATGTTGCACAAAAGAAATAAAAAGCATGAATGTTTCACAGAAAAAAATTTATGTTTTTTATTTTACACAAATATAAAAAATATTTTTTTTTAAAAATTTGAGTTCTTAATTTACTTATTTTTGCATTGTTTTTTTATTAAATTTTTTTTGTTTTCTGTTCAACATTTACGACGTGTTCAAGTGCCGAACATGACAACAGTTCAACGCCTTGCACTATATAAATCTGTGGCACATAACGGAGGTTATAAAATATGACAACAAAGCCGAGAGCATGTAAAACACGAACGCTTTTTTTAGCAAACAAATTGTTGTACAACAATATAGTAAGCCATTTTAGCGCTAAATAAATATGCTGCCGCCTCAATAAGCTTGGCCGTATGTGTGTGTGTGTGTGTGTGTTTGGAGCATAAGGTTGAGGTGAAATGTTAGGGTCATGCGCAAAAAAAAGCACACAAATAGACGGTTAGCAGACATGAACATAACCTTTTATGCGCGCATAAACAATGGCTGCATATGTATGTGTGTGTGAGTTGTCATATGTGTGTTAACAACGGTAAATTAGTTTGTTTAAATTGGCTTTTAAAATCATTGAAACTGTCTTAAACAAAATGGATTGATTGCTCACTGATATAGGAAGGCTGTAACAACTTTGTAATAATAACTTTACAACAACATTAAGACAATAAAAAATATATATTGTAATATAAATTTACATGCAGCGCACCTACAATCAGCATTTTGTCAAGAAAAGTGACCTTCACTTCACATTTGACATTTACAAAGTGCGGAAATTACAAAAGTAGCCTGAGAAAATTGTGCGAAGCACAAGTTTAAATATGAAATCAAGTGCTCGTTAAGTCACATGTTGAAAGAGAGCTATAAACAAATAATTATCAGGCACTTCTAGCACATATTCTTGATGAAGCAAGCGCCAGCTAGTCATTTTTAACTCATATTATATTTGAATGCATAAAAAAAGTTATAATTTGAGGCAACAAAAAAACTAGTGTTAGTTAAAAAAAATATAAAAAATACATATATGCATATATATAAATACAGAAACAAAAACTGTAATTTACTTGCGTTAGTGCAATGAATACGAAAGAGCCGAGCACTTTATACTCAGAATGAGTTTAAAAATTCATTTAATTTCGTCAGCGCTGATGTAGTGTTTTTGTGCAAATAAATCACGTCAGCAAATGAAGTACTTGTACATTAATTACAAAAAATATTAAACTTAATATCATGCTTGTATATTTACATTGTGATCGTTTATTATGCTTCCTGCAGTGGAAGTTGTTTATATTTATATATGTATATATATATAAAAATTATACCTTTGTATGTATAGGTTGATACATACAGTGGTCTCTTATAATCATGCAACATTTTGACAGTGACAGATTTTTAGCGTTCTACACATATCGTAGAAGAAGTCAATGTTAGCGCAAGAAATGAATTAAACTTTCCTAGGCATTTTTTATAACTAAAAGCAAATAACTTAATGAACGATTCGGTATATGCAAAGTAAAACGCATGAATTTTTTTGCTGACACAACTTAACTTTGCTTGTGTTAATTTCTGCAATACAACTTATCGACAAAATTTCGTATTCAATTTTTTTATTGATTACGATTCACTAGATCATATTACATACACACATCTACAAAATTTTAAACGTCTGCTATCAGGCATAACCAAGTTTTAACCAAAATTCAAAATTTGGTTTCAATATGAGTAAATACTACTTTGTTTTGTTTTTTTTTTTTTTGCTCCAGTAAACTTATAGAAAATGATGTTACCACATTTGCATTTTAGGTGACAATAAGCACATTTGTCTTGAAATCATACATACATATGTATATGTTATATGTTTTGTATGACTTTAGATACGTATACATCTAATATTCTATGCAACTTTGATAAAAAGCTATTCCTGGCAAGTTGGATAAAGCCTGCCGCTTTAGATCATATAGGGGATATTGTATTGAAAAGCGAAGGCTTTAAAATATTTATATAGTTACCTTTTGCAAACAATTATATACAATATTGTTTTTATCTTATTACTTAATTTTTCATAATTTTTTTTTTTTTTTGCTACCACCCTACATGTAACCCTAAGCAGCTGCGCCACCTGTATGATTCAAATATTTACATCATTTGTGGTAAAAAAAAATTCTTTACCCTTTCCTCGTTTATTTATAGCTAGATATGTTGCTTATATTTTTCATGTTTACTCGAACATTTTTATCAATTTTTCTTTATTTTTTATACTTTTTTTATTTATTTTTATTTATTTTTTTTTTTTATATATTGAAAGTATTGGAATCTCTGTTGTCAGTAGCTGCAAATGACTACTATTAATTGAACAACTAACAACTTATATGACAACAGTTGTAGTCACGCCGTGGGCGTCCCTAATCAATACAGATAGTGTGTGGTAATCGATTTTGGGAATTTCAGCTTCATTTACGTGTGTTCTGCTTAACATAATAAAACTTTAAAAACCATAGCAAAAATGTATGCGTTTGAATTGAATATAAAGCCTAGTAAATTGATTTGCTTATTTCATCTATTAAAAAGCATAAAGAAATAATCCTCATTGGCAAAAACAAACAAAGTCAAATACTCATTTAATATAACAACTCATTTTGCGATTTATGAAAGTTCTGCGCAATAATAATCCGAAACGAAATTGTGTCTGCGGTATGAAGTTTTCAGTAAAACTTAAGCAGTTTCCAAGCCAAGCGCGCTACGATTGGAGGAAAGCTTCCTCTCAATTAAAACTAATTTCTAAGGAAGCTACTCGTCAATTTTCAGTAGTGATTTATCACGCTAATATATAGTGAGCTATATAGTAGCGTCTTAAACAGAATATCCATCGAAACTTCCTTTTCTCTAATGATTATCTTTTTAGAAAGCTTTAATGAAATAAAAACGGTATGCCATCCTTAAAACACAGTTAAAAGCAACACGTTTAACTTACCACTTAGTCATAATAGCCTACTAAATATCAAGCAAAAAATTCAAAGTCATTTTTAAGACGCAATTAAATTAAAATAAATTTTTTTCAACTTTATCAGCGCTTGATACGATAAGCAATTTTTAAGCTACTAAGAAACGAAAACTCGTGAAGGTCTCCATTGTTTTAATGGAAAAGTAATAAAATATTTTTGCGAAGTAGTAAACTAGGCGGTTTTTAGTTATGCTACTCTCAATTCCCCCACGTTTAAAGTACGAGTATTCAGAAGAAATTAGGAGATACAAAAATAGCTAGATAAAAAGAGATAGAAATATACTGTGATAAGCTACAATAAAAGCTTGCTCACAACTGCTCGAAGACAACCTAAACTATAGGCCAAAAAGTACAAAGAGAATTTTAGACAAACTAGTTTCTGTGAAGCCCCAAAATAATTATGATTTCTTCGCACACTACCTTTGGACACTTTCTTTCAGCAGTAAGTTCAAGTTCACAGCACATCTCTTATAAGCTTCAATGACAAAGTTTGAATTAAAAATAGCACGTATCGTTTAGTTAACTATTGTTCACAATCACTATATGTATTGTACATGAATTTTAATTAGACAGCTTCAGATTCAGCACAAAAGCGCAAGCAAAAAATTAAAAAAAAAAATAATTATTAGAGGTCAAGGGCATAGAAAAATTTCATGAGTACTGCCTGTATTTGTTTTTTGCTTGAAATAATAAACCACATTAAACGTTCTTCTAAGTCTTTTAACTTATTAATAGAACACCCACGCTATACCAACGGCAAATTTGCTAATGATAGAAAGCGTAGTGCGCATAAAAAGTGAGTACGGTAGCGCTTAGACGCTGTAAACTAACAGCAGTTATCTCTCGCTGATCAGCACTGATTGCTTTACTGAGAGCATTTATTAATGAAGATGAATCAGCTGATCTTAAGTGACAATTTACAAGCGCTGATGTAACAAAAATTCATTGGCTTTATGGGGATTTCCGTAAGTCATTTAAAATAATGGAGAGAATGTCGCACAAGACTTCACAAATGAGTACAATGCGAAGCTAAGAGTGAGCAGTGTTAGTTAACGATAAAATAAGTAATAATAATAATGTCATCGTAAATATAATTAACATATTAAAATCTACAGAAAAGCTAATTGCAATGAGCACAGTACTCAGTGTGGATTAAGGAAATACTAGATTAATGAGCTTGACAGTATTTGATATTCTCTTGACGCCACAACAGCGTTTACAAAGCTGAATGCGTGCCAGTTTCTTAGTTACAAAGTAAGAATACTTTAAAGAAGAGATACTTTGTGAAGAAGAGAAATTTTGATTTTTGAGGAAATGGCGAAAATAGTCGTTTTTTGTGTGCACTTTACATTTCAAAGCAACTTCGAAAACCGAAATTATTAACAAAAATTGTATTCCTTTGATCATTACCTGACATATATACACATAAATCTAAGACGGTCGTGAAAAAATTTCAAGTGTAGCTCTTTTAAAGAAAATATCGGCTCTGAAAACAGGGTTTCGAGAAAAAGTTTTGGTAGCCGATTACTCTAAATTATATCACCGAAAGTTTTTGCCGGAGCAACTTCAAATTTTCGGTGAATATTCTCAAGCATATATACATTCGATACATTATATATTTAGAAAAAAAAACTGTTAGTAACTTTGCCATGTTCTTAGGATTTATAAGGTCTTATTGGCGTGTTTTTAGCGAACAAAAGTGATCGTCCAGTGAATATCCAGTTCCTGCCAGTCTAAAGTAGCATTTTCCTAATATAAATAAACGGTAGAGAGGCTCTTCTACAGACTTGTGAACATGTAAAATTAACCTTAACAAAAGTAAAGTTATTTATCAATCAACAATTATATTATACCTATTGATGAATGCCAACGACCAATATTTGCCAACCTTCTACCAATACCTTCAGGGAATTTTTTTTTATAGCTCTAGTGTGAATAGCTTTTATACATAACCATTATATATAGATATATATAAATAAGACAATGACTGCCATTATTGTACCACATAAATTAGCGTTAACTGCGAAGTACTACACCATTTTAACAATCAGTACAGTCAACGTTACATTAATGAATTCACTTGCGTGCAAAACGCTTTAAATGTTGCGAAAACCACGATTGGTTCCTTTTTATATAATGCAAATAAAATATTATCTATAAATATATACAAGTGTTTCACCAGCACATAAGTTTAAACGACAACAACAATCAAGAAACAATTTTACTTCTAAATTCAGTGAAAGGTTCAAGAAATCAGTTCATCATACACTCAAACCACTTTAGTGCTTATAACTGAATATTTTAGATAACTTTAAATTGAAAACTAAAAAATTATATATGTTTTGCTTTTAATTAAGCTGATTACTTATCAAGCTATCACATTCTGCAGTTTTTCTTAGTGATATTACTAGTTTACTCGTCTTACAAAAAGCACCGTTAAGTGGCTGTGCACGTTTTGCTGGTGTCTGCAATGTAATATCTGCTAAGTATTCTTTGTTTATATTAGCCAATACTTCTTAAATTTAAAGTATCTGATAAGACTACAGCAAATTGCGGTCGAACGACACGTAACGGTAATGGATTAGTGTTGCGACCATCATTTTTTAATTTTAATAGCAAAAGCACTCAAGTGAGTCAGCACATACTGTTACTAAGTATATTATGTAATTATTAAGAAAGTTACGCATTAAGCACAGTTATTGTTTTTTGCATTTTTTTTAAGGTAATGGCGCCTAAATGTAGGCAACATTTTTAGAATTTCGCCGTATGTGCAATATTTTACAGACATGTCTTTCATAGCGAGACCAGAAAATAGAATTAAAGAGTGACTTTTTAAAATTTTTTTTTAATAAATATTACTTTTTTAAAAGCTATAGATATAGAACTTCCGATATTTTTTCAATATTTTCAAAAATGATTTTATTTACATTTTGCTGCACCCTGTATGCACTTTGCCTTCCACTACTTCTGACCATATGTAAGTTCTGCATGCGGCTGACAAAGCGCTGACTAATTTCAAGTGACTCAACCACTAATTTAATGTAACTGGTTTGCAATTTGTATGCGTACTTGTCTGTAAATAACCGTACATTTTTCCATTTACAGTTTTAATTCTGTAATATATGACCAAATGAACGGTTGAGGCCTTTCGGTACTTATTCAAAGTGAAATGCTCAAACTACAATATTGCAAATATTTGAATAAAGGTAATTTCTCAAACGCTTGCGTACAAAAACAAATTAATAATGATACTGAAGCACCTTTTTACAAATAAATGTGTTCTAATGATGAATTAGTGGTGAAAAAGATGGGTAACTTGATTTTGGCAGACAATTTTAAAGCTTCACAAGGTGCTCACAACCCTAAATGGCAAAATAAAATGCAAAATTTGTTAATTCAAAAAATTCTTTTTTTTGTATACATATAAAAGTATGATTATTTTTCAAACTTTCTTCTAATGCGCTCTTTTTGTCTTTTTCTCTATCATTTTTTTTTTTTTTGTTTATTTTTTTTGGTTTTTTTTTTTTGTTTTCCTTTGATAGGCAATTATGTTTGACGATGAATATCTCGTAAACGCTTAACTTTAGCGAAAAATTATACATAACATTTTGTGTAGAGCAGTAAATTTCCTACAAGACTACAAGCTTTTCAATTTAAAATGATTTTTTTCATTAAATGCTGAAATTCAAAAATAAAAAAAAATTAAATAAATTTGCCTTAAAATAGTCAAACTTGAAGTTTACTGTTACGAACTTTTAAACGGTTAGATTTACAAAGAAACTGTTATAGACTTTTTTTTGAAGCGCATTCAATTTCCTGAAAAAAATTCATAAATCAAATTTAAATAAAATAAAAATTAAAGCAGTTGGAAACGAGTTATGAATTTTTCTATGATAATAAGAAAAAAATAGCAAACTGTAATGCGCAGGTCCTTCCTTTCACTTTCTTAAAGTTGTCACTCAAAAATTATTCAAAGCATCAAGCGAAAAAAGTATGCGTTTTTTTGACGCACCCTAAACTACACACCACTCACGATTACACATTTTACTGCTCGCTCATTTACCTATATTGGCAATCAGCTGTGATATGCTGCGTCTGTGACGTCGTAATTCATTCATGCGACTTGCATCGATTTGCTCCGTCTCGGCAGACATCATGTCGTCTGTTGACTAAACGACTATATATTTGTATTTTTGTTGTTCTTAGCTTTCGATATAGCTTTTTTATTAATATTTTTTACTTATTATTTTACAAAAACGTTAATAAAAAAATTTCACATTGTTTTTCACTAAAACATTTTTTTATTACATACTTTTTCGATATTAATTTTTTTAAAACACAACTTGATAAATTAAAAGACAGCATTTTTTAAAACAGAAATCAATTGAAGGGCACAGTAACAACGACTTCCATATCACTTAAGCCACTTATATATGCATATTTAATAATTTTCTCTGTTATATATGTAATTAAATCTCTTTCGAGCGTTAAGAACACTAAATTGAGCATGTCTTCGCACAATTGTGTTCATTTAGTTGGAAATTTACAACATTTGCACGCATATAAACGTTGTGCTTCAACCATTTCTATGTCTTTTTGCACCTATTATTTAATAGTAACTTTGATCTTGCACTTAATTATCCATGAATTTTTATTTTATTTTACTTTTTCTTCACTTAAACGTTTTCATTTCGCTTAGAACACACACGTGCTCGGCAGCTTGTCATGCAAAACAAACAACTGCAGTCAACACGGAACAAATATTGGCAATTGCGAGTGTGTTAATGTGGGCAAACATATGATTGCTGTTGTGCAACAAGTGGCCGCGCCGAAGTTAAAAGTACATGCATACAGTGGTTGTCAAAAATATGTAGCATATTGGTTTCAATATTTGAATATATTTAGTTTTTTTAATAGTGTATACTAGTACAAAAAAAATTATATTAAAGTCGATTTTTGTTTACTATAGATATAGATAAAAAATTTCTTATTTTGCTATTTTGAAAGTTTAATTAATTTTTATAAACACATAAATGCAACGCTGCTGTGTTAAAATAACGCACTTTCTCACTTTGACAAAAGTTTTTTGTATATTCAATTTGCTTTTACTTTGTTTGCAATAAAAGTGTATTAAAAAAAAACGTATACTCAAATACACGCACTATACATAAAATAAAATGAAAATAAATATTAAAAGAAAGACGCGGTAGGAAGATAAGAAGCTTTGCTTTATTATGCAAATCAAGCGCTAACACTACATAAGACTAAGCACATAGTGCGGCAAGGAAATCAAATAAACAAATTAAATTAGAAATAAACTAAAGTGCGCTCTTAAATATGCTGCAGTAATCTTTATTAGGGTGAGCACACAAAAAAAAAAAACTTTTAACTAATTATTTTGTGAAGTAATTTAAAAAAAAAATGTTTAAATTATTTTTTACGCTTTAAGGCTGGACTTTAACCTTGAATAATCTTTTAACGAGTCGATTTAACAAAACATCATATCGGAACTTTTTTTAGATCAATAAATTCCCTACAAGCACACAATTTTATTATATCAATAAAATAATATGTTCAAATGCATTAACTACGCAAGTAATATAAAACAATATACTTGTGTTATTTTCATGGAAAATAAAAAATCACAATGCGCCAGCTGTTAGTATTAATATTAAGAGCTCAAACGTTAGCTGACTTTGTCATCGTAAATTCGTACGATATTTTCACAGTATCAAGAAAAAAATTAAGAGTGTGTGTGCTTCCTAATTTTTATAAAAGCTCTTCCGAACTTCAAATCAAAAAACAAAAAAATTTAATACAGCTCAAAATATTTAGCTCAAATTTGATCGGAATTCTTTTGTTTCGTTATTTCGTATGATATTTTCACAGCATCAAAGCAATAAAAATAAAAAGTTTTTTTTTGGCACTAAACTTTATAGAAGGTCTTTGGATCTTCAAATCGAAAATATATAAATATTTTAGTACTAAAGGGCTGGTATTAAAACTAAAAAAATATTATTTTAAGCTTCACAAATATAACGCGGCATGCGCCAAATGAAACACCCTTTAAGTATGCAATAAACTCGTCCAAAAAGTCTAAAATCAGCACAACAGCTGTTTAAGTGATTTTTCACGTTTCATTACGCAGCCATTTTTTTAAATTTTTTAAAATTTTGTTAATTCAATGTTTTGCGTACAAAACGTGCCAATGCTCACTTTGTTTCAATAATTTTTTCTTAAAACATGTCACAATAAACTTTGGTTTCTTGTTTTGGACTGCCAAATCGTGTATAAACGCAAAATTGTGCCTGCAAGACCTAACAGCCAAACTCAATTCGGCGTAATTTTGCGGAAATCGCTTTTTTTTAATTTTTATTTTTGTATATATTTTTTATATTTTTTTTATTTTTTTTTTTGTTTTTTTTTTGTGACTAAAACCACGTTTGTGTTCTCAGCAGTTAAGAATTTGACAACTTTTTATCGCAAACTGTTGGAAGAGAAGCAAAAAAAACCGTTTTGGTTGGAAACTGTTCAAACGTTTGTAGCATTAACACAGCGCAGTCTTAACACGACTTAAGCTCGATTATTTATTCACATTCATATCATTATATTTATTATTACCAGTTATGTTCATATAATACTTTTGTCTACGTTGTTTTGCGCTTATTGTACTCTTTGCTTTGTTTGCGTTTTCTATATTGTTTACTTTGACTAAAAATTTTAATGTAATCCATATTTTACTTATTTGCTTTGCATTTTGATTTCTTCCTCATTTCTCATTACTTTGAGAGCTTTTTGCATTCACAAATTGTTTTTTTTTTCTGCACTTTCTATGCCACATTTCTAGCTAATATTGCGCATATTTATATTTTCACACAACTGGTTGCTGCAATCTCGTACATTTCGCCTTTCATGCGGCCACCAACTTTCTTTTAATTGAGCAGCCGCCACTTGTTTAGACTGCGAAATTTCTTTGTTACACGGCACACCGACACTTTCGTGGCACAAATGAGCAGCTCAAGCTGATGAGTTGGTAAAAAAACACTGATTACAAAGAAAAAGTAAATCACTCGTGGAATGCCAACTCTACTTCAATTAATGTTTGTGGGCTGACTCTCGTGCGCTCTAGCGCAAGCAGGCATTAGCCCACTTTGAAGGTTGACAAACAATTTGGAATTTTTTTTTAGTTTATGAATTTGACACACACTTGTTGAAGCACGCGTGTAGCCGCTATGAGCGTATTTGCGTTAAGCGCACTCTTCATTTTACAAGCACAGTTAACCGTAAAGCGAAGAGGCCAACCCACGTAGCCAAGCGTTGACACTTTAGACGCCTCGCGACCTGACACAAACGACAGCGCGTAATTGTTATTACTAAATTGTAGTATTTGGTTACACATCCGCAGCGTTGCACCGACTGCGCGCAGCCGTTAGTGTGTGTGTGCGCGCCGAAGTCAAGATAGCGAGCGAGAGAGAGATGGAGAGCACTCATACTCTCCGGGTGCTACGTTTGCCAGCATTAACTAACTATTGCTTTATTTATTATGCTAAAGCAATAACAACAACTAAGTATAGTACAATTTACACACACACACTTTGACTTGCAGAAATTGTTGTTTTGACCAAAAACACTGACTAACTGGCCTACCACCTGCCACTTAGTTGGCGTCTGAGCACACGAACCGCACACGTCAACGACACTTTGGTTAATAATATTAACTAAATGCTTAAAAACGGTTAAAAGCGGCGAGTCAACAATACGCAGACACACGAAGTTGGCTGGTGTTGCCGAAATGGCGAAGTGCTCGCACAGTTGTGTGTGTGTGTGTGTGTGCGTAAGCGCATGTTAACGAAATGAAACGGCCAACTCGAAAAAATGGCAAGCGACGAGCGTTGAGCAAAGTGGAGCAGCGCTCGAAGGCATGCGAGGTGAAGGTCGGTACGGTGTTGGCGTTGTTGGAGCTTCAGTGCCGGTGTTTGCGGACAACAGCGAGTTGATAAAGCGAGCGACTAGACGGCGAATACATTTAGGAACACAAAGCGATATCAATAGCGTGTATGACAACAACAACAAAACAACAATTGAAGCACTGATAACAAAAGGCGACAACAACGAGTGGCTTACAGCATTTCGAAACGGCACTATGAGCCGAAGAGAAATATTTAGTAAATAACTGTAATAATAAGAATGATAGTAATAAATGCAGTGCTTAGCAATAAAGCTGTAAATATCAAGAAAAAGAAATATATATACATATATACATATATAGAGTGAGAAAAAATAAAAATGTTAGATAAAATAAAAATATGCGCTCAACACGCTAACGGTGTTTTAGTTAGTTAATTTACGTGTTTTTGTTGTTGTTTTTCGCTCAGTTGTTTGCCTAGTTTCGTTTGAGTTGTTACCGCTGTTCTTCTAACTACACTTTGTCTTCTGTGTCCAAAGTCATTATTCTTGTTTTCTATGTGTTGTGCGTGTGTGTGCGTTGATAGCTTCTTTACCGATTCTGCTTTCATATTTATATTTAGACTTTCGTTACTTATACCCAACACACGAATATGGTAGGTATTTCGCTGATTGTTGCGATAGCTGCCTTGTCTGACCTCAGCTGCTTGCTGCTTAGTATACAGTTATATTTAACCTCGATTCGTTTTTTTTTTTTTTTGATCAAGATAGCTGTGGACACTTCTAATGTCCATTTCTTAACCTCCTAACTCAAAGCTTGTGTTCAAATTGGAAACAGGCCGTAGACCATATATCAAGAAATGAGATTTTTCGGTTTGCAAGTTTTATAAGGTAAAGTTTAGAGTATAAATTCATTAAAACTTACTTTCAAAAATTCTTAACCTCATTTCCTAACCAATACTTGTATATAACATTAATTTCGAATTTGGGTTTTAAAATATGCGCATTGTAGTGATCGATCTCAAAAGAAAGTTATATATAGACTTTCGCTTGTGAAAATTTCTCAAAAACTCAGTAGATTTCATATAAAAGCCTAGAATTAATTTTGAATCTATAGGCGATTTCTCGAATCAAATGTTGGTCAAACACTTTCCTTCCCGTAATCGATAAAATAAACACTGCCTATGAAACCGATCAGCTAACAAATCTTATTTTTCAAAATATATTGAGCTCAGCGCCAGCTGTGGTACAAAAAAACTTCGATATACTGTTTTTTTTTGCTGAAACACGGTTGCTTTTAGTACTAAGCCTCAATAAGTCATGGGCTTAAAGCACTCGTTCGCACGAACGAACTTAGACTTTTGTACTTTTTTCTTCTGATTACTGTTTTCTTGTTTCTTGCGTTAGTTTCAATTTCTTTGCAACGGTTTCTTATTACTTTATATTGTTTGCGTGAGAGTAATTAAAACTAAAGCTCGCTAACTGGCTGCGGAGCTGGTTTGTGTTGAAAACGGAAACGGTGAGGGTGTGTTCCAAGACAGCATAGAATTAAAAGAAGAATGTGACGTAAGCGAAGAGCGAAAATTGTAAAATAGCGTGCTTGAGGTAATTAAAATTCAAAAGAAACGATCAGCAAGGTGAGTGTATGGCGAGACAGACAAAGTGTAAGCGGACGATTTTTATATACATATATTTATGCGGCAACTGTTTGCTAATTAAATAATAAAAGGATATTTGGTAAATAATAATAAAAAAAAAGTAATAAAATCTACACTCTGCAAGGCAAGTTTAAGGTTCTTTTGCTGATAAATTTGTTGCTCGAAAATAAAATCTCGTCATCTAATGAAAAATCACTAAAACATGTTAGAAAGACATTAGCGAAATTATTTTATGACAGGTGAAGCCATAAAATGTGATAATAAAAAAACTACATAAAAACAATCAAAACAAGGCATATGTATGTGAATTGTATGTAGTTAGGGAAAATAACGCACCCAAAAAGCTGACAACGTTATCAGTAAATATTGACATTCTGATATGTAAGTATGCGACAAAAACGTTGAACTTTTTTATTTTTATTAGAGTGTCTACAATTTTTTTTTACAAACTTTTGAACTCCAACATCGACGCGCCCAGTGGCAATGACGTTTTTATAAATGAGGTTGTATTTTTGTATTGAAAAATATTACACAGTTGTGGATATACATATGTATATGTACATATGTACATTTATGAGCAGTGTGAAACCAAAACTCTTAAATCTACTATTTAAATATTCAAATTTTTTTCGACGAAAAAACGATGAAAGATAAAATAATTTTATTTACAAACTTAAGCTTAAAATTGAAGCTTTTTTTTCTCAACTGGAAACTAGTATATTTTGGACTAGTTTCATACCCGTTTGAATTGGTTATAATTTTGAAATAAATAAACTTTATAAAATATTCCTGAACATTTTCATTACTGCGGTCATTATTCAGTGAAATTAAACTAGACTTTTTTTAAACTAGTTGGTAACTAGTTTCTAATTACTGTAATATTATATTAAAACTGCAGCAGCTCTTAGGAAATTACTAAAAAAATTTTTTTTTTCTAAAACAGAACTAGTACATTTTGAACTAGTTCGTACCCACATATATTACTGTTATTTCTACACATTTTCATTCTTACTATTTCATTGCTGAGAAGCTGATTTTTGATTCAAGGAAATCACTAAAATAATTAAATTTTCCAACACTGAACTAGTACATTTTGAACTACTTCGTAACCACATTTATTATTGTTATATTTCTACACATTTTCATTCTCACTAAGTCATTGATGAGAAGATTATTTGTGATTCAAGGTAACATTAACACAGATAAAGACGAAATGACACGTGAGACAAGTTCGTGAACTAACGGTTATAAAGGTCAAGAATCAAAGGTGACATAACATATGTATGTATTTACATATACATATTTAACTTTGTATATTTATAAAATATTTTTAGAAAACTTATACTTGTCAAAATTTCAGTCGAATAATATGGAGGAGTGGCCCACGTCTACGCATGTAAATGGAGGAAGCAAACCCTTCCATATTTACTTAAAAGTCTAGTGATTCGGCCACAGTGAGTGCAAGAACAATATAATTACAACCTAGTGATTAGTAAGCAGTCGATTAGTTTGTGACTAACGGAATTTTTGAGGGTCACATTTTTGAAATAATTAAACACAAGTAAAAAAGTAAAAAGTTATTATATAATTAGATACAAATGTGCGTGTGTTAGTTGGCACTAGATTTAATCGCATAGCAATACTTTGTACAAGAAACACGTCGCGTGTAGACTTACATATGTACATAAATGCATACAGGGTGTAACAAATTTAATAGAAATGTTTAAATTTAAGACATAAATACGATACATTTTTAAACAAAAATTACTTATTTATTTTTTGGCATTAAAAATTAACTGGTATTTATTTAATATGGTGATACTTAGTTATAGCTGATTTTTGAATTTTCCCAACAAATTCAATCTATTTGTAAAATTTTTAGATTCTTCCAAGAAAATGTTTATATAAAATGTTTTATATTTCCAAATTAAGAAAGTATTGAGCATTCCTGTGACTAAAAGCCGTGGCAGATGCTTGATAGTTCGCGGTTTTATAACGTTTAATTTTTGAAAAATAGATTTAAATTTTTTTTCGTTGAAAATATCTAAAATTAGTAATATTAAATATATTTATAACGTAATATTAAATATATTTGAAAAATAGATTTTTAACAATTTTTCGTCCATGAAAACTTCCAAAATAAATAATATGCAACCCGGTACATTACCAGAAAGTCTTATAACACTCTCAGTTTTTCCTACCAGGTCGGCCAAAAACGTGAGCGCAATCAGTATTAGTCTAGCAACTAAGTATTCAATACCAACGACGCGAATAACAAATTAAGTAAATGAATAAAGGCATTACGGCAGAGAGAAATCAACGACGCCGAGTACAGAGACAAACATGCGTGCATAAATAAATTCAAAATTAATAAGCAATTAATGTACAATGAAAGAAGAAAAATAACAAAACAAAAGCATATTTCTAAAGAAAATTGTGAGCAAAGGGACTTACAAATAAAATCAGTGGAGGGCGGTCTAGGTTAATGCCTTGTGATTGTGCACTCAAACATATTTTGGTAGCTATGTATGTGCGTGTATTTTTATTTATTTATTTTTCGATATTTTTAACATATATATGCTACCGTCTATAGCTCAGTCGAATTTCATGCTGACGCATGTATTTGCATGTGAATATGTATCTACATATGTATAAATCATATATTTATAAGCTCAAAAATATCTTTGAAGTCATTTTTAAACTCTGGCAACATGTTGCACGCGGTAAAATAGTTTTATTCACCTTACGGTTGTTTGTATGCACTTAAACTAGTCGTGATAGATATCCGATTGTCTGTCAAAGTAAGGGCAAATTTGAGTAAAGAATATGCTATCTTGTCCACATGCTTTCCTTAAGCGTCAAAATAAATTTCGAGTCAAAAACCGACACATTCGGTAATTTTTATATAAATGTAAAGAGTTTAAAACAAAAATAATTTTTTCTTGTCCAAAAACAATTTCAACTCGAAATTTACTTTAAAACTGAGATGTTAAAAAAAAATTTTTTGGACAAAAAAAATATACATTAGGGTGGCACGGAAATTTTTTTTTTGCTTTTTTTGTTCAAAAATTTTCTTTTTTATAATCCACAGATTTTACCCTCAGGCTAAGCAAAAAAAAAATTTCTGTGCCACCCTAATGTATATTGGCAAATACTTTACACAGCTTTAAATCCCAAAAGTTTCTAAAGGTGTTCTAATGCTCCGGTTCTTTCAGAATTCTGGTTCGCCTTACTTATTTCATAATAAATGCGAAAATTGCATTCATTTTAAGTTTAATTATCTATAATCAAAGCTTATGTAAAACCGCTTTACAAAATACAAATAAATAATGAGAAGCAATTTATTTTCTCTTGCTTCTCGTTAAACTGCTACGTCTTGCTTTTACTGGAAATATTTATTTTAATATTAAAGCTTCATTATAAATGCGTTTAGCGTGAAAAGCAATCAATACGCAAGCTAATATAATTACATATGATTTTCTATGAAAGTCAATAACAAAAACAGGCAAAACTTAAAAACTAATTGGCATAAGCTGCGTGATTGGCCAGAGTACAACTTACATTAGAAAAACTGCTATACAGATCAGGTAAATAATGCCAAATGCGCAATGCAAAGTATAGCACTAAACCACCACACTGTGGCACTATGTGGCACTGCGCTGTTGTTGTTGCTGCCGCGTGATGTTTGTGCGCCGATTTGAGCGCTGTTTTCTGGGAGAGTTGAGCGAAGTTGCGAAAAGCGGTTTTGAGCGCGAGCAGTTGCTTTGAACTCTAAGCAGTTTTCAGCAAAACAACAAAAAAAAAAACAAAATTAAATAGTATGCTTTGTTGTATTGAACAACTTGTTGCTTATTTGCTTGTTTTTGTGTAATTTAGAGCTTTTTGTGTGCAAGTAATTTGCCACATTTTGGAAGTAATGACACGCTATGTGTTGCTTTCCAGATTTCACGAGAATACTGTGGGCTTGTTGCGTTTAAGCCCGCACTGCGCAACTTTAAACACTTTATGCTGTAAATATGAAAATAAATTTCATATATGTATATATTTTATCACAGCAACACTTGAGTCACTTTATTTGTTTCGCTTAAAAATGATTTCTTTCGCTTAAAACTCGGCGTACATTGACACTTTAAATGCGCAAATAACAAAGACAGTGCTTTCAAATATAATGTTCGCCACTTTACATGCACACACAAAACCAATATTAGCGAGTGATTCACGCGCACGCTTGCCACACTAACGCTTAACACCGATATCGAATAAACACTGAGGAGTTGAATTTTAAGCTTCAACTCAATGCACTACATATTTACATATACATACATACATAAGTATATGAGTGTTTGCCTTGACATCAGCCAAAAGCACGGCTTTTCGAACTCCACGCAAAAAGATAATAATCACAGCACCAAGATATAGTGAAGCCTGCAACACCTTCGCAGCAAACGAAGTTGTAACTCGATGAGTTCACAAGTGACTGGGCGCACAGCTTCAGCGCGAGGCACTCACATGGTCACACAAATTGAAAATTTTTAAAAATATGTTTGCATGTACATATGTATACTGTATAGCTGTATGTATGTATGTACTTATGTGTAAATATTTATGAGCTTGGTTTGTGCCTGGAAAACTGAGTGATGTCGAGGCTTGTCTGACCGCTGTGGTTTGTTTACTCATAAATGCCTGATTGACTTGGTCACAAACGACGGGATTGACTGAGTGCATCAATTCAATGAAGTGCCTATAGTATACATACCTAATAGTGAGTGAGTGAGTTTTTAATATATATAACTATATGTGTACGTATGTATAATATATTTGAGAATCTGTAAATTTAGATTTGAAGATATTGGACTGAAAATAAACTTATCTGAGATATACACATGTACTTATACATATACACACACTAGATGGCAACATCAAAGGCAAGTGATCAGTAGAAAGTTTTAGCACTAATAATTATGACCCAGTAGGAATTTTTTAGGGAAAAACAACATTGTATATTAGGGTGGAGCGAAGAAAAAATTTTGTTTTGGCCTTTTAAAGGAAATTTCGAGTTAAAATTTTGTTTGGACAAAAAAAATTTTTTTTGGTTTAAACTCTTCACATTTATATAAAAATGACTGAATTTGACGATTTTTGATTCAAATCTTATTTTAACACTTAAGGAAAGCATGTTGTCGTTTAAGACTTTTTTTTAAACTCCAATAGTGACCACAAAAAAAATTTTTAAGTTGATAACTTTTAATTGGTCAAAAAGAGGACTCTCCACAGCGTTTAGAACATTATCAAAAATTTTTTACAAAATAAAAATTTTAACTCTAAATTTACTTTAAAAAAAGAGTTAAAAAAATTGTATATTTTTCTAAAAATTTTGTTTTTTATAATCTACAAATTTTACAATCAGGCTAAGCAAAAAAAATTTTTTTTTTCGGTCCACCCTATTGTGTATGATAAATATTTTAAAATTTTCACTGATGTTTAACATGAATTACCAAATAAAACAGAAAGCAAAAATACAAGGTCACGAACTGTACTGCTGGTAGCGAAAATAAAAAATTATTAATATATGTATAATTGTAAACCCCAGCTTTTTAAGGTATTTTAGCGGGTAGGGTACTTAAGAGTCAGAATTAGTACTCTTACGAGTACTAAGCCCAAAAATGTTGGTTACTCAAGCGGTTGCGGTACTTATGCGGGGGCACTTAAGCGGCTTTTACTGTATGCTAGACATCCTAAGGTTCTAGTATTAATTTCTTAAAGTACAATTGAAAAGATAACAAAGCAACCCTCTTTTGGCTTAACTGGTATTTTTTATTCTATTTCTAAGAAATTTAGGTTGCAATAAGTCACTAATTGGAACTAAATAAACCAAAAAATATGATTAGAAAACTACTAAGGCATACATCGAAGAACTGTGGCAATCGGATTTCCAGACAAACCGTCACTAGTGTCATGATTTTTGACAAAAGAAGTCAAATCTAAGAGCACCGGTTCCTGATGTCTTATGACGAAATATGTATTCACTCGAGACACACAACAAATTAAGGAAATTGTGGCTCGGAAGAATAAGAGAATTGCACTTTGATTTTTATCAAATTCAAGCTGTCAAATTTTTACAGTTACTATGTCTTTTCGGTATTCCTACAGACCCTCAAACTCTATTTACACTAAAAAACAGCGAAGAAACACTATTTTTGACGCAAACGAATTTGAAAGGAAAAATTGGCTGAAAGTTAACATTGAAATGAACTGAGATGGAGAGCTCTATCAATTAAGTATATAGAAACATATGTACATACATATATGTGATTAGAAACCTACGTATACATGTTTATGTAGGTATATGTAATACTTAAGAGACAAGAAGCGACAAAATATGCAAACGTTTTTTTGTATAATGCCAAGCTAACCACTTACAATAGAACACCGACAAAAATACTAGACGATTATGTAGCAATAGGAATTATAGATATATGCGTGTATATATGTACATTTTTACGATACACATATCACACATTATGATAGCAATACTTACGAGTATAAAAGAGGCGTTTTTATTAGAGTATGTGACCGAACATATGTATCTACTTAGATAGCAGCGATTTTGAAGCTTTGTTGATTAGATTACTTTTTTACGAGATTTTACTGCCAGCAAATTAAATGCCGTTTTCCAGTAAATTACGATTACGATCATTGACGATTTATTTCATGTTTCCGAAAGTCGACTTTAGCGTTTAACATTTGACGTCAACAGCTGAGCCCATGCCGATATCGCATGTACTCAAAGTTATTCAAGTAAATTTACTTAAAACAGCGGTTTTTATATGCTATACCAAAGTGACTTAGAGTTTTACAACTCATATCGATTTTCAGCGTTGTTTTGCGCCTTTTGGAGTGGCTTATCACAGGCCTGCCAGCGCCAAAGCTCAATTATCGCATAAACTTAATTAAACTAATAAAATTATTTTATCCTAAAGCTATTACATATATATGTAAATATATTATTCCATCAAAACATAATAATTGTCGGCGCAAACCTAATTTTATACGACTTCCGTGTTAAGAGACAATTCTCGGTCGCATATAGGCGCACATACTCGTCTTTATTTATTTTGATTAGTTTCTGCAAACTTTTTCTCACACTTAGTACATAAATCAAGTTACTTTATTGCTTTAGTTTGGATTTGTTTCGCTTTTATGTCCGTTTTCGCGTACTTTTTACACTGAAATTCGCCGGCTGGCGCTAGCTTTACAGAAACATACATATAAACAGTTGGGTAAATAAATATACAAAATAGCTTTGACAGCGGATGTCAAGTGGGATCAGTGCTGGGGTTACAGCATTGCCAGATGGAGACATGTATGTGCATGAAAGCAGAAGTCAAGGTCAAGTTTTGAAATTTTAAATTTATAAAAAGTAAAGATAAATTAAATAATAAAAACAAAATATGAATTAAAGATTAAAGTAGATATATAAATAAATAATATAAAAACTGAAAAATAATTTATAAATATTTCTTTTTTTATCAGAAACTGAAGTTTTAAATGAAAATAATCAAATATTTAACTATTTAATAAAAAACCAGAATTATTTGATTTTCATAATTTCTAGCGTGCAGTTGTTAACAGAACAAACTTATAATTAAAAAATTTAAGTAAAAATTAATTAATTCTTATTTTTTCTCACCCACCTTCTCTCTTTCTATAGCTGATTAAATACATATGAGAGCCCAAATGAATCGGCTAGAACGTTCGGTTTTCTTCTGAGTGAAAATACGTTTTATAGCTTCAATATAGTATATTCAAAAGAATATAGCTTATATCCATGCTACATAGATCGGTAACAATTACACTATATTAATTTGTATAACAAAATTTATTTAAATCTGTCTACAAGCAGTTTGCTAACGAAAATAAAATATTGAATAGAAAAAATTTCACAGCTCCAACAATTCAAAATAATTCGGTGAGCCAACACGGCGTATGAGTCACCTTCAATTATGTAATTATAAGCAAATTTCACTTAATTAATATTTTCGTACGCAATTTATGGCACCAGCAAAACAAGACTAACCGAAGATAGCATAAACGTTGACATTACAGTCAGGTATAGGCAAGATATGGAAAAGCAAATATATAATCAAATATGATATAGATAGCGATTTTGATAGTAAATCGTAAATACAGTATGAAAAATGTATGAAATTGTAATAAAATTTTAAATTTTTTAATTAAATTTAATAATCAAAAATATATTTAAAAAAAATAAAAATATAGAATAATCAAATATTAAAAAAAAAAAGATATTAACCAAATACATTACTTTATAAAAACAAAATAATATAAATATCATGAAAAAATTAACCGCATGCTAATTAGAGCAGAAAAAAAATGTACGGCCATTGTCATACAAATAAAATAATTTTTGATACAAAATTTTAATATTTCATATTATTTATCAATACTTATATTGAAATAAATAAAAGAACGCACCTAGTGTGATATTTCGATAGTTTATACTTTTAAAAATTACATACTAAAATTTTAAATCGATTTATCACATAGTTTCTGAGTTACAGTTTAAGTGTAGCCGTCAAAATAGTTATTGCAGGCAATCAGTATCTCTTCAAAGGCGTTTTTCTCGAAACAGCATTTTTCGAATTTGCGGCAGTATAACTGACAAAGACAAATGAAATGAAATTTTTTTCTGCCTGCTCTGTATATACCTAATTCTACATACAATGCCAATCGGTTTTTTGATCTGATCAAAAATCTACCAAAATTTGGGGTAAAATTTAACTTCTTTTTTGAAACGCCACCATTTTGTAAATTTTTCATAACTTTTTTTTATCGTAGGTACTTGTACGGACAATATCTTCTAGTTTAACGAGAATTTTTAATTTTTTATTTCTAGGTTTCATCCACGAAAAAGGCCGCAATCACCGGAGCAGTGGAGGTCCTTTTATTAAGCACCTTCGAAAATTTCGTATAACTTAAAGAACGTTTAAATTTTTATTTTCAAAAATTTCCTTCTGTATTCCTGAAACATGTATAAATATACTCTGAAAATTTCAAAACAATCGATGTAGTATTTTTTTTAATCCCGATGTTTTTTAGGCAGTCACACTAGTTGTGCCCCTTAATTTAAATAATAGAAAACTATTTGCAAATGACATCTCTAAAATAGTGATTAAGCTTCTAAGGCGCAATAACAACATATAAAATACAATAATGCATCAATAACACCCACCATCTTTGGATACAAACTGTTTGTATGCTGGCCATCCGCCTTTTCTGTAACTAAATCTGTGTTCTACTAAAATTTAAATATTTAATATATATTTTTTCATTACTATAAATTGTGTTTTTTTTTTTTGAATATGAAACACAGTTGTTTTATTCGAAAATTCACTGTTTTATTTTATGCTTTCTCATTAAGTTTTTTATGTATATATTATTACATTTTTACTTTTTAATCATCTTCATAAGTGTAATTTAATTTCATTTTACATTTTTATATGCGTAAAATATTTTAAATATTTATACTTTATATTAATATGCATACTAATATTAAATTCATATTTTTTTTGTTTTTGTATGGTTTGATTTCATTTGATTTACAACATTTTTTTTATTTTAAATATTTATGCGACGCATTAGTTAAAATATTAAAATTATTAGTTAAAAAAAAACATAACGGTTTATAAGTTGGCCTCAAAAAAAAAAACACTACACTACTACACATACGCGCACTTCTACACACTATTGCCGCAGCATTTTGTAAGCGTCAAAAATATTAACTTTTGTTTTCCTCTTCTTCTTCTAAAAGCTTTCTATTAGACATTAAATTTGCTTTTCAATTTCTGTTTAGCTTAATATTTCCTTGTTTTTGTTACGTTACGCATAAGTTTGTGACGCAGCAACAGGCAGCGCGCAGCGTCAGCAATGTTTTGCAATTTCGACATAACGCAAATAATTCAAAACAGCTCAAATTTTTATTGTTTGCAAGTTTAACTTGTGCTTGTCGCTTATGTAAAAGGAAAACTTAACTTCGAAATGTTTTGGCTTTATTAAATATACACATTTCTACAATTAAGGCATAACGTCAACGCTGCTGCCCGTTTGCCCAGCTTGCTGGTGATTGGCAATTATTTTTTCCATCGTTTTTTGATTCTCTTTAGTTGGGTTAATTGCTACAAATACCTGCTAAATATATTTACGTATATGCAAGTTACTGTTTTTTGTTTTTGTTTTGCTTGTTAATTCTTAAATTTCTCTTTTCTGTTGCGGTATATAAATATGCGAAAAATATACACTAAAAATAAAATCTACAAATAGTTGTGTGTTACATATAAATATTTTGTTATTTATAAATAATTATGACTATAATCGATAAGATACAAGTAAGTTTAACACTAGGCTAATATATTTTTGCTAAAAATAATTCTTAGTATAATATTTTACGAATACAGTCATGTGCAATAAGCGTGCAGCGGCGCTACTTCTTGAAATTGTAGTTTTTAACTAAAAAGCATAGCTGTAATAAAATTGTCAACAAACTTGGATAGTAGCACATGGGTTTACGATTTTTCTAAATAGATTTATTTTATAGCATTTACTTAATCATTTTTTTTAAATAAAAAACGAATGCTTTTGTTAAAATTTTATACTAAAAACAGAAATATATAGCTTTGTGTACTTCCAATAAGTAGCGCCCAGACGGCCTATGCATGACTCAAGACTGCATAAACAAATATATACTTGTATATATATATAAATATATTTTTGCCTGTATTATTACTAATTTAAATCAACACTAATAACGACTTTCTTTTTTGGCTAAAACTAATTAGTACACTATATTTGTATATCTTATAAACATTTTCGATTTTTTTACTGCTTTTTTTCGCCTCAACTTGCTTGCCGTATTTTTTTCAAGTATTTTTGAATGAAGAAAAACTAGTTTCGAACATACTAACATTTTTACGAATATATGAAAAAAATTTCGAATATAAGAACATTTTTCGAATATATAAAAATTTTTACGAATATATGCAATTTTGTTCGAATATATGAAAATTTTCGAATATAAGAACAATTCTTCTAATAAACGAACCTTTTTTCAAATATACGCACATTTTTTCGAATATATGAAAAAAATTTCGAATATACGAAGATTTTTTCAAATATACGCACATTTTTTCGAAAATGCGACATATCGCACAAATTCTGTCGATACTCTCGTTAAATGCTTCACGAGCGTGTAACTTTTTTGATTATTTACCTTGCGTGTTTCTTCGTCTGCCAATATTATGAATATTCCTATATCTGTATATTTTTCATAAGCGTCTTTAAAGCGGCGTGTGCCTTAGGCTTACGCATGCTGTCAACTAATGCCTACTGCAACGCATATTTCTCGCGCAAAACAGTTGCATACATTACAAAACTTTTATACATTGCTCACTGGCTTCACACATTTTACGCTAATTCGCCGAAATTTAGACCAAAACAAAAAACAAATAATAATCTTAAGCATCATTTAAATCACAGTAATGCTGACTGGCTTCCGGTCCAAGAGCACCACCACCTGCGCCTGACAACTCGCCATTGGAAGCGCTCACAACATTCGCACTACCGCCGCTGCCCGCAACCGCCACCGGCTGCGTTACGTGCTGCTCATCGTCCAACGACAGAGCCTCCTCCACCAACGCATCCGAATCGTTGTTGTGCTGCACCTGCGGCGACGATGAACTCTCACCACAATTCGTCGCATACACATGTTGCATGCGACCAGCTGGCAACTGATTCGAATCATCCGTATCCGCATCGCGTATCGAGCTGAAAGCACCGCCGGTATTCGCATTTGGCGATGATGTATCTTCATTTGGTGGATATACGTGACGATGATAACTACCGCCGCCACCACTACCGCCCCCATCACCATCCAATTCGGCCTCGCGTACGCTACCGAAGACGGGCGTGTGTGAAGAGCTGTTACGCAAGCTGGCGGGTGGCGACCACACGGTCTGATAGAGCGGTGAGGCAAACACATACATGTGGTTTAGGTATTCCATATCGTAGGAGGGTAAGTAGGAATCGGTCTCCAATGGATTGTAAATGGGCTGGTACATGGGTGTTTGACGGCAGCTATACGGGCCGGAGGTGCCACCCGTGTAGTGCGGCGTATCATATGCCTGACTGCGTGTCGATGACATGGCATACGTGGCTAGACCCGCAGGACGTGGTGGCATTGTGGCGTAAATGCCACGATAAGCTTCAAACGGCGTCTGTGGGTAGTAGGCATCACTCCAGCGTACATGGTTCGGTGTGTAGTCGCCTTTAGCGTACAACTGCAATTGGAGTACGTTGTGTGTCATTCTTTGTAAATTAAAACGATATGCAAAGCACACACAGGCACACATACATACCTGTATTGGACGACAAAAGCCTTTGCTTAAGTGCCGCGGCACACCCAGCGTGTAGCTGTGACTGAAGCCGACCTCAGAGCTGAGTAAATACTCGTGAAATTTGTTGGGAAAGAACTCAATGTTGCGGTAGTTGTTGTAAATTTCGGGCTGCAGAAATAAATGAAAGTTGTACAAATTGGAAAAAATCAATAACTGTAAAATTTGCTGTATCGATTTGTTTGAACTTGCATCGAACTTACCGTCAAATTCTTCTTCTTCTTGTAGCTTGCCCAATTCTGCGCCTCCAGTATCAGCTTGCCTCCAGGTCGCAGCTGGTTGAACATTCGTTTAAAGGCCAACTTCAGGCCGGCATCGCCGAAATTCAAGTGTATCCACTTGGTCACCGATAAACACAGTATGAGATCATATTGCTGCGTGTCATTTGCCAGCTGCGCCTCGTCTTCCAACACATAATTCTGATGACGAAAGAAAACGTTGCGTGGAAAGTCATTTTTACGCTTACGATTTGCGGCGCCGCCACTGCTGGCCGGTGTGGCATTACTACCATGGCCAGGCGTATTGGTGGACGCGCTGGGCGAATGTGTGTCGTGCGCGTTAGCGGCGGCAGCTGTGACTGTTGGTATGCCACCATATGACAGTGGAAATGACACGGGAAATAAATCAGTGGCAGGTACATGCAATGCTTGCAGTTGTTGTTGTTGGTAATGATTGTGATGATGATGGTGCATGTGATGCATATGATGGTGATGATGATGATGATGATGATGGTGGTGATGGAATTGTGGATAATGTTGTAGTTGTTGTTGTGCCTGCTGTTGCGACGACACGTGCTTTTTGCGACGACGCGTCTTTTTCGCTCTTTTTGTGCTGGCGTCAGCTGAGGTGGCTGCTGCTTTGCCACTCTCGGCGTTGGCAGTGTCTTTTGTGCTGGCAGTTTCTGTCTTTATTTTGCCCACAACGCTACCGGTAGTCAACTTCTCTTCTTTCACCGCAGTTTTTTGGTCTTCCTTTTTAACACATCCGGCGACCAAATCTGACGCTTTATTTAATGGCGTGCTTGTCGACGGTTTGACCGCAGACTCTGGCGGTATGAGCACGTATAAGCCGAGATTGTGTCGCGCACGTGCTACCAACTTTCTATCGATATCGATGCCCAATATGGATTTGGGCGCAAAGTTGCGCGCCACTGTGATTGTCATATGACCCACATTGCAACCGATATCCAGTATGTCTTTATTTTGGAAGAGTTCCAAGTGACGCTGAAACACTTGCAGCCGCACATCCACCAGCTCGTTGAGGTGACGCAGTCCCACGTAGCGATCGTAATTGCCATACTGATACTTAACGCCGTCGGCACGGAAGTTCGGCATTTTTGTTAGCGGCATAATAGCAGTCGAGCTGGCTGAGACATTTGCGCTGCTTTTTGCTGCAGCGGAGGCAGCCGTTATTCCATCCTCGCTCGGCATTGTGGTGGAATTCTCTCCGCCGCTTGTGTCCATCAACGACTCTTGTTCGCCCGCAGCAACCGAGGTGGCGCCGGAGGTGGTGCTTAATGGGCTGGCGAGTCCCACTTCGGAAATTGTTTCGAGTTTACTGAAGTCAGGCGTCTCAACGCGCAACATATCAGCTGTAAATGAAGGGGAGCTTTAGTAGTGCATTTAATTTTCGTAATTAATTGGTTTACCTTCGCTAAGTAACGATTTGGCTTCATCCGCTGGGCTTAGCACATCTGTTTCGCTGATTGATGTCGAGCGACGCGTTGGCTTGCGCGCACCAGTAGCTGCGAGACGCGGCGGACGCTTCCAGGCGCCAGGTTGCGGTACCACGGGACTGACAATCTTATCCATGGCATCGCGGTGGAATTTCTAAACGAAAACATAAATAATTTTCAAAAATTTATTTGCAGAATATTTTTTCAAGCAATATAACTCAAACACCCTGTATATGAATCGATGTGCTGACAAAAAGAAGCTGTCGATGAAAACAAAAAAGGCGCGAAGTAAACAAAATGAAAACAATTAATCAGGTCTCCTACCTCGCAGCAATAATAAATATTACGTACAAATACACTCCTTCATAGCCCACCAACACATATACATATTCGCATTGGCGTGGCGAAAAAATAAACGCACACCAAATGGAACAAAAGCCACAACGAAGCGCATTGACATCAGCTCCCCCTATTTCCCCATTAACCTTCTAACCGACCGAGCCAACACTTCCCTAATCGCCGCAACAGCGTCCACTTTGTTTACTTTTATTTCCATATACACTAACTGTCGGTGTGTGTGTGTGTGTGCGTAGATACTTATATGTATATGACTCTCACGCTTACCTTGTTCTTCTGCGAATTATTGCTCTCGCTTATCTTGCGTTTCCTTCCGCCACCAATGCCCATGCCAGCGAGCGCACCGTGCCCGCTCAGCCCGGCCATTGCGTTGCCGCACGTGCTGCCGCTCGCACTCGACAATGTTGTTGAATTCAATTCCAAACGCAAATCTCGATTGGCGCGCTCACGCGGCAACAACAAAGCGCCCACACCAGCGCCACCGATAACAATATCGCCGCCAACACCACCAGCAGCAGCGCCTCCCACTACCTCCACACCAGCCTTTGTTGCTGTAGCAAGTGTGCCACTTGCTGTTTGTGGCTCTCCAACGCTTTGCAATGTTTCGCCGGCAACGTTTGGTGTTCCAGAGAATGTTGAGTTCACAATGTTGACGTGCTGTTGTTGTTTTACTGGCGATGTGCTTTTGCTCTTTCGCCGCTCAAAATGTTCCACAGTGACGCTCGTTTTGCCCTCAGCGGCGGTCTCCAAAATTTCGCACTCATCGCGCTCTTCCAGCATTTGCTGCTGCTGTTGATAACCAGCTGGCGCATTCTCGCATGTGCTCACCACCATTGGAGCGCTTTTGCACGCGGTGCTCACATTGTTGTTGACACTCTCTCCCAATGACGCGCTACTCTCTAGCAGCGAAGCGACAGAAAGCGTTGTGGCTAATGAAAGCGCAGTTAAGCTAACGCTACCAGCTTCAGTGGGCATTGTGCTGTTGGTCAGCGCGGTTGTGTCGCTGTCGCCAATGGAGGCGCTACCCACAGATGACTGATAAGAGTCGTGACGGCGGCGCTTACTCTTACGATTCTTGCGATGACGATGCTTAGCGCTGTGATGGTGTGCGTGTCCGCCACGTGTGCCGCTGCGCTTCATCGGTGATGTTAGTTGCTTCTCATATTCCATGGAATCGACGGGATCGAGCAAATGCAATGGATCACGTATATTGGGCGGTATGATGACCTCCACTTTGGGTGGTGTTGTGATTGGCGATTGACGTGGCGTGGTCGCCGGCGTATTATTGTTCGACGAAGCATTCGAATTTTCATTCTGCAGCGAATTCAAGTTGAGCGGATCGGAAATATTGCCGCCGAGTAAGAATTTGGTAGGCGGTATGATGGTCTCTTTGCGTACTCGCTTGTCCGGCAAGAAGAATTTCGATCGTGTGCAACAGAAGTGCAGTGAGCTGGCAGCACTGCCAGATTGTGAGCTATTTGTGCTGCCATTGGCAGTGTCCTTGCCATTTGGATGGCCGCCATTGCAGCCGTTTACGAGGCAACAAGTCGTGTTTGCATTGCCTCCGATGGTGTTGTGTGCCGCGCCAGCGCAAAGCACGTGATGATGATGGCCGCCGGTGCCCCTGTAGATGGAGAAAGCGGCAAGAGTTTAATACAGGTGGAATAAGGAGTTCAGCATTTTTTTAGGAAAAATATGTTCTAATATAATTACACAAAGAGTATACAAAACACTGGCTAGTGAACTAATACAACAAAAATATACGAAATGAAGAAGAAAATTAAAATAAATATTTTTAAAGAAATAACTGTATCTAAGTAAACCAAAAACATATTACGAATTGTAGTTGTATCATGTCTTCTACATATTCCACTACGCCGACAAACATGAAATACCCAGCGACAGCCAACCATAAATTCCTACAACTTAATCACTACAGCCTGCTCTACACTTACAACACTTGCAAGTGGCAACGCCATTCTACTCACCTATGCGCCAGCAGCTTTTTGTACATTTTCATGTGACCATGGCCGTAACCCAGTTTTTCTAGGTTAGCTATGGCGGGCGGTGGCAAGCCATTGCCCGATACACCAGCTGCACCAGTAGCGGCGCCAACACTGCCACCGCCACCTACAGCATTCGCGCCACCCACGCCACGATGTCCCCCACCGCCGCCGACAGCGCCGCCAGCATGCGGATAGTAATGATGACCGCCAAGCTGATTTTTGAAATTCTGTATATTCTCGAGGTCGGCTTTACTTTGAGCGGTTGCTGCCGCAGACGCGACCGTTACAACGGCATCAACGCCAGCGCCACCACCGACACCGACGACATTGCCACCTTGTAGCATATGCTGTTGCAGTTGTTGTTGCTGTAGTTTGGCACCACGCTGTTGTCGCTTGTTCCATGTTTTGCCCTTCTTGTTGAGCAGCGTGGCCGGAGCGGTGGCGCGACGATGGCGCACAAACTGTTGTGGCGCGCGGAATTGATGATATTGCTGCTGTTGTTGTTGCTGTGTTGGTTTTGTCTTATTATTTGCTGCATTGTTGTTGTTGCCATTGTTTGGTGGCGTTGGTGAGCGCGTTTTCGGCGCGGTGCTGGTGCTGCTGCTCACTTGCTGCTGCTGTTGTGGTGCGCTGTTGACGCCGATTTGTTGTTGCCGTTGCGTTGTGGTCGAATCCACACAATTCTCACTGTTTACACTAATTGCTGTTGTGGAATCGGCAGCTGCCGTTTGACAAGCGTCCTTACTGCGCGTTTCCATAGTTCAATTACAATTGACTTTCAAACACTGTTTTTATTCGTTGCTTCTTCACCTTCTTTTGCTTTTCACTGCATACTTATGGTCATAGATTTGATTTGCAAATTCACTTTGCTTTGAGCAGCGTTGTTGCTGCGGCTGTGGATAATTTGCCGTAGTCCTCTGCGCTGTAATTAAACAATTTAAGTTTGTGTGTTTAGAGCGCGCGTCTTTTTACTGTTTGTAACGGTACGAGTGTGTATGCGAGTGGCGGTGCCGTTAGCCTAGTACGTATTTAGTAGGCTTTTAGGCGCTTAATTAATTCAATTCGTAGAAATGCCAAGCAATCGTGCCTTAAATGCCATTTGAAAGTGTACGTAGGTATAAAATTAAAACCTTAGTGAACAGAGGCTTGATTGCATAGTTTTAGGCGCTTCAAGGAAAACATTTTAAAACTAAATTGCTGGGTTAGCGAAATTGCTTCATTGCTTGCTGAGTGTCTTTTTCTTGTTAAAAATAAAATAAAATTTCTCTTTATTCTTGTAAACACAATTAATTGCATAACTCTAGGCGTTTGACAATGAAAATAACGGCGAAAAATATAATTAGCTCCAATTTACGCATTAATAAAAATAACGAAAATTAAGCATCAAAACGCAGTTTACCTTTACTATGCGCCTAAAAGCTGGCTATATGCAATTTTTTTTTAATAACCTTGACATTATAAAGAGAAATTTCTATAAATATATTTGGTTTGAAGCTATATTTCTTTAAGCGTAATGTTTTGGCTCTTAACCATCACACGCCTAAAAGCATACTAATACGTCAGCAACCGCACCTCAATACACTATTAAGCACACTTCTCGGCGCTTTGTATGAACAAAATCCGCTTACCTAAATTATATAACGATTTTGCAACAGACAACTTTGAAAGATTTATTGTTTGCTTAAGCTTTAAAGTTTATATACGAGACTCTTGTAAAAGTCACATTGTTGACGTATCAAGTTTTAAGCGCATATTCAACACACTCTACACTGCGCTCAACTGTAAATGTAGCGCGGCGCCACTTCGCGTTCAACTGTTTTTTTTTGTGCTTGCTTTGTTTTACTTTTTCTTCTTCACTTTCTTGTAGCGCAACTTTGCACTTGTCATTGACGTTTTAATTCAATTACATTGACCGATGGAATGTCGTTTACGCGACGTTTGTTGTTGTATTGCGCGCCTGACGTCGCTGGCAACGAGTTTAACGACTGAAGTTTGTTTTTCTTTTGTTTTGAATTTAGTCTGTTTTCTAGTCACACTCGTATAACGGTTTTTTATTATCGTTTGCTTAGCGCGCGCTTAAGTAATAAAACGCGGCGCATTCAGTACGCTTCAATGCACTTCGTAGAGTCGGCTATGTCTGCCAGGCTACTTAACACACTTTAAAGTCACTCGTACACGTTTCGATTCTTCTTGCTTATCTGTTTTTTATCTGACTTTGTCGCTGCTTTCACTGCACTTTTGTATATTTTCGTTTTATTCGCGCTTTAATTAAATTTTCCACGACAATGGCATTCACTTTATTAAACGCTTACGTTGTATGGCGAGTATTTGCGCCATTGGCATGCGTCTGTTGCCTACTTTTTGGCGTGCTGGCTTATACGCGTTTTAATGCCGAAATCAGCTTAAAATTTCGTTAATTTATTTTATTTTTATTTTTTACTTTTTAATTCACTTTTATTTTTGTTCTTTTTCTTTGTGCTTACTTCCGTTAGACGACTTCGTTTCTTACGCTCGAAATCAGCTTCCGCTTCCGTCGTCCACTGTGTACGAATAATTGTGACTGCGTTGAATGTCGTCTGCGCGACACCGACACTGCCGCCAGCAGCCACCCGCAATGCTTTTGTGATTACTGCACACCGCCCAGCTGTAAGGGAACTGCGAATGTAGCTGTGTATGTGTACGTGCTGCTGCTTCTTCTCCTACTAGTTTGTATGTATATTGACGTATGGGCAGACTGCCACCAGTTGTTGTTGGAAATCTTTAAAGCACTTGCAACTCATGCCAATGTTGTTGCCACAGCGCCTGGATCGCTTTACTCGGCTGTCTTTTGTTACTTCCGTCGCTTGGTTGCTTTGCTGGCTTGCTGTTGTTGGCGTGCACTGAAATGTAAAAAATGCCCATAAGGGCAAAACGTGTTTAATACACTCGACTTTATTTGTCTAACAAACAAAAATAACAAGAATAAAAATTGGTTGAAGTAAGGATGGCGGCATACAACTAATACAATGGACTGAAATGCTAAAATATTAATAAACTCTGCACGAGTAGGTATAAATGAGCGCATACATATGCACAGACGTATGTTTGTATGTATGTAAGTATACTCTAGCAGCGGCTCCGTCCATTTCCATGTTAGCACTTAACTGTCTGTGTGCCAGTTTAAGTCCTTTGGGGCTCAAACATTTTTCTGCTGAGTCAACTCGAGCGTTTCAACTTGACAAAGGTATCGCCATATGACAGCAACAAAAAATAGTTATATATATTTATATAATGGAAAACAGCATTTAGCTGGCAAAATCATAATCATAAGCAGCAGCTTGAGTCTCTTATAAATTTAGTGTAGGCAACACATACAAACACACCACACTAATAACAGCAATCTATAGATGATAAACGCTAAAAGCATGCTGTCATAAAGTGTAGGTTCTATAGGCACCATGAAGCACCCGGCAAAGCCAAAAACAAAAATCTAATTTCCTCAACTACTGTCTATCACGTACGGCGTGAAGACAATCCAAATATGCGGCTCATCCGCAGCCACCAGCCGTCACCTACGACAGCCCAGTCACAGAAAAACATCAAACCATTCGCAGTTATCCCTGCTGCAAGCGTTTCCAAATAAATTCCACCCCCCCTAACCGCTCACTAACGCTAACCCTCGCCTCATTTCTTGTTTCTTGTTTTTTACGCCCCGAGATTCTAGTGAATTCGGCGCATCAGCTGCTTTCAACCGGAATTTGGCTGATTTTGTGGTTATAAATTGTTGGGGTATCAATTGAATGTTTTTCCGCTCCGCTCATTTTCTGCCGTTCCACGAGCGCGCACACGAGTACAAATTCAATTGAGTAGTAATATCTCCCCTTAGTGCCGCCTTTGTGCGCTCTGCTCCCTCCTCGCCGTCGTTGTCAATTTCTTCTATTCAATATTTCTTTGCTTAATCTGACGCTTGCGTTTTTACGATAATTGTTGGCGATATTGATGATGGCAGCAAGTGGCACAAAATTTAGAGTATCTTATGAAAAAAACGCTATGAAAAACTGTCGACAGGAGTGGTTTGTTCGCAGCATACACATAGGTATTCCTTGCATTGTCGTTTTTAGCGTTTCTGTCGGTGTGTGTAAATTCATTTCGAGTATTTAATAATATTGGAATTTTAGATTGCATGTTTGATGACTTTTCAATTTATTAAAAAGCTTCTAAGGGGTGTTGAATGCATTTTAGGTACATAAATCGTTTGATAGAAATACTTATTGCTATTAAGGTGAAGCAATGGCGATTTTGAGTACACTTCCTTGCTTGATATTACTAATAATGTCAATGAAAAAGTTTTCGAGATTATACAAGCTTTAAAGTTTTTGTTAAAATTGAGGTCTTTTACCTGTTTGGGGGATTATACTGGTCTTTAGAGCTTTTTATTAATTTTAGCGCTTTCATTAGGTCTTGGAGCTTTTACTGTGTTTTAAAAGTTTTACTTAGCTTCTAAGCTTTTACTAAATTTGCGAAAAGTTATAGAGCCTTCACTAGCTTTGGAGCTTTCATTTAGTTATAGAGCTTTCACTAGCTTTGCAGCTTTCATGCAGTTCAGAGCTGAAAATGTACAGTCATTTCCCTTAACTCCTAGCTTTTACTAAACTTTTACGAAAGTTCAATGAAAAGTTAATTCTAAATTCCTTCGTTTAATGAGCCTAACAAACTTCAAAAGCTGTATGTTTTAAATTTAAAACATAACTGAATTTCAAATTATCTACCGATTTTAGCATTATATTAAATAAACTTTTTGAAAATGCTTTTAATAAACCGCTTGAAAAATTTTCCTAAATTGTATGACTTTCTTTAAAGCTTATGAATATGCTTCCATATTTCTAACATATCCATATATATACTGCCATATTATCGCAAGCTTTCATGTCATACTTTTATATACTATTTAAGAATTCTTTTTTTTTTTGGTTCCATAACTAGTACAGTAGTATAGATATAATCCTTACGGCTATATATATAAATAAAAAAGCTTGCAGAAACTTCAGCTTTGAAAAGAAAGCTTGCCAAATCTTCAAAAAAAATTAGAATATTGAAAATATTATATAACTTTGCAATATTTAAATAAATGCAATATTTTACTGAATTTGAATTACAATTGGAAATTCAGCGAAAGCAGCCTTGAGTGAGCTTTTATTTGCTCAACAAAATGTAAGCAAAAAACTCGAGTATCTGCATTTGAATGGATTATTAAAGTCAATCAACAGTAAAATGTGTTTGAGAACCGACAGTTGGTATAAGAGGTAGCGAGAAAGTGATAGCTAAATGGCATTGAAAAACGATAAACTTTAACCCAATCATACTTTGCATTTCAATAAGCCAATAATTTGACACATTTTCATACAAATATGCGAGGTAAGCGATGAAAATGCCCCGAGGACAGAGATAACGCAACGGGTTATGCATAAAACAGCAGTTAGCGGGACAGGGTGAGGGGTGTAAGCGCGTGGGTCAAAAGGCGAAAATTGTGTAAACGCAGGCATGCCGAAATGACAACTTTATAGGCGCGTTACGCCGAGCTGCCAGGTTGAACGACTGTATGCGACTAGTGGGCAAACGGTATTTGAGGCACACGCACACTAACACACTGACATATATGTCAACCTTTTTTATGCGAAACAAGGCGTTCGAGCTTAAGGCGTTGGTTATGTTTGTGTGTTGGTGTTGGTGTTGGCGCTGGCGCTTATCACTGCTGTTTGTCATTGTTATTGTCAGCTTTACGCAGTGTTTTTGTTGTTCTTTATTGTTATGTTGTTTATTGTTATCATTGTTGGTAGAAAGCTTAACTGTTTGGCCGGAATGCGAGGCATGCTAGCCACTATAAAAGAGAGTATAATCACATATTTACACACACACATATACACCCATACAACTCGTAAAACACAATGGCAACTCAAGTGGCAAAGCCGATAACAAATACAAACAATAACAACACTTGCAGGTATACATATATTATATGTTGTTACGCATGTGTACATGTGTGCGTGTTTTTTTAGTATGTGTATGAGTAAATAAATAACTGCTTAAGGACACTGCTGCGCATAACTTCAATGTAAATAGGTTATAAGGAAGCTGTAAGCAGCCATGAAAGATAGAAGTTGCAGCAACAGTTCGCAGGCGTGTGTGCAACGCAGCCAAAGACAAGGCACGACCGACCACTGCAAGATGTGCGCATGTATGTGGAACACAGTTACATATACATATGTATTTATGCCATGCATTTTACATGTGTGCTGTGGCAACCTTTGTGACAGGTTCATTTACGTGCTCATATGTCATGTGGTTGTGCTTTCGCTGCCACTTCAGCTGTCTTTGACAATGTAAAAACAGCAACAACAACAACAGCACATTCACACAAGTTGACATTTTATTTCAGCACTTCGTTTGTCGTGTCTTATAAATAATAATGGTAAAGTGAAGCAGATATTAAATAAATATGTGTTAGTGTATGTGTGTATATATAAAAATGTATGTGTAGCTGTGTTATTTAACAGAGAAAAATACTTTTTTACTGTTTTTGGTTAAAAAATTGGATCAGGAAAAATTTTAATAGACGCAATTGAGCGTTCAAAAACACCTGCGCACCTTTACTGAAATACAACAAATAGACACACACACACATACACAGACGTACTGTCAAGAGCACATATTATTAAAAAACTGAAAGGCAGCGTGAATATGTACACATACACGCACAGATATTTGCGATAATATTTTGCTCCTTTTACACATATCGGTTGCATACAATGCAGCAGCTTCGCTCAGGGCTCTCTCATTCTTTCGCAAAAAAAAGCGTGTTTGCTTTTGTTTTTTCGCTTGAGTGTTTGGACTGGACTAGCTTGTGGGTCTGGCAATTTTCCGAAGCGACGATTTAAACTTTCAATATTTAAGATAGAGCTTTTCAGCTTAATAAAAATGCTTATTTAAACGTTAAATTTTGTTCACTATGAAAGCTTCTATTCCCTGTTATTATTATTCTATTATAGTTATTATTTTGATGTGCTGTTATAGAACTATCGACTTCGCGAACTTATGACGCGAAGAATATGACGAAAGCTTAATATAAAACAATATCAATGACAAACAAAGCAGTTAAATAAGCTTTTGCATACGTATGTATAAAAGTTTTGCAAATACAAAAGCTTCTAAGCACCACGATCTGAGCACAATGTTAACCAGTTTTTGTGGGTTTAAAAAAGATTCAAAGCTTTTAAATGGTTATATTCTAGCTAAAGCTACTGCATAGAGCTTTCACTTTTATTAACCAAATAAACACTAAACTTAAACCTTTGTTTCTAGCGCTTTTATCTCGACTCATCGAGCTTTCATCTATTTGCATGCCATTTTAGGTTTTTAAGTATTGTTTTTTGGCTAAAGCTACTTTATAGAGCTTTCACTTTTATTAGCCAAATAAACACTAAACTTAAACCTTTGTTTCTAGCGCTTTCATCTCGACTCTTCGAGCTTCCATCTATTTGCATGCCATTTTAGGTTTTTAAGTATTGTTTTTTGGCTAAAGCTACTTTATAGAGCTTTCACTTTTATTAGCCAAATAAACACTAAACTTAAACCTTTGTTTCTAGCCCTTTCCTCGACTCATCGAGCTTTCATCTATTTGCATGTCATTTTATGTTTTTAAAAGGTTGTCTTATTACGATTTTTGCGAGTTTAAGTAATATTTTAGGTTTTTAAGTATTGTTTTTTGGCTAAAGCTACTTTCAAGCGCTTTTATCTTGACTCATCGGGCTTTCATCTATTTATATGCCATTTTTTGGTTTTAAAAGCTTGTCTGATTATGATTTCAGTGCTCTAAAGCTTTCATTCGGATTATGTGAAATTCTATATAGATTATTTAACAATCAATAAAGCTTCAAACAATCTTAACTAAAATAAAGTCATTTTCGTGTATTTGCTATAAGTTAGAGAGCTTTCATTTTAACTGTTGCAAGTTTTTACATATAAACACTACTTTCATGCAGTTATTGCTCGAATCTTTACATTGTTGCAAATCACAGACAAATATCATATATACCAATTTGGTTTATAATAAATCAAAACCTCAGTCAACTGCAGTTAATATCCATACCACCAACAACAAAGCTTTCAGCATCAAGTATGCAACCACATGTGTACTTCAGAAATATGCAACACTATTTTAGTTATCAAATTAAAATTTCCATAATACCACTTCACATAGTTGCTTGCGCAAATTCACACAAAAAGCTGCTTTGTTGCCAAATTGTCAAAACTGCTTAAGCTCATGCCAACGCACGGACTACCTAGAGCACAGAGAGTCTGGTGTTGCAAATGTAACGGAAAGCGAAAAATTTGCATATTTATTGCATTCACACAACGGCAAGGGCCGAACGAACGGCAGTGGGAGCTGCGCGCAGCGGAAATTGTACGAGTATGCTGGACGGAAGACAGAGTGTAGCGACCGACTGTCAGGCAGTCAGCCACAGGTATGTTGCGGTGCCTCAGCGGAAAAGAAAGTCATTAATTTACCGTTGCGCAATTTTTGCACAAACGAATATTTTTTTCACAAGAATTTAAAATAACACACATATCACTTTTTATTATTTTCCCTTTACTTTTATTTATTTATTTGATTTTATTTTTAATTTTTTATTTGTGTGTGTTATTTATTCACCGACTGAGTGCGACAACTAAGCTGAAGTAAAATAAATATATTCTTCAACTGCAGACTATTTACTTACTGGCTTTGTGTACGGTATATTTGTAAAACTGCGAATGCTTTTTTATTGTTATTGTTGTTGACCAAGCAAATGAACGAGTTGAATGAATGCAGCAGATATCCATATTTCACAGGCGCACTGAGAAAAAATATTGTACGTGTATGAGTGTTGTATGTGTGTGTTTTCGCACATTTCTATGCATGGTGTAACGGTATTTTATTTGCAGCTATAGATTTTCATCCTTTTTAAAGTACTTTGCTGCACAAAATGGCTGTGTTGTGTGTGCCAAATGACAGCAATGAGTTTTGGGCAGACCAGAGAGGGGGGATTATGAATAAAAATAAGAAAAAATGTCTCTACAAGGACTTGACTTTGATTGTTTAGTTTGTTTGTCAGCTATATGTTAAAGTAGTCCGATATCGGCCATTCCGATAAATGAGTAGCTTTTCAGACAGACCGATGGAAGAAAAGTACGTAGCTAAATCGACTCAGCTTGTCACGCTTATCATTTATATAACTTCTAGGTGTCATAAACTTCGTGGCAAAGTTAATATGTGCAAGCTATAAATATTTACGTACTATTGTTGGCAGTAATAATAGGTGAAAACTATATTTAGTTCGATAGACTTCCGCGTAAAGCGATCTTTTAGTAAATAAATATTGTACATCGATTGGGTTCAATACTCTGAGAAAATAAAATAAACAACATTTTATAATACAATGTGTCTCGGGAGCTACAAGATCAAGATATACGTAGAGAGAGTGCTTAAAGACTATCACAAAGCTCTGTCGAAAGATCTTCTCCATATCCACATAGTCATATATTCCGAGGAAGACCAGATTTCTGCGGTTTTTAAGATTTTAAAATTTGACTCGCGGGCACATCTCCACGTAATCTTAATTTTTGCTCCTTCTAATGGACTAATCTTCCCAGAAAAAAGATTTGGTCTAAAGAATTTAAAAAGCTCTTAAACTACTAAAAAGCTCTTAAGCTACTAAAAAGCTCTTAAATCGATAGGTCGGCTGTAGAACCACTGAAAAAGATGCATCCCCTACTCAAACACACAATTTTGCATGCCCACATTATAAGGTTTTCCAAAGTAAAGTCTTCGCTGAGTTTTGTTTTTTCTTGTAGAAAGCTTTTTATTTTTTTATTCTTCAGGCATTTCTTCTTGTCTAAAGCTCACACAGTCGGCTTTGATGTGGTTGCTAAACTCAACAAAACTGCCTTACTTCACCAAAACATCCTCTCTTTCAAATATCAAACAACAAACCCACTATAATTGGTCTTCTCAACCACTTGAAGCGTTCTTTGCGCCATCGAAAGTCTTAGGTCTGCGGTTGTGAATTATACATTTTTATAACAACATTAATGAAATTAATTAAGAAAAGCTTAATAAGCAGAAGTAAATTGTGTGTGTGCTTTCCGCAATTGCAGTGAGAGCGGAAATTATATTTGATTTCCAGCTGTTTTTTTTATATTTTTAAGCCGCTTATTAAGCTTATGCGCCGTAAAGAGCACTCAGCCAAGACAACACAAGCAGCGCAGCGACAGCAAAAAGCAAAACAAAACTACAAGCAAAATAATCGAAATCGAAAATTCAGTTAATGCCAGCAAGCTGTAGAAACATCAAAAACCACTATTGGCGCGCGTCAAGGACTCTGCGCTCCGGTCCGCTCAGTGCAGCACAGCGCTCTGTTGTGAGTACGAAATAAACGCAATTAAGTGGTCAGGCATAAACGCGCGTACACACACACACATGTTGTTTTTGCTGCTGTCGCCGCCGTGCTGCCTTTGAGCGTGGCAAATTGATGAGAAAATCCAATTAACGTTTCACGGTGATGAAGTGCAAGTGCGAGAGAAGCGAGTGGTAAGAAGGAAGACGCAAGGTGGCAGCGGTGAGCCTGCCGGACCGACCAAATATATAGAATGTAGAAAATCAAGTGGTAATGCATAAAAACATGAGCGAACATAAGCACAACGCGATATGTATGTATGTATGTATGTATGTAGGTATATACATAGCTATGTGCGCGTGTAGCATATGCCACAGCATAGCTAAATTCAGTGAAGGGATATGAAATAAACGGTAATAGTTGCTTAAATGAAAAGCACGCATGTATGTATGTATGTTTATATGTATGTATGTATGTGTGTCTATATGCACGTATATGTATGTTACGCATGTGTTTGTGCGCGGCAAGTGGTTGTTAAGAAGCACTTTTTGTGGGTGTAAAGACGCAAGGCACTTACAGTAAATGGTTTGTGTGAGGAAAATGCGTTACAACACACACACACACACACGCACATACAAAAAATTACTGTGTATATGAAATTTTATCGCTTACATACGCATGTGGCAAGAAGTTTATGCGCAACCACATAACAAATATGTGTTTGTGTGCATGTTTGGGTGCATTTGACACTGACGTGACCACAAAAGCCAATTTCGTTTCGGTTGTAAGTTAAAAGGCATTAATAAAATACAAAACAACAAAAAAGTAAAGAAAAGCATACAATGCATGCAACACTGTTACTTGGTAGTTGTTGCCAGCCACATGTACAAATAACATGCTCTTCAAATATTTATTATGAAATTAATTAAACATTGTCAAGGCAAACCAAACGCATACATACATATTGTAGATATGTATATACATACATACATAGATAAGCCATATATGGACTATTTGCAGCTTTCATTTCTTTCTTTTTATACCCTGAACAGGGTATATTTAGTTTGCCACGAAGTTTGTAACAGTCCTAGAGGGAAGCGTCGAAGACCGTATAAAATATATAAACAAATGATCAGCATGACGAGCTGAGTCGATTAAGCCATTTCCGTCTGTCTGTCGGTCGGACCCTATATTAACATACAAGTCCATCAGTTTTTGAGATATCGATCTGAAATTTTGCACACGTCCTTATCTACCCAAGAAGCTGTTTATTTGTCGGAATGGTCGATATCGGAACACTATAGCATATAGCTGTCATACAAACTGAGCGATTCAAATCAAGTCCTTGTATGGAAAGCTTTTTTATTTGACAATATATCTTTAAGAAATTTGGCAAAATTAAATTTCTAAGATAACGCTACAATCTCAGTATAAATTTTTCAGATCGAATCACTATAGCATACAGCTGCCGATCAAAATCAAGTTCTTGTATAAAATTTTTTTCATTTGTGAAGGGTATTCTAGCTTTATATGTAAGTAGAACATCATAGATCAATAAATATATATAACTCAAATGAATTATATATTCTTTCAGCAATACAGAGATATACACACATACATATACATACATATCACCTGATATTCTACATATATGTATGTATATGCATACGTATTTTCATTTTGCTTAGTCAAATAGCCTACAGCTGTTAATAAATCTTTTATTGCCTTATATGTGCAGCAAGCAATTGTTGTTAAGTAAATACGACAGACAAGGTAAATTAAATAAAATATGTGAATAAATAAAATAACTTGAGAAATATTTGCGCAAATAAACGATGCAGCGCACGCTGTTAAGCTGTGTTGTTGCAATCAATAATGTGCAATAATGAAAGAAAATAAATTTTCGTGCTGAAAAAATAAGGCCAACAAATATTTTAAATCGCTGAGATGAATGAAATAGAAACCGTAAATACAATTATGTGCATATCAAATTCTTTGTTATCCATACATATACATATGCATACCTACATATGTAGCATATGTAAAGTTGTATGCGCATGTTAGCACGAATTAAGCTGTCACTATAAAATTTGCCTTGATATTTGAATGCAAATTAAATGAATAAGGAATTTTTCAAAATCGTAGCGATTTTTATTAAAAATTTTTTGGCCAAACTTATGGATTTTAGTAAAAAAAAAAAATTTACATAACTCTAAATATTATATCTATCACACTACTTTAATCTAGTTTTTAATCTTTTTAAAATTGCGTGTTTTTAGCGTTTTTTTTTCTAATTAAAATATATAAATAAATAAAACAAAATTCGTAATTTTCTATTCAGTTTTTTGTTTTTTTAATTATCAATTATTTAATGACAGTCAAACCCTCTGCACGAATACTTTATATTTTCATTGATTTCGTTTTTGTGTACGAAGTATTGTTGTTTTCCACTCAATCGTTGCTTCGAATAACACATATTTTGTGGCCTACTTACTGAGTCATCAGTCTTTCAGGTATTGTATATAAATGAGTTCATCAAGGATACTTGTAGTAACCTGAACAGGGTATATTAAGTTTACCACGAAGAATTATGAGCGCGTCGATACAGTTGTGTCCATCTGTCTGTCTATATATACGTAAACTAGTCTCACAGTTTACGAGATAACGATCTGAAATATTGCACAAGTAATTTTCTAACACAAGCAGCTGCTCACTTGTTGGAACCACCGATATCGGTTCACTTTTTTATATAGCTGCCATACAAATCGACCACACAAAGTCAAGTTCTTGTATAGAAAACTTTTTATTGGACAAGATATCTTCACGAAATTTGGCATATATTTTTGTCCAAGGCAGCGCTACAATTTCCGAACAAATTTTTCAGTTCAGACCTTTCTAGCATATAGCTACCATACAAACTGACCCATCGAAGTCAAGTTCTTGTATGGAAACTTTTTTATTTGTGAAGGATATTATAGCTGGTGCAAACGAAGTTAACTTTGTTGCTTGTTTGTGCATTTCAAATATCTTTAATATATTATATATATTAAGTCAAATACATATTACTTCACCCTGTGTACACTGTACTGCCTTAAGCAGCAACGCCCGTCATCAAGATAGTCACGAAGTTCATGCCGAACACCTATATAAATGTATAGTTAATTGCCTATAAATGTTTCATTTAAGCGTTCATGTATGATGACGAAGCCATACTGCTCAATTAAAGGGCAGAACTACTTTCTGACACAAAAAGCTCACAGGGTCAGGCAATAATCGTTGAAAAAGCGACTACTTTGTAGTTATTATGTGGAAAATATGTCAGTCAGTATTCATAAATACTGTTTTCCTTTTCCATTCAATCAACTAGCATTTAATCCAATTATCAAAAAAAAAAAAAAAAAAAAAACCAAACAGCGCTTGTGCTAGATTAATTTATTTAAAATGTCAGTATTACTTACCTACAAACATAGATAGCATTACTACATACAGATTGCCGCCAATTGTACGCGGCCATTAGGTATTTAAATAATAAAAGAAAAACAGAGAAACGCGCAGACTATTTAAATATCATTAAAATAACATTTTGCAAAAATTGTGCAAGCGATTTTCCGCTAATTACACAATCATTTAGGAGCAGCCGGTTACTGCACGCGGTTAGCAACCCAAAAGAGGCGGCTGGAGCTGAGTGTAGAGGTTCGGTTTACACGCTGGCGCACGAACTAAAAATATAATGCAGCAATTTGTATACAAAATTGTATAAATAAATATGTATGTCGGTATATGTATATGTATGTTAAAGCGCAACAAAGCAGCCGAAGCCGTGAAAAAATATTTACACAAACAAAAAACGGCGAACAAAGCAACACAATTAGCCAGTGAAGTGGCAATGCTGGCAGCTAAAGCAGGCACATACAAAAAAAATTAAAAAACTACAAAAGAATAAAAAATAAAAAAATATATATATAAAAAATAATAATAAAAAAAACTACAACAACAATAAATTCCAGGCAAATAAAAAAAAGCAAACAAAGCATAAAACAATACTCGCTCTTTATTGCGCAAAAAATCTGTTCTAGTTTCCCATACTTCCAATTCAGCTTTTGTTTTTGCTGCAATTTAACAAGTCATATTTCGCCACTGCTTAAAGCATAGTGTAAAACTGTCGCTTCGGTGTTGAAAAAATAAATAACCGACTATTTAATGTTGCACAACTGCAGAGGCTCGAACGCACACACACACATGCACTCACAACCGCTTAAATAAATAGTCGCCAGTGTGCCGGGCATTACGCTCCCCCATTCGCACCTCGCTATAAAAGCAATGATGAGCGTGTGTAGCTAATTCCGCTATGCCAACACACACACACCCCCGCAGCCCAGCGAACAAAGGGCGTTGTGAGCGCAAAAAAAAAAAGCCCGAAAGCCTGCCGAACTACTGTTTACTTGCTATGCTTGCACGCCATGCAAAGTAAGACCTATATATTTACATACAAGTATATACACATGTATAGTTGCCTGACATGACCGCCCTGCCACCTGGTTTTATTGCGCCCATCTGCGTTTTTATTGCTGTTACTGTTTGTAGCTGTTTGCTGGCGCTAATGAATTCATAATTTGCACCTCAGGCGCACAAAGTAAACTCACACACCCATTATATACAAATGTACACGTTTTGTGGCAGCCCTGCAGGAAAATCGAAGCACTTAAGTAATAACTATTTGACAGTAGTAAAAACTTCGAATTTTAGTGTTTTACAGCAGAAATATAATAATAATAATTTGAGCTTTAAACCTCTACTAATTGTCTCAACAAAAATGTGACTAGAAGTCCAGAGTTATGAAGTTATCAAGTGGTAGATAACCAAAATGCTGAATCAGCTTCGAGCAGCTGATCAGTATCAAGTTTGTCCAAGCTAGAAATATAAATACTCACAGTTTACAAATTGTGTGCTGAAGTTCGCTCATAGTCTGGTATTAAGAGTAAAACCTGTTAACCCCTTCATAAACGTTAATTCAGAACTTTTTAAGAATGAGATAAAACAAAGTTACAATTTTCCCCACAGGCCATTACTAGGCATATATTCCTGATTTATACTCATTCTTGAAAGCAAGTTGTACAAATGAGAAGCGGCTAAGTTTAGGGTTTCTGGACATATAATCTTTCCACAGCTATTTGCATCATGTTTTACACTGCTCCAATAACTATATAAGCAATCTGTACGCACTTGAGGCTTGAAGCTTTTAGGTAGAAAGTATAGTGATATTATATAGATTATAACCTATTTCCACCTTAAATTTATAATTGCAGTTTCAAGAGCAACCATATATATGTCTAAATTATTTCGGAAACCCCGTAACGGTATATGTTTCCGAATGTCAAATTCTGATGCTCTCTGCAATAAATTCACTGGCTTTGGTGAAAATTAGTAGATGAGCGCTTAAACTCAATCAAACCGCGATAGCAGTGCGATTAGTTGGTTTCATAATTTCGTTTAACTCATCTGAAAGTTCATGGTTGAACTGACGCTAAGCATCAATTTCAATTTCTGTAAACTTTTGGCACAACTCAAAATAAATACAAAAATAAAGACAAACAAACTTTAGGTTTTAGATATTTTTAGAGCAAAAAGAATACTTTTTGAAATATCAGCATAACTTTCATGCCTTTGTTCGCAAAATACAGTGAAAAAAAAATTCTCTTTTTGGAGTGAGCCAAAACGTGCCTTCGCTGAATGCAAAGCGTTAAACACTGAAACTACAAGCTGCTTTGATATTTCAGTTAGTTTCTTATACACATACATACAAGCACTTGAAAATAAATATAAAAAGCTTGCCGGCAGGTGGTTAACGGTATTGTGCGCTCACATACTGCTAGTAAGCGTAAGGACGTAAGGATAGCCAGCAGCGGCTTAAAGTCGACAGGAGTGCTGCCAACTAAATTTATCAGTAACTAGACTGCAAACTAAAATTGGAAAATAGCAAGCAAAAACACTACATATATTTAAACATATACATATGTATGTGCATATATGTTATGCATGTCCTTTGCACAGGATATTACCATGCAAACATATGGCGCGGTCTACGAAAGCCCAGTCGCATGCATACACACATGCAAATAGTTTTAAGCTGATGTGTGCAAAATGATTTTCATATGCAAAGCCTACAGCTTAAACCCGTGCAGTTGCAAAAACAAACAACAACAACAACTGCGATGCATACAAAGGAGCCCAATAAACAATAGGCGCAGCGCGGAACAACCGCAGAAAATGAGACAGTAATAAGGAAGCAAACAACAGGCGCAGCAAAAAAAAAAAAGAATATATAATGATATGATAAAAAATATCAACAACACTTTTATATTTTAATGTCTCTGCTTATAATTTCTTCACACTCTCACTTTACGTACACGTACACACACACACTTTCAGCGGTGAAATAAAAAACACTTGTGTGTGCCACACGCAGCAACACGCTATGCGGCGGCTAAATATACTCGCTGCGGCACTGAGACTTGCTCTGCGCGTAGAGCCGCAGAGATGCGCCAGCAACGGGAAGCAGCTAAGTTTAGCACACACTTTAAATGCTGTTGCATCCATGTTGAATTAATGTGCATACTCGTGGCACAGAGGCGTAGCTGCTACATATGTACATAGTATGTGGCATATGAGTAATGGAAAAAAGAAGGAAAGCGGATGTACGCTAACGCTAGCGGCTACATATTGTATGAGTGGAGAGGCGAGTAGTGAGACTAGCAGAGGTGTTTGGCGGTGCAGAGACATTGTCTAGTGGCGTTTAATATGCAAAGTGGCAAGAAGCAGACGCACAAACACTTGCATATACTCGGAGCTAAAGTAGATGGTAGGTGACGCAGATGACCCTGCGCGAAAAAATACTTAAGCGCTGACACTCTTTTAGCAATTAGTATCTCTTCTCTCTTTTAGAAATGTCATCTCGTTTTTGCTTACAAATGTGGTAAGGCAAGTTTTAAGCAGCCTTTAGACAGATTTTTTCAGAGGTTTTATGAGTTATATATACTGATGTTTCATTTTGACTTACAAAGAATTTGTATCGACGAAAACTTAAATCCTCTATACACTGGTTGTAGTTAGGACTCAACTCAGCGAAGATTTTTAATATATGCGATAACATCTGTCACTTTTCTGATGTCACGCTAGCGAGCTTAGCATAACATTGCGTAATTTGCGGAGAGTAGATATTTTGCGATGAAATTAATTCAACTTTTGTTCAATGCAATAGATGTAAGTAAGTGTTTCACGCAATTTTAAAGTTGTTGTCCGAAAGCTTCTGTCGGAAAATTACCGAAATTTTCATAATCACTGGTAAGCACCAGCTGAAATTTTACTCATTTCGTTTAGAATTTGTCAAGCTTCTATGTGCGCGTGCTTTTTTAATGCAATTAGAACGTACTCATTTTGCTATCTAGTGACTTGAAAAGCTTGAAAGCTCTTCCTGAAAGTGTTGCGTTTTTGCAATTTCACATAGAAATTAAGAAAGTTGAACGGGCTAAACCACGCTTGGAACATGCTGAGAAAGTTTTTAAGAGCGGCAAACAGAAGGAAAAAAAGCTAAGAGCTAAGAGTAAAAAGCTTGATGGTTGCATTTTTTAATATCAACACAGCGCTTGTCTGGAAAATTGTATCTCGAAGTCTGTTTCGCTTTAAAAAGCGCACAAAACGTAGCTGCTATAATTTCTTGCTGGCCTACACCCATCAAATAGGCGGTGGTGGCACATTAAGCATAGCAGCAACAGCTTTATTTGTTGCAATTTTCCAGCGCTTAAGGCTCTACCAACAGCTGGCACAGCGGCATGTCCTTCCGGAGATATCTTTTTAAAGCGCCACTAATACCACTACAAATACACACGCACACATTCACTAGCGTTGTCACATATGCATGCAGCATTCACTGTCATATTTGCTTTTAAGCCTGCCGCTTAAATAAGTCTCCATGCAACTGTACTAGTGCACATGATTTCATGCCCCCCTTTTTTTTAATATCTATATGTTTCCAGTAGTTTTTGTTGTTTTGGTGTTTACTTTTTTAAATTTTTTCAGTTGTTGTGCAAACTACTCCGCAGCAGTGCGCCTTTCTTCGGGCATTTGAAAAAAATTATACTTTTAAGTCTGTGCGCCGGCAACAGAAACGGATTTTGTGGTGGCATAAAAGGATTTCATTGCGTTTGCCACACACGCCCACACACACATACACAAACACGCGTACGTGCAATTGTGTGTGCTTAACAAGCTCCTGTTGGCATTTTTTTACAGCATTTCTCACTACATATTTATTAGCACTTTTTTGTCGTTGTCGTTTTGCAACTTGTTTTTTGGCAATTCATTTTTAGCGCATTTTTATTCAAATTTTCAAGTTGTTTTGTTCGCTCGTTATCATTGCTTTTTTGTGGCTTACAGTTTTAGTGCCCTATGTCTTATGCTTTCTACGCCTCATCTACATATGTATTTGTCTGGCTGCTAGTTTGGTTTGTTTGGCGTTGCTGTTGGCGGCTAAAGCTGCGTGTAACCGCCGAATGCTGATTGTATTTTGCTTTAGCATTATCCTTTACTCGCCTTTGCCGCGCGGCACTTGATGCCTGGTTTTAGCTGCTAGAAGTTTCCTTTGCATTTATATTGTTGTTTAATTTTAAGTATTTAAGCGGCTTTGCTGTACTTCGTGGTTAGGCAGACGATGTTTCAAGTGCTTTGCCAGCATTTTCAATTAAATTGTTTATTACCAAATTTCACACAGCACATATCAACTCATTTATTTATGACATACGCGTCAAATTGGCGCGTTCAGCATTCAGTTTTTGACGCCAGCGAACTTTTTCGCTCACTTACTTAACACAGTTACAAACAAACTTGTTTGTTCTTTGCATTGTATTTACACTTGAAGTCAGTTATCTTGCACCGCTACGTTTAAGCTGTCGGTCGCATAAATGTTTGGCTTTTATTTCACAGCTCTTAAGTTCAAAACTTTGTAAGCGTAATACCAAATACCAGTGTTTATATTGGCCTATATGAGAAAATTATATTGATTAAGAACTAGTTCGCGATTAGTAGCAAAATGCACTAGTAACCCATTACTATTAATTTTTATTTTCATTTTAAAAAAATATATCATTTCTTCTAACAACTGCCGCAAATAGTCTGTATTACCCGCAAGGGATGCGGAAGTTAAGGGGTCCACTAATCAGCAAAAACGCGCTTTTCTGTGATATTTTTTTGAAGAGGCATTTTATTTGATAAATAAATAAATATATGCACATTTACATAATTTAATTTCGTTTAATAATCGGTGATTCATTTTGAAAAATTTTCGATTCGCTTGATTCCGGACCCGATCTCCAGAAAGATCTCCAAAAATTGAGGATTTTTCTGCTTAAAGTTATCTCAAATTAAAAACTCTTAAATATTTGCTATTATTAGCTGTTAATACAGATAATAATCGAAAGGCTAGTCAAAAAAAAAGTGCCATAATTTTTTTTTGACGAAATGACGACTTTCCAGAAAAATAAGTAGGTTAAAATAACAACGCTTCTGAATCACTTCTTTTCACTGCTGGGTATTCATCAATATGAAAGCATGTACATATGTAAGCTAGTAAGTATATGTGTGCGTACTCATTTGTTATTTACTCTTACCGCTTTGCTTGTTGACTTAACTTGATTTCTTGGTGGCAGTAAAAACAAGAAATAAACTTTGGATGATAGAGCAACTTGGTTGAGTGGCTATCAGATTAAATAACTGGTTGGCTGACTGACTAACTGGCTAACTGACTGCCTGACTGACTAACTCACTTTTGCTAGCAAAGCTGACAGTCTGACTAAGTGTTACCGCTGCTTGCATGCGTGTAGCTGTTGTTGTAGTCTAATTCACCGTTAGTTTTTTGATACGCTCACTACTACTTAGTTTCATTCCATTTTCTGACGTCTTCTTACGTGCACTTGTGTGTAGCGTTTGCTTTGTGCAATTCTCGAAAAGGCACAACTTGTTCAAAGTTTTTTCTTTAATACGAGTGCAAAGATAATACGCGTTTTCTTTTCTTGTTTTTGTTTTGCTCTTGCTTTTCTGATTTTTCTTTACTTGCTTTTTTTTTTTATCGCCACCATTTTTGCTGCCCACTTTTCCTCGTCGCTCGCATAATGAATTAGTTGCAAAGTGTTGCACGTGAGTGGACTTCGAAATTATAAGTGAATACAAAATGCTAACAGTGTTTTTAATTAGAAATTTAAATTCATTTCATTTACATTTTATTGGAGCAAAAAGTGGTGATTACCGTGATTAATTAATGTGAAAATAGTGTAGGAAAACCTACAGTGATTTTAGATTTACGTATTAAATATCATGCAATTTTAATTTTTTCGCGTTAATTTGGCTAATGAGAATTTGAAAATTAATTACCATACAATTACAATGGCTTTAAGAATTGAAAATGTGTGCATTCAAGTTTGAAGCTCGATTTGCAATAAACAAAAATTATTATTTAGTAAAAAAATTGTTATTATATAAAAGTTAATGAAGACTTCTACAAACAAATGTTTACTCGAAAACTAATTTTAAGTGTTTTTTGTTAGCTGAGATTAAATCTGGCAATGCTAAGATAGCTTACGTTTTCAAATATTATATATTGTGATACCTTGATGAAATTGGAAAAAATTTAAAGAGAAGCTATCGAAATAATTTTGAATGTAATAGTATATGATAGTCTGAAAATCTCAAACAAATAGAGCGCTTTTATTGGCTAACGGCAGCATAAATTATATTCTACATAAATATAATCCATAAGAATAACGACGTAAGAAACTCTGTGTTTTTGCGTTAGTCTCCCTTTCCCTGTTGTCATGTGCAACAAAAATTGCTAAAATTGGTATTAAATTAAAGGTAGAGTTGAGATTTATGTGATAAACATAATATAATATTACTACGCGCATTTTTCTGTCTTTTCTGTGCGACTTTAGACAAACTCAGCCACTGCTGATGAAAATTTTTTATCATCTACAAATCCTGCATTTGTTGCTAACTTTTTATGTGTTTGTAATACACAGAGCAAAAAATCTGAGACCCTATACTGTATACATACATATGTATACATAAATGAACAGCGCGACGAAGTCGGTCGATTTAGCCTATTTGTCTCCCAATTTATATATTTGATATGAAATTTGAAAAATGATGATATATTCATTTGAAATTTTGCACACATCCTTTCCTCCTCAAGAAGCTGCTTATTTGTCGGAACCGCCGTTATCGGAGCACTATAGCTTATTGCTGCCATACAAACTGGTCTGCCAAAATCAAGTTCTTGTATGGTAAACTTTTTTAGTTGACAAGTTATCTTCACGATATTTGGCACAGTCTACTGTCCACGGCAACGCTACAAAGCACCGAAGAAATTGTTCAGTTTGGACCACTATAGTATATAGCTGCCATACAAACTAAGCGATCGAAATCAAGATACAGATTTTCTTCTACGCTTTTATGATATAAGACATGCACCTGTGAAGTGTATTATAGCTTCGGTGCAGCCGAAGTTAACTTCTTTTTCCTGACTCTATATTTGAATACAAAATTTTTGATTAAAATGGAATAACTCTTTTCATTACCCGATATTCGCAAATTAAAGCTGCGCCACAATCCTACTTAAAGCATAACTGCATTCCATTTCAACAAACAACAAACAGCAAACGCATGCATATAATATTGCCTGCGAAGTATGCGAATTTTAATGCAAATCTCCAACGACTACAAGCACCACTTGAACGCAAGAGCTGAAGAAAATGTCGTTGACACAGCAGCCGAAATGGAAATGGAAGCAGCACAAGCGACAAACAAGCAGCAGCAGCAGCTCATAATTGCATTTATGTATTTAAAATATTTTTAAGTACTCCTTTCTGCCACTTTTCTTTCGCATTCAACACAGCTGTGCGCACAACTCAACTCAAGTTCTTTATGTGCTTCAGTGGTTACACAGCTTCTTTGTGCCTCTTATTCTACATTTTCATTATTTTTTCTTTTTGTTTTTGTTTTGCTTTTCTTTGTTTTTTCTTTTTGTTTTTTGTGAATTTTACCTCGCTTTCTGTATAGGTGAGAATGCCGTTAAGTTGTTGTCATTAAGTGCAACAACAATTAACGACAAAGCACAAGCAACAACGTCAACAACTTTATGCTTTCATATTGCTGATGAATAAGATTATTAAGTCGCCACACAATCACGCCGCGCCGCAGCCGGGATCCATGGCTTTCTTCTGTGTGTTTTACAGAGTTCTTAAGGATACAACGCAATTTGCCCAAACGACTGTTTCGCATTATTTGCAGCAGCCGGCAACGGGTTTTCAAACAGATTTCAGTTAATGCTGCTGCGCCGCCGCTTGACTCTGCTCATTAACTGTCCGTGTGTTTGTGTGTCCTGCAGCATGTGCTGTTGGCTTTTGTCTGCCTAGCTACCTTTGCTTATCTCGAGCAGCAGCTGCAGCTCATCATCAACAGCAGCTTCGCTTCAGCGCTGAGCTTTCGTTGCTCCTTCGCCTTTCGCAAGCTTTATTTCATTTCATTAATTCAATTTAATTTTATGCTGCACATTCATCTCGTGTCCAGCACTACGCGCAGCTACCTGCTTATAGGTGTGTGTGTGTGAGTGTGTGCCTCGCTGAGTAGCTTGCGGCCTTTGGATTTATTTCTTCGGCGTTTGTGCACGACGTTCGAGCCGCCGCCTGCTTTGCCAGCTAGTTGTTGCTTGCGTTTATCTGTTTCCTTGTCATTGTTATTGCTCGCATTAATAAGGTACCACAGCGCTCACTAAATCTACGGCAACAACAAAAATGGTGGCGTTTATATGAAATATGGTACCGAGCAGCCTCCAGCTCCTTTTGAGCCATTTGCAGTTTAATTATAACTCTTCAAAGCGATTGAGATGCGTTCGCTCACAGGCGCTAATGAGTTGTTTGTATGCTTGTGTGCGTGTCTTGTTTTCGTTTTATTTTGTTCATTTTGCTTAACTCTCTTTGACAACTCCATTTTGTGGCGTACGTTTTTTTTTGCAGCAGCTTGTGCTTTCGTCTCAAATTACCTGTGCCGGCGCGTGTTTTCCGTTTCGTTAATAGCTTTTGAGAATGTGGGTAGTTTTGTCTTCATTAGTAGTTCGTAGCTGTGAAAGAGTCTTTTGAAGTACAAAACCAATTTTTCTCTTTTTCAAAAATATGTTTGGTATTGTAGCTTAGTTTTCATTTATGCTTTATATTCTTCGTGTACGTTCGTAATTTTTTATTGTACTTAGCTTGGGCTTTGGTTTGTACTCTTAAAAATTTTTAATTTTTATTTTTTTTTTACTTTATATTTAACATTTTTTTTTTTGTTTTACTTTATATGGTTTTTTTTTTAATTTTTATTTTTTTTTACTTTATATATGTATTTTTAGTTTTTTTTACTTTATATATGAATTTCTTTTTTTGACTTTGCTTTATTTTTATTTCATTTCTTTTTTAATTAATTTTTTTGTTTCGCTTTTTTCATATCACTTTTCTAATTTTACCCCTTTTCTTTGTACAAATTTCGTTTCTTTCTTTGCTTGCTTGCTCATTCAATTTTCCGTTTCTGATTTTTCCATCAGTTCTACTTCTCTTCGCTGCTACTCTGTAAAGTTTAGTGCTCGGTAATCAGTCAATGTTGCATGAAAACGATTTACTTAACTCATTTTCAAGACACACCTTTTCAATTTACGTAATCCTTTTTTTTACCGTTACTATACGAATACTTAATTTTGGGTTTGTTTTCTTTGCAGCGCATGACGACCGACACTTGTTTATTTTCCTTTGTCCTCCTACTACTTTAATCTTGCTAAATTTTATATTTGTATGTATGTTGTTATGCTGTTAACTCTATAAAAGAAGCCTTGATTATGATTTACTTACGCAGATACTGTTTGGAGAGATAAAGGGCCGAAAGTTTTTTATGAGTCAATAAATTTATTCGTTAACCTTTTGAGAAGTTTAAGGTGGTGGTGCTGAATAAATGAAATAGCGATTACAGAGTTAGTTCGCCTGAAGGTATGCTAGTGAAATTAGTATGCTATGCTACGAAGCACTTGAGCATTGTATGTTCCATGTGAATATTGTCAAAAGCATTAAAGTTAATAAAAAAAAACTGTATATTTCTACCCTTTTATATATCTAAAAAAAATGTCATCTCTTCTGGGGCTTCAAAGTGTTACATGTGCATACTATACTCGTTAAGGAAAGACATTTCCGTCCACTCTGTGACAAGTTTGATTACAACTTTTGTACTCACGCTGAGCACGAGTTTGAACACGCGCTTCACATCTTTGAAGTTTGTTTGATTCGCCCGCAACTCTCAAACTCTCTGTGTCACTTACTACTGATTCCTTTTTTCCCTGGTGACTTTTGCGCTCGCTTCTTGCTTACAGTTTTGGCACAAAAACTTTATTCTTTTGTCAATTTGCGGAGTTTGCGACGAATAGTGAGGGGTTAGGGTGCTCTTTTCAACGTCATTTCGTATTTTCTTGAAATCTTACTTGAAATAATTTGGTTTTTAATGGTATTTGAGTTTTGAAGATAGGTCCTTTTAAAAGATTTGTGGGTTTAAGTAAGGCTATGAAGAATTCTATAAAAAATTGAAAAATAAATGGACATCCTTAATAATCTCACGCCCACACAGGGTTAAATAAACTGTCCATGGACTTTCGGTCTACTTTTTATTTGCTGCCCTCCATCCACTTCACCTTGTCTTCGGCAGTTGATAACACTCCAACAACCGAGTTCCGTTAACGCTGCAAGTGAGTACTCAAGCATTTTTCTAAGTTTAGTTTCTGCCAACATAAATTTTCTTTTCCATTTTTTAGCTGAAACTTTTCCGCTTGCTTTTCCCACTGTGAATTTCAACAAAACGTTTCGCGCTTAATTAGCGTAAATGAAGAAGAAAAGCCAGTTTGTTGTGCAAGCCAAAAGCAAAAGCGGGGAAAAATTATTAAAAAAACATATAAAATAAATCCCCGAAGTGAAAATAAAACTGAATTCAGAAGAAACGAACATTTGCCCATTGCAATGGCTGAGAAGAGTGTAGCATACGTATGTGTGTGTGTGTGTGTGTGACGGTGGTTACAAGCTGCGCTACAAAGTAGTTAGCGGGCGCATCGTTCTCTTGGTGAAGGTAAAACTTTGTTGAAAAAAGCTGCAAATTAAAATTAAATTGCACTTAAAACTTGTCTGACGCTGGCGACAACAGTTGGCCAAGTTAGTTGGGTTGGTTAAGTTCGTGTAAGCAATGTTGCAAGTTGGGAGGTGGGGGCAAAACTTAAGACAGAAGGAATCTTTGCGAGTAAGCAAATTACTATTTTCCTACTCTTTGTATTTTAAGAGGGGCGTGTTCATCTAAGTAGGTGCTTCAAGGTACCGCCTTTACCGTGAAACCGTGTGTTTGTTGAAAACTTTTGTGTCACTAAAGCTCACTTGTATTTATTTGTTTTTCTTGGTCGTGATTTTCATTTTTTAGACACCTACGTTAATTTTCTGTATTTTTATTTCGTATTTTAAAGATATATTTTGTTGATTTAGCTTATTCGTGGCTCATACATGTTAGCTGAGGCATATAATTAGTATAAAATTTTTTTTTCTTATCAAATATATGGGATTATAGATAGTAGGGTGGAGCAAAATAAAAAGATTGTTTTCTTTTGCTTAGCCTGAGGGTAAACTTTGTAGATTATAAATAAAGAAAATTTTTGGAAAACAAAAAAAAAATTTTTGGAGAAAAAATGAACAAAAATTTTGGAAAAAAATAAAAAAAAAAATTCGGGAAAAAATATAAAAAATTTTAAACTTCTACTTTTTCGTAAAAAGCTTTTGATAAGTGTTCCAAAAGCTATGTAGAGTCCTCTTTCTAGCCAATTAAAAGTTATAAACTTAAAAAAAAATTTTGTGGTTATAATTGGGGTTTTAAAAAAAAGTCTTAAACGACAACATGCTATCCTTAAGCGTTAAAATAAATTTTGAGTCAAAAACCGTCAAATTCACTAACTTTTATATAAATGTAAAGAGTTTAAACACAAAAAAAAATTTTTTGTCCAAAAAATATTTGAACTTGAATTTTACTTTAAAAGTGACTCTAGATGTTAAAAAAAATTATTTTTTTTTCCAAAAATTTTCTTATATTATAATCTACAAATTTTACCCCCAGGCTAAGCAAAAAAAAATATAATTTTTTTGCTCCACCTTAATAGATAGCTTCCGCACCCCGTTTAAGGTTTTGAGTTACATACAACCACGCCTTCCGCAAACAATATCAGCATTTGAGTAAACCTGATGAACTTCTATTATCTATGTGAGCGCATCCCAGAGAGCATAGAAGAGAACATGTACTGCGGCGAGATCATTTTGTTAGCTAGAAGATATATAGCTACTAAAAGTACAAATTCCATACGCGTAAACTACTCCAAAAGTATGCAGCAATCGATTTCGTGAAGTCTGTGATCTAATCTACGCTGAGAAGTTTCAGAAAACATTTAGGCAGAACATTTGTCATAAACAATGCCGAGAAGCGTTAGAAAGAAGTGGTGTTTGTGGAATCTAGAAGGAACTCATCGATGTCGGATCTCTAAAGGTTTAGTAAGCACAAAATAAAGAAACTCGTTGTTATTTAAAGTATTAAAATTCACAACTCACTTAAAAATATATATATTTCTATAGTTTTTTTATAATTAGGTTTTCACTTTGTTTATTAAAAAATTTAAATTTAATATGATTTATTTAATTAACTGATTTATGATTCATAACGCAAACAAATTGCCTTTTTCACATTTAATTAATTTCATAATGAATGTGATTTGATTAGTAAGAAGTTTTTACAACATAAATTCTGTAAATTATGTCATTGAATTCATGAGAGCAAAAATCATATTTAGTTAATTCCTTAATTTTGTTTATTTTACAGCTTTATAAATTTTAATTAAATGTTATTTCAATACCATTTTGCTTTGTGTGAGACATTTATCCTTTATGCATATAATCATAGCTTTTTCACCACTTTTTTAAAATCATCCCGTTTAATTGCGCGCTTTTTATTCAGCCGCCTATCAATTAGGCATCACGCGCTAAAAGCGCATTTCGTATGGCTAATATTTACAGAGCAGAATTAAAATTCTTTGCAAAAAACAAAAAAGAAACACACACACATAAAACATCATTGAAAAACATAACAAAACCGATTTTCTGCTGATTAATTCCACAGCATGCGCACCACCATCAACGCTGCGCCGTTTATTTGTTGAACTCGATCAATAGTAATTTTATTGCGCCATTTTTCCCCCAAACACAAGCGCTTTATTGTTTGTGTATCAGTTTTTATTTATTTACTTTGCTTTTTAATGAAACTTGCAACATTTGTGGCTCCGTGATTTCCCACCTAGTGTTGCATTCATTACCGCCCGCACTGTGCGCTCCCCCCAAAACGCAGCGGCACGCCTCCACTGCGCTGCTGTGCCACTCGCCTATCAGCTCTAACTATCAATTGCAGCTCAATTTATTCGCTGTAAATTCACTTTGATTGCTTCGTTTGTGGAGCATTGCATTGCAATCGCTATTGCCGCGGCTGCTGTCCATTTATTCAACTGTCGAGTTGGACATTTGAAGCTACCAATTTTTCTGTATGAAGCACACTTTTTTCAACGACCACATTGTTACCGACCCAACACCGCCATCACTTCATTCATCAACCGAAACGCCTATAAGCTCATCCATCTACGCGTTCAATCTGCTGTCGGTTTTAACCGCGGCGCTCCGCCTATCGGCCAGTTGTCGGCCGTCGGTCTGCGCGTCTGCTCATCTGTCTATCTGTGGGTTGGTCCGTCTCGCTTCGTCTCGTCTCGTCTCGTCCATGCTCATGTCCATCTCACGTTTTATGATGCATTTTGTGTGCCATTTAGTTTTTATGCCTTTTTCCTCATTCCTCTTTGCTCAATTCTTCTTCTGTTGTTTTATGTGTTGACTGTCTGACTGACCTCTATGCGTCTCATATTTGTACACATATCTCTCTTCTTAACGCTTACCCCTCCGCGGCGTGCGTGTACTCCACGGCTGTGTGTAATTTATTATTGTTTGCTTTTGTACGTGCGTACAGTCGCCTTTATTAGTATGTTGCCATGGAGTAGTGTTGAGCTTGTGCTCATGTTTTTATGAAGATTTTATAGCTTGTTCATTTATATACACTTGTGCTTGGTGTCGTTGTGTGCGTGTGCGTGTGCGTTTGTTGAAGGTCATTTACGCCTAAATTGAATATGAATTCAGTTTTATGCTTTTTATATTAAAAAATTTATGTATTCGCTGCTGTAAAATATTCTTGGGAAATTGAAATGCATGTGTGTGCGTATGTTTAGTTTATGACCCGACCGTGTTGTTATGACGAAATGGTTTATTCGCTAGAGATATTGGTTTACAAAAACACCGACTTTTCACCTTAAATGGACAAACACGATTGCTGCGTACTGAAGTTGTTTGAAAAAAATTTGAATGATAAATAAATAGACGTGCATTTTCGCTGGAAAAATGTCATGAAACCAACTGTTCATCGTAAATCAGAAAATTTTAATAAAATGCTGTATCTTCCACTGCTATGATTAGCAACAGCTATGGCAGATTTAATGAGGCAATATTTCTATTATTAAAAATTTGACACATTTTACAAAAATCACATTCTCACTGCCTTCACTCGCATTAGTCAGGTCTTTGAGATTAATAGAGCGACTTGCAGCATGTTACTTCTAGCAAAAAGATAACAAGTTTACACCACTTTTTATACTCTCGCAACCTGTTGCTACAGAGTATAATAGTTTTGTTCACCTAACGGTTGTTTGTATCACCTAAAATTAATCGAGTTAGATATAGGGTTATATATATATAAATGATCAGGATGAAGAGACGAGTTGAAATCCGGGTGACTGTCTGTCCGTCCGTCCGTCTGTCCGTCCGTTCGTGCAAGCTCTAACTTGAGTAAAAATTGAGATATCTTTATGAAACTTGGTAGACATGTTTCATGGTACCGTGAGACGGTTGGTATTGCAGATGGGCGTAATCGGACCACTGCCACGCCCACAAAACGCCATTAATCAAAAACAAATAACTTGCCACAACTAAGCTCCGCAATAAGATACAAGACTGTTATTTGGTACACAGGATCACATTAGAGAGGGGCATCTGCAGTTAAAATTTTTTTTTAAAAAGTGGGCGTGGTCCCGCCTCTAATAGGTTTAATGTGCATATCTCCTAAACCGCTAATGCTATAATAACAAAATTCACTGGAAGCAAAAAATTTTTAGCACTTCTATTGACGGTGTGAAAATAGTTGAAATCGGGTGGCAACTCCGTCCACTCCCCATATAACGGTACTGTTAAAAACTACTAAAAGCGCGATAAATCAAGCACTAAACACGCCAGAGACATTAAATTTTATCTCTGAGATGGTATAAGATGACTTTATAGGAACCGCGTTCAAAATTAGACAGTGGGCGTGGCACAGCCCACTTTTAGGTGAAAACCCATATCTTGAGATCTGCTCAACCGATTTCAACCAAATTCGGTGCATAACGTTCTTTTCATGTTTCTATGTCATAGTGCGAAAATGGGCGAAATCGGACTACAACCACGCTTACTTCCCATGTAACACCATTTTCAATTCCATCTGATTCTTTCACATTCCACTATGCAAATCAGGTAAAAATGATTATATCGGGGTAAAACTTTGCGTGAATAATGCAATTAAAGTATGCCACCTTATGACCAAAAATTGTCTAAATCGAACCAAAACTGTTCAAGCCCCTAAGTACTAAATATGTGGACCCCAGTGCCTATAGTTGACCTTCTACCGAAAATATCAGTCAATCCACAAAGAAATCTCAAACAAGTATACCATTTGACTTTGCGAGAGTATAAAATGTTCGGTTACATCCGAACTTAGCCCTTCCTTACTTGTTTTTAATCATTTTGCGTGTTCTTAACTAAATTTTTTATACAAGAAATAAAAAAGAACATATATTTTTGATCAGTGATGAGTCCTGCAGTCAGGCCTGTTCCACATGCAAAAAATATAGTTAAAAAATATTATTTTATTTCAGAGCAATAGTTTTTAAGTAATTAACTAGAGAGCATATGTAAGAATATTAATTTTACGTTGAATAAGATTTATTTAATAATTATAGGCATTCTTTTTAAAAGTACGATAATTCTACGCCACTGGTACGATAGTCGCCTCACTTCAAGATGTGAACACTGGGTCAATAGAGCAGTCGGAAAGTAAAAGCGTTAAGGCATGCTCGCAGCTGTTGTCTATTTTGTTTCGGATACTTATAAATATGTATGCCTGGCGCTCTTAAGAATTTAAAAAATCCGGCAGCTTAGTAAATTCTCTTACTTATGGTTTCGGTAGCAACAGTAAATGGCTATATTTCTCTCTAATACTTATATTATATAAATATATTAAACTGAGTGGGCCGCCTCTAGATGTTAAAAAAGAATCTACAGATTTTACCCTCAGGATAAGCAAACAAAAACATTTTTTTTTCGCTTCACCCTAATATTTATATACATTTATTTGATAAACTTTTCTTCAACTACCGCCTAAACTAAATAGCGGGTCATCTATCAAAATAAGCACACCACACACCCTCTCTTACAGTAATTTACTGTATAATTTTGCACGCTCGGTTTACCGTTATCTGCGGTAATTATCTGCAATACTTTTATTAGCTTGTAGATCTTCCCAAGCAACACTACGCTCAAGGCCAAATTGCAAATTAAACGCAAAATTAAACAAACCAAAGCAAAGCAAAAATAGAGAAGCCAACCAACAAAACGAACAAAATGTGGAAAATTGCAAAAAAAAAAAAAAACGGAAAAGTGTAAATAAATATAGAACTGTTGTTGCATGTTTAGAAATGGGCGAAAGCAAGCGCTGTGAAATTGAACCGAAACTTTACGAAAAAAATTAATATGAAGCAAGTTGTAGAAATATAAGTAAAAGTAATGCCAAACAACAAAATAGTCGCCAACAACAAAAACAGACTATATATTACAAACTAAAACCATGTTTGCATGTAAAAGCAGAAATTTGGCTTAATGGAAAGCGAAAAGTTGTTTGCTTTTATCGTCAGCAAACATGCAGAGCACAACGCTTTCAACGCCACAAGGATACTTGCACGCACACGCACACACACACGCTCTACAAGCAGCGAGCGCCGCGCAGGTGCCGAAAGGGCGATTTGAAATAGAAACAAAAACATAAAAAAAAGAAAACAGTAAAGAAAGCAAAAAGGACACCAGAAAACTTATGGTTATGGCCGCACAAAGCCAGGTGTTTTTGTATCAAAGTAGAAAGGCAAAAAACAAAAACAAAAAGTTGGTTGATAAACAACAAATGGCCGGAATATGAGTAGTAGTGCCAGCGTCAAGGTAGGCTTTCACAAATTGCTGCAAGAATAGCAAAGTAAAAACATTGTAAATATGTGGAAAAACGTAGAGAAACACACAGCATTGTGCGCAAAAGTTTCGGTGGTTGGGCACGAGTATTTTCAGCTGCTTACGCTAAAGCTCTGTTTTTGTTTTTGTTGTTCGTGTTTTGTATTTTTAGAAAATCTTTTGTTTTGATGCCAGCCAACAAATTAAGCCAGCGCGATATTGAAACCATTTTTCAAGCCAATGAATGTTTTGCGCTGCACATTTACCTAGAACGAAATAGTGAGAGTGTGTGTGAAAGGCATGAGTTTGAACATATGTATGTGTTTGAGTATTTTGTTATTTACTCGTGCGGCTTTTACTTTTGTGGTTTTGTTATGGCATGGCAAGCAGCGATTCTTAATCAAATTGACGTGTTGCTGTTGTTGCTAGCGCACATTACTATGCATACGTATGTTGTTGCTGTTGTTGTTGGCAGTTTCACTTGAAAGTGTGTTTTCGTGTTGGCGCAATTACAAGTAAATACGAATTGTGCCAGGGTCCTTTTGTTCACAGGCACACACACACACACACACTCAAAGACGCATATTACTTGAAACGGCAGCACTACAAATTTACATAGCATGCTTTTAAGCGCAAAGTCTATTAATGTCAAGTATACGCCCTCGTGTGGCACATTTATATGCAAATTAAAGGGCGACTGAGCAGCAATTTTTGTTACATTTTCTTTTCGCTTTATTTTTCTGCTATTGGAATATTGCTCGTAAGACGCCAAAACAGCTGTGTATCGCAAAAGTACGGTTAGTTCGGCTAGGCAGGTATTGTGGTTGCCGAAAGGTATGCTATACATATTGTGGGGTTACACTTTGAAAATTAGCTATATATGGTAATTTAAGACTGGTAAAGGTGTTATTGTTTCGCTAATTTTTAGAGTGTTTCTTCTGACAAATTTACTACAATAAGCAGGATTAAAAAACATGAGCCTCTAGTTAAATTATGTACTTATAGTATCTTTAAAATTGGAAAGCACAACAAAACAATAGCTAACATAAAATAAAGAGGGAAAGTACAATAAAAAGGCTGTTCAAACATAGGAAACCAAAAGTATATTAAAACAAAAAACCTCTTTACTTCGGCTGCACCAAAGCTATAAACGCTTCACAGATGCGTTTCTTATAGCATAATAGGGTATAAAAAGATTTCTATATTGATTTTGATCGGTTAATTTGTACGGCAGCTATATGCCATAGTGGTCCTATCTGAACAATTTCTTTAGCGCTTGTAGCGTTGCCTTGGATAGCAGTCTATGCCAAATTTCGTAAAGTTATATTGTCAAATAAAAAAGTGTTCCATACAAGAACTTGATGCTGATTGTTCAGTTTGTTTGACAACTACATGCTCTAGTAGTCCGATATCGGCGGTTCTGATAAATGAGCAGCTGCGTGCTAAGAAAAGGACGTTTGCGAAATTTCAAATCGGTATCTCACAAACTGACGGACGAGCCAACATGGCTAAGTCGACTCAGCACGTCACGCCATCATTTGTCCAAAAAATATTTTAACTCGAAATTTACTTTAAGTGAGTGGGCCGCCTTTCAATGTTAAAAAAAATGTTTTTTTTTATTTTTAAAACTTTCATATTGTATTTTATAGTCTACAAATTTTACCCTAAGAAAAAAAAAAAATTTTTTCTCGCTCCACCCGAATTGTGCGAATTCAACTCAATAACTTTATTGTTGCTTTTACATGTAATTCTTTTGACAAAAGAGCAGAAGCGAGCAGCGGAACGGCAAATAGAAGACGGCTTATATATACTTTATAGGCTTTGCGACGTTTCCATCTGGCTGTACCAAATTTTATACCCTACATAATTAAATTTTTTTATTTTAACACACCCTGTGCAGGCTCTAAAAACTACCAAAAAATTGCAAATAGAAAACTCAAAGCACTCCAATTCATTTGTCTAATATTCAGCAAAGCTCAACCACACATGCTTATGCATATTTAGTTGCAAACATTCGTATTGTTAGCATTTATACCATGAATGCAGCCACATTTAGTTTCGAGTTCCACACTTGCGTCAAATCAAAACTATTCTCGACATTTGCATTTTGCACCCGTTATACCAATATTAACTTAGCTTTCATGTCAACGCCAATCATGCTATTTTCGTGCTTAAATCAAAAGGATATAACATTTTGAAGTATATGAATTTTGGCGCTTTGATTTGCATAGCACTTCATAATATGGACATCAATAATACTCGACACTATTTGCATTGAAATGTTGCGGCACAAAAGCGACAAGAAAATACTTGGAAATCCTGCGCCACTCATGGCAACTCAATTTTCCATGAATTTTTCAAAAGTTTGCACACATTTGCAAGCCTTGCAGCATATTTATATATACAGCTCATATATATACATTTTTTTTTTGTTGCAGCAAAGCGCTGTTTGTACAGCTTTTTATTTCATATAAAGAAATATTTTTTCTCGCTTGCTTGTTTTGCGTTTGACGCGCTTCTGTTTTGCGGCAAAAAGCGCGTATTTATGTTTTTCGCGTGTAATTTTTTCGCTCCAACGCAGCCGCGCCAACGCGTATGTAAGAGTAAACAAATGGCTGTTGATGGCGGCTGTTGACGCAACTCTTTTTGTAAACAAATAAAGCAAGCGCAGCCACAACAGCAGCAAAAACATGGGCAGCGTGTGTACACAGTCGCCGAAAGCAAGTGCAGGTGCAGCTGCAGGGGAGCACGGCACGGAGTACGCCAACAGCAGCAGCAGCAGCTAACTGGCGGCGCTGTTGTCAGCAAGCAATCAACAAAGCATTGCGCTCGCCCCAGTTGCTGTTGTTGCTGCTGGCTTTATTTGTTTTGGTTGTTGTAGTAGTTTTTTTTAAATAAATTTTTTTTTTTGTTTTGGTTGCTATTGACACAATTTAGTTATATGCATTTCCATTTTCTCTTTGTTACCAAGTTTTAATGCAAGTTTTTCGATTTAATTTATATTTCTCTTATTTTTATGGAATTTGCTTAGAATTGAGTTTTGCATTCCTTCTAGCTTTGTGCATTTACTTCCACGAAAAGGCTGCCTCTTCTGCATGCTCGCAAATAACTGTACGTGGAGTCCCAGCAGAGTTGCTCAGAATGCAGTGTGTACCAGGAAAAGGTCATTAGGCAATCGTGCGAATTGCTGGTGTAGTTGTGCGTAAGCAGTATGCTTGTGCAGTAGCAAGTTTTTGAGAATCAAATGCCACGCTCTGATCAAATCAACGTTGCGAAATTAAAGAACGAGTCGATCTAACGTCTTGTCTATTTATTTTGTATTTGTGTCTATTTCGCGTCAAAATGAGAATGTCAATATTGTCTAGTGGAGTTGCCTAGTATATTGCGAATTCTGCGTATAATAATCCATAGTTATAAATTTTCTAGCCACTAACGCTTTTTCGACGGTACTAACATAAAAACGGAAAGCTCGTTATACAGTCAAAAGCTTAACTAAAAGCAGCAAAAATATTCGATTTTACATGCACAAATGTCAACCTTTGCTTACTAGCTGAGATTAGGTACTAAACGAGTCAAGTTGGATGAGTAATTTAGAATTTTGCCATACAACTTCATTTCTCAGCTGTCAGTTTGTGATTTTGTGATTAAAATCCGCACAATTTACCGCAATTCTCAATTTAAGCGCAATTTTAGAGTTTTTCATGTTAGATTTACTTTTTGTTTCTGCATTATTTTGCGATGTGCAAAAATTAATGGCAACATCACGTTTTCAATTTACCTGCCGCGTTCACAGTGTCTATGCTGCAAGTGGCGTATTTGCGCAACGCTGAGGGCAATGTTAACGACAAAGCAATAACAACCATTGCCGCTTTCACTTGTACCCGCGCCGTTGATATTATTGAAGTTAGCCAACACCGTTATTAGACGCTGACCTGAGCGACCGACCAACGATTTTGTTTTTGTGCCCCAACAAAGTAGCGAAAAATGGAAGGAGTTCGGCGTTTCGATAGTTTTTTTACGTTTTTCTTTCTAACTGCACCATTTCGAGGGCAATGGTTTGGTAGATCAAAAAAAAAAATATAATAAAAATTTGCAAAATGTCAACGGTGCGCTTTGTTGGTCGTGTTATTCGGGCTGGTTGGGGGGAGAGCCGGTTGGTAGCGGTGGTTGTTGAGGATGCTTGGTTGCACGCATACCTAGTATTAGGTGAAACTTAATTGCATTTGCTTATTTTTCTGCTCGACTGCAGGGCTTAGCTCACATTCGTTCGTTGTTCAACGCTTTAGAATTTCGACGACTTTGCACACCACTTTTTACTGGGTCTTATTTTATTCAGCCAAAAAAAATTTTCAATTTAACAGCTTGTCAGTCAACCCTTTGCCAGCTCGCTAAGCAACATTTTTTTTTTCAACATACATACATACATACAAATATATTGCTTTACATTCCTAGTATGGAAATTCAATTACGACATTTTTCACTTTCCATTTAGTTATTTTCATTTTTGTTTGCCAGCCTTTTATTTAAAATGCAATAAAGCCAATTTCACTTAATTGACTATTTAAATTTTTATTTTGCAGTTGCGGCATATGCTGCGCTTCAAGCGAGTATCTCTGTCGAACGGTAGTTATTTGCAACGCTGTCCGTGCGCTGCCCGATTTGCTTAATTGACCCTTGTCTATAGGGGTCGCCTAGATTTTTCTTCGCGCTGTTGTTTTTAATGTATATATTGATAAAAGAATTATATAATATATATTTATTTAATAAAAAATATTTGCAGAAAGTGTGGTGCAAAGAAATTGAATTTTTATATAAGTTGTTTGTTTGATCCAATAGGTGGCGCTATAATCAATATATAACTTATATAATGTATGGACATTCTTATATTATGTAATGTACAGAATGGAAATAAAAAACTGCTTCAAATGAAATATTTTTATTACGCAAACATAACGAAAATATTTGAGTGTTGGAAATGTGTCTAGACCTAAACAAATTGACTGACAATTTTTCGCGTCGCAAATAAACAGCTGGCAAACTCACACTTATTGACATATCGAGATCAAACTTCTTATGAACAAAAAAAAAAAAAAATCGGTGGTATCACACTAGGAAAATAATATTTATCGATACTGTTGACGCACGCTGTTTAAATGGACCATTCCGGATCAAATTTGATCTTGAGTGTAGGCAAAGCTTTTCCAAGTTGGTATATGTGTCTAAGAAAAACCAAGAGTTCAGTCGATTAATTTGACCGATAGATGGCGCTGTATGTCGCAATATTAAAAATAATTATATTAACTGACCGAAAAATGTAAAAGAAAATTATCAGCTCGGCGAATTTTTGAAAAAAAAATTAAATTTCTTCAGAGTGGCTATAATCATTTCTAAACTACAATATTAGACTGCGAAACATCAATATAAGTCAATGAAGTTACAAATATATGAAATAATCTAAAAAAAACTATACAATTACTAAAAATCAGCACAAGTTTTACTTACATCATTTGGAAAGCCTTCAAAGACGCGAGAAAAAAATCTGAAAAAATCAAAAACAAAAATTAGTTATCAAAAACAAATGAAAGTTAAGGTAAAAGTGATTAATAATATAGAACAATAATCTTACAATTACAAATTTGAAAAGCGCAATTAAATGGCGCACACAAAAAATCTACGCAGACCTACTGCTGGTACCGCTCAAGCGAAACTCGTGTAGCGGTAACCCACTTACTACATTATAAACTTAATTATAGATGTAAGCACGATAGCTGGTGCTAAAATCAAATAAAAATAAATAAAAAGGATATATATAACTATTTATAACTGTATACGCACACAAGTGCACTATATGTTTTATATATAAGTCACAAAAGAGAGCTACGAAGAACAATTTTAATAAAAGTTTTGACAAAACAAAGCTCTAAAGCTCTGACGCGGGCTAGGTAAACAAAAATAAACGGTTATTAAAGCGTTTCCGCTCGCACAAAGCAAAGGACACGCCTACTTATGGAAAATTGCAGAAGGCAGACGAAAATAATAACGAGAGTTTCACGAAAGTGTTGTGCCAAGGATTATTGTGAATTTAAACTAGACAAGACGTTACTATTTCTTACATTGCTTATAGCATAAGAGTGTATAAAAGATGCAGTTTATATGGCAGCTATATGCTATAGTGATCCGATATCGACGGTTACGACCAATGAGCAGCTTTTTGTAGAGTAAAGACGCGTGCAAAATTTCAAATCGATATCTCAAAAACTGAAAGACTAATTCACTTATATACAGAAAGGCAGACAGACGGACATTGGTAGTGTAGTGCCTCGAAATTTCAGGCATTTTTATAGCCCACTGAGATATTAATTTCCACAAGCTAAAAGCTCTTACATAACAACCATAAAACTGAGCAAAAATATAAAGTTTAATACCTTTTCACAAACTAACTGAACGAACTTTAGTGCGTCTGGCCGCAGCGCTCTGAAAATAAATGCAAAACCATGTGGAAAACTTGAAGCGAGCAAAATTGCATACTTTGTGCATAACGCTTTTCCAACAGCCGCCTAACTATGCGTTTATATGTGTGTGAATGTGCGCGGATGCCTTCAACAATTTGCCACGCCAAGCTTTTTATTGCTTTTAATACTTTTCTAAGCACTCAAAGCTTATGCCAAGTAACGATGTGGCGACTGTAAGACTACAACGACAGCAACAACAACAACAACAACAACAACCAACGAGCAACCTTTGAAGGCAGGGTTGGGCGCAGTGACTAGGTGTTGCTCGTTGCAGCAAGTTGATTGTGTTGCAGTTAATTTAAGTACGTGTTTTTGTTTTGCCAGTTTGTGTAGTACGAAACGGTAAAAATGCTGGAGTTGGCAATAAACGTAAGTATGTATGTATGCGGTAGGTTTGCCGGTGCATAGCTGGTGTCGACATGCACATGTTGCGCCCTCATTTTCTATGGCAGCAAGGTCACGACATAACTTTTACACTTTTCGCGGCAACACGCGATATTAACGCGTACATACTTGTATATACCGTTATAACAGTACGAGTATGTGTGCTGCTGTAAATATGCCATATTTACTTGAGCACAAGTTTGTGCATACTTATGCATGGGCAAGCGTCACATTTTGGTGGCAAGTGTAAAAATCAAGCAAATATATGCGAAGACATGTCCGATAAATTGTTATTGTGCGAGTAGTGGCGAGGCGAGGCAAATTCGCTAACTTATGGAGAGCTTTTGGTACACAAAAAGGAAAACTCAAGTAAATCACAAAAGAAAACCGAAATCGGTGTCAGTTAAAGTAAGCTTTAACAAGAAAATCGAAGCAAAAGGTACAAATTTACATAGCTATATAAATATATATGTAAATGTATATGTTTATATGTACATTTGTAAGCAGGCAACCAAAGATTTATATGCTTCTCAGTTTTCTGAACGCTGCTGGCATAAAATATCAATACACACAACAATTCTTCGATTGTCAGCACAGCCACATTTGTAGAAATTGTTAAGCAGCAGCTCAACCTCCCAATACTCTACTTAATCTCGGAGCATCTCGTATGACACTGAACTCAAGAAACAGTCACGAATGTGGCACAAATATAAATTCATTGCCACAAGTGGTGGCGTAATGTCGGCTATTTAGGCACAAAACACTTTGAAGCCTAAATTTAGGCGACTTAAATGCCAGCACACACACAAGTAACTGCCTTTCAAGCCCACGCAAAACCAACTTTAAGTACACATAGCCAACACATACACATACATACACACAAATTATTGAAATATGTATGTACATCAATTGAAAAAGGATACGGCACCCACGCTGCTCATAACCGAAGAGCTTAACACACATAGATATCACCGCATAAATATATATATGTGTGTGTGTGTCACGCGGCGTCTGGCTGACTGCCCGACCCAGTTGTTTTAGCCCACCACAACGAAGTGCGGAGGCGGCAAGCAAACTGTGCGAGCACAACTTCCGTACCCCCCCCCCCCCCCCCCCAGCAGCGCTGGCACCGCTCAAATTTCAGTAGCCACCGAGTTTTGTGCGAGCACTGTGCGCCAATGCATGCTGGCCACATGTTGTGACATGTCGGTATTAGCTAACGTCGTGTTGTGAGGTTAAAAGGTTGTGCTGTCCATGTGGTTGACGGCAGCATACAATAGAGCCAAACACACATATAATCCCACACATGTATAAAATGTTTGCATTTGTGTATGTGTGCGCATATTGATATTGCCTATAATGCTATTATAGCTTTAATTATGCGCCAACCCAACAACATGCATTCACAGTAAGTTGCCAACTAATATATATGCAATAATTCATAACTAAAACAGACGATAGCAATTTATAATTTTAATTAGACAACATTAATTAGAAGAGTGGCGCATAGTTGAATTGTTTAAAATTTACTTAGTTAATTGTTATTGTTGCAAGTAGTTTTATGTTGGCATAATCAATGAGCCGCATATGTGTGGCAAACTTGCAAACACAGTACACACATATGCACAGCAGAGTGTAGAGGTCGACATCATTAAAATGGTAAGCGTACGTCAGCATAAACCTTTATAAAACAAGAAAAACGTTAACTTCGGCTGCACCGAACATATAACACCCCTCACAGTTGTATTTCTGATAGCGTTTATAAAAATATCGCAATCCTGATTTTGTTGTTGTATTGCAGCTATATGCTATAATGATCCGATCTGAACAATTTCTTCGGAGATTGCACCGCTGCCCTGGATAATAATATCTCGTCAAATACAAAAGTTTTTCATGCAAGCACTTGATACCGAGCTTTCAGTTTGTATGGCAGCTATAAGCTATAGTGTTCCGATATCGGCGATTCCGACATATGAGCAGCTTGTTGTGAAGAAAAATACGTTCAAGAAATTTCAGGTTGATCTCTCAAAAGCTGAGTGACAATTCGCCTATATACAGACAGATGGACATGGCTAAATCGACTCAGCTCGGCACGCTGATTATTTGTGGACATATATGTATGTAATTTATAGGGTCTCCGAAGTTTCCTTCAGGATGTTAAAAACTTTGTGGCAAACTTAATATACCCTGTTCAGAGTATTAAATTAAGACAAATATGATAAGCAAGAAAGAGCCTAAATCAACCAACAATTTCCGGAATTATTCGACTGAATTCTGAAATCCAGGAGATGTCTGTCAAAGCTACTGAGCCATATAGAAAATAACTTATATAGAAAAGCACTCATTAAGAAAAGAACTTATATAGCAACTCAGAAGTTGTAATTTAATTAACCAAAGCAGTTTTTGTAATCTTCACACATCTTCCTCTGAATTTAAGTGGCGTTCTGGTTTACGCGCCCGAATTTCAGGCCCTTTTCGGATCCGATCAAAAAAAAAACAAAGCAAGAAACATTTTTAACATAAATTTTTTTATATGTTTTCTATTTATAATTAAAGAGTAAAAATCAATTAAAAAATTTAAAAAAAAATTTTTTTTTAATTCCAGGCTTGCAAAGTGGGGCCTGATGAAAACGTGGCGTGTCTTGGTGTGCAGAATATCAGGGCTCCCAGTAACCCGAAATGGAAATTGTTGAGTGATCCTTAAAGGGGCAGGATGTAGTTATAGCACTACAAAAGGATTTTGAAATTTTTTTTCCACAAAATGGCGGCTGTTTGAAAAATATGTTTCGTTATTTCCGTTTTTGCTGTTCGGAATTTTTTTAATTTATGTAAAAAAAAATTTCAAAAATCCACTCGTTGTGCGATAGTATAATGTATAAAGAAGCTCTGTATAAAATTTCAAGTAAGTCGTTAGAATAGAACTTGAGATATCATGCACATCATTTCTAAAAAGTAGTTCAGAGAAGAACGACTTTAAAGCTCGCGCCGAGCTGTAACCCCGAAAATAATTTAAATTTCAAAAAAACTTTTTAGGGCCATATTCTTAAAGGGTTATACTACAATAATATGCAAAAAAAATTAAATTGATTTTTTTAAATTTCTAAACCAGGTAATTACCGCTTAAACCGCTTCTTAGCGTTTCTACGCACTTTATGTATAGACTCCAAACATTACAGTCGTTTGGTAACAACTCGCCTGCTTTCCGCCTAAAAATACTTTCCAATACACGGCATGCTGTTATCCTTTTTTACACCCTGCCACTGACACATAATTTTATGGCGTGGAAAGCAGTTTGTTCAAAACAACTCTGTGTTGAACTTCTATTATAATTACAACAAACGGCCGCGATAATGCACAGCAAATGTGGCAAAGTGCCCTCCGACGAGCTTTGGTGTAATAAAAGCTAACCATATTAATTAATTTAGTGCCAGTCTTGCTATGATAACGGTAAGCGTTTATAGATATAATACCAACAGCCATAAAAGTAAAAACGAATTTTCATGCAAAAATATTTTATAACAAGTGGAACTATACATAGGTATATAGTAGTAAATATATACATTAGTGTGATTGTATGCGATTCAACGCTGCAGCTCCAAGCGTGAGGGCGCAATATTGTTCGAGCAGATAGGAAAGTTAATAAATTTGCGCACAAATAAAAATAGGGGAAATTAAAAATGTATACAAAGCAAAAGCGCAAAATATGTAACTAAAACTCAATTAAAAACTATTTGGATGAAACTAGATATTTCGGAAACTCATTCAATGCATATTAAATTACAAAAGCGCATTCACTTGTTCTAGCGTGCAGCAAATTGCAAATATGTGTGTGTATGTGTAGTTATTCATTAATGCATGACAGACAATTTTCAGAAGCCCGAAAAGCAAAAAACAAAAAAAAAAACAACAACTTGGAAAACATGCTTCCACCAACAGTTTGTGGTTTATTATGACATACAAATGTCAACATAATCTCAATTTTGCGGTATTTACGTAATGCAGAATGCAAAAACCAACACACACAAACACACACACATTTGCGCAATAAATGGATGTTAAATTGCGGCAGTACGTGACAGACGCATACGAGCAATTAATGCCGAAATTATTGGCTCGAATTAGATAGAGTGAAATATTTGCTGTACATATAGCCTCGCTCCTGCCCGCACTCATGGCGAATGCAGGAGAGATAGATATGAATATATTATAGCTATACATACTTGTATGTATATCGAATGAAAATTGTAATTTAAAATGCAAAATTGCGCAAGTGTATTTATGTTTGTGTGTGTGTGCGCATAGATAGATTTTCAATTAATTTATTGCTACCACACGTACCACTGCCACATAGGCAGCACATAAATACAGTTGCGTACAAGCACACATTCTGATATGTACAGAGATTAGGCTGGTTCTTAAGTGTATACATTTTTATAAATATTTTGATTTAAATTAGAGACGCTTAAGCTATTCCACAAAGGTTCAACTACCCCAATTCAGATTTACGAGTTATTAGATTACTTAAAGTGCTCCTAAAACGATAACTCTTACTTTTTTCAGCACTAGTTGACATATAAAAAAAATCGCAAAAGCTCTATTATATATATACAAATGATCAGCGTGACGAGCTGAGTCGATTTAGCCATGTTCGTCTGACCGAACTAGTCTCTCAGTTTTTGAGATATCGATCTGAAATTTTGCACACGTTTCTTTCCCCATTAAGCCGCTCATTTGTTGGTATAGCCGATATCGGACCACTCTAGCATGCAGCTGCCATACAAACTGAAATATCAAAATCCAGTACTTCTTGAAAGTACTTCTGGAAAACTTTTTAATTTGACAAGACACGGCAACGCTACATTTCCCGAACAAATTGTTGAGACCGGACCACTATTGTAGTAGATTTTGAAGCAAAAAATAACTGGTAATTTATACACTAGTCATAGTGCTGCCACCTTCTCCACCTGCCACCTGATTTAGCTTCATCTAACTCGTTTTTCGTTCTCGCAACGAAAATATCTAAGCCGAAAGCGGCCGAAGAGCCGATTTACTATTTTAGCCGGCCAAATGAGGCTTGAAGATATCGATTTTGGATATTAAGTAGATCAAGAAAGTAGTAACAATTTAAACTTGTCGAGTTTTCAATAAAAAAAAAACTGCTTTAACCGTGATGCGACACTAGTTAATCGCTTCCAAACGGTACCAAACTAAATACACATCTATTATATTTGATTATAACGATTCGATGCTGAGATTTAGTTTTGGGTAAACTGCGGTAAAGAGTTTCTACTCACTTTTAAGGTCCACCCTAATCTCTGCACATAACTCGGTGTGCTTTTCAGGGCATTCAGCGTCACATGTGCGTTTAAATTAAAACTCAATAAACACACACAAACATGTAAGCGCTTCATACTCATTTCCCATTACACTGTGCTGCCTACCATGGCCACTTTGGCAATTTTTGAGCCTCCATCGCAATATGCAATTGGGGATTGCAGACATTGTCTGCACGCACATTTCGTGTTTCAAATAAAGCCAGCATGTTCTTTGTTGCTCATGTTGTTGTTATGTTTCTTTTCATATTTCGGTTATTTTATTGTGGTTGGCCATTTGTAACTGTGCCTGCGCTATGTTATTGGTCTCGGGTACATGTCGGTCGTTGGTAGCTAACATTAAAACAACAAGACTGTCGGTCATAAATTTTCATTTTGTATTCCTGAACACGCTGACACTTCCTACAGCCGGTTCCCGTGGACGTTTGCGCAAATTCAGTTAAACAACAATCGACAAAGATGGCTGCAGCTGCGGTTGCCATGTATGGCGGTTGGCGTTGGTTGGGGAGTGCGGGTCAACGTTAACAATTTTATTAGTTTAGCCTGAAATCATTGAACTGCTGCTCAAACACGATGTTAAATTGTTCTTTAGAAATTCACATTGCTTGCTTGTAATTGAATATGGCATACTTTTAGGCGATTTTACTTGTTTCGAATTTTGTTGCCGTTACGGAGGTGGTTGCTTTCGGGCATGTGTAAGAAATGGCTATGTGTGCAAGAGAAGACAATTTTTAACACCAGAGGGATCTTTACAAACCCATATTTTATGTAACAAAGCTTCAATTTACGAACAACAAATGAGGACACATGAGTTATTTATAGAGGACGCTGCTGTGCGCATTGTTAACCGTAATAGACACTAAAACACTCGATGGATTAGAAGTCGTAACTGTCAAACTGTGAGACACCACACCTTTCTTGTGGTTCAGAGAGGAAACAATACAGTAAGGGGACTTAAGTCGCGGTGTTATCACAATGGGCCTACTAAAGCCCTAGGTGCGTCGTAAAACAACCACTCTAACTACCTAGCTAACATGCCTTCCTTCAGATTTAAATTAAAATAATAAGAATAGTAGAACCATATACAGCGTCTAACCATTCATAAATAAAAATGTGGAAATCGCCGCGTTAAACCAATGCAACTTTTGCGACCTGGAAACCAAATCTTTCTTAAGTCTGCTATGCATTAAAATACGCTGAACAACTGGGTTCCATATTTAAGACATATATATGTACATATATGTCTGTATTTGTGAAGCAATAAATGACATTACAAATTGCTTTTTTTCTTCTCATTTATTATGCTAACTGCTGCTATTTAAAAAACATTAATAGTCTTAACAGCTGTTTTAGACTACAACAAAAGACAACTACTGTAACATATAAACCAACAGCTGTATATTGTCCTATCCCACTACAATTTACTGTCAGCACACCGATAATTCATTAAATCCGTGGCCAAAGTGAGTGAGGTAGAGCTTTTATGAAAAGTACACGTAATCCTTGGTTCACAGGCGTCTAACGCGTGCAGGCGTTTATGATACGGGCAGAGTGTCGGTAGTGTGCTCCGTAGCCTATCATTAGCCAACAATTGTTGGTGGAATTAAGTGAGAGCCTTCGACTTGGTTTTTGCTGCCACTTGGTGTAGATGAGCAAGCGTTGGTTCTATTTAAGAAGCTTTAATAGTAAATGAAGACTCGGTAAACACAAATGATATATTCTTAATTTTATGTGCTGTTTTTACGCTGCTACTAACAATTACTTTCAGCATTTTCTTACTATTTCTCATATGGCTAATTCACGTGTCTGTTTTTCTTTTTATTTCATTTATTTTGCGCGTTTTCGTGTTTGCTTTTTCACTGGCTTCACTTACCAGCTCAACGCGTGTGTCACTTATATTCTTCAACGTTGCTAATCAGGCGTTTGTTCACAGTAATTACTTTTTAATGTTTATGCCCCGTTGCCCCGTTGCAATCGATTAAGGCATATAGCGTGTGAATTATAAAATGTTTAACGTTCAGAGCGGCAAAGCGACAGTTGGCGCGATATAAATTATTAAGGAAGCAGTAGGCAATTAGAACGAAATAAATGGCTACATTAGCAAAGAGCGGCGTTTAAATTACCACAAACTCTATAAAAAAAATAACAAAAATTTTTTTAACAAAGTGTTTACTGCGACAAAAAAAAAATATAACAAAGATAAAATAAATGCGATAAATAAGAAATTATTTCAAGCTATTAAGAAAGCTATGCTCGCATGTGAATCATTACCACAAAGCAAACAAATAATGCAAACACAAAAACAAACGCTGCCTACGCGTAAAGCAATGTGCTGAAATATTTTTATTTGGCTTAGAGCCAAGGCAGCAGACTACACTGTTTTTAAAAGAAAAAAAAAAAAACATAAACGAAAATATTTCAATTAATTTTCGCGCCAAATTGAAATGAATTTATTTATATCACTACTATTTTATTATTTATTTGTTTATTTTTGCTGCTTTTGCACGACTACACAAACTGACAGCAATTTTTATCTCATAACAATAACAAGCCGACAGATATAAGTAAATAAACAAAAACTCACAAAGAACGCCCACAACGCACACCAACGGCAGGCAACAGCGGAGCACAAATTCGCATAGACAACTACACGCTCGGTGCGCTTTGGCACATTTTAAAAGCAAACAACAACTACAACACAAATGTACACAAAGTTGGCTAAAGCATAGAGCAAGAAAGCAAACGTTGGTTGCATTTACATTTATATTTAGTAAAACACAGCAACCGACACAACCGCATATTTACATACATAGTATATGCCGGCATGTGCTCAGCCACCGCTCGCCATGGCGTATACGCAACCACAGATATTGCAAACTCATTTAAATGCTATTGTAACAACTTTTGCATTTAAATACGAGTCTACTAAATGCTGTTTTTAAAAATGAAATGAAAATCAAAATTGAAAGCGACAATGACAGCAAGTTTAGTAGTAAGCACAACACAGACACAAAGCAGCGTTGCGCTCGCTGCCAGCAGACGACACACTACCGGCTGTCTGACTAATTCATTGCCTAACTGACACACAGTGAGTGACTGGCTGACTCAACGACTGACTGACTGACTAACACACCGACCGATTGCATGACTGACTGACTGTTACAGCGAACGGCAGCAGGAAAGTAGGAAAGTCATTAAAATAATTGCAACATAATTAAAAAAGTTGAAATGTTTTCACAAAATGCAGGCGCTCATACAAATATCTGGTGACATATGCCACAAGCCCCTGAGTGCAATAAACGCCTACACTCAGACATACTCACAGCGGCTGTATATGTGGAAATAACTAGAATAACAATATAAGAGGGCAGTGGGAAGCACCTTTTGGGGTATGAAATGAGGCAGATACAGCACCACATTCACACACACATACATGCATAAATACATAGGTACACATATACAGATTTATGTGGAAGCGTACAGCTGGCAAATAATAGCATGCGCTTGTGATTTAAAATTGACTCAAGTTGTAATGGCAGAAATGTGGGAGTATAACTGCAATAAAACTTTTTGTTGCAATGCACGCCGGGGGATTGAAATTTTGCTAATTTGAGCATTTAATGTGAAAATCGGAGATTCGCTACGATTTAACCGTTTTTGAAGAGCAATACGGCAATGATTTTAAATGCTTGAAGAGCTAGAAAGCGCTATAGCACTTGATGTATGGAAATTATGAGTATGAGAGGAAAATGTGGAACAATTTTCTACAGCAAATCTCTCTACATCTGTGCAATACAGTAATTAAACCGAAACCGAAATTGTATATTTTTATACATTTTTCCAAAGACCTAGAGTAACAACGTACGTTTTGCGAAGGTTTTAAGGTCTTAAGTGTTCCTATATTGTAGCCAATAGTATATCTAAGCAACTTTTTGAATTTATTAACCCATTCGTGTCTTTTTTTTTCTAAGTGCTGGTTCAGTTTGTTTTATTGTACCATGCATTTAAATAATTGCTTATAACACTTGCAACTATAACTGTTACAAAAAGATAAGAATTTATAATCAAAAAATACCATTAAACCTCTAAGGACTTGCTCAAACTACCTTTGACGCCTCTAGATCAGTTTCTTATTTCTTTATATGGTATAAGTATAAGAAGCGTGGGAAGCCAATTTGTGAAAAACACACACCCTCAAAAGTCTACATAAATCAGGCTTTTGTGTATCTTTCAAAGTTTATCTCTGGTTTATAATAACATAACAGAGAAACTTAGAAACTTTTGGGTGAAATACATTCAGAAACATTATACAAAATTAGTCGAGCGCTAAAACTTGTATTTATATAAATAATTTTAAGCTTCCGGCAACAACTGAACCGTTACTAACAATATCCATTCATTATACTACAATATAATAATTTACTTTAACACACTTCGTCTAGCACTTTAAAGCATCTGTATTGTACAACCAAAGCACAACAAGCAAACTAGATAAACAACGTGGCTCACTGGCTGACTGACGATTTACCAAACTGTCACACTGCCACGGCCAATTCCAACTCGACGCAAGAAACAAACAAGCCACTGACTTAACTTACTTGGCAATTACAAGATTCCAAATAGCTTTGAAACATGTCAACGAGCTTCCGACTACATTTAAATGTCAACACACGCCGCCTTTGGGTCACAGCACAACGTACGAGTGAGGCGTCATAAGGCGAGCGGTGGGCGTGTATTAGGCGCTAGACAACATGCAGAAAAGTAATACAATACCACAACAAATAGAAGAAATAACGACGAAAATGCGAAGTGCTCGTATCACAATTTGACCAACTGGTGAGAAGCAGAATGAAGTAAGGAGCTAAGCGCAAAGGGAATAAATTCTCCTAAATCGGTGATTAAAATACGTCCGACAGTGGCTCGGGTTTAGTGACATACACATTTGTGTATGTATATTTATATATACAGTAAAGCCGAATATGCTGAGAAAGTGAAAGGTGGTAAGTGGTATGCGGCAAAGAGCGATAAAGAACAAGTTGAAAATTCAGTTTAATGCGCTTTGGTTGAGAGCACACACATTTGTTGAGATCAGACCGGCATAGCGGTTTTAGGAACAAGGCAAAAGTTCACCATATGTGGTATGAATGCTGACTTAAAGTGTACACGAGTTGCACAAAACGCGAAGTTAGCGTAAGTTGGTCGAAGTTGAAAGTTAAAGTTACTACTCTTTATAAAGTTTTGAAAGACTTGAGTGTATGTTGAGGTCGAAACTAAAATTTTGGTGAGCAGATGGTTAATAGATATAGCTAATGAAATAAAATTATAAAAAATAAATAAAATGTTGCCTACATTTAGGCGCATAAAGCTGCTTTAGCATAGTCATGCACCTAGCGGGTATTGAAATTACCCATAATAATTTCAAAACCAAAATTTTTACTGAAATGAAGCAAATTTTTTTATCAGAAATGAAAGGTGACAACCAACACGAAGATAAAACATGCAAAACCGCTCAAGCGTCAAATTAAAAAAGATAAATAAAAGACATTACAACCGCGGAGGCAATAGGCACACCACAACACACACCACACTCTGCAACAATAACCAAGAAAATAAAACATTTACAAGCAACGCAAACAATAACAATCGTAATAGCAGTAACAATTATCGCTCATACACTTGTGCGGAAATTGTCAACTGGTAATAAGAAATTTTATTCACTAAACAACCACCACACATAGGTGGGCCATGACGAAAACGAAGCGGGCTACCACAAAGCTGATTACTTACGAAGCTGTTAAGATTTCTGAGTAGCGCTAGAAATTCGTAGACACTAAAGCAAATTAGGCAGCAAGTACGGAGAATGTCACAATAATGTTGAAGACGCAGAGCGGCAGTAGAGAGACTACAAACAGAGGCTTAATTTGTCGTACTGCATTCGGCCGCCGCATGCAAGAAGTCAAAGTATTCAAAGTAAGCTTTAGGCGGTTCAGAAATTTGAGAAGAAAGTGAGGAAAATGCAAATTGTTGAGGTAAGCGAGAACAACTTTAATGCAATTAGTAACGTGGGTATCGTGTGCAAAGACAGGGTAGATACGTAAGCGCGCATCATTAAACAAAACCTTCAGTTAAACGAAGTTTATTAATTATGGCATACCATGGTAACAGATTTCTTAAATTTCTCGAATCAGGCACTTCACGGAGCAACACAATAAACATATAAATTGCTGTGTAATATTTTTGGACTTTGTTTTTTGTTGCCACAACTACTGCAGTCCGCAGCGCACACTTGTTTTCGCACTTCGCAGTGTGTTCATAACTTTTTCTCGCCCCCCCCCTCTCTCTCTTTCTCTCGCTCTCTCTCACGCACAAGTGCTGTGGGTGTTTTGGGTGCTGTGCTGCCACAAAATTGCTTATTTCTGTGCCTGACAAACTTTCTTTGCGGCAAATAAAACAAAAAATTATGCGAGTGAGTAGAAAAGTTTGCGAGTTTTAGCAAGTTATACGCACACAAACCCACCAAGCAAGCCGTAAAGAAACAAATACGAAAGTATACAAATATAATGTCTGCAATTACATAAGCTTACACACTTTTGAATGGATTTGCAGCTAAGTCATTGACCGTAAATTATATAAGTGTGATCGTACAAGCCGCAAAAATATGACTGCGTAAGGCGAGTAGGAAGTGAGAGTGAGTGAAGCGAAAGGAAAATAAATAAATAAAACATTTTCGTATATAAAAAATAGTTTAAAATAGCGGCATAAATACTATTAACATTGCCATAAAGTCAAAAAAAATATTTTTAATTCTAAGCGTTTTAAGGCGTTACTACTCCTTGGTCTCACCTAGTAAAAACAAGTTTGTATATATGTATATATACCTTCTTTATGTCAAGCAGAGTGTGAACTTAAATATCTAGAGTACTTGACCAAGAACTTCAAATCTAATATAATATAAATTAACGCAAGATTCTTATATAATCTTGAATCACTTAATTTCCTACGAGAGGTGATATTAGTTGCAACAACTAGAAAGTAATGAACGGGTTAGTTCCAAGTGCTACCAAATATTATACAAGTCATATTGAGGTTATGCCACAACAAAAAATATATATCTTATCTTGCTTTGAGTATTAATTGAGGAACTTTATTTAAAATGTCATATGTCATACTTCAGATTAGATAAAACACCTTTAAATAGCAATTACGATAAGAAAATTTTAGGGGGAAAAAAATTAGTTGAAACAAGTAAGGAAGAGCTAAGTTCGGATGTAACCGAACATTTTATACTCTCGCAAAGTCAAATGATATACTCGTTTGAGATTTCTTTGTGGATTGACTGATATTTTCGGTAGAAGGTCAACTATAGGCACTGGGGTCCACATATTTAGTACTTAGGGGCTTAAACAGTTTTGGCTCGATTTAGACAATTTTTGGCCACAAGGTGGCATACTTTAATCGCGTTATTCACGCAAAGTTTTATCCCGATACAGTCATTGTTGCCTGATTTGCATAGTGGAAAGTGAAATAATCAGATGGAATTTAAAATGGTGTTATATGGAAAGTAGGCGTGGTTGTAGTCCGATTTCGCCCATTTTTGCACTGTGACATAGAAACATGAAAAGAACGTTATGCACCGAATTTGGTTGAAATCGGTTAAGCAGATCTCAAGATATGGGTTTTCACCTAAAAGTGGGCTGTGCCACGCCCACTGTCTAATTTTGAACGCGGTTCCTATAAAGTCATCTCATACCATCCCAGAGATAAAATTTAATGACTCTGGCGTGTTTAGTGCTTGATTTATCGCGCTTTTAGTAGTTTTTAACAGTACCGTTATATGGGGAGTGGGCGGAGTTGCCACCCGATTTCAACTATTTTCACACCGTCAATAGAAGTGCTAAAAATATTTGCTTCCAGTGAATTTTGTTATTATAGCATTAGCGGTTTAGGAGATATGCACATTAAACCTATTAGAGGCGGGACCACGCCCACTTTTTTAAAAAAAATTTTAACTGCAGATGCCCCTCCCTAATGTGATCCTGTGTACCAAATAACAGTCTTGTATCTTATTGCGGAGCTTAGTTATGGCAAGTTATTTGTTTTTGATTAATGGCGTTTTGTGGGCGTGGCAGTGGTCCGATTACGCCCATCTGCAATACCAACCGTCTCACGGTACCATGAAACATGTCTACCAAGTTTCATAAAGATATCTCAATTTTTACTCAAGTTAGAGCTTGCACGGACAGACGGACGGACAGACGGACGGACGGACAGACAGTCACCCGGATTTCAACTCGTCTCTTCATCCTGATCATTTATATATATATAACCCTATATCTAACTCGATTAGTTTTAGGTGATACAAACAACCGTTAGGTGAACAAAACTATTATACTCTGTAGCAACAGGTTGCGAGAGTATAAAAACTTCGTGAACAAAAAAAAAATAATAATAAAATAAATATGAAAAAGCATGTCTTAATTGCTCTAATCTTGCGATCGTCAACGCATTTGACAATATCAGCTGATTCGTCAACGTCACATTAACGATTATTTGCTAAATATTTTGTGGGTTGTTGTATAGAATTTCAACTTTTTTGACTGACACAATGATTCTTTCTCATATATTATCCAAGCATTGCAAAAGTCATGCCGGCATTGCGTCAAACGCGTCACTTGAATATGATTTGCTGACGTCACTACAGCGCACATTTGCTGAGGAGTACTGATTGTCGGATTTTATACAAGAAATAAGCGGTTTAACTGTCACACAAAAAAGAGTCTGTCACATTTTGACTTTCGAAAAGAATATTTCGAAATTGTTGTACCACCATTTCTTTTTACTGTAATGGCTGTGTCAGAACAAGCTGTATAGAGCTAAATTTTTATATAATAATGTATATGTTTTTTGAAAAAGTTTTCCATAAATTTTGTCGCAACTTGTGAGACATTATTTAAAATGTAATATCTTTGTGCCTGCCCGACTTTGCCTGCTAAGACTTTCTCACCAATATCAAATCTCATCCAACAGCACTTCGGGGGGGGGGGGGGGGGGTGACTTAAAAGCAACTTTGATGGTGCTAAAGAAAGCTTTGAGTTTTATAGAGTCAAGTGCAATATTAAAGCCGAAACATTTTTCTTTCATTTTCAAGTTTAATTAAAGATAAGTCTTTAAGGAGTCACTTAGCACCTGTTATAACAGTCTGTTTACTCTAGTATGAGTAAAGACCCACTTTGTCACCCAAACTTTATCTACAAAATACTAAGTTCGTTTATCTTTGCTCAATGTCCGTACAAATATCCAGGTGGACAATTCGTGTCAACACAATTGTAGTTTTGCATGCACACATATTTATCGAAAGTTCTCAAAAGTCAAACAACGAATTTGTGATAATATTAATAGCTGGCATGCAAACAAGTAAATACTCGAGTAAATAGAGAAAGTAAGTACTTGCGTAAATAATTAACTTTTACGATATGGCCGCAATTATGCGCTGACGTTGATAAGAAACCAAAAGTAAAAAACAAAAAGGCAAACAGCAACAAAACATAGCGTGCACACCGTAGCAATAAAATTACAACAAAACAACAATAAACGGCGGAGCAACTGCAGGCGGCAGGCGAAGCATGTTGTTGAACAGTGCAATCAACGGCAAAAGTCAAGTAAACAAATATATTTACATACTTCTAGGTATGTACATATGTATAAGAGTGGCATGGTGATAACCAACTACAACAACAGTGTGCACGACAACGTCGACGAGCCCACCGTGTTGCGCGCCTTGATGGCCGAGTTGTTGCGGTGGAGAGCGCCGTGATTTCGCTCGTACAGTTTATTTTAAAAAGCATGCGATTGCTTTGATACACACACACATGCACACGTGTGTACTAGAGCAGGGCAAGTGACAGAATGCGCCGTGATATTAAAAATAGAATTTGAATGCGAAATGAGCGCAGAATGCGAGGAGGCGATTGAACTAAGACGCAAATAACAGGAAGATAATATGGTAGGAGGAAATAAATAAAATTTGATTACGCTATTTAAATGCCATTAAATAATATAAAAACAAGTGGCAATTATATCAAAGGCTATGCAAACTAAGTTTTATAGTTTAGTAAAAATAAAAAAAAATATTCAAATTATACATATTAAGCTGGCGAAAACTGAATGCAATTATTTATAAATGTAATAAAAGAAAAACAAAGCAATAAAAAATAATAATGAAAGTAAAATTAATATAAAAAAATAAAAATAAAGAAAACTAAAATATATTATAAAAAAAAAACTAAGTAAAGCTATTAACATTGAAAATTTGAATATTACTAAATATATTCAGTATAAAAAAATACTTATATAAAAATTAGAAAAAAAAACTTTAAACATAATGTGTAAATAAAAAAAATTAAATTTGATAGTTAACAAAAAAAACATAAAACCAATATAAAATATATATAAAAAAAATTTTAAAAAATATATAAAAAAATTAAAAAAATATATAAAAAAAATTAAAAACAAAATTAAAAATTATATTAAAAACCAAATTAAAAAAAATTTTCAAAAAAATTTTAAATAAATAAAAATAGAAACAAAACAAAAAAAATAGAAACAAAATTAGAAAAAAGTAAATAAAAATAATAATATTAAAAAAATAAGAATAAATAAAAATAAATAATAATTTAAATAAAATAAAATAAATTAAACAAAAAATAAATAAATAAAACATATATATAAATAAATATTTTAACATTAAATTCGAAATCAATATTAAAAACAGATTGACATTTTTACATTTACTGAAATAAACACAATCAAAAGCTAAAAATAACAAATAATAACAACAACCAAGCAATAACAACAACAAAAAATAATCAACAACAAAATAAATATAAACTGAAAGCTATAAATGGTATTATCACATCGCAAATTGTTGATTGACAACAGCAACAACAAACACAACAACACCAACAACAACGAGTGTAAGCGCTGAGAAAATGGCAGTCAGCAGCAAACCCATAAAAGTAAAATAAAATAAAAGTTCGCATATGAAGCACAAACTGGGCAAAGCAACACAAAACAAAGTGGGGCCAATCATCATTGAATTGAAATGCTGAGCCATTAACACACGCTACGAAAAAGAAATTAACAAAAGCATTAACACCGGCAGCGCTCAGCAGAGCTGGAAGGTGTTTTTTGCTTTTTTTTTCTTTGCGCAAAAATTTTATAGTACAGTTGTGGGCTGATAACTAAAGATATATTTTCAAACGTTGATAGGCAGGTCGTAGCTGAAAATTATTAGACGTTTATTGACAAAATTTTTTTTTAATTACTCAAGTGTGTGGTGAAATGCTTAAGAACTTAATTTGTAAGTGTTTTAGAGCACAAGTTTTTTCGAAAAATGTATAAGTTATGAAAAAAGTAAGTGATTTTTGAGCAACATCAAGGATATTATAGTCGAAACCAAGCTAGAAAAAACATTGTCATAAAACACTTCTCGAATTGAAATAAATATTGTTCAACGCAGAACAATACTTTGTTGTCGCGATTAACAATCATTTGTCGAAACGAACAAGCAACTGGCATAAATAAAATAGAGAAAGCACGGCAAACTGTTATATCTGTTTAAAGATGATTTCGGGTAACCAACGTTGTTGTTGCTATTATATGTTTATTTTAAGTAAAAAAGCTCAATCGTAGCGAGCAAAGTGGCGAATCGAAGACGGCATAATATTATGCAAATATATAATTTTGTTGCTCTATTTTACTGCACAACACTGTACATATTTATGTGGCCGAATACTAAATGTAGCATACGATGCACTACTTTATATATGTAAATATATGTATACCCAATAAACATTTAGACTTCAGTCCAATAAGAGCTCTCATCTCAAATTGCAAACGTCTTTCTAAATAGCACCTTGATTGGATAATCATATTGCCTAAAAACAAGAAAAACCCGTCATCATCAGTTGTACCAAAGCTATAACACTCTTTACAAAAAAAAAATTTCCATGCAAGACCGATTAAAATCAGTTTCTATGTCAGCTATACGCAATAATGTTCCGATCTAAATAAATTTCTTCGTACATTGCACCGTTGCCTTGAGCAATAACTCATGCCAAATTTCAAACAAGGACCTAATTTTGATCGTTCACTTTGTATGGCAGCTATATGCTATAGTGACCCGATATGGGCGGTTCCGACAAATGCTGCTTGGTAAGAAAAGAACGAGTGCAAAGTTTCAGATCGGTTTCCCAAAAACTGAAGGACTAATTCAAGTCTATATAGACAGACAGACGAGCATAGCTAAATCGAAATGGCAAGCTGATCAGCTTATCATTTATTTATGCATGTACATATATATTTTAAAGGGTCTCCGAAGTTACCTCTTGAGTGTTACAAATTTCGTGGCAAATTTAATACAAAACTGTGCAGGGTATAAAAAAGGCATATTTTTGTACAGCAATGCTGATGTTTCTCAAGTAGAATCTATAGTAGGACATAACACAATATAAATTTTAAATATTGATACTATAATGCTCAACGTGAGCTTGTCTCAAATTAAAGCGAAATTCGACGAACGAAATTGGATATCAACTTAAGATTCATCAATTCCTTCAAGGTGGGCGAATTATTTTCGCAATGTTTGTTGGGTGAATATGTGTACATATGTTAGTATGTCAATATATACAAAGCAAATAGGTATATATGTACTATGCATGTATTTGAGTTTATCGCAAATATTTTACCGTACATTTGTTTGTACACCACCGTGTTGATAACACTATAAAGGTATTTATATACATACACACACATGTATGAAGTTATGTGCGTTTGCAAGCATTCGCTTTTGAGTGTTTGCACATAAATAAGTGGGAATTATGTGTTGCTTGCAAATCTTAATGAGTTGACGAGTTTTAAGCTGAATATTACAACATTGGTATTAAAAAAAAGTGTGTGTATGTAAATGAGATAAGTTGCAAATGGATACCCAAGGAAATGCAAAAATGTGTATTTACAAAATAATTCCAATTAATTAAAGCAAAAGCAGCTAATTTGTGAGAAAAAGTATTTCGGATTGTAACTCACTAATACGCAGCTTAAAGTTCAATTACTAAAAGCTATAATAAGCTTTATTTAATATAGTTGACTATAGTAGGCTTTTCAGAAAATAATTACTTTTACATAATTTTTATTGTTTTTATAAGACTTTTTGTAGCAAAAAATTATAATTGTAAAGTTCTGGGTGCAACTTTCGTAGCTTACTGGGTCGAGTGGCGCTTTTCAGCCGTTAATGGGATACGGCAATAAAATATAATTATAATTATCAGTTCATTGTTTAACACACATCCATTAATTACTTATGTACATAACTTACTTGTTAAATTTACTTTAACAAAAGTATTTACAAACTGTTTGCAGTCTATCTCAAACCCATGTGACTATTTCGAGGCAAACGTTTGTTTGAAAATATGGCAGTTTCATAGTGTTTAAATTAGAGCACGCCTGGGTGGATTTCTGAAAAGTATTTTGCAGCAAATTTGTAGGAGATCTTACCTGTAAAATAAAAATTTAAATACATATAGATTTTGTTTAAATATGAAATATAAAATTTATAATATTAAAAGAAACATAGTGCGGTGTTCTTAAGAAAAATATTGAAGCGATATCGTTTGTTTTAAGCAATTTTTCGCAATTCTCACATTAGCTATAAATCATAATTTTCAATGGAAATACCATATATTTTTTAGAAATAGCTCGACTAAAACCTTTTCTACAGTAGGTAGTGGGGCGGAGCGAAAAAAAAAATGTTTTTTTTTTTGCTTAGCCTGAGGGTTAAATTTATAGATTACAAAAAAGAGAAAATTTGTGGAAAAAAAATTTTTTTAACATCTCAATTTATTAAAAATTTGCACCAAATAACACTGAAAGCACGATTTTTCGACAAATTTTGAACGCAGCACCACCTACCGGATTGAAATTGAAACCACACAACATTTTCGCGGTGATTATGATTTATTACTTTTTTCCTACTAATAAAAAACAATACGACTCACAGAGTAGTGAGTATATTATGCTGATACTAGCTAGAACCTAACACAAAATGTTGCATTAACTCTGCTTATCTTTGCTGTAGACGGCTGTCACTAAATAAACTCACAAAAGCTTAGGTCAAGGTCGCTGAGTATTTGTATTCAACAAACCATAGAGAGAGAATATGTTGTAATTTGGTACGCATTTCCGTTAGCTCTAAAAAAAATTTGCTACGCGAGAAACCCGGTTTTAAAGTAAGAGCGTGCTCAATGTCATCCGGCAGAGCAAACCCGTGCAAAGTAAACTCCGCAATTACTCATTATAATCTTCTTATAATAAGTGGTCAAACGAACACCCAGAAGATAAATTAAGGTGCTACAGATATTTTCAGTTAGAAGTGTGCTAATTTTACGCGATTTCAACGCTAATTATTTTTGTATACTTTTTTTTTTGCCAGCTGTTGGCTATTTAAAATTTTAGCTATATGTAGTGTGGGCTCTTTGCCAACAGAAGAAATTGCTCTGGCACATATTTTTTGTAAATATAATGCAATTGTTCTTTTATTAAGATCGTACTAAATATGCAACAATCGCTAACATTAAATTTTAAGAAATTCTAAAATATTTAGTAAACGTAAAACACGCACAATCTGTTTACCCGCAAATGGCAGGAAAAAATTACAGCAATTCTCAGCAGGTTAAACGCTTTTTGCGTACCTCAAATGGAACGGTAAAAATAGATAGATGGTGAGTTTTAATGAGGCAAAAAAATGCAAAAATAAAAACGAAAATAAAAAGCACAAAAACAGCAGCAAAAGCAAACCAGCTAATGTATGCGGTAATAGAGTGAAAAACAAAGATAATAAAAGAGCGCACGAAATAATAATAAAAAACAGCTGTGTGACACGCATCACGGCAAGCGGGTTCGCTGATCTACTGGGAGAGCCGCCGACAAAAGCTGAATGAGGTAGACAAGCAAGAAAAACCAACAAACACAACAACACTACAAACAACAAACACGCCATTAAATCCAGCATGACATGCAATGTGGATAATATGTGTGACGATAAAAACAGCAAAAAATAAAAATAAATAAAAATACAATAAAAGCATTATTCACGCTGCGATAAGAGCTAGCAACACACATACTGAAATAAGGGAACTAAGCGCAAAACACAAACAAAAAAGCTGAGTTGTTAAAGAAAACTCGAATTTCAAAACAGCAACGCAAGGAATTTGCGCATGTTTTGCCATAAATTAAACGCATTTGGTTAGGAGAAACAACTTGAACAGCAAGCGGACGAGCGCATTGGCGTTACGCACAAATGGCAAGCCATATACTCACACTCATACAAATGTAGATATGTGTGTATGCATGTGGATACTTATTGGAGCACAACTAATGGAGTTTACTAGGTTACAGTGGCGCAATTAGGAAGGCTGAGGCATGGAGCGCATAAGTACAGCAAAAAAAAAAAGAATATTTCCGTTCCGTTCAGCGTCTGTCTAATTCATTAGATGCACTTTTTGACAAAATTAGCGCAGAAAATGCTAATTGGCTCTAATGCGGCCAATGTTATCGCAACGAATCGGTCTTATATCCGGATTCGGTCAAGAGCTGTTATATCCAAACAAGCGCTACCGACTTAGAAGTCTTATAAAAAAAATCGCGAGTTGAATGACTGACTGCAGCAGTTGGGTTTTATTTCTAGTATTAACAACGCTGATACAATATAATTTTTTTTAATACCTGCAGCTTTCAAATTGTTTTCTTCATCAGCCAAAAATCGCTTAGAATTGACTATACCGACGCTATGGCTCCGCTTAGAATAAGGAAAAGTGAAATAACGGTTTACTAATTAGTTTAATTAGCAATGTTTAGGTAAATTTACTTTATTTCCGGCTTAGAAAACTGTCTTCGGAAGCTGCCAACCGATGTAGGCTTTATTATAAACCTGTTTAACTACTGCGCTATGCTCTAACCAGATGCGGTCACATATATGTATGGGCCAATATTATACAAATAAGATAGTCACCAGGAGATCTAGAAGGGTTTCAGTTAATACTGAAGTAGTTTGGGTCTGCTTAAGATTACTTAAAGTCATGTAAGGTAGAGTTTCCCAAGCATTTATGCCGCGATATCTTGAAAGCAATCTGTTGCTCGGAGCAAGTGATCGTCGAAGAAGCTTTGATATTTCTGTGTGTGTATGTACATATGTGTGTGTGCCAATTGAACGATTCGACACAATTGAAGACGCGTGAACGACAGGGCAGCTTCTAAAAGAAGCCGTTTATAAAAGTACAAAAAAAAAACAGCCAAGCAACAAATGTAAAAGCGATAACATTAAGCACAACAACAACAGCAGCAACAGTAGAGCACAAAAAGCAAAGTGTAGAACAGAACAAGCACAGCGCGATTGCAATTAAAGCGCAGAAGGACAGCGCAATGTTGGCAATAGCATAATGTGTTTGCATATGCATGTAGTACGTGTGTGCTTTGTTGTATTGCTGTGACGGGTAAAAGCAAGCAATTTGCGGCAACAATAAAAACAATAATAACAAGTGTACGCGCGGTGCAAGAGTCGTGCGCCGGCTGCCGGTTCATTTATCTTCGTTACAGGTTGTTGCCGCTGCTTTACTATGTAGCTGTTGTTATTGTTGACATTATGGTTGTTGTTCGTGTTTTTCAGTTCGGTTTTTCCGTTTGTTTATTTTCGCCAAACTTTTTCAAGTTTTCGTTTAACGTTTAAATGTTTATCTTGTTGTGCCCTTTTTTGGTTTCTCTTCTTTGGTTCTTGTTATTGTTGTGTTGCTGTGTACACTACTCTGGCTGTTGCCCGACATTATGTTGTGCGCTTGATTTTGTTGTAATTGCAAAGCGTGTCGTTTCACATTTTTATGTTTTTTGTTTTTGTATTTGTTGTAATTGTTGTGATTTTATTTTTGTTGTTAATGTTACGCTTGATTAAGTTCAAATGAGATACAAGAAAAATGGCGAATTTAAAAAATTTTAAATGTGCAGATAAGCAAACGGCAAGAGGAAACCGAGAAAATATGTACATATGTATATGTACAAACATAGATACTTTGAGAAAAACGTTTAAATCATTAAAGCTTCACAAAAGCTTCGTTCCCTGCTCTATCCGTAGGTAGCCAAAAAATCATAAACCAGAAATAAGTTTTTCAGAATTCCAAACGAGCAAAAGTTGTTGCAAATTGTCACGCATCAAAGGTTCAAAAAAGTTGCATGTAAATGTGTGAGAGAATTAGGCAATTTTAGACACACATTCTTCGAGAAGAGCACAAGTAAGAAACTATTGAAAGATAAATTAAGATTTTTTGGATACTGGTTTTCTGAAAGCTCCTTGCATGCTTTGCGTTACATATCGAATAATCTTAAACACTTTCTTAGCATGCCACAACAAAGCCGTCAGAAGCTTATTTTATGAAAAAATTAGTCATAACCTCAAAATTTTCAAAAGCTGTCTTAACTAAAAACTATTGCATACAAGTATAATTCTCAATTCATTATCAGCAGCAAAGCTGGAAATATGTGCATGATATCATTGATCAATGTAAATTTCTATGACTTCCAGCATTTCCATTGAATCCAATTTGAATTTTTACAGACCGAGTGATTTCTCCGTGGGCTTTTCGCTGCTGAAAGTGGAACAACAGCGGCACAATGCAATAGCGTTGTCATTTGCGTTGGATTGCTATTACTTTTTATATTTGGTTTGATTTTGTGGCAGCTGTGTTGTGTTGTGCCTTGTGATTTAATAATTCGCTCTTTGTTGTTGCACATTGCCATGGAGACCTGGACACAGATGTGTTTGATACTTGCGATTATACTTGAACAACAACTATTGTGGATATGTGTAAATATGTTTTCGAACTGTTGTGCTTGAAACTTACTCTCTCTCTCTCTCTCTTACACTCTTCATTACTGTTTTCTTTTTATTCCCCTTTTCTGCTTTACCACTACATTTCGGCAGTGACAATCGCATGTCAGCCGCAGCAGCGCTGCCACAGAAAACTTTATTAATGCGAAAAATGTTGATGTGCGATAATTTGTGTTGATTTTTTTGTAAGTCGATTTATTACGATTTAATTTTTTGCTGACGTTGACATTTAGCATGTACTAGTTTAATGGCAAATTATTGCTGATGGTGTTGTTTTGAGATTTATTGCATTGCCACTGAAGCTGGCACGCCCAGAGGTGTCAGAGCGCATAAGTTCACATTTATCAAATTATCGCTCAAAGCATAAAAACTGTGGCATAAACACAGTGGGGAAGGCCGATGACACGGCGACACGAGAAAAACGTTTAACAACGTAGGCAACGTAACGCAACAATATGACATTCGCATTTAGGCGGAAGCTTTCATTTAGAAACGCTTGAATACTATATGCGGACATACCATATTTAGGTGAAGATACATCAGTTATACCTGAAAGAATAGCGAGAGCTTCAGCTTATTTGTGTTCAGGCATTTTTTTCACGTTTCTACGTTAAATTACATAAAAAGGCTTAACTCGATTTTGCAAAAATTTTAACTTAAACTTTTTACATTCAAATTTAAGTAATTGTTTCTGTCTCCAAGCGTGTGCAAACCACCAATAGTTTGGTGTTTTCGGTTGCTGCAAATAATTTAGTTTCGTGGAGGGTCTTAAATCAACTTGACTTTTTTACCATTTCTTCACAAGCATTCCAATATTATGCCAATGGCAAGTAATGATGAGCTGTCAGTCTCACGACGTGCTACCGTATACAACAAAAATGCTTAGGAAACTTTATTAGCACATATTTTTTTGTCATTCCCCATACATCAAACATTTAGGGATTAACACAAGAGTGTGATAAGAGTAAGCAAAGTAGTGGTAGTGATGGCAAAATATAATAAAAAAGAGCAAAGCAAATATATATAAATCGCAGCAATGTTGAGGCAAGTCACTTAGTTTGACTGTTAGTGGATTTTTATAGCCAAACAGCGTAAAGAGGAGCTTTCAGAGAAGTATTTTATGTCAGTCAGATATTTTATTCAATTACCTTTAGATTGCAACTCTATTTGTTGTTTTATTTTAAGACTGAAGAACTAAATTGTAAGTAATATTTATATTTGCAATAAAGTGCGCCAGAAGTTGTTGAAAAGCTATTAATTGCCTATTGAAGGTCATAACTGAGTACACTCACTCGCCCAAGCTTGCCACCTTGCCTATAAAATAGTGTACCACCGGTTTTCAATTATATCTGTACATTTAAAAAGACTTAAGGCAAAGCGCTGTGCATAAAACTATATAAATTCACTTGACATGAGACATGTGCCGGTGAGGAGCTCCACCGTCGTGGTCGGCGAGCTTAATGTTGATTTTGATGAACGATAACGTTGACAACGGCGACTTGCGATATTGACATTAAACGTTGCCGTTACGATATACGTTGCCACAAATATATTATATATAAATACAAACAACAGAACAAAAATGTTTGCACAAATGTTGTACTCGTAGATATGTATGTGTGTGTGTCAAGTTTATTTATACTTGTAAATAAAATTGTATTTTGATGAGTTTGAGACAACGAGAACATAAAATTGAAATAATAACTTTTCATAAATAAATATTTACGCTGCGACCGATGATATTATACATAGTGAGTCGAACTGAAAAGCGCAATGTCAAAGGGGGTTGAGTAAATGGTTCTCAATGTTAAAAAATTTATTATGGCTTAAATGCCGTAACGCACTTTCTTCTGTCAAAGTAATTGAGCTGTACACGGCAAAAATTAATTATTTACTTACATTTCACGATCTACTTTCTGAAGGAGCATAAACATGAAATGGTAAGAGTAAATGAGAGTCAGTGTTTTTATGGGAATTGTGCCATTCACAATGTGAGCAGTATATTAATGTGACCTTCAGTCGAACGAGTTTAAGTATGCATTGTAAAATGCTTGGGATATGTATACAAGCGATCAATACTTTGGCAAGTATTATTTTTAAACGACTAAAAAAAATATACGACAATTTAGCACTGAAAATTTGAGCGTAGATGCTATTTAGTAATCGCTATAGATTCTTTAAAGTTTTTATGCCAAAATAGCGCTTTTTTGAGCTTAAAAAATAAAAATAAAATAAAAATTTCACAGTTTTAAATTTTTTGTGGCATAGAGCACGTAGACCGGCTTTTTTTTATCTAAAAAGCTGCATTTAATAAAAGTTATTTACTGTAAAAATACTCTAAACTTTATTCAGGAATACTAAGCCAACTATGCTGAAAATAACAAGTTCCCTTTCAGTTTAATCAGATTTAGAATTCCCCGCCAACCAAATAACGCTTGCAGCAACACACTAATAATCTATTTACAAATAGTCTAATTGCATTTCAGGAATTTTAAAACCCGACCAATTAACATACATAAGTAAATACGAGTATAAGGGGAAGGCATTCAAACCGCAAGGAGTGGCAATATTATCAGCGCTAATTAATGCGGTCAGAGAAAGTCAAAGGCCTAAGATGTCAGGCATATATTTGACCGCAGCTCTGCGTCGGTTTAGCTAGAATTAATCACCAAACAACGAAATGCATTTACGAAACCGCAATGCCACTCAAACAAAGTACCACTCGTAGTCATAGAAATAAGTGACAAGCATTGAGCTGTGATTAATGATAGGAAAAGTAAAAACAACAATGATTGCCAACTACTGATAACGAGTGTTCTAAATACAATCAGACATATAAATTTATAATGCTATAACTATTATTAATTTCAGCGTATTAATTTTTATTTATGCAACACATTTGCAGATTTAATCGCTAGCATATGCTACGAGCAGAGTGAACTCGAAATAATCTGTACGCAAGTAGTGAAAAATTGCAGCCGAGGAAGACAAAAAGCGCCGATAAAGCGAAGTGAATGCAATGTGGCAGGCAACGAGACTTGAATGAAATGGATTCGAAGCGCTCAACTAGATAGTTGTACGGAGCATAAAACCACGCTTGCAGATGAAATAAAGGCACGGCTGGCAATACAAATAAATATTCGGAGTGCAAAAACACAAGATTATAAACTTAAGCAGGCTCTATGAAAATGCCACAAAATAAATGGTGCACAGAAATCGACCGACAAAATTTGTGCCAACCAAATATAGGAACCAAATAATAGTGAACGCGATAAAGCAGACTAAAATGGTAAGCGAAACGAATTGGCGGCTTAAAAACAAACGACAAAAAATAATAAAAAAAAAACAAAACAAAATACATTAATAAGACGTATTTAACCAGCATGGCAATTGAAATGGGCGTGGCGAAGCGGTCAAGTCGAGTCGAGATCGCATAGACTTTTATGGCATGACAGCGCGACGTACGAAGATATCGTTAAACTGTAGCAAACGGAGAGGAGACTGTAGCTAACGTTCAGAATGTACTAAGCGGTTTTTGCTACGGAACTTCGGGCATCTATCTAACTGTTTAAAGAACAAAAATAATCAGAATGAAGAAAGAGAAGATCTGTGGCAGCTAGTAGTGCTGAGGAGTATGCGAATTAGGGATTTATATATTAACAGTCGTGGAATTCTTTGAGGACTCCAGCGTATTTTGCATAGCTATTGTTTTCAAAATGTATTTATGTATACCGTTGTATTTCAAGGCTAGGCGTTTGAAACTTGACTTGGAAGACGGCGTTTGGTTGAACGAAGCATTTGCCATGCGTTTTCTCTAAAAACTAGTTTAAATTAAAGCTTTGGATGGACTTTTCACCACATGCTGGCTTAAATACTTCATTGATTAGTCCTCGACATATATAATCTTTATTTTTAGTAGTTAGACGTTAAGTTAAGGTTTAACAATGGGCTTCTTAATGGTCTAGGTACGTCTTCAGACATCTACGCTACCTAGGCATTGAGTCCGCCAAGCTTAACTTAGCTCTCTTTCGACTAATATAAGGGCTCTTGTAGTCAAAAACCATCTCATGCAGCACGAATAAAGTTCAGATTTCGAGGACGAGTAGTCAACTTTGTATGAACGGTAAATTTCTCGAATGAAAGAATGTTTAAGATACTTGACATTGAAAAGAGGTATCTGATATGTCTATACTGTGACTAATTCCCAAGCAGCTTCTGGTTACGATTAATTTTTTTTCATAGTCCAATTATATGAGAATTCCATTAAAAACTGTGCCGCATTTTGTATTGTTATAAGACTCTCTTGGACTCGAGAATGTTTACAACAAAATATTTCGCCGTAAAGCCACAATGAGTCAGAGTTATCTCTAGCATGTCTCTCGACATTAACAATTGTTATCAGCATTATAAACACCCATATAGCTGAGCTGTTTGATAACATTGTATGGAATGCGAACTATTCCCGTGGCAATAGTCCCAGTATGGATGAAGTTGACGTCGTTTAGAATGTTGTAGTGAAAGTGCACTACTAACGCTTGTACCGTTGTCACCAGAGGAGCACATGTGCGGAAACAACGGACTGTGCCTCTGCATATACTTGTTGAGCGCGCACAGACACTTGTAACGCCACAATTGTTTCGGTGTGTTTTATTACTTTTTATTTTCCACTTATATTTGTAGTTTTACGTGTCGGGACTATTAATAATTGCCCAAACGCTCGATTGGACAAAACGCATTTGCGCTTGAATGATCAAATGTTGGCTAGCTAGCTTTGGAGCTAACTGGCTGCCTTGGCTGTCTGGTTAGTTGACCAAGTTCGTAGTCGCTGTGCTGACTAAATGGATGAATGAATAAGGAACTCAAGAGTGTAGTATACATGTAGATACTACGACAAAACCACAACGATAGCAGAAGCGACATGAACAAGAAAACACAATAATAATGCTGGTAATCGTAGTTATTTCGCACACTTGACTGGTCATTCGTACAACCAAGCGGCCGGGCGACCGACCCACCAACTGTTCGTCCGTCTGTCTGGCTAAGTGCTTGCTTGGCTACCAACGACAGCGGCAAGCGAGTGTTGGTGGTAGTGCTCGCACTTTTAGATTACCAGGCAGGCAAGCAGGCAGGCAAACCCCTTCAAAGTCAAAATGGCAAGTGGGGTGATGTGTCGTCGTATAATGCCGTCTCAGTGGCAGCAGTTCAATGGCCAACGATTTATAATACTTTGTTATTGTTAATGCTTTTGTTGTTAAGCGTTTTGAATTATTGCGCATTTGGTTTTAAAGTAGTCTCATTGTAGAGGGATTTAGTTTGACACTCACAGTATCTTAGCTATGATTCCGCCTTTTCTACTTAAAGTAATTCAGCAGTTTTTATTATTGTACTGAACGACTACATCGCAGTTTTAAACTGTCTATGAACCGCTGCTCTGTGCATCTTGCTCATCATAAAATAATAAAAAAGTTATTCGATATATGCCGAATGTTCATGACTTTGTATTTGGTGCCATCAGAAGGGCGTGTTGTATTATGAGCTGCTAAAACCGGTTGAAATCCTTAATGTGGAACGCTATCGCCAACAACTCATCGAAGTGAAGCGAGTGATGGTCGTAAAACGTCCGGAATTCGCGACTATACACGCAGGTCGGCCTCATGTCGCAAGACCAGTTAAAAACTATTTGGAAAAAAACGGCTAGCAAGTTTTGCCTCATCCGCCTGATAGCCCAGATATTGCCCCTACTGTCTACCATTAGTTCCGGTCGATGCAGAACGCGATAGATTTATATTAGAACGTTTAAATTAAAAAAAAAAATCGAACGAATATAGCACCCAATATACTCAAAAGATCGTACACGATTCTACTTGTGTGCTAGAACACGAAGTCACAAGAGAGAGTGAGAGTCCTCCTGTCTGTAGAGAACAAATTACCGAATTGGCGCTTCTTTGTACAACAACAGAAGGCGCCTTTGGATGGGAAAACAACTGTTTCTCTACTTGCTTCCTTGTATAGCTTAAGATTCGTGATAATATCTCACGCAAGCAACAACATAACTCGATATTTTTTCTTTCACGCTACGCGTATAAGTTTCGATAACTTCCGGAACGCACTGTATTCACTTAATTTCAGTGAAAAATTATTCTGTTTTGCAGCAATTTTAATTTTTTTTTCATTTTTTAATATATGTTAATGGTTATATACCCAATAACTCACCTTTAGTTCGCTACTCAATTACGTGTTCTACGCCATAAAATATCACTTTGGGCGAAATGCTCGAACAATTTGCATATATTAAACGCATATAAAAAACTTTTGGTACCATATCACATTGCAGAAGAGCGCTGAAAAGAAAGGAGACAAGGGAAAATGTTATAAAATCATTTAAATGTCAAAACAAGTTTAAAATTGCACAAAAAATAGCGTGCATATAAGAGCGAGTAAATAGAGAGGAGCATATATATGTATATATATATGCTACATCTAGAGGAAGTATAATACAGTGTGTATATGAAAGTATGCGTATGGCTATGAATAAGTGCTCTTAGAAAACTTAATTTCAAAAGCCTTAACATACGCTAAGGAAAGGTAAAACGCTTCGCATTGATGGCACGCTAGAATGCCAAAGGATAATAACGGCGGAACAATATGATGAAAAGTACACGAATTTGTAGTGAAGTTAAGTGCTACGTACGGTGGTAGAAGACCAAAGGAGGCGGTAGAATTTCATAGATTTCGTAGCGCATGCTGAAGTGCAAACATAGAGAGGAATATATCGTCGAAAAGTGAGAAGCTTGTATGAAGAATAATAGAAGTAGTATTCAGTGGATACTTACAATTGCGAGCATGCAAGCAGTCAAGTATATAATCAAAAAATGTATGAAAATTTGTAAATCTTAGCTTCGCATGCCGAGAGCACTTCTGTACGTCTACAAACGGCAGAGGCAGAGCAAAGCGAAACAGCAAAGAAACACTTACGTTGAAGAAAACTCGCAAGCTTGCTTGACTAAGAACGACTGTTGCTGATTTGATAAATTTATTTCACGTTCTACTTATTTTCCAACGAGCTGAAGGGGAGCGAGAAACCAGCAATAACAATAATAAAGATACATTGCGTAGCTACAAATACGCATATTATGTAAGATAAAGCAAATAGGAATTGACACAAAGGCACTAAAGAAGGTATCAGTGAATTGAAAAGAAGAAATGCATAAAAAAAATACACACACCAAAAGGGTAATAGGATTTTCAAGCTGCAGGAAATAAAGCTCACTTACAAAGCAGCAGAGTGCTACACGCATGCTTGATGGAGTTTCGTGCCGAAAGAGGTCAAAAACAGTGGGAGCTAAGTATATACTTGTATGTTTAGGTACGCACATGTTTTACGAATAACGCGCGAGCAAGCAGAGCAGCAGTACAGCGGTCGCGACGTCGAACGGAGGTAAGTTTGAAAGCATGAAAGCACAGCACGTAGCGCAAACAGCGCAGGAATAAGGCAAGACGCCGTGTAAACAGACAAAAATTGGTTGTGAAAAAGCAGACGTTGGCGAAGGAGCATATGCGCGAGGAATAAGAACAAATGCGAAGAAACATGACAGAAATAAAAGAAAAGAAATTAAAAGCAAAGAGGCGTAAAAAGAAAAGTTGCGCAATAAAAGAAGAAATAGATGCAGGCGGAAATACGCGTAGCGCCAAGTAGAAGTAAGAAATTAGAAGTGCAACTGCAGTCGCCGAGCGAAAATTTGAAAGGAGTGTCAAAACAGCTGTATGCATGTGTATGTGTAAAGTATTTCAACGGAGAGTTGCAACACAAAAAAAAAAATGCAACGCGGCAAAGGCTTGCGAAACGTGCATAACTGGAAAATGAGTGTAACAGTTGCGGTGAAAATTTTCGTAAGAATAAAAGAAAATATCAACTTTTGAAATTTCAACGCTAAAAAGTGGAAGTTTGGGCACAAGTGCAAGTACAAATGAACTTTTTTGAAAGTAATTTTATTATAAAATACAAAACGTGAATTTGCCAAAGTTTTCAAACGAAGCCAAAGTGGGTGATGCGCCTGCAACATGTGTGCGTGTGCTTAAAGTGCAAAGCGCCAACGTTGAACAGGTAGTGCTACTTTCGTGCGGGTGACGCCACAACGTGCTATCTTTGTGGATTGCTAGATAAGTAACTAGTATTTTATTAGTGGATGAGTGCGCGCATGTTGAAAGCACTCGTAAAGGATTGACTAAGCACAAAGATGCGCCATTGTTTGCAGCCGATTGCCAGCACAGCAAGTGTGTGAACTTGTGGAACATACTAATGTACGTTTTGGGGTGATAAGCAGACAATAGCAGGGTGAAGTTTTAAAGTTTCGAGCAGAGATTTGGGTTTAACTGTTAAGTAATGAGTGGAAACTTAAAAAGTTGCGCTTGTACAAGAGATAATGAAAATAACACAGCGAAACAGTGGAGTTTTTTTATTCTGTCCTTACTAACTTTAAAGAACCTGTAGTAGTATTGACGTATAAATTTAGCGTTTTGAAGGACTAAATATGCTAGGCAGTTACCAGTCTTTTCAAACAGACTACGGTTTTCTTAAAAGGGAATCACAATGGAACCCGCGTGGACTTAAGTGACTTGAGCCTGGCTCTGGTACTGAAAAAATCACCATGGTTGTTTCGATGAAATTTCGAGCAAATTTTTTTGTAATTCATGCAAAGTTCTTTCCAGATTTCTGATATGCATAACAATATTTTTCTTTTCTGTTGCTTGAAGAACTTCAATATCTGGGTGTGGTTTTAATTTATATTTTAAAATCAACTCACGTCTTGTAGCAAGCTCCAGACGCTTTGCAGATATGCGACGGTCTTTTTGATCCACACCCGACTCTTGCTGTCCAAGTGAGATTACTCAATTCGTCCAGTTCAGCCGTTTTAGCTAATCTAACCTGATCTAAAACTCTACGCGGCGAGTTCGCTTGCTTTAGCGCTTATATGCTGTTTGGACTTCGTTGATCCAAACTTTATTCTTATACTTGTTAGGTACGTGGTTGAAACGAAACACAAATTGTGGTGCCGAAAAATATTGAATTTAATACTCAAACTAGCACAAATGCTATCAAATAACATACGCTGTCCCTTAATCATTTATTTTCTTCATTGCAGATTTATATAAACGATAGTAATACCGGAAATTAGTTGTCATTTTTTATTTGCAATCGTGTAGCCAAGTGGAAGAAACTCTGCCAGCCGGTCGAACATATGCACGTCCAATGAGAATAGGTTTTGCCGGAAGAAGGCTGAATAAATCATAGCAACCCGGTAAAAGTTGTAGCGTGGCAACAACACAATTGTTAGATGAAGACGATCAGGCAACGAATTGAAAGTGTCTGCAGTGAGTAAATGAAGTCGGCGCTCAAATGAAGAAGGTACAGACGTGTGTTGATACTATATTGGTGTGTGCAGCTGTCTTATTTAACCTGCAAAATTTACTGAACTACGAGAATTCACATTAAATTGATGAAGAATTGCCAAGCATTTGACAGTTAAACGATATGCTGGTGCGGGGGTTGCAACGGTTGTGCGGCGCTGTGTGCTTTTGTGATGGATTCAATGTTTGTTTGTGTGATGCAATTCAATTACCGCTATATACCGTTGAAGTGTTGCAGACGCGCTACCAGCAGAAGAAGACGTTTTAGTTCTTTGTAAGCTCGCGCGAAAGCTTTTAAGTGAAAATGGCTGATAAGCATTAGTCAAACATTTCAATAATTTTTTCTTTCTTTTCGGATTCACGCTTGCTTGCAGCACATAGAATTAATCAAGTATAAATCAATTTTAACGTTTGTGAGCATGCTTGCAGACAGTTATACGGCTAGGGAAAGCCTACATATGCACATAAATTTGTAAGTGTGTGTGAGTGTGTGTGAGAGAGAGGGAAGTAGACATGAGAAAATATAATAAAATTCAACAAAAGTATTATTTTTTATTACGCTATGCCTCCATTTCGTGCTGCCTTGAAATTACTATTGTATTTTCTACAATAAAAAGATAAAAATAAAAAAACTAACAACAATAACAAAAAAAATCGAAGCAAAACAAACGAAAATGAATCACTCAGTGAGAGAAGATACGAATCGCGTACCGTAAAGTAAATCGGGTACAATGTCATAAATAAAAATATGATTTATGGCAAAGTGCACAAATACAAAAGCGTGAAGTAGAAAAAAGCGCCGCGAGTGGTGTAAATGTCAGCGGTCACATAAAATAGATGAGACCCAAAATGGGGCAAGAAATAAAAAGGCTACAAACCAGCTGAAAACTATAGAATAAAACAACAACTAATATTCGGTGTAAAATTAAAAGAGCATAAAAGAAAACGGAAAATAAGCTTCGCTTGCATAATAAAATTAGACAGCTTGAAAGCGCGGAACACGTGAAAGATCGCAAAATATCATGGCAGACTGTGAAAGTCTTGTTGTCAAAGCGAGATTTATTATTTGCTGTTATTCTTCTAGCTGCTGAGGTGGAAAAGTAGACCGACACGTGTGTGTGTGTTGGTGTTCTTGGGTCAAATAAGAAGTTTGCTGTTTATTTGTTTGCTCAAATTTATTAAAATTTAGTGCTGAAAGGGTAAACTGTTATGTTTTTGTAGGCATAGGGTTTTCATAACTTTTGTGCAGAGCGCATAGGGAAAGGTTGGGCCTGTAATATAAAAAATTATAGGAACTTACTAGCAGACAAATAATAAAAAAATTTTATTATTATATATTTTAAGCTACACAAAATGCAATTTAAAGCATTAGTCATATCCTAAATTGCGCTAAAAGCAAAATACTATCGACGAAGTTACATAAACATGATCATGATGATGGCATCTATACCAAAATAAATTATAGCTAAAAATTATTAAAAATTTATAACAAACAAATATATTTTTTGAATATAAACAAAAAAAAATCTTTAAAAATAACATACTAAAATTTCAAATCGATATCTCAAATAGTTTTTGGGTTACAGCCTTTTAATGAGCAGTTTATTTTTAAACGCGCTTTTCTCCAACCAACATTTTCGAATTTGAAGTCTGGAATCATTGCAGCTGTGGAGGACCTTTTCTTTTAGCACCGTCCGTGAGCGCGTATAGTATTATAACACAAAAAAAATTTGATTTTTTCAAAAATTTGTTGTTGAAACATTTAAAAATATACACTGCAAACTTTAAAACAATCGATACAGTAGTTTTTTTTTTAATTCCCAAAAATCGACGTTTTTTAGGCTGTCATGATAGTTGTGCCTTTTAATGGCGAAATGAAAGGAATATTTAAAATCTCGAACTACCCTAATGTGAAAAAGTGGATAAATGTATATATTTTTAGTTGCTTTACAGTAACTGTCATAATAATCATAATTCAAACAGTTTCGTAAACTCAATCGTAAAAAAGCTTTAAAACAAAAACACAACGAAATCCTTTAGCCTCCTTTAAAAGCCAGAACTATTTTAAATTTCGGAGCATATTGTTCCAAATTTTTGCAGAAAATGCTTAATGCATGTAAATTTAAATACTTCGCTAGGATTTTAAAAAATATGTATGGAAATATTCGAAATAAGCTCAAGATAACAAATTGAACGAAAATTTACACAATACTAAGTTGCTTTTAATTTCCAAAATTTTACAGTTATAAGCACGAAATTTCGTGTGAAGTTAACTCAAAGCTTTCACAATTAAATAAAAATAAAATATGAAATTTGAACATATAAAATTTTTTTTTTAATTTTTTATGAATACTGAAAACAGCCTCTAGGTTCGGTTATTTTAATGTTTCCTAAATATCTAACTATCATAATAGCTATGTATTATTATAATACTCTCAAATCGAGTTTGATATGTTTTTCTATATTATTTCATGTAAAAAATGTTAGACTAGCCTTTAAAAATGATAGAAAAAAAAGGAAATTCAGAGTAGGTAGAAACCCATTGGAAACGAGAGATAAAATAACAATCATTAATCTGATCTGAGTTCGAAAAAGGGACGTGTTTGAATTTTTAAGGGTCAAAAAAGGGTTTATCTCGATTTCCGACAAAAATACGAGTCCTGCAGGTCGCTCGTAAATTATTTTTCCTTTAATGTTTATTTGCTGCTTTGTGAGCTTTAAACTTTCTTTTGTACTACAACAAATTTTATTTATAATATTCGCAGCACACAACAAGCCTCAGTAGTGCACTGTTATATTTATATCCATATATAAACACACATATGTATGTATATATGTAATTTTCTTGCCAAATAAAAGCCTTTAAACAATTTTCGAAAGCCAAGTGTGAACTCGTTGTCATTTCGAAAATGCAGAAACAGAAGAAACACATACAACAGCACGAAATATGTTAAAAATTTAAGCAGCAATAAATTAAGCAACAACAAATTTAACAACATAAACCGAACAAAACCCATAAAAGTGAGGGTGTGCAACAGTTTTTGCTTTGTAGTCAGCCAGTGTAGATTTAACTTTTGACTTTATTTTTTTTTTTTAATAAATTTTCGGCTTTGAAATTTTAATAAGCGGCAAATGACATTAACGCAGGGGCAGCGGGGGTGCGGTGATGGTAAGCAAAAATGCATCACCAACAAATTACGATCATAAAAGTTTTTACTACAAAATTACCGTAACAAACACACACACAGCCACATGCATACAGGCTCACACATACAGTGGCGATAGTGATACTTGAATGAAATTGAAATTTCAACAAAAGCAAATGCGATGCGGATGGAAATCAAAAGAATATGCAAATTGAGTGTGAAAGGAAGGAAAAAAAACACAAACAAATAAGCAAAAATTAAAAAAGCGAAAAATAAATAAAAAGAGAAATAAATATAAAATGCAAAATAAATTGAAATTTAAATTGCAATTGCAATAAACTGGCGTTGCAAGCAATTGAAACGAAAAGTGCGAAAGTGTTGTGGATGCATTTGAATAAATGCTGGCCAAGGTCATGTGGCATATGAATGCAACCACAGCTACAATACATAAATTCAGCATATGTACATATATATGTATGTATGTAAGTATGCGGGTATGTGTGCATGTATGCAGATGTGCGATGAGCCGTGCACTCGCCACCCTACGGGCAGCCAACAGCGCTGCTCACCACAGCGCCCTCTCTCACCACTGGCATTCGCAAAAAATTGCTTGCATTCGCTTTCAATTGCAAACGTTTGTTTTGTTGTTTTTGTTATTAACATTTGTTTTTCTTGATACTATCGTTTGGCTTGGCCGCCTGTTATTCGGTTGGGCGTTCGGTCGCCCGATTGTACGTACGCCTCTTTGCAATTACGCAGCGCATTGTCGTTGTGGCAGCAATCAAAATACTCACGCACACGCACACACACACTCAATATTTCAGAAGAAACATGCTTACAGGTATGTGCATGAGTATGTATGTATGCCGGTGTGTAGGTATGTGCGTTAACATTTATGCGAATATTTTACATACAAAAGCTGGCAGCAAATGCTTAAGCGCATTCAAATGCGGTGCACTAACAGCAACAACAACAACAATGAGTACAACAAAAAGTAAAATTATGCGGAAAATTAAATGCACGCCGTCATTGGATGAGTGTGCGATTTATACAAAACAAAAACAACAAGGAAAGCAAAGCGAAATTGAAAGCAATGGCTGCAGCTCACAGGCGAAAGCGGTAGGCGGCGGTGCAGAGTTGATGTCAACTGTCGTTGCAACGGCACAGTGGTAGCATTTATAGTGAATTAAGTTGACTATAGCGTCGTACGAAAGTTGTGTTGCGATGTGGAATCATTATTGCAAATATTGTATTTTATGTTAATAATTGCGGGAAAATGCAAAAGCAAAAAAAAACAGGAGCTTTTATAGATATTTTGATACGAATTTACCTTACAAGGAAAATATTGGGTAGTGAGACAAACAACAATAATGATGTTTATGTGAAGGTGCAGAACAATGAATATTGAACCGCTTTTCTGTTATTAAAGCAATTTTGCGATTAACTTTCTTAGTATTTGCTAAATTTAAAGAAATCAAAAATTCAAAAAAAAAAAACTATTATGATGATTACTATGTATATAATTAACATTTAACAAGAAAAAACGTTAACTTCGGTTGCTCCGAAGCTATAATACACTCCACAAATACAAAGGCCCCTTACAAGAACTTGATTCCGAACGTTCAATTTGTATGGTAGCTATATAATATAGTGATCTGATCTGACCAATTTCTGTGGAGAATAATTTGTTGCCTTAAGCAATAACTCGTGCCTAATTTCGTGAAGATACCTCGTCAAATAAAAAAATTTTCCATGCAATCACTTTACTCCGATCGTTCAGTTATTATGGCAGCTATATGCTATAGTGGTCCGATATCGCTATAGTATCCGTTCCGACAAATGAGCAGCTTCTTTGTTAGAAAACGACAGGTGCAAAATTTCAGATCGTTAGCATAAAAACTGAGGGACTAGTTTGTATATATACAGACAGACGGACAGACAGACAAAGGGACATGATTAAATCAACTCAGCTCATCATGCTGATCATTTTATATATATATTTTATAGGGTCTCCGACGTTTCCTTCTGGGTGTTACAAACTTCGTGGCAATATTAATATACCCTGTTAAAAAGGCAAGTCTTGAAAAAATAATGACGATAATTTACATAAATTAAAATTTATATTTCAAATTATACACTACTTTTTAAACAAATAAATAGAAATAAGTGAACAAATTTTAAATTAATATATATATAATATTTATTAAATTAAAAAAAAATATTTAAAAATTAAAAAAACAAAAAACAAAGTATAATCGCTTAAAAAAAGATTTTTACTACAAGCTATTTGTAAACATTTTTTTAAGTTCAATAATTTACATTTCATTTGTATTATATATCAGTTTACCACGAAGTTTGTAACACACAGAAGAAAACATCGGAAACCCTATAAATTCATATATTATATAAATAAACGATCAGTGTGACGAGCTGAGCCGATTTAACCATGTTCGTCTGTCTGTCTGTACTACACTGCAAGACGAGAGTTTTTGAGATATTGTACTGAAATTTTGCACACAACGTTTTCACGAACAAAATCAAGCTTTTGTATCGACATTTTTTTATTTGACAAGATATCTTTACGAAATTTGGCATGGTTTATTTTTCAAGGCTACAAGCTACAAGCTCCGAAGAAATTGTTGAGAGCGAACCACCTCAGCATGTACTCCTATGTTAGCTGGCATAAAAACTGAATGATCAAAATCAAGATAAAGCTCTTCTTGTACTCTTTCATGCTATGAAAAATGCATCTGTGGCAGGTATTATAGCTTCGTTGCAGCGGTAGTTAATGATTTTGCTTGTTTTTATGGTTTAGTCTAATATTCTGCCTCACTTTAATAACTTTTTAACTTTTAATAAAAAAATTGTTTTTTTTTTTCATTTTTTATTTATTGTGTCTTGTTAAAAACATTAGTAGGCATGCCTATGGATCTCGATAACAAAATTGTATAGCTATTTTAAGAACTCAGTTTCCGCTAATGCATTGTTACGTTTTTACAGCTATTTATATATGGCGGCTTTTAACTTTATTTAAGAATAAATAGTTTTAGCAATTAAGCGTTTAGTCTTTTATTGTCGCCATTAATTTTTAACTTTATTAAGCATTAAATTTTTATTGAATATTGAACTTTTATATGTTCGCTTCTTCTATTTGTAGAAATACACTTGTTTTTTTTTAGATATTTTTAGTTACGTACATACATACATATACATATGTATGTATATTAATTTTCATTGCACAAATTGGCTTCACCAAGTTTTCTAACTTGCTTACAGAAAGTTTAGCTAGTTCGTAAATACTTTATAAAATTTGATTACCAACAACTTTACACTCTTCTTCCGCTTCACAACGGCACTTTTCTTTTACTGTTTAGAACAATAAAAAAATGTAAAGCAAAAGGAAATTGAAGCCACATTTTTTTCAAATCGCTTAAATAATTCACTAAACTTCAACACTAGTCTACTTTATCAGAAACACACATACACACGCACACATGCATGTGCGTTTAATCGTATATATTTCCTGTGTGTGTTTTTCAAGGTATTTCATTCAAATATTTTCAAGTACACATTGTTTCCACATACGTTGGTATGTATGTATGTTTGGTATGATAACTACTATATATATATATATATACTTATATATATATATATGTATATATATGTATTTGCTCAAAATATTCCACTTTTTTGTAGTTGTACAATATATGGGTATTCATTTCATTTGCAATTTAATGTTTCACTTCATTGCTTAAACATTTAGTTTTTCTACATGCTTCTGCACACATACATATGTATCTGCATAGAAACACACATCTATATATGCAAACAAATCTACTTAGGTATATGTATATACAACATTTAACAGCAGCTTTCGTTGCCAGATAGTCCGAGAGCTGCCGCCATTCGTCAGGCACAGTTGCACAGGAAAAAAAAAGCACCGAAACTGACGCTGAGCACTTGGGGGCGTTTTGAACACCGGAAAGCAAAGTAGAGATTCATTCATCGCTTTGTTGTCTTGCTAGCTCGTTTGATTGTGCTTGCTGAAGTTTAACTTGTACAACAATTTGGAGTTTCGTGCACACATGCAAGCGTACAATACTTTTAATTGAAATTCCAATTGCGATTTTTCGAGTTCCGCAGCAGAAAAAGCTACGAAAAAAGCTGCTTCTGTTATCAACGCTAAGCAACAACAAAAACCGTGTAACGTATGGGGAGCAGCGCCATGTGGGCGGCATGAAGTTCACATTGTAGCGGCAGTCCATACAGGGAGGTTCCTTCAGCAAAAGCTTTGATATTCACATGAACACAATTGTGCTTGCATACATACAAACATACATACATATACATATGTTATAGGTATGTATATATTGGCTGTGAAGAGTGTAGCTGGTGAGAAAAAAGAACACCAATAATGTTTGTAGCAAGTACTGAGAAGTAACTGGTCCGAAAAAGATGAGTTAGTCTATATTGTTCGGCCTTTGCCAATCTTCGGGCAGTACAAATAAACATATGTACATATTTGTTTAAAAACAGAATCAAATCCGCTTACGAAAACCGACTTTCAGTGGGACTGAGATTAATATTAAAAAAAAAACAGTTTCTTTTTGTTTAGGAAAGTTTAGTAGAATGACTAGTTGGAACTGTAGCCATACTAGTTGTAAGGTAGCTTTCAACTACTTCATTCCGCTACAGCGCTGTATTGACACAGCGTTAGCTCGAGCAAAAGCGTTTGTTACATATTTTTCTTTTCAGTTTTCATCTCTTTAACAATTTTATTGCGCTGCGAAGTGAATATATTCATATGTTTGTAATCTAGCTATAAAGGTTCACTAGCACGAGTATTGTATGTACATACTTACCAATCTGTATGTGCACACGAGTACGTAAGTTCGTAGCGGGATTACATGTGTTTCGTATCAAATTCGCTGAGTAATCGTGGCATTGGAAATTCAGCAGCAAAATGTTGCTAATTTATGCACATTTGTATGTGTGTGATATTTATGCTCTTATCGTAATCTTTCATGTAGCAAAACAATTTCTCTGATTGGCTTATCTTGCCAAAGGGCAGAGGGTTGCATTTTTTTTTTTTTTTTTTTGGTTTATTTGCTTATGCGTTTTTGTTTGCGTAATATAAATTTAGGTGACTTTGCGCGAATGCGACAATTGTCTCCATTAAAATCGTATACAATTTGTTTCGCACGCCCTGTGTTTTTGATAAAAATAAAACTAAATTCCGGTACAAAATTGTGGTTTCAAGAGGCATAAAGAAGGTGTTACGATCCCGTTATGAATATTAACAATGATTTGTGGGGCTTATACATATGAACACTGGTGACAGAAATAATAAAGAAAATTTTTTTGGGCTTTAATATAAGCCAATGGGTTCGTTCCCATTGTTGCTGCCGCCCGTGTATATCACTTCCATGTTTCTAATAACGCAAAAAGTAAATAAATATGTAGATTAATACTCTTAGTTACTTTAGTTACTCGCCCCTTAGGATTTAAGCACAATACAACATGTATCCATGGGTATCCTAACACCCCCCGTAAATACAAGATTGCAGATTATGTGTTGGATACGCCTCACAAAAGCTTCTTATGCCGAGCACATATTATTAGAGACAGTTATATCACACTCAGCGGAAAAAGAAACAAACACTTCAATTGCCCAACTTCTAAATACACACCACTAATCCAACCATATTGGCAGCGTTAAAGAATCACTTGCAATTAATACTAGAATTTGCCACGAAATCGAACGTCAAAACAAGCTTACGAAAATCTAACGAACGGACTACATGAAAAACTTTGTAAGGGGTTCGATAAACGAGCCATTATCAACAGAAAAAGAGGAATTACCAGAACCAAATGTAATGGTAACTACAAATCAACCAAAGAGCAATGAGTGGCTCGCTGGTAACGAGGTGGTATGTGGAGCCATCACGAGACCGTACAACAAATACACGAATACAATTGATTTCGATTTTAATTAGACGATTTGTGCATTGAAGTGTGTGTGGATTAAGGCTGAGGGAGACGAAAAAGGACATGTGAGCGTCACACTTAGGGGCCAAAACAAAAGAGAGTCGTAGCAAACAGAGGCAAAGCGCAAATTAATAGGAAGCGGATATTAATGAGGAGGTGTATGGGTCAGTAGCCAAAACAGAGTGCCGATAACAAAGGCACAAAGGTCAGCACACAAAGGATACGAAAGTGAGAAAGCAAATGCTAAATGCAACAACAACAAATTAATGTGTAATGCTACAAACTTGCAGAGCAATAATGGCATACATACATAAAAACACACTCGTATATGTGTGTACATATGTGTTGGCAGAGAGATGTAAATGACTTTTGTTGTTGATGTGTGACCGAAGCTCATGAACAGCTGAAAGTTTTCACAACCATTACTGTAGGTACAGATGTGCGTGGTATGTGTTGTGCATAAAAGTTTGTGCATTTGTTGGGAGCAAGCTTGTGCCACATTCGCATTAAGCGCCAATAATGTCACAACAACAACGCCAACAACAACAATAACATAACGAAAATGTGTGCAAACAAATTATGCACTGTAAGCACTGGCAGTTGTAACCGCAAAAGCAACAACATTTAACAACAACAAACGAAAACTACAACAATTACAGCAATAACAATCTAATGAGCACACGATTTGCTGGCGATTTAATAAATTATCGTTGAGTGTGTAATGACATGCATAACCCAGAGCACACACTCACACACTTGTACATACATATGTAACATGCATACATACACACGTGTAACTAAAGGCAATTGTTGTGTGGCATAACTATAGTGTCGGCGCTGCATTGCCGCCGTCTGCCACAAACATCATTATGCTGGGTATATGCAATTGCAAGCAGTTGTGGTAATATGTATGTGTATATGCATGCATACAAATGTAAATATGGTATTTAGAATATTGAAGCATGACTTCATCTACCCCAGCTGGCCGTTTAGCAAAGTGCAACATTGAAATTATTTACTCTAAATATGCAAAGCAGCGGCAAATAACAACCTCTCAACTCCCGCGCCACATCACAACAGTGTTGTCGGTGATTTTCGATTAACTTTGCACACATGCGACGCTTAATTTCTACTTACTGTCGACACATTGCGTTCGCAACCGTTTGCGCTCTCTCCATTTAATAATTGACTGTCATGTGCATGTTTAATTAAGTTAATTAGAATTTAATACGTTTCCATGTTTAGACCGCCATGAAACAATATCCGCAAAAGCTCTGCTTTAAAACCAATAGAAATGCACGTTAACAGAGAGAAAGCGAGAGAGAGAGAGAAAGAGCAAACTAAATGTGTTTACCGTAAATGTGAAAAGCGGGAAATGAGAACAACCGACTAGTGACAAGAACACTTTATAATAGTTGTCAGCAGTGATATGCGGCAATTACATACATATTGCACATAGTAACGAGCTGGTGGATTTATGAGATGATTACTTTGCCATTTTGAAAGCAAATAATACGAAGTGCATTGCATGAAGCTTGACAAATTAGTGGTTTCATTGGTTTTAGCATTTTTACTTCAATGAAGCTCAAAAGCAACCACAGAGTGGAGCTGGGTAGTGAGTGATTTTTTTTATGAAACGAGCAAACAAATCTTTTATACATACTTACACTCGTGCTTGGGTGATGTGCGGAAGTATATGCGAACGATAATTGATTATTGTATGAATTTAAGTGGCCTTTAGTTGGTGCTAATCAAAACGATGTACAATAAAATAATATAAAACTAAGAGGCAGAAAAACCCCGCACTAATATATGAGAAAGTTAGAATATAGTCACTAAGATAGACCTCGTAGGCCGGACGAACACTAAAAACTAGTGAAAACAGCTTGCAAACTGCGAAAGTGTTAAGGGATTGAAAAGCCGGAATTTGCTGTTAAAAATTCTTATTTCCCGAATTGAAAAAAAATTTTGAAAAAATATTAATACTCAGAAAAATTAATGTCATGCCCATTTCATCAACATCGAAAGAGTGAAAAGGTTCTACGTTAAATTTGACATGTCAAAAATTTCTGGAAAAAGAAAAAGTAGAGAATTTGTAACAACCTTTCCGTTTAAAATAAGACTGGGACGAAAATACGATGGAAACACTAGTTTTGAATTAAACAAAAAAAATACCAAATTTGTTGTGCAACGTTTTAAGTAACGGTCAACCAGCGATTCAACTTATTTATCGTTATTTGGATTTAACTAGTTTTCACAAAAATTAACCAAGAAAACCTTATTATTTACTTGACAAATAGCTCTAGCTTATACCAATTCTAACACGAGGAACGGTCTTTGTACTGCAGCTCTCACTAACGATTTTAGTTGAAATCGAATTGTTTCTTTTGTCAGCTCCAATAAAAGAGCAAGCGTGTTACTTTTCTTTGTTAAAACTATTCAGGTTCCTCAAACCTTTCGGTCGATAAACGATAAATTTTTTTATACTGCCAATAAATGAATCGCACTATAACTTGAATATAAGAGGCATGTGTGCAAAATATTCACCATATAGTTCCATCAGAGTACCGAATATGTCACAGCTTCACGTCGCTTGCACAATCACAATGGATGTCATCTCATCACACTCATGCTTTTATAAGCAGCAGCTGAAGAGTACGTAGACACATGTTCACACATGCCTGCATAAAAATTCGTACACAGTCGGCACTTTGATGACCCGCTGCCTGACTCTGACGGCAAATTTTCGTTGCACAAAAGGTGTCATTGCTTCAAAAATACATATAAAGCGAGTGCTGAACAGCAGCTGAGTACAGCTTAGGTAACACCAGGACCTTGGCAAATTGGCAGTTTACCGCTTTGCTATACGCATTTAAATATTTTAGTAGCGAATTATTGCTGGTTGCCGAAGCGGCAGGCGTTACGGACTTGGCTATTTTGCTACAATATTCTCGTATGTTTTTCGCTGCATTTTAAAATAAATACGTGAAATTAAAAATACAATTTTCGTAATTCAACTTTTGTTTTTAAAATTTAGCGCGTTGTTGCCTCCAAACGTACTTGGCCAAATTAAAAGCCAGCTCGTGCAAGCCATTTCAGCTTATTTTCTCAGCATCCTCTCGAATTTTAACGCGTAATTATAACACGTGCATAACTGCCCATTAATATAATGTAAGATGTATATATGTATGTGTGTGTGTCACTGATAAAGTGCTGCTGTTCGTGCATTCAACCAACTGCCGGCCGAGTCGAGCACACAACAAGCCTCATTATGAACATTAATGACAGTGTTACCTGTCGTGCTGGGTGGCGCATGATGCTGGCAGCTCAAAATGGTTCGGTGGTATATTTTAGTATATGCGAGGCAGTGGCTGATGGCAATGCTTTTTTGTTGCCGCTGCTGATAATTATGATCCTTTGTCGAACGAGTGGCACGGCGCCACCGAAGCTGAGGCGCTTTTGCAGCGCACAACTAAAGCCAAGAGCCGGCTTTATATTTGAGTGAACGCGCGCATTCAATTACCAATGGACAAGAGTTGGCGCAGCACACATCAATACATGACTTCTTATGTACACACACTTATTTGTGTGTTTGTATGTAATTTGAATGTAGATACGATAGAACAGCATGGCTGACTCGTTGTAGATATACTTTTATTCCAACTTTTTTTTAATAAATAATGAAAGCGATTTTTCAACAAATTCTTCACTCGCGGCGGACGCGCCACGGCAACTACCTGTCTGTCAGTGGCATATGTATGTATAAATGCCACCAGCGCTCGTGTACGCCCATAGGCCACTACAATATGCACATATTAAGTGCAGTTGGTCGGAAATTGGAGACACCGCACACAGATAATGCCGCGGTATGGCAACGTTTGTGGGGAGCGCAGCACAAGCGCATATATAAATTACCGATTTCAATAAAATATGTTGAGTGATTGCAAATGTGAATGACTGTATGAATGAATACAGGTATTGTTGGCTGAGTGATTTGCTGTATGAATGGATTACCACGTATATACGCGACGCTTTTCATTGCACAGCGAAAATGCTGGAAGCATAATTTGCTTAGTTTAGCGAAAACTTGTTTTGTCATAGCGATTGGCGCTACGTAGCTGACTCTTTATGCTGTTTTAGTATTTTTAAGGTGTTTACCGCAGCTTGAAAGATGTAACCCCGACTTTATGAGTACGTCATTATTGTTATCATGATGAGTTTACATTTTTCGGGCGCGTCTCATATTGGCAGTGATGAGCTCGCAGCTACGTCTTGTAATGTTAACGTAAACAAACGAACAAAGCAGATTATTTCATAGCCTGATACCTATACCTACGTCATTTTAAAGACTGCAAGACGATTCCAAAATCTGCAGAACTAAATGTTTAGCCTGAAATTCAATAATTTGAAGATTGCAAAAAGTGAGGAATAAATGTGGCTCGGGTGCACTGACACACCCTGTTTTGGTCGATATCACATAGGTGCAAAAAATCTACTAAATCGTCGAATTAGCACTATAGAAAACGGAATTTTAGTTAGGAAGCTTTCAGTGGCATGTAAAGCGGTGATTAGTGTCATGCGTATACTCAAGTTTAACCTAAAACAACGAAAGTGTGCCAGAATTAGTCGGGTTACACGAGCAAACTAACCGTTTCGCCTCCAATAGGTCGCAGTTTGACTTAAAAGAATATCGGTAATGGAAAGAGAATTAATGAAGGTGTTTTTTGACTCTCGGTTGTAGTTTTGCCCACCACGACTTGTTCCGCATGCAGCACCCTTTATGTTATATGTGAAAAATACTATTCATATTATTACCCACAATGTCACGAACACATTACTTTGGCAATTAAATTTATCAACTGCCAGAATATCCGATGTAACTCGCCACGTTGGCCAAGAGCGAAATAATCGCGCTTTTTCGTTATTACTATTGCAACGAATTTCGCTACATACAGTTAATTATACGCATGCAACCGTTTCAGCATTGGTTACATGCTTTTAATTAAAATTTACTTATGCATGATTACTCTCATGTGCACATAGGTAAACATACATATTGCAAAAAAACACATGACACATAATTTTAATTGAGCGCGAATGTGTGGATTTGTACGCGTAAAATACGCCCAACACCGTTATTTACATATGTATGTACCTGCATATACGTATATCAATAAGAACAGCGCAAAAATCTGTACACTTTACGTGCAAACCAATTTTATAGCAAAAGTTGCAGAATTTCTACTCATAACTATAAAAAAAAATTTACACATGACTGATGTGTTTTTCTGCTCATTTGCTAATTACTTCAGCTCTTTGTACTAGTTGTTGTTTTTTGCATAGCATGTCTTGCTGCATTAACTGTATTATCCGACTCACATTGCTTGTCAAGGCTCATTAACGCTTAGCTACTACATTTGACTACTCGACCACACAGTTTTCTCAGTGTTGAGTACAGTTGTTGTTGTTGCTGTTTTTTTGTTTTCATTTCTTTTAAGCACCCGTATAAACTTAATAAATTTGTTTCAATGCAAATGCCGCTATGAATCAGTGCACACGCCGACGAGAGCGATTAACGGCAGAAGATTCGTAGCACACAGCAATTAGATCAAGGCAGCGAGACGTGTTGTAGACCCATTTATATAAATATATACATGTATATACTAGGGTGGAGCGAAAAAAAAATTTTTTTTGTTGCTTAGCCTAGGGGTAAAATCTGTAGATTTAAAAAAAAAAATTGTTTAACAAAAAAAATGTTTCATTTAAACTCTTCACGTTTATATAAAACATACTGAATTTGACGGTTTTCGACTCAAAATTTATTTTAACGCTTAAGAAAAGCATGTGGTCATTTAAGACTTTTTTTTAAAACTTTTTTTTCGCTCCACCCTAATATACATTATATAAATATATGTATATATTTGTACGCATGTAAATGTTAAACGATATAAAAGCGATAAAAGAATTAGCGCTCTCACGCAGAGCGAAGAAGCAATGGCATAAATGCAAAGAATACAAGTTATGCGGGCTTTTTAGATGGTATTGGGGTGGAGCCTGCGTCATTGAGAAGTCAGTCATTGACTAATTCACGGCCTGCCTAATGCCAAGAACGATTTAGTAGGTAAAGCAACTGTTAAATGTTACTGGAGCAGAGCAAACACAAGAAAAAAAACGTTAATTTCGATTGCACCGCAACTATCATACCCTACACAAACAACACAATTTGTTCGGAGTTTGTAGCGTTGCCTTGAACAATAATCTATGCCAAATTTAGTAAAGATATCTTGTCAAATAAAAAAGTTTTTCTCAGGGTATAAATATACAAAACTGCATGGAGCAGAGGGACAAGCGAATCACAGGCAATTTCGTAAGTGAGCGCAATTATGTAAATGACTAATAAAATAGAAAAAAGATATTGCGTAAAACTTTTAATCACGTTGGAATTAATCAATAACTTTGAATTGGCGAGAAAATGAGTGTGCAGCTTAAGCGCTAGGCGTGAGTAATGAGATTGGGGAGCACACAGCCATAAATTCTAAGTAAAAACACTAATAAACTGTAGGCGTCAGCGCGCAGCGAATAGTGGGGGGCAGGCTAGCAGCACTATTAAGTTCAAACACGTTTCAGCTTGCAAAGCTGAATATGCTAGTTGTTGTTGTTGCTGATAAATTGTTGGAACATAAAAACGGTGCGAAGCGAGCTAGTGTGTGGGAGTGTGAGTTGTGAGCGTTGTGATTAAGCAAGAAATTAACGATGAAAGCGTTGAAAAAACAGCAATTCAAAATAAAAGCAAACGAAAAACTAAAGCAAGGCAGCAGACAGCAGGGTGACGGTGACGTGATTTTAGTTGATAGTGCTGCCAGATGCATGAAGAATGTCTTTAAAAAATACTTAAGAGCTAAATAGTAAAGCAATTCGTGCACGATTTGATTACGTGTTAGCTTGAAATTGCGGTGTCGGCATGGTTTCAGTTAAATAAATTTTTTACTAAAATGTATAAAATCTTTGTCTATTCGGTTGTGCGAAGCTCAAAATGTAAAATTTTAGCTCAAAACTAATGCGAAATGAGCTAAACAGCTCATTAACGTCAAAATGTTTTGCATGAGTGCGAGAGTTTAGTAGGTTTTGGTAATTGTAAAAATATTATAATATGTAGCATTTGGCAACCCTATAACGCGTTTTCGCTGAATTAGTTAACTTTTGTTGCTTGCTTTGAGCTGACAAAGCGCTGATAGCCAACGGTTAATTAATTAAAATAAATCGAATACGCATATTTAAGGCAACTTGTTGTTATTGTAATCAATTAAACTACATGTGTATCAATTTTTTAACATCGTATAAGTTAAACCGTTTGTTGTTGTTGTGAATAACGCTGATTTTGCAAACGGTATTTAAACGTTGACTTTTATCTGCAAAATGCATAATCATTGTGTTGTTGCTTTTAATGAAGATTGCTTAATTTAATATAATATGTTGCGCTTTGTTGTTGTTGTTGTTGCTACGCTTTTTGTCATTACGATCAGCAAGTAGGCAGACCAGTCAGTATTATACACAGTAAATTTTTAATGATTCTGTCTGCTGGCAGCGATTATATTGTAATTATATGTTGCTGATTGTTGTTTGTTGTTGTTGCTGCAATTGCTGTTGATAATGTCACTTCTGAATTGCATAAATTAAATTGTTTTTGCTAACAATTATGAAAATTAAATGAGCACAATTTAAATGGGCGGTTGCGAGAATAACAAAGAGCGTGTATGGTTGTGCTAGCATTTCTGTATGTGTGTGTGTGTGTGTGTGTGTATTTACGTGACTTGAATATGCACGATTGAATTTGAATTGAATTTAGATTAGAAATGTGCAAACAAACATTCACTGCATTTATGTAAATGGAAAAACTTTTGTATGCAATTCACTATATATTTTCACAATTACATAGACAAATGCATATGTGTATGTATGTGTGTCTGTATGCATAACACTCACACAGCCAAGCCAGGCTGTTTATTAACTCAATGTTATTACACAAAATTAGTAAATATCGTTACGCAGGTTGGATTCCATGCACAATGCGACCAAATTTTGCGCACAATTGTCCTTAACCAAACATAATTTTAGGCGCACATGCATATTTTATTTATTCGCTTGGTAATTGAATTTATAATTTACAAATTTTATTTATTTAGCTTCGAATCTCGATTAGAAACCAAAACTAAATGTTGAATGTGTGTATGTGTGTGCGTGTGTGCCGTGAAAGCTGATGGCTTTGACTAATTAATTGCACATTTTGCTATAATTAATGAAAATTGATTTATTGCATTGTTCTATTTCAATAATTTCGATTTTCTGATGGATTTAATTTTAATTGTAGCGAATTAAAAAGCCAGACGTGGTCTCCAGTTTCTTTTGAAATTAGGTTAGGTACGCTGCAGACAGCTCCTTAATTTGCACAATTTATATTGGCAATTTTCTAATTGACTAAATTGAGCAGCTGCCTGTAAGGCTAAACACATTCATTTAATATTTTGTTAAAAAATAAATTAAAATAAATGTATATTCGAGCCACGCCGTGCCGAATGCAGCTAGGAATGATACTCCGTCGCCACTACAGCCGGTTCTACGGAACCAGAAGCAATATAGATTGTTATACTGTCAACTCGGCAGCATTTAACAAAAATTTGCAGTAAATATTTCAGATAGATAACTCACAAAGTCTTCGTTTAATACTCTTTTTCACTTATGTAACTTCCGAGCTCATTTTATATCGTGAACAGCGGCTGATTCACGATAAATAGAACAACCCATCTGAAAGATCTCAGTGGTGTTTTCGACTAATAAAATTCTACGAAAATTCGTAACACGCTCATAGTTGAGTAAACGAACAAGTTACACAGACTTATCAGTGCAGATAGATATAGAACATTCCTTATGAAAAGCTTGGACAGAGTGACGGTCAAAAGAACTGTAATTCTATACAACTAAGATATTTTATCACAACAGAATTATCAGATCAACCAAAACACAAACAACAAAAATTCTTAAAAATAGTTTCAAAGTAGCCAATTTCTAGAAATTTCCTATAGTAGAAATTTCTTAGCTTATAATTTTATCAAAAAGCTTATAGTTACCAACTTTGTTACATCAAAAAAATCACAAGCTCACCTGTAAAAAAAAAATTTATTTAATTTCAGTTTTTCAAAAATTTAAATTCACAATTAATATGCTTATATTTACTTATTCATATATTATATATCATTATATGCCAGTTCAGCGAAAACTATTTTTTCAAAAGCAAAAGAGTAACATTATTTGTATTATATATGACACTAAGCCGCAATAAAAAATTGTTCGCAAACAATAATTTATGTCGCCTAAGCTATCCCACAAACATTATTTTACGGAAATCGTAAAAGTAGTAAAACTTGCCAATTAGCGTGAGTATATTGCGAAAACTAATAGTAAATAAAATTTGTAAAAAAATTATATTTTTGTTATTAGAAGCTTTACTAATTGACGTAACCTTAAAAGCATGCAATAAACTAAAGCTTTTAAGAGCTACTTATGGCAATTGCATACTGCTGCAGTGAGAGTCTTCGCTGGGGTCGCCAAACGCTTGGAAAGCACTTTTACCCTCTGCTGTTGTTGTGAGCAACACAGGCAATTCAAATTAATAGCGAAATAAAGCAAAATCGCTGCGCTAAAAAATACACGCGGCGAAAAAAAGATGCGAAACTTGCGAAATATTGCCTTGCCGCCGCCAGCAAGCAATCTCTAACCGGTTGCCAAATACACGCGAACCACATGAATGCAACGCAAGCCGAACGTGCGAAGGGAGTAAGCTCGCGCGAGTAGCAGGCACGAGTTGCCGCTGGATTAGGTAAAATGAGGGGTGTGGTAAAATAAACTAAAATTATATAGCGTAATTAAAATAGTTGCAATGCGTGCGAACGCATAATGCGCACAGACGAAAACGTCACGAACAAAAGTCGCTGCATTTGCAAAAGCTGGCGCATAAACCGCAAGCTATGTGAGATTAGGAAAAGTCGCGTGACAAGCTAATATACTGCAGATATTATGAATATGCGGTGCGGTACTAAGATAAGATTAGACTTGCAAAGCTCATAAATTAATAAGATGGTAAAACTTGTTGGTAAAGTGATCAGCAGACGATCACATTCATTTTCTTGCGATCTAGCTCAGCTGATTTAAAGAGTGGAACAAGCTCTTCTGCAGCTGGATTGGCTTGCTGTAACAACAGTCTATGCAGCATCCATTAAACCATAAATGTCACGAGAGTTTCTACATTCGCCCACACAAATTGGCAAAATAAACCAAGTTCGCAGTTCATCGTTTCTTAACTTTTGGAAGCAAACGCCGAGGCGTATTGACCCATATATATATATTTGTTAAATATTATTCAAGCTTTTGCGCTCTCAAGAAAAGAGAAAATATATTTGTAGAGTGCAATATTGTTTCATCGTTAGATCAGCTCAGCATCTCATCTATACGCATATATTTGGTTTCGAGAGCTCTTTAACAAATGTATGTCAAGTAAAATGTTTTTTCTAATTTATTCTTATTCTTTCTAGAAAATGTTCATATGTATTTCAGATAATCTTGTAACCATTATCTAGTAATTGTGTAGAGTGATAATAAATGAGGAAAACTTTTAGAAATACGCTATGCCAAGAAAATATTCAAAGGTACGACCAGACAGAAAATCATTCTGATTAGTGCATATGAATTTAGAATATTCAAAAAATTCACGAAGCTTAGATAAAGTAGCGATCGTCAAATTGAAATACCCTTTCTAAAATTAGCAATAAGGAAAAAATCTGAAATGACGCATTAGCTGTAGCGCATAGCTAAAGATTGGCCGGGGAAGAGGCAATATCAAATGAAGTAATTTCAAAGAGAACGAAATCAACAACAATAAAACCAGAAACGTGACGCCTTAACCTACAAATCACGAGCGAATTCGAGTACATAAAAGCAGCGACACAACGAACAAAACAGAAACAAGAAATAAAATATAAAAAATACAATAATGGCATCAAAAACGACCAAGTCAAAGGAAGCAAAGAAAAAATGTTCACAGAAATATAAAAATAAAAGCAAAAATATGACGAGAAATTAAGCGTATGCAATAAAAAGCAAAGATAAACGGCATTAATGAACAAGCAAAGCAAAACAAAACAAAACTAGTGGAACAAAATAATCTGCATAAATATATACATACATATGTATACACAAATACACAAGTGTATGTAGAAAAAATCACACCGATAACAAAAGCGATTATAAAAGTATATAAATAAAATAAAAGTATATAAATAAAATAAAAGAAGCAGCAATTCTAAGCATGGAAGAAATGTAGCAAATAAGACGAGAAAGACAGTTAACGGGTCAACGCCGAAAAAATAGTTAATGACTGCGTGAAGTGCTAAAAGAAAGGTGGAAAGTTATGAACATTGTTGGTGTGAGGAGGTATGTAGAAATGCTGAAGAAGCGTTTGGGCTATAGTGTGTTTGCGACGCCAGAAGTTTCGAATGATAAATCAATCGCTGAAATTAATGAATACGGTAAATGTTTGATAGCCGCTAGACTTTAACTGCTAAGTGAGACTTCGATTAACGATTTGAGAAAACTGTTGAATTTACAAAAGTTTACTTTTAATTCCCTTTCATGCAGCTAGCTGCAAATTTCCTGCTGGGCACTTATTAGAAAAGCAAACATCAGTTAGCACTGTGTTTTGGAAAATAGAGAAATAGTAGGGCATTGAGTCAACCCAAATACGCGTATGTACAAAAGCAGCAATAACATTAAACGAATATTTGTGACATTTCATCTTACGATTTATGAACTTAATAAGCGCTACAAAGTGCGGCGACGAAATTTAGTGATTTCGTGACAATTTTACAGCTATAAAAATGTTTTAATGAAAATAAGCGCTTTTTGTAATTAAGTGAAAATCTAAAAAGAATTTGTTATGACAATTAATTTTAAAAAAATGCTAGTAAAAGAAAAAAACAACGTTTTGGCTGCAAAAGAGGCAGATTAGTCGAATTATTTGTAATATTTGTAAATATTCAAGTGATGAATACTAGCGCTAAAAGCTTAAAAGACCACAATTTTCGACGTTTTCTCTGTTATGTTTAATTTTTCTAAAAAATAACGATCAAATGTATGACTTGTTGATTTTTAACGCTTATATTTGCATTATTTGCTTGAAATGCTAATTCTTAGCCGTTCTATATAGACTTTTTCATAAGTTTACTAAATATGGATTAACCAAAATAAATACAACTAAATAAAGTTTACCGAATATTTTAAGACTTTTTATACAATAACAATAACCCCTTAAGGTTACATGGGTTTCGTCGAGCAGAAAACGCTCTATTTTCAATAATTTTTTTTCATATAAAAAATGAAATAATTCATTCTAACTTTTTATTATTCCGAAGATACACATTTGATAAAGATTTTGTGAAATTTTCAAAGGAAAATATTCAAAAATCGCTCATTACTACGTCCTTTACAGCAGGCTCTCGGAAAAAACAGATAAAGTGAAAATGGTATTTTTGGTAGACGTTTTTACAAAAAAAATATACAAATTTCGGTGAAAATTTCTCGAGGTTTTTTGTTTTTTTAAGTAGTTGTAATTGAACAAAAAAATTCAACGTGCAAGATTTATATCTCAAAGACCTGTGTATAACTTCATTAAGATCGGTTGAGTAGTTCGTGAGAAATCTTGACAACCGACTTTGACAACACAGTTTCGAGAAAACTGCGTTTAAAGTTTGAAGTGATTTTATAGCTGATCTCGAGCAACTTTTCAAAGTTGTACCTCCAAAACTATTACTGGTATCAACTTGAGAATTTAGTACCATATTCTAGAGATGTTATAGAATTAAATAAGACAATAAAATTTTTTTTTTATTTTTTGACGCCGCGATACCCATAACCCTTTAAACATTATTATTATATTAAAAAAAAAATATTTTAGGATTATCAAAAAATATTAGTTTTAGGGAATTTCTAAAACATAGTGAATAGCAGTGCATTAAAAAGTCATTGTTTCTCTTTAAATGTAAGCGCTTTGTTTACTACATTGTCGGTTTACTAACTTTTGTTTCAAATTTATTGCGAGCAGCATGCAATGTAGCGAAAAATCCCAAAAGTCGTTAAAACCTCACCTATACACATATAGGTATATATACCTGCAACTGCATATGTATATTTTCACAGAAATAAAATCTCATAAATATTCATAAAATAGAATTCGCGTAAATTGAAAACGTGAATGAGCGTTAGATTGGCTGCATTCGTTTTGCATCATTGCGACATAAAGCGGGTTAGTAAATGAAATAAACTAATTGCGATTTCATAAATAATTCAATAGAAAAACGAGCTGTAAAATGCTGAAAAATAAAATACTAGCACCGCGATAATCCTTACGGCAAGCGATCGCGAGGGATGCTTTCACCAAACAAATGCATTCTAACGAAGTTAATTTTATTTCACACAGAGCACAGCAAAATTACCAATATTTCGGATTTAATATTTAACAATTTTTATGAATTTTAGCATTTGTACAGATATATGCACATATAGTCAACGCGTGTAGGTCTCATTTGCTTTTGCACAAGTATATACAAGTATAATAAAAAAGCAACAACAAATATTAGTATGTAATTGCTCTAAGTGTGGTTTCAACTGCTACAATTTTTGCACATAAATAACAGATCTTGTTTCCAGTATCACTTACAATTTCTCAGACATTCAATTTTACCTTAAAAGCTACCAAGCCCAGATCTCCACTACATATGCCATGCCTCAAAGGAGCAAAGCTGCAATATGCTAGTCAAAATATAAATTTGTGCAGCAAGAAAGTAGCACAAATTGCAATTCAACATAGTGCCAAGCTAAACAAGGTTGTTTCAACTAAGCAACGCCCGACTTCATACGCACAAATCGTCATTAACACCCTGCACTTTTTGTGCTCATTCGGCTGCCGAAATCAGTTAGACGGCGGCAAGGCAACAGCAAAGAATCACCGGTTTCTAAATAACTGTTCAGCCGACTTGAACCTGACACGCAAAGGCAAAAGAGCTAAAAATGTCTTGCTGACTGCGCATGCAGCAACCACGCAGCCCAGCAAGCAGGCAGGCAGGCAGCGAACCGACGAACAATGTATCTACATAATCAGCGCTGTTGCTTTGCAAATAACTGTGCGTTCGTAGATTTTTGCTACACACTTCCCGGCGCATGGCCTGCATTCACTTGCCACCCAAAAAGCGGCAAGAAGCTTTGAGTTTTTCGCGCGTCGCTGGGCTTACTTGCATTTACCGAGCTCAGCGCGCTGACTGTTGCTGGCGGCACACTCGCTACACACTTCGTTGCACTTTTGCAAAACGCCCAAACCGCTTTAAGTAATGATCGCAACGCTTCACTAATCGACGCATGCAATGTGTACACACGGCTATCTCTCGGTGGACATGTTGCGGAAAAAGTGAGAAGTGTGTGTGTGTGTGTGTTTGTGTGCGCAGCAAAAGTTTGCAGCGCTTAATTAAGCATAGCTCTAAGGTAGGTCGAAATCAGCTAAAAGATTTACAATTGCAAGCACACGATTTGATTTTTTTAATTACTTTAGGATTGATTAAAATTTAAGGTGTAAGATTTGATAACTAAACTGCGCTCGTTTCAGCGAAGTGCTGGTAACGTCATTATCTAAATTAAAAGCTTACTAACTTGCATACTTAACGCCAGTACAGCAGCTATAGCAATTACTCAGTTTATGTTTTCATTAAGTATAAAATAATAGGCGAATGACACATTAGCTTTTGGATTAGTAGCGCTGAGCGAACGAGCGCTAATTGGCTATTATATCAGTGCTGCGCAATCAAGTTTGTGAATGAAGCTTGGATTGTAATAAAATAAATTTTTCATTTTTATTTTTCTATGTGAATCATTCTACAATAGTATTACTATACTATACGTTATTATGGGTGCGGATGGGATTAAGCGTTTACATGGGTTTCACGGCTTCAAAAAAATCGATTTTTTTTTATCGTCTTATTATATTCTATAACATTTCTTGATAAATTTGATACAAGCAATTGTTTTGGAGCTACAGCATTGAAAAGTTACGCGCTCGAGTTCAGCTATGAAGTCACTTAAAGCTTCGAACACGTTTTTATCGAAACTGTGTTTTCAAAGTCGGTTGTTAAGTTATCGCTCGAACTACTCAACCGGTCTTGCCAAAACACAATTTTTTTTCCTTCGTTTAATACCTAGTTTATGGTCTCATTTAATGTAATTTTTTTCTTTTTACTTCATATGATCCTCTAAGAAGTTCTGCTGTCAATACGAAATCACCTTTTTCCCGAAGTCCTGCCCAAAATGACATCATAATGGCCGAGTTTTGGATATTTTTCTTTGAAAATTTCACAAAATCTTTGCAAAATATGTATCTTTGGAATAATAAACAGTTTGAGTAAAATATTTCATTTTTTTATATGAAAAAAAATTATTGAAAATATGCTTTTGCACGAGAAAACCCATGTAACCCCTTAAAACCGAAAAGACACGTAAAATACAAAACAAAAATTGCTGAAACGAAAATGTTCCACATGTTCAGTTATGGTTTATTAATTATAGCTCAAATATTTACTTAGCTTTAGCTTTTGTAAAACACTCTTTCTTCTTCTTTTCAAATGCCTTCAACAAGAAAAAGTACTAATGCGCCGAAATCTCGAGTTGCGTATACTAGAAGATGGCGCTGAATGACTTTTGTAAGTTGCGCTCTAACGAGATTTGCTCTTTTTCTGCCAGCATTTTTCTTTTTATTTTTTTTTTTTAATTAGCTTATCTTTAAATGTAGAATACTCAATGCAAGTGAATAAAACGACTTGCAGCGTTGCATCGCACATTTCCATCCGCAATGCTCCAACTTAGTTGCTGCTATCTATATACCTTATACAGTTATGCTTAATACAATTTGTTAGTGTTTTCTACAGTCATTATAATTATGTCATAGTTGGTTCGAGCTAAATCTTGCACATGACGTGAACCGTTGTGAACTGCAGCTATTTTTTGCTTTCCCTTTACTTTGCTATTGTTGCTGCTTTTGTTGTATTACTATTATTATCATTATTATTATAGCGGGTACTTATTAGTATCGTTAGATACCCTTGTTAGAAAATTATTGATATTTTTTTGTTGCCCACAGCCAGCGTACATTATGTGAGTGTGTTTGTAAGTGGAAAATGGTTTGTTCGTAGTAGAGTTTGCAATTGCAATTGAGTGCTTGCACTGCAATTGAAGATTGCAATATACGCTGTTGATTTGCTATTCAAATTACAAAGGTAATAAGCGAGCAAAGAAACAAAGCAACTGCTGCAATAAAAATAATGATGATGGCACAAAGGACGTGCAAAATGACTATAAAGTGAGCGTTATGGCATCGACAGGCTATAATATTCATGTAATAAGTTGTATATACATATGTATGGATTACATACTTACACAAGCCAATAGGAAATTACATAAATTTCTTAAACAAAATGTACGCTTTAAATTTTTTTTTTTAATATTTTTGTTAAAAATTTTTTTTTTTTAGTTTTTTATTCTTTAAATTTAATTTTATATTTTTTTTTTATTTATTTTTTTTTTTATTTTATTTTTTTTAGCTTTATTTTTTTTTATTTTATTTTTTTTAGCTTAATTTTTTTATATTTTTTTAATTTAATTTTTGTAATTTTTAATTTTTTTTTGTTATTTTTAATTTTTTTTTGTTATTATTAATTTTTATTTTTATTTCATTTTTTTTTATTTTTTGTTTTTGATGTGGAGTTAATATTATTTTGTAAAAAATTTAAAATTTTATTACTTTAATAGAATTATATTTTATTATATTTTATTTTTATTAAATTAAAAAATAATAATAAATTTGAAGTAAATTTTTTACATAACCTTACTATTTTTTATTGTGTAGCTTTTCCATGTGCATTTCAGAAATTAAAGCTCTGCTCAATTTTTTTTCGACTGTTTTCCAAAACCCTGCAGACGCAGTTGCAAGCAAAATAATAGCTTCAATAATAAAATCTTAATTTCTTCTCAAATGCCAAATTTCTATTAAAATTTTCACATAAAATATACTTTGTAGACCTCTGAGATAGGACAATGGCGCGATTAACTTTTTGCTTTAAAAGCTTAACATAAAAATGTATTAAATTTTTTCCACAGCACAATGAAAACAATAAATTTGCTGTCAAGCTTTCTTTTGTAAAATAGGTAGGCTCTATTTATGCGCATACCTAACGTAAAAAAAGCACAAAAGCAATCTTTAACTACCCCAAAATGCTAAAGGCGTCGCAGTCTGCACAGGAACATAACCGCAGCTCATACATATTGACGTGCATAAATAATCCTGCTCCAAAACCAATTGTCTGCTAAGCTAACGTCAATCAATGTTAAATTATATTTAATGTGTGTACGTGGAAATCTGTGTATGTATGTATGTATGTATGTAAGTAAGCACATATGAACATGTATGTGTGTGTGTTAATGGCGATGCTGGTGATGCCTTATATTTTCTACTCTCCAAAAAACCAACGCAATGAGAGTTAAAATATTCATAATCACTGCATACACACACACAAAACTTTACCAAACACACACATACAAGAACATATACATATACTATATTGTGCCGAGTGCGAACGCACCAAATAGTTAAAAAATGCAAATGAGTGCTGAGGACGCTGAAAATCTACAAATTTATGCATATAAGTGTGTATGTAAATATAAGTGTATATATGTGTGTGCGGCAATGAACGATAGACACTGTGTGTGTGTGTAAGCTTAGGAAAGGTGTTAATGGACTGGGCGAGTAGCAGAAATGTCGAAAAATCGACACAAACAAACCAATTCACATCAGCGGCGACCGACGACACTAAACGGAAGAAGCAATGAAGAAAGAGAACAAAAAATGCATAGAAAAAAGTGGGTTTCACGACAGAAATGTAAAGTTTAAACACATAACAAGTCTTTGGAGGTACGCGATATGGCAATGGCATGCACCTGAAAGCGCAACGCGACAAAAATGTGTGTGTAAATGCGCTCTAGGTGGCCATAGCCATACTTACCTAGGCAATAAAAAAAAGCTGCGGTTTTTTGCGACAATTTAGGCATTGCAAGTTTTTAGATATTCTATTTATTATTGTTTAAGGCTTGCCAATTAAACTGCAAATATTTATAGAAGTTACATAAAATTATACATATTCCTTATTAAATCAATTTCTATTGTTGTTTTAACGGGGAAAAAACAACGCTGAAGTTATATCGAGGAATGCGGCCTAGTTGACAGTACTTGGCAGGTTAAAAATCCAGATTCATGCCGGTTACCTAGATCTGACTGTCGTGGGCATGATCAGTACTGTCTAGGTGTTTTTGCTGCGACTTTAATTAAATCTGCTACTTTCTAGTTAAACAGGCTTTAAAGAGAAAGAAATTCACTTCATTATTGCCAAATAGGCAAACTGCTCCAGAGTACATGCTATTACAAACTTCCTCTGGGACATTTTACATAGAAAATTAAACTTACAATACACAGTAGAAACGACTGGTTGGAAGACTGGAAGACACAAAAGCGACACAGAAGTTCTGCTAAAAGCCAGTGGAGGGCAGACGGGTCAACATTGCACAGAAGAGCGCGCTAATTGAAATGAATAGAAGGCAAGCAAACAGACTGAAAGACAAAACAAATGGGGCAACTGCTGGTGAATGAGAATGAGTTGGGTAAAGAACGGCGAGCAAACACACGGAAAACCAAAAAAAAAAACAAAACAAAAAAAAGTAAAAAAAAAAAAAGGCGATTGCAGACCAAAACACACTTCGGCGGCTAGGTAGACCGACAGATAGACAGAGCGACAAACCCACAAAAACGAAAATGTGATAAAAAGAACTAGAGTTGGAAATAGGTTTGTCAAGTGGTCTACAAGCCAACAGACACACCAAACCAAGCATTGATACAGATAAAGAACAAAACAGATGGAGAAAATCTATTAGAAGAAGTGAGTACACGTTGCATATTAGCAGGCTTTTATATGCATATACATATATATATGTATATATACACACTATACACAAGCCAGTGCGAGTTGGAGTTAAAAAAAATATATATAAAAATACACAATACCCGCATGTTTGCAAGCTTGTGAGCGCGCATTTCGTAGACTAAACTAGGCTGGCTGACTGACTGACTAGCTGTATGGCAGCAGCAGCAGCAGCATCATCGTCAACACCGCAGTTAGCGTGAACGATTTACATATTATGCGCCCGCAGACTCGGCATGGGTCCACAACTCATGCTTAACTGCAAATATACATGTCTACAAACATTTAACATATACATAGATATAATATATGTATGTATTGTATGTTTGTGTGATGGGAGGTAGCATGCTAGCTTCATATGCATGAATATGCTGCTTCCACTACACCGCTTTTGTGTGGCGGCACATGCCAGGGCCAGCGGTTATGGCGGCGGTTGGTTTTGCAACGCATTTTTAAAAATTAGTGTGGGGCTAGCGGCAGCGGCAGCAACAACAACTACTGTTGGAGATAACCAACAAGCACAATGCAAAGAAAAAGGGACAAAAAAGTGTATATGCAAATGAGCGCCAATCGCATGTGCATATGCATGTGTGTATGTGTATGTATGAGCATTGATACGTGCATGGTTTTACCTTTCACTGTCGCACTTTGTTCGTCCAATTTAGTTTGTGCGATATTTGCATGCAACGTGAAACTTTTATTTTAATGATAGCTGTCATTATTAACACCAATATAACTTTAACTGTAGATGGTTATTGCTTTATATTGTTGTTGCGATTCCATAATATTTAATTGAATCTTTTTTACACACATAGGAACATACGTACACACATATATAAGAATTTTTAAACTAGTGCAATAAGTAAAATCTTTGATTGTAGCGTTTATCTAGACTATGCTTGGGTGGCAAGTTTGAAGGTTAGTTGCCAACGATATCGTTTAACAGGAGACCAAGGAAATGTGCTGTTTCGATGGGGTCGAATCATAGTGAGATAGGTGTTAGGTAGGTAAGAGTGTCGCCCTTACGGCCTCAATTCGTTGATACACTATTCGTAAGACCTTTAAATGTTGTGTTCAAACCATTTGGTGCCCGCAATTAAACTACTTATCTCCGCTATGTTTTTGTAGATTTGGTACCTGATGGATTCCAAGAGTTCTACATCCGGATTATGATAGAGCTGAGCACTCGCAGAGGTAGTGTACAGCCGTTTCCTTACTTACACTCAAGTTTGCAGCTACGGAAAATATTATGAGGCAGAACCATTTTAAATGCGTGTTCTCCAAATAGGCAATGCCTCGTTAAGGTGGCTGTAAGTCTATAAGTTCCTATGACTGGAAAAGTTCCTATGGCCGGGAACTCAAATTATCGATAAATAGAGTTGACCTGCCAGTGAGCTTAAAGCCTTCCTACATTTGTTGACCGCGTTGGAGTTTATCTTTGGCGATGAAAAAGCTAACAATGACGACTGGCTATCTATATGGTATGTGTATACGGTAACTCTCTGTAACCTCATGTAGTTAAACAGTAGAACTGTTAGATGAGTGGGATTTATTGGGCATGCAAAGAAGTGGTTAGGGTCATGCGGGTACTCTTTGCATGCAGAACATACACACATAGGTATGTATATTTTGTACATCGAGGTCGATTCTGGATAGAAAAGAGTTTAACCTGATACAATATCCAGAACGAAATTGCGCAAGGGTCAGTCAAGATTCGCGAGGCAATTCTTCGTCTGAAATGGGTGGTGGCTTGACTCCAAGTACGCCATTCACTGGGAGGCAGGGTTTTATTTTAATATTTGGGAGTCGAACTACTGAAAATTATGGAATTTCGATACTTCCGGTGTGTTAAGTGTTGCAGTTTTGAAGCAAGCTTGACCATTTCCAGCGTTTTCATGTTCGTAAGTGGGACTTTTATGCAGCTTAAGATGGGTGTACATGCCTCAAATTATGTTATAAGTCGCCTCGTGTTTACTTACATATGTATAAGCCGAAATCGTAAGCACCGTTTCGTATACTTTTTCGTAGCGCAAAGAAAGTTAAGAATGTAAACAATAAAAAATTCACAAAATGAACGTGAATGCTGCTTGTAGAACTAATTTACAAACTTTACAGGGAACTGTTGCTACTACACCACGAACAAGTTGCACAACTACCGACAGCACACAATATTTTGGGGGGCAAAAACCATATCTTCCCTACAAATAACGACTAGTACTACTCTCGTTTTTCAGCAATCTACTGGCAACTGTCACTTGAAAAATATATTGTTTTATTTTTACCATTCACCGAATATTTGGCTGAGTTGGCACTTTTTTGCACGCAATTGTTCCCTAGAAGTACACCATACTTACTATACAGCACACTACTTTTTTTTTTTATCGCCTCTTTGGTGGTTTCAACATTTTATTGCATTTTAAAATGACTTTTCGTTCACGTGCGATGCTATTGTAATTGTTGTACTTGTAAGTACTATACTTGCTATGCCTCAGCAACGTAACTATAGCCGAAGGAGTGTGCTCACTTTCTTACCGCTGCCGGCTGTGTAATATATCAAAAGTTTTGAATGGCAGCTCATAGAAATGTTATTGGCCAAATGGAGTTACGGTATCGACTAACCAACGGGCGGTTAGTGGTTTTCAGAGTAGTTGAAAGGGCTACAGATGAAAATTCGTACTCACCTACCTCATTGGCATAGCACGTTTCTGATTGTTTATTGGCCTTCGAGATATTGTGGTAGGCAGCCAATTGCTGTTAGCGGCGGTGGGTATTGCGGTGGCATCGCTAACTAGAATTTATGGCTTGTGTGTAACTGATTTATGGCAAATACTGAGCTGTGAGAATATTAAGGCAATTACAGCTTTAAAAAAAATATATGTCTATTTGTTGTCCGTAGTTTTTACACTTATACAATTTTATCATTAATTAAATATCTATCATGGAAAATTTCATTGAGTCAGTATTAATAATTTTCACGATTGTGCGTTTCATACACATTAAACAAACGTTATCACTTTGTATTTATTTTGACGCTTATCACTCCTATCCCTTCTATCATTGTGCACTAAATAAACAGAAAATGTGTGCATCAACAAACCCTTAGCCAACTATTAACTTTTCCCGAAACACTCAAGTAGCAGAAATACTTACCACATCCCGTAATATATACCCATATACATTATGTACATATGTGTGTACGGGAACGTAAAAGAAATGTAAACTTTCCTCCAGTGCGCTAAATACGTAACCTTCAGGGGGTGCAGAAAATCTACAAAAGCTCTTTTCACTCTCGCTTTTATTTGTACGAGAGGGAAAAAGTTTATACGCTCTCTGAAAAAAATCCACTCAATTTTCTCTTTCTTTCTCTGCTTCACCTTCTTTTCATACGTTTCCAATTTCATACATTTCATGTACCAATTGCCGTAATATTGCAAGCAAAACAAAAACAAAATATTGAAGAACGCAACAAAAACAAAAACGATGATGAACTGATGGCCCTACGCGGGGCGTAAAAACAAAATAGACAGTACTAAATCCTGTCCAATTCACTCGCACACCCAGCATGAATGCGACAACTATGGCACTTACCTCTTTACTACATAAGTATATTTACTTATATTTGCCTCTTTCTAGCATAAAATAATAGAAGCGCGATTACAAACGTTTATCGCGCCACTAACTTCTGTGCAAGCGAAATGCAACGATATCCAAAGTCTGCCGCGAAAAATCTGCTACTACAGTATTTCTCTCGTTCACTACAATGTAATAAAAAAGAAAATTTTCACCCAAATGTAATTGTAAGCATACACGGCACTCGAAATCAATTCATACACAATTGCACTAATTATTCGTTTTTATGTGGTTTTTTCCACACTTTTTTGCACTGCAAAATTATTTTAGACGCACACAGACATTAGTCAAGAAATATCATAACTCGCCACACATTAATTGTCAAATTGATCGTAAGTGCATTCGCAAGTAACGCGTTGTTGACTTATCAAGTTTTTCATATTCACTTCTTACTTGCGTCTGACCACACGTGTCTTTAGGAATTAGAAGTTTTTGACTTAATATTGACGAGACGACGACTGGAAACAAACTGAATTTTCATTTCAGCTCTAGCCGCTGACTGCCACTGCCACTGTCTTCAGCTGGTTGTGGTCAATTCGTTGCCTGCTGATTATACTTTGGCTAAAAGAAAATGGTATGCTGCATGAAATCTGAAACGGGGTTGTGTCAGTCATTCTCACATGTTTTCGGACCGAAATCGGTTGCCTTAAGAAAGCATGGAAAAAGATGGCTGCCGTTTCGATTTTTGCTTTTGCAAGAGGTTTACGTGAGTATGAGCGAAACAGCTGTATCACCAGATGGAATGTTCCATGCCGAATGCATCTGTTTTGTTAAGAACAGATGATTTTCGCCAGAGTTGTATTTCAATGTTTATATATGTTTAATTTAATTTATTTAATAATTTTATGATAATTTTACTGAATACATATTATTTCTTTAACTGATTAAAATAATATTAATGGACGTTGAAATAATTTACTTGACGTAACTGTGTAAAGTATTTTGTAATTCTAAATTTTCGCAACGGCAACGGTTTAGTTCGCCAGAGTTGTACCAACCAATTCACCATGACTTTACTATTTCTTTTTGTAAATTTAATTTACTAATTAGTAATTACATTTATGTTTTAGTAAAATATATATATATATATATATGGTATACCATTTTTCTTATCGTGTAAACTATGTACAGGGCATCTGGCAACGCTAATTTACCGGTGAATTACCTTGTTATTGTGTAATTGTGAATGGTTAGTTTTGAGCAAAAGCAGAGCAGTTGAACAAAAGTGTACGTGAAATTTCTTCATTCTGCTAAATACACAAACTAAACCATTTCATCAATTGTTTAGTAAATTAGTATTCAAGCGTTATTACAAAAGAAAATAGAAATACTAAAAAATGATTTGATAGAATTTTGGTGTCCCAACACATTAAATATTGAAAGTTGCGTGCTTGTGATTGTGTGGGCCAAACTTTCGAGCAGTTTGCGTCAAGAAAAAACTTGTAGTGTTCATTGAGAAAATTATTTTTACCTTGATATAATTATGCAGAATATGGATTTGGACGTAGTAGCCGATGTGGTGTTTGTTATCGAAGCCACCGCTGTAAATGGCGCTTACATGAACGAGTTGAAGAGTAATTATATTGTGCCTACTATTGAACATTTCACAAAAGGTTGGCAGGGGGATGAAGGTGAATACCTCATCTCCGAACGGCATGCCACGCAATATGGCATTGTAATATACCGCACTGCTGCTAATTTACTAGATCCTGCCGTATCCACATACGGGCCATTTGTTTGGCCGAAGCAAGTGTTGGAGACTATTGAACAATTGCCATTGGTTGGTGGTGGCATGGATTCTTGTGCAAACATGTGTGAGGGCTTGGCTACAGCCCATTGTTGTTTCGAAGACATGAAGGAACGCCGTTCGCGTCTAATGATTGATGCTTTAAATGTACAACGCCATTGCATATTAATTTGCAATAGTCCACCATATTCCACACCTGTAATGGAATGCTGGAAGCATATGGGAAAAACAGTGGAACAATTAGCGACACTATTTCATGAAAGAAAAATTAATTTCTCCATAATAGCACCACGTAAAATGCCAGTGTTATTCAAATTATTCATGAAAGCGGATGGTGATCAACCAGTTGCTGCCAAAAACTACGCTAAAAATATTAGACACTTAGTTCTTCTTAAAGGATATCATTTGAAGGAACGTCCTCCTAGTCCAAATGCGAATACGGTCAATGTTGGCGGTGGTGGTGGAGTTATGCCTAATCAAATGGTTGTACCGGTCGGAGCGGGAGGAAATCAACAAATGCAACAACAACAACAGCAGCCACAAGGTGGGCCAATGCAAATCGACAACTCACAAGGACCTGTTCAAGGATCACAAGGACCACAGCATCCAGTTGGTAGTATGAATCAAAATCAACAACTGCCATCTCAACAAGGACCAGGAGGACCTTCCGTATTAACCCCTCAACAACTGATGCAGCAACAACAACAGTTTGTGAACCAAAATCAGAATCAAAATCCCAACTTCCAGCCGAATGTAAACATAAATCCTCAGAATCGTTGGATGTTTCAAGCTAATCAACAGCAACAACCTGGCCAACCCCGTGCTCCATTTATGGGCGGATCGGGAGGTATGCCGCCTGGTATGGGACCAGGTGGACCTATGGGTGGTCCTCAACAAGGCCCCATAGGTCCTGGACAAAATCAAAATTCGGCATTAATTTCACAGCTCAGTGCGCCACCTGGCCAAAATGTTAATCCATTATTGGCACAACAACAACAACAAATGCGAATTCAAATGTTGAATCAGCATCAGCAACAACAATTGCAGCAAATGCAACAGCAACAGCTACAACAACAGCAACAACAACAGCAACAGCAGCAGCAACAACAGCAGCAGCAGCAACAACAACAACAACAGCAACAACAGAATCAATCTCAACAGCAACAACAACAATCTATGAACAATGCTGGCGGACAGGGTCCCAACCAAAATGCACAAGGAGCGGGTCCCAGCAACATGCAACAGGCAGTCTCCTCAACTTCGGGCGGAACTAGTGGTAATGATACCGCTCCGCATCCTCGAGATCGTGACAAGATTTGGTCCGGTGTTCTTGAGTGGAATGAAAAGACCAAACCCGATCAACAGAAAGTAACGCGAACTTTACAATGCAGTGTAGCCACTAATTTCAAAGATGGCGAACCCGAAATCAAGGCCGATAATTGGCCACCAAAATTATTAATGCAACTTATGCCGAAGCACCTCGTGGGCAATATTGGTGGCCAGTTCTTAAAAGAATCTAAAATGGTGGTATTTAAACCCACGCAATGCGAGGCGCTAGATACACTTTCCAAAGTGATGGCCACAGGTTTTGCCGGTTGCGTACACTTTACAAACCCTTCTGGACCAGCTTGTGAAATAAAGGTTCTAATTCTGCTATATACGCAGGAGAAAAACGCCTTTCTTGGCTTTATTCCCAACAATCAGACGATGTTTGTGGAACGCCTCAGAAAGGTTATACAACAGAAACAAATGGGTCATGGACAACAGCAACAGCAACAACAACAGCAGCAGCAGCAACAACAGCACCAGCAACAGCAGCAGCATCAACAACAACAGCAACAAATGCAGAATGCCATGGGTAAGGTATTAGCAATAAACTGTAGGCGCTCATTCTAATTTCACATAAAATTTTTTCGACAGGTCAAATGCAAAATAGTTTGCCACCAAACGTAATGGCGCAACAACAGCAAAAACCTACACCAATGGATGTGCAACATCAAATGGAACAACAGCAACAACAACAACAGCAGCAGCAGCAGCAACAACAACAACAGCAGCAGCAGCAACAGCAACAAAACTACAATCAATATGCTCAGCAAATGAACATGCAAATGGGCGGACCCGGTGGTGGTCCAGGTGGACCCATAGCAGGTGGAGGAGGACCACCACCAGGGGTGATCGGCATGCAGCTCTCCGATCAAATGGTCGGTGGTGGTCCAATGCAGCAGCATCAACAGCAAATGAACTTATTGCAACAACAAACACAGCAGCGCATGCCTATGATGGGTGGACCGAATGCACAAATGCAGCAAGTCTCACCACACGCCGTGGCTGCAGCGGCAGCAGCTGCAGCAGCCATGCAACAACAGCAGCAGCAACAACAGCAACAACGCATGGTGCGTCCAATGATGAGCAACAATCCAGGCTTACGATTGCTGCTGCAACAACAATCAGCGCCTGCCAATCAATTTCGACCCCAAATGGGTGGCGGTGGTGGCCCAGGCGGTCCGGTGGTTGGGCAAATGGGTGGCGGCCCACCAAATCAAATGGGCGGTGGACCGGGTGGTGGTGTGCCCATGGGTGGGAATCGTCCGTATGATGAGAGTAACTTTGATTTTATGTAAATTGACAAGAGCCAATCGTTGGAAATACGCAGTTAAGTATGTCTACACGTATGTATGGTATATGTCAAAAAAGGAAGGAATGAAGCTTACTATACTTTTGCAATTTTTTCTTTTGGTATAACTTTATAAATTATTGATTTTATATTTTAATAATAAATAAACATCTAAGCACACTTGCAAAAGTCTTATGTAGATTTGAATGTGTTTTGTAGTTTTTGAATGAAAATTAGTTACAATTCTGTTTTCTTTTTCAAAAGTAGTTTTGCTACTGTTACATAATTAAAATCACACTATGTTATTACAAATATTTTGTTGTGAAATAAATTTAATAGTAAGCTGCATATTCTCTAGAAATAAAAGCGAAATAAATTATCATGTTCTAATGTGCTTAAATATAATTGAAAGCCGCAACACCAAAACTGAGTAAAGAAATTTAGCTACACCAACAGCAAAATACCGTTGCAGCAGCGGTATAATATGTCAAAACTTACAAATGATCTCCATGGAAACTATACCAAAAGCTTGCCACAATCAATAGAAAGTAAACAAACTCAACGTTTAATTTTGGTGGCGAATGAAAGAAGACCGATAAACAGTCGGTAGCAAATGGACAGATTGAAAAGATCAAAAATAGTGGCGTAAGCGAAAGAAATCGATATATAACTGGATTTTGTAAAGAATAAAAACAAAGCTAAGGTATAGTGACCTAATTCCCTTAGGTCGCACGGAAGCGCGCGGAGATGGCAAAGCCGACGAATGGCTTTTGAATAGCTGATATATTTTCTTAATGCCAAAGTGCCAAGTCGAGAGCAAAAACAAGGGAAGTGTTGGTGAGCAACTTTGTAAAGCTATGCATGGACGCGCTACGACAAGAGCTACGGCGGCGGAGCAGCACTGGCGGCTCTTGGCCGAACTTGACTCATTGAACTTAAGTGACAGCTGCTGCGAGATTTGCCACTGTGATTGTTACAGCTCACATCGTAGCAGCTTAAATACAGAACCACTCAACTGTGGTGAGCATTTCGAAAAAATCGATAACAAGTGCAAAAATGAGGGGCTAGAACGTGACGTGCACGCACTAGAGCAACTAGAAGTTTCAGCAATACAAAATACACGGCCAACTGAAGTGACGCGTTCCACCACTTCCATTGAACAGAATATTTGTAAAAAGCGTTCGATGCGTAAATCTAGAGCTGCCAGAAGAAAAAACAACACCGTTACAACATCTAACGGTAATTTAACGAAGCCTTCCAGTACACAAGCCACATCAACAATAACACTAAAATCCAAAAGCGCCAAAAACACGCCAACACATTCCGCGCGTACAAGTCCAGCTGCGGCGGCCCACTACAAGAATGGCGCAGTGCCAAAGCGAAACGCTGCGGCTTCGGTAAAGCGCTCCAAAAGTGTATGTAGCCTGCGCAGTCGCAGCCCAACACCTTTAATTACAACATCGGTTGGTCCGGCCGCTAAACGCGCCGCATACTACACGCGCGATTGTAAAATCTTGCAGGAATTGTTGAGCGCGCTCAACGACGATGAGGATGACGATGCAATGACCTCACTACAAGTGAACGGCGTCAGTGCGCTTAAGCAAACCTTAGCAACGGTGGAACATGCAGACACCAGTACGCTCCAACATTCCCATACACTGCCGCGTTGCGCTGTAAAATCGAAGAGCAACCAGCAAGCCAGTGACGAGACGCAATTGTCATCATCGCTAACTTCACAAAAGCTGTGCGCGTCCATGGCAAGCCTTTGCTTGGTGCCCACAGTACGCGCCGCTTACCAACAAGTACCAGCACATGATAGACGCATACTAAATCGTATGGTGCATAAGCGCACCGAACGCGCCATTGCCAAAGAGAATGCCTGGTTGGCGCGCAAATACTGGGAAAATGAGCGTTACGAACGCGAACTATTCAAGTGCGCGCAAATGGAGGAGTACAAACGCGCGATACGTGACAAGCAATTTCAAGATTATTTGTTGACAAAGGCGCGCCTAAACGAAATTGCGCAGCGCGATTTGAGCGAACTGCGACGCTTGCGCGAAGCATTGCAACAAAAAGATATGAGCACGAAACGACGACTTGATGCGCTCAAAGTTGAACGTGGTATAGCGGCGTGTCAGCGTCGTTGTGAGGAGTTACGTCGCGCGGAGGCGGTCGCTGTGCAGCAGGAAGAGCAACAAATCGACGAAAAGTTACGAAAGCAAGAGATTTGTGAACGTTTAAGCGAACGTTTGCAGCGCGCCGAGCTAATACGCGCCAATATGCTGGATAGCTATCTACGCCGGTTACGGTACGATAATCACATGGAAGAGTTGGTGCACGAGGAGCACTGGCGCGACGCGCAGCAGTTGGAGCGCCAGCGGCTGGCCCAGCTAGAGGAGCACATACAGCAGAAATGTGAGCAGTCGCAACGTTTTATTGAAGAGCGTCAACGTCGACAAGAGGCTATTGCCAAAACAGCGAAAATATCCGCAAGTCTGCGTGAATTGGTACGCAACTCCGTTACACCGGAAGGCGGCATGGCTGCGGATAGCGGCAATATAGGTGAAGCTGTGAGCATAGCAAATACCGCAACGTTGAGTAAAGTGCTTTTAGATAGACCATTTTCCAAGCTGTCATTGCAGCCGTGATTGTTTACAATATAATAAATCTGTTTGTGTATAATATCGGTTAAAAAGTTGTACGTTTTAGTAGTAGCGTTGTGTTGTTGTTGTATCAGCATAAAACTTATCATTAAAGAATGCTGTTGAGATTACAATTCTTAGTCGTATAACTCTCCAAAACCTTTGGAACTATGTCTGAACACTTTGAGAGTTAAAGCATAAGGAAAAGTAAGTAGGTGAAATGGCATAAAAAACATTTCTTGGACCTAAGCCATTGTCAAAAGGTACTTGCCACAATCCAACGCTGCAGATTTGCTTTCATTTCCCAATACCAAACACTTTTATTTTCTTAATCAAGTTTTTGAAAACGATTTATTTTCAAATATTTCTGCTCAGCTGCGGCAAACGAAGCTGAGTGAACATAAATACAGACATACATACATATGTTAATATGTTATTCAACATAGATGAGAACAGTAAACATTTAGTGACGCATATTTGTTTGCTTAAATATTAAGCATTACATAATGAATTATAATTTAAAAAAATATTAATACGAAACTAATACATAAAGGAAATTACATAGATTATTCGAATTTTTTTTTTTCAGTTCTAATGAATACGTTTTTGAAACAAAATTTGTTGGCGGATAAATAAATATCTAAAATCTGCTTTTGTTAAAAAAAAAAAAAAACAGCCTAACGGTTATCGACAAAACGTAGTAAAATTCTACTTTACTACCATTACTACTACTTTACTTTCTTAATTATGAGCTTATTGTTTAAAATCGTCTTATTTGGTTTGACCAGCGCCAACGCGGCACTTCCCACGTTGCACAAGATTTTCGCATCGCTCACTGCAGTGGTTGGCAAATTGTTGCTGGCACTTGCACACACCGCCTCCTTGCCATTGAGTATTTTCACCTTCATGCCCTTGGATTGCAGTTTTTGCAGCAGCTCCATCGTTTTCTTCTGTTGACTTGTGTTGACCAATGTCGTGACGGGCGGCTGCGTGCGTTTCACCTGCAAGCCGCGCGTCTGTAGTTTGTTTAATATATCATTGGTTTTCTGTTGAGCAGTGGCAGTGGGATTACTACTTGATAAGGGTGCTAGTGCGGGTGGTGCTGTTTGCTTCAAAGACGCGACGGCTGCCGCTTGTGTTGCTCCTACGCCCGATGTAGTAACAGTACGTGGTTGTGGTTTGATAGCTGCTGGTACTACTTTGTTGACAGATACGGATGTGGTTCGATTTGGTAGCGGTTTTTCGCTTGTTATACCATTCGTGTTAGCTCTGGCGTATGTGTTAGGATTTTTAACCAGCAAATTGGAGTTGATTGCTTGATTTTTGCCATTCATTTGTTTAGCTATAGCACGCGTTTGAGGCAACAGGCCTTTGTTCGGTACTGCTGCGTCGGTTTTAGGTACAGCTGTTGATACCAATTTTGTTGCGGGAGCAATCTTTGAACTTGCTACAGCCGGCGCAGTAGTGATATTGTGCGATTTTGCAGTTTTGTTAGCTCCAACTGCATTTGTTGCTTGCGTAACAGTCTTACGTACTGCGGTCATTCCGATTGTACTTTTTGGTACATCTGAACTTCGCCTAATGGCCTGCTCCTGCAGGTCTTGCCGCACACTCGTATGCTCCGTGGGTATATTTATCGTTTTACGGCGCTTTACCACCGCGCCATTATTTAGCGATATTTCTTCAGTTATTGCCGCAGAATTCGTACATAATTTCTCATTAATTACATATTTTACAGTCGCTTTATCATTAAATTGCACCTGCTTTGGTGCCATATCAAGTTTTCGTTTCACTGCAGGATTCAGCAAACGTACCGTTTTTTGGTCGTTGCTTTGCTCAAGTTTCGTTTGTAATACTGGATTTTTTTTAGCAGCAGCAGGATTATCAGACTTATTGGGAAAACGTCTCACCACAATGCTGCTGGGTTTTCTTTTTGAGGCGTTTTCTTTAAACTGGACATACGGTCCCACAGCCTCTACGAGTTCTTTATATTCCATCGGTTTATTGGCATTAGCCGCGCCTGATATTGTTGTAGCAACTTGTGGACTAGCCACTTCAGTTTGTGCACTTGCAATATCTGTGTACCAACGCGGATCGAGTAGTTCTTCTTCTATTTTCATTAAATCTAAGTAGGCATCGTCGCCACCTTCTGCTGATGTTGTAGCGCTGTTAATCACCGTCTCTGTGGTAGCTAATTGCACATCCGCTGGATTATACAACAAATACTAAAAGCAAATAATCAATTTAATTTTATTTTAAACCAAAAAGAACGCACTCCCTTGTGCACTCACTGTTTTTTCTTTGCTGGTGCGCGTGACTTGTGCGGCACCAAATTTTAAGCCAATTACATTTTCCTTAAATAGCCGCTCTCCGCAGGAGGTGGTCGCAATATGCACACGAAACTCCGGCACTTCCACGAATTCCGCCTGGCACTGATTACATATTAAAAATGTCCGGAAAGTCTCATCTAGCAACACCTCACCGAAACGTATGCAACGCAACATAGCAAATTGCAAGTTTGCGCGCTTTTACAATCAACTATAATCTGTATATCAAAATTTTGTTACTTTTTTTTGTAATACATCAGACGCGTAATGTTTATTTGGATTTTTTTGTTTATTAAACAAAAGAGCGGAGTGAAGCGCAGCAAAATTGTCAATTTTGATTGTTATTTTACTTGAATCGGCAAAGCAGGTTTTTGACATATAGTCGATAAGGCAGCACATTTGTTTTGAAAACATGTTTACGCAACATTTACTCGTGTGACAATTTGTAACAGGGGTCATAATGTTGCTAAACATGAGGGATGCTATGATTTTCAAACATATTCAATTATAACTATAAAAATTAAATAAATAAAAAATTTTTGAAAACAAATATTTAAAAAGAATTTTGTTAGAAACAAAAAAAACTTAAACTTGGTATCGATTGATCAGTTTGTATGGCATCCATAATTTATACTGGTTCGCTATCAGCGATTCCAAAAATGAGCAATTTATTGGAAAAAAGTGAACGTGTGCAACTTTGTTTACATTGTGAAGTCAGTGACCTTATTGTTTACATTTTGCCAAGGTCAATGACCCCTTTGTTTACATTTTATGAGGTCAATGAACCTTTTGTTTACATTTAGCCAAGTCCACAACCTATTTTAGATTTAGCGAAGTCCACAACCATTTTTTATATTTAGCCAAGTCCACAACCTTTGTTTACATTTGGGGTTCAATGACCCTTTTGTTTACATTTTATGAGGTCAATGAACCTTTTGTTTACATTATGAGGACAATGACCTTATTGTTTACGTTTTTCCAGGGTCAATGACCCCTTTGTTTACATTTTATGAGGTCAATGAACCTTTTGTTTACATTTAGCCAAGTCCACAACCTATTTTAGATTTAGCGAAGTCCACAACCATTTTTTATATTTAGCCAAGTCCACAACCTTTGTTTACATTTGGGGTTCAATGACCCTTTTGTTTACATTTTATGAGGTCAATGAACCCTTTGTTTACATTATGAGGTCAATGACCTTATTGTTTACGTTTTCCAGGGTCAATGACCCCTTTGTTTACATTTTATGAGGTCAATGAATCTTTTGTTTACATTTAGCCAAGTCCACAACCTATTTTAGATTTAGCGAAGTCCACAACCATTTTTTATATTTAGCCAAGTCCACAACCTTTGTTTACATTTGGGGTTCAATGACCCTTTTGTTTACATTTTATGAGGTCAATGAACCCTTTGTTTACATTATGAGGTCAATGACCTTATTGTTTACGTTTTTCCAGGGTCAATGACCCCTTTGTTTACATTTTATGAGGTCAATGAACCTTTTGTTTACATTTAGCCAAGTCCACAACCTATTTGATATTTAGCGAAGTCCACAACCATTTTTTTATATTTAGCCAAGTCCACAACCTTTGTTTACATTTGGGGTTCAATGACCCTTTTGTTTACATTTTATGAGGTCAATGAACCTTTTGTTTACATTATGAGGACAATGACCTTATTGTTTACGTTTTTCCAGGGTCAATGACCCCTTTGTTTACATTTTATGAGGTCAATGAACCTTTTGTTTACATTTAGCCAAGTCCACAACCTATTTTAGATTTAGCGAAGTCCACAACCATTTTTTATATTTAGCCAAGTCCACAACCTTTGTTTACATTTGGGGTTCAATGACCCTTTTGTTTACATTTTATGAGGTCAATGAACCCTTTGTTTACATTATGAGGTCAATGACCTTATTGTTTACTTTTTCCAGGGTCAATGACCCCTTTGTTTACATTTTATGAGGTCAATGAATCTTTTGTTTACATTTAGCCAAGTCCACAATCTATTTTAGATTTAGCGAAGTCCACAACCATTTTTTTATATTTAGCCAAGTCCACAACCTTTGTTTACATTTGGGGTTCAATGACCCTTTTGTTTACATTTTATGAGGTCAATGAACCCTTTGTTTACATTATGAGGTCAATGACCTTATTGTTTACGTTTTCCAGGGTCAATGACCCCTTTGTTTACATTTTATGAGGTCAATGAATCTTTTGTTTACATTTAGCAAAGTCCACAACCTATTTTAGATTTAGCGAAGTCCACAACCATTTTTTTATATTTAGCCAAGTCCACAACCTTTGGTTACATTTGGGGTTCAATGACCTTTTTGTTTACATTTTATGAGGTCAATGAACCTTTTGTTTACATTATGAGGTCAATGACCTTATTGTTTACATTTTGCCAAGGTCAATGACTTTTTTGTTTACATTTTATGAGGTCAATGAACATTTTGTTTACATTTAGCCAAGTCCACAACCTATTTTATATTTAGCGAAGTCCACAACTTTTGTGTACATTTACCCATGTCCAGAACCTTTGAGTTCATTTAGCCAAGCTAGCAACCTTTGTTTAGCCGTTGTTTTTGCTGTTGTAGCGATATAATTCTGCCGAGTTGACAGTCCTTGTCCGGGCCCGTTTCGGCCAAGAAAACAAAATTGGAAAAAATATAAAACTATTTCTTTACATAAAACTGTATTTCTTTGTAATTTTTCTTATACAAATTTTCAATTACACTTATTTATAATATTTATATTTATTTAGTATTAAATAAAAATTAGAACAACTCTTCCTCTGCTTTGCGCTTGCGTTTCTTTAGCTTTTGTTTCGTATCTGCTGCCTTGCCGCGCATCACATCCGCCTTCAAGCGCTTCGACGACTTTTTACGTTCCTGCGTTGCGGCTTTTCGCTTTGCCGCACGCAACGGATCGTGTATTTTCTCCTGCGCGAGCACTTTCTTACGTTCGGCACGCCGGCGCATTAATGCAGTCTGCGTGCGCGTGCGCAATTTATCATACAGATCGGAGCCAATACGCTTGCGCAAACGACTACCAACACGTAGCGCCAATTGTCGCAAGTCCCCGTCAACATTTTGGTCCTCCTCAGACATTTCACGTACCAGCGCACTCAGCAGCGGTGGTGCAAGCATTTCCAGTGTTTCCACATTGAGCAATGTGATGAGACCTTCGATTAGCGTGAAAAGTGCTGACCGCTGCATTGATAAAATATGAAGGTTATGTTTGTTTAATATAGCGACGGCATTTACTTACCACTACGGTGGAATGTGGCGCCTTAGCCACTTCTCTGTTAATCAGGAAGCGTACATTACGTACTAGCCAGTACAAATTAATTTTTGTACCCGCCGTATTCTCTTCCTTCTGTTCCACTGTTGTGTTCTCCTTTTCCTCAGCTGCGTCGTCTTCCTGTTTCTCTTGCTTAACACTAAAAGGCACATCGCGCAACATATTTCCTATGAACAGGAAGATCTTAACTATTTCATCAATCATATTTTGTTGCGTGTCGCCGGGCACCACTTGGGCGCACAAGTCCAACACCAACGATTTAATATCGTAAACGGGATTGGTATAAATGAAATCGAATTTCGCTGCGTTAGCGTCCACCCCATTGCCGTTTGTGTAGTCTGGATGCTGTTGAGCCCTCGCTAACTGTGCGCCAACACGCGCATAATCGTAGTTGCTCAAAATGAGTGCGATAATTTTGGCCGCATTGCAGCGTACCCAGACGTGCTCATGCGCAAGCAGTTTCTGCGATTCATAAGCCAGTTCATCGATCACGTGACTCAATTCGGCATTGTTGCCGCTGAGCAGCTCCACGGCACAGTAGTCCAACATCTTTAGCAGACAATATTGTATTTGTATTATTTCGTGATCGATGGCGCGTTGGTGCTCCTCAGCCGTTTTGGCTACTTCCTCCTCAGTGAGTACGATTTCCTCGACTTGCTTGCTGTTTTGGCCTTTAATTTTCTGTACAAACACAATATAAATTATTATTAATACTATTTATTAACAAAATATAATATCTTACATTATATTTTCTGCGCTTCTTGAGCTTTTCCTCATCCACGTCAAAGCCCAGCGCCGTCGGCGCGCGTACAAATCTTCCGGGCGCGCTAGGATTATTCATTGTGAGACGCGCAACAATTGTGGGAAGCACGAGTTTGAGGCGCGGCGCAAATGTTTGCTTTTCCGCGTTCAGAAAACGCGAACACAGCGACGCAGCCATTTCTGCCACCGAAGGTTTATTTCCGGCTTCGAAGAAGAGCAGCGTCATGTCGAATAAGCGCTGGCGATCGACTTTTTCCAAACGTGTAATCAGCAATTCGATGCAGTCGGCGATTGCCTTGCGGCAACCCGGGTCCTCGTCGTTGACCAAACGTGGTCCCAGCGAGATGTAAAGAAATTCCGCACGTTTGGAAAGCATCTTCAGCGGAAACTTTTTGATTAAAGTATGCAGAAATTGTATGACTGATTGTCGACCTGAGGGCAACGAATAGCGCAATTGTACTGTAAAGAATTTTATAATCTGATCGACGCGCTTCTTCAGTGAATATTCCATGATGTAGGTGACCAGTATATTGCGCGCCTCGTCTCGTACAAAGTCCGACTGTGACACGATCGACATATCGCCGATACGTTTCATTATTTGATGGAACGACTCGGCCTCAACGCGTCTCGCGATGAGCGCTTTGAGTAGCGAAAAGGAAAGCGCTTGATGTTCGCCTTCGTACAGATTTTGCTCGACATAGAGCACGAGCTGTTGCAATTGCTCTGGCGTAAGCTCGTAATCGCTACATTTGCGCAGTAACGCCACAATGGCTTTGTAGGACGATTTAACCAATTGAAGATTCTCATCTTGCTTGATCGCGCCAAAGGTGGATATGTTCTTTAATATCTCGAACATACGCTCGACGACGTCGCTAAGATATTGCTGCTGCAGCGCCGGCAATTCATAAGCGTCGTTCCAAATGGCGCCGAAGCATTTCAATGCAAAAGTCACCACGCGCACATGTGTACTTTTCAGCGCATCGCGTAGCAGCGGCAGTAAGGGATTCAAGAAAGGCTGATAGTCCACTTCTACCAGCTTTTTGCGTTTCAAAACTATCTGCAGTAATTCTAGACCGAATTCGATAAGTATATGCGCATTGGCTTGCGCGTTCGATTGCACGCGTTTATTGACCGCACCGGAACGTGTGCGCGGCGCGGGTTGTATGATGAAGCAGTCAGGTCGAGCGCGCCGCATACGCTCTTTCTCCTGCTCACTAAGCGCGCGCTTCTGTGTGCCCGGCAGCAGATCTATGATACTCTCCGAAACTGTGCCGTAGATGAAGATGAGCAAACTCTCGCGCGAAATGTGCGCATTCTCAACTAAACCGCTCACTATCTTCGCAAAGCAATCCTGTATTTTCAGAGTGACTTTACGCGAATGCGAACGCGTTAAATGCTCCTTGAACGGCATGAGCAGATCCAGCAGACAGTTGTCTTGTATATTGCGCGCCACAATGTGTAATACCAGGTAGCTTTTGGCGCTCGGTTTAGCTTCGGGTGTATGTGCGGCAATCTTTTCGTTTTCCTTTTCGGCGGTAATTTCACCGAAAATATCATTCAACGCCACGTCGAGCAAGTTGTGCAGACAGTTTTCAATATCACTTGGCTGCAATTTTTCACGCAACGCATCCAAGACACCGTGCACAGTGACGGCAAGCACGTGCACTTGAAAACCGCGCGTCAACAGCGATTGCAAGTGGTCCATAAGCAGTGAAAGGTAACTGGCGCCAAGCGCGCGCATAATCTTTTTCAATATGTCACGCGTTAGCATGCGCACCGACTTTAGTGGCGAGCGCAAAAAGGTACAAACTTTCATGAAAACACCTGGTAAACTAGCCTCCATTAGCTCCTTGGGCAACTTTTGCATCAGTTTAACAAGCGCCAGCGCGATCGGTACACGCAGTATTTCCTCCTCTTCGCGCTCTGCGCTAAAACGCTTACGATTCACTTTGTGCTTGTTATCGTATGAGCTCTGCTCTGTGATTGCACGATTGAGGGTCGGTATAAGTATGCTGGTGATTGTGACCATAACGCGTTTGGCAGCGCCAGCTGGCAGCACTAGCGCGGCGTTGAGTATGCCAATAGCGGGTGTGGAGTCTTCCTGCACTGTCATAGTTTCTGTGTCCGCGGCAGCCAGTTCTGCAGCGAGTGCCGTGTCTTCGTCTTCGTCTTCATCATCGGCTTCAGTTTCCTTCTCATCCGCATCTTCCTCCTCCTCTGCTGCCACTACTTCTTTTTTATCAGCGCTTTTGTCTTTCTCCTCAGCTTGTTCTGTCATTTCTTCACTACTTAACTTAGTGCGCAGCTGTTGCAGCGCTTGCGCATCAGCTTGCGCTTGTGTCAAATCAAAATGGAACGCATCGAGTATGCGCACCACAATGCGTACGCATTGACGCTGATGTTCCTGTGTGCTGCGCAACTTGGTCAGATAGTAGCGCAGCAGCGCATGATACTGCTGCCAAGGCAGTAGTTGACATACTACGCCTACCGTCTCGATAGCGGCGTCTATAAGCGTGTGCTTACCAGCGTGCTTCTCCTGCAACAGATAGCGTGTGGCCAGCGGCAATACAAACTCTGTCAGTGTGCGCGTGCATGGTCGTCGCGTCATCGTCTGTGCATAAGAGCAGAATTTAAGCAGAGCGCGTCCATGGCGATGGCTTTGTAAATGTGTAAGATTCTCAAAGAAATCCACCTCTGCGTCTTGTTGATCGCCCAGTGGTGCCAAATCTTGCAAGACAGCATGTGTTGTAGGCGCTTGGCGCGCCAATTCGCCTAATAAGCGTATGCCTTCGTATCGTACATTGTCGTTGTTGTCACGCAATAAGCGTCTGAGCAAATTAATGGCCACGTCACCAACTAAATAGTCCACATTGGGTTTATCCTCTGCACTGACGGCAAAGCGTTGAGCGAGACGCGGCAACAGCAAACGCAAGTGTTCGCTGGCATTGTCGCGCAAGCCCATATCTTTATCATATTTAATGAAGTAAACGCAGTTGTAGATCACGAGCACGCCAAGCTCTATATCAACACCATTCTGTTCAGCATTCAAGAGCTGCGCAATTTCTTTAAGCGCATCCAAGCGCTTGTCGTAATCGGGTTGCTCTACCCAACGTTTGTCCCAGGCGTTCAGCATGTTAGTGAGGCGCGCTGTGCGATGTAAGCGCGTCGCCTGCGCAAGGAGCGCTTCGTCATTGCTTTGTGTAGCCTGCTTATGGCGCTTGCGTGCTATGTCCGTGACTAGCTGGCACAACAATTTACGCGCGTTCACTTCTTGCGTCTGCTCGAAAAGCGGTGCGAGTTTTCGTAAATAGGCCTCAGGTGCGTCGAGCTGCTTGATCAGATTTGCGAGTGTTGTTATAACTTGCGTAACTACTTCTTCACTGGCGTTGCGCTGAGACTTCGCTATAAGGATTGGGAGTAACAGCTGCAATAAGCTATCACATGTCGCTGCGTCCTCCACGTGTGCGGTGAGTAACGATAGTATATTGAGATCGCGTTTGTCAATTGCTTGCTTGGCGGCGCGCGTGCTAAAGTTCATGCGCAGGCGTTTCAAGAGTTCAGGAATGTAAGGTTTTACAATATGTAGACCACTAACTTCCACTTGTTCCACTTTCGATTTTTGTTCCAACAGGCGCTCGACCAACGCCATAATGGGACGTCGAACCGCAGGCTTTGCTTTCTCATTCAACAGCAGCGTCACCACATAATGGAAGATAATCGGTGTTTCCTGCGCATCTACAACAAACGCGCGTCGTTGCGCTAAGTAGTTGAAGTGCTGCGGCTTTTCACCCCACTGTAAGAGTAGACGCAACAGTGGTGTCGGCGTGTGAATGGCATCTTGCGGCAACTTTTCGATGACCGGCCAAATGTAAACTTCAGTCAAGCAGCGAACCTGTAAGGGCTCCCATTCGAATTCGTCGATGTGCGCGAAGAAATTCACCAAACTCAGTAAAGCGGCGTTGCGCACATTTTTGTAGACCACACTCATCTTTGGATGTATAAGCGCCAGCTGGTCGGCGGGCAACAGTAAAATGGCATTGCAAGCACAACCCACGAATGTTAGCAGTTTCAGCATATAAATGTGAAAGTCACGCTTCATTAGACCGCCAAACTCTTTGCGTATCAACTCCAGCAGATTTACTATGCTTTGCAGTTTTTTTGGTGACCACGCCGCGTGTATATCGAAATCGGCCAACACTAGCGCTGGTATCTGCTCTAGTGGCAAAGCAGCTTCGGTGTATTTGGCATACTTGCCGAAAGCCATTTCCAAGAACCACAGAATTTCTTCGGTGGTACACTGTCCCAGGAAGCGTAGAATCAATGATTTACGCGCTTGTGCGCTCAGCGCGCGTTGTGTACCTTTGGTGATCATTTTGCCATACAATATACGTAGCAGTATTTTCATGAGCTCTGGCCGCTGTTCCACGCTAACGGCTTCATCTAATTTGAAGTTGACTAATTCCTCTTTGAATTTCACTTCATCCACTAATGCGTATAGGTGTTCCTTGTGTGGTGTTAAAGATTTCGATTTGTACCTGAGTATGCAGTCGAGCGCCGCGCGTTGTAACTGTGCATTCGGACCAGCCAGCAGATCCAAGTAGAGCGCATATAATTCAGGTTCACGATAAAGAGAACGAGGATTCGTTTGCGCGGCAAATACGCCAAGTTTGCTTTGTAACGTTTGTAGTATGCTTTTGGCGATGAAACCTTGCTGATCTTTGCGCTGTTTACCGCGACGTCCACTTTTGCGCGAACGTTCTGTGAACAAAAAAAAAATCAATTTTAATATATTATACCAAGTTAAGCTAAAAAAGCAAATAACCTACCTGTTTGCTTGTCGTCATCAACCTCCTCCGCATCGCTGTCAAAAGTATCTGCCTCTGCGAGTTGCTCTTGCGCTTGTCCCGCCGCCAGCTGCGTAAGATCCCAAGTCAGCTCGCGTCTTTCCAAGCGCGCGCGATACTCCTGGTTAATGAATTGCAGAAAGATACCGACCAGATCGCGATTTTTTTGCTGTGCCATCTGTCCAAATTGTGGCAGACGCATCCACAACAGATTGCGATAGTTCAACAATTGTTGTTGCGTTTGTTTGGGCAGCTGTACCGTGGGAAGCAACTCATTTAAGATCGCGCTGCTCCAGCATGGCACATTTTCTACGGCGGCGGTGTTGGAATTCTGAACGTCAGTTACAGTGTAGTCTATACTTTCAGCTGTTTGCTGCAATAGTTGGTGATAAATAGCCCAAAAGTCTGCGACGCTCAACACTTGTGCGTATGATTCTATTAGTTTCAGTACTGGCTCCCAGACAAACTTAAAGTTATGATACAACATGCCGAGCAGAAAGCGCAGTATGTGCCGCTTATAGATATCGCGCTGAGACTCCTGTTTCTCGATGGCGCGGTAGAGTTCGCCGGCCGTTTCGAGCTGCTGCAGTTGCAGCAATTGCTCACGATAATTATGTACATTTGGTTCAATGCATTCGGCGGCATAGAATATTTTATAGGGATGTGGCAGTTTCGTTTGCTGATGTAGCGTTTGTAGGCAGTGCGCAGCGAGCAGGCGCACATCATGCGCATGTGAACTAAGCAGTGGCACCAGAAGTTCCGATATGCGTTGGATTTCTTCCTCGGTAAATTTTGGCGTTGCGCTTAGGAGTTGGTCTAGCGCGCCCAAAGCTTGCAGATTATTTGTTGCATAGGGTAGCAGCGTTTCTATGGACCGTTGTACAAAATCTGACACACATTTAAATTTAAGATGAATATGCGTCTCGAGCACGAGTGAGTATAATGTCAATTTCTGCGCTAAATTATTATTAGCATTTAAGCTATCTAAAATTTGCATCAAAATTGTGTTTAGCTTTGGCTCGAGTGCCGCTTTTTCCAAACCCGCAATATGTGGTACTAAAATTAGCAATAAAACTTGCTCTCGCAATACAGTATTTGCTTCTTCCAATTCATTTTCATTAAATGCAAGTGAGTTTATTTTTTGTTTCAGTTTTTCTAGCGTGTTTTGTTGTTTAATGTGTAAAATATAAGGCTGCCAAAACTCCAGTGCAAATGCGTTGCCAGCCAGTGGTCGTTTATGCAGGACAACGCGCGCTAATAGCTCAAATGCAGGCTCATCGAACTTTTCCTCAAAGTTCGCAACGACAGAGGGTAGCACTAATAGCTCGAACTGCGCATGCGCGCCAACAAGTAACACAAATTGCGCATAAATATCGTGTTGTTGCACACTTAACGCTTTCTTCATTAAGCGGCTGGTATCTAATTGTGTCAGGTGTGCACTATTTGCCAATAACACCTTGCTAACTAATTCTACTAGCAAATGTAGCGCTCCTTTCACCTTCACTTTAGCTTGTTCTTGCCCGCAGTAGTCCAACATCTTGATTACAGTTGGTACCACCATATCTAATTCGCACAGATATTTACCATTGCGGTGCTCGGCTGCGAGTATGAATAACGGCAGAATATATACGAATCTTTTCGAAGCCCCCACACCAGCTAACATCATGTTTTGGATTACATTGCAGAGTTTGTTCCAATAGAGCGGCATGCTTTGAGGCAACAAAAAGTTGAGTAACTCTTGCACCGATTGCTTCACAATTTCACAGAGCAGTTGCAGTTTGTTCTGGGATTTGGCCCGCTGTTCGTCAACCAGGCATTCAAATATAAACTGTAGAAAATCGCCCGCCACCGAATGGAATTGTCCTTTCACACCACGCACAATTTCAAAGAGTAAACGCCCACATCCTGCTATGCTGTCCACCTGTTCGCGTGCTATTGTGTCCAAAACGAAGTCAAGAAATTTACGATAATCACGCACATCACGTGCTATAAAGGAAAAACACTCCACAGCAAAATTTGTTACATGCTCTTCGTAACGCTGTTCATCTAGTAGTGGCAAAATGGCATGGAACACCACACCGATGTTTTTCTTCAAGTACGGTTTTAGTGCTTTGAATAGGTAAGCCAAGCAAACCAGTGTCCATTCTAATTGCTCAGCGTCTTGTGTATTCAGCAGACAAATGAGTCGATCGAGTACGCGCTGAAAGTACGGGTAGAAATCCTCACGTATATCGCGCGCTAACACGTATAATAATTCCAACAAAGGCTGCAATGATAGAGTTGTGGCCGTTGAGAGACGCTCCAATAGGAGGTCTATCACAAAGTCTTTTTTGTGCACCAGTTGTGGCAATGTTACCACCTTCAGACATCTGCGGCTAAATTGGCCGAACTCGTCTGTTAAGTTTAACACTATCCATTTCTTCAGCGTTTGATGAAAGCATGTTTCGTTTTCTTCCTCTGGCAGTTCTTCGTTTTCATGACCAATGCGGTACAAAGCCAAGCGGCGTATATCAATCTCATTAACACGATCCGCAAAGGATTTGTACTAAAAGCAAGAGCATGCATTTAGTATGGATAGGTGGTGCATAGCTGGCAAGTACTTACCCGAAAAGTGTTGGTGTTTTTAGTTTTGTGCAATATTTCCGCCATACTTGTGTATTTACATTTATTTTGAGGAATCACTTTGTATTTTTTATTAACACTTGTTTAAAATTGAGTTTAAACACTTTAAAACATTTTTTAGCTCCACAAATGCAGGCAGTAGGAAAAATGAAATATGACAGTTGCAGCGCACATGTTGCGGTTGCCGTGTGTTCAATGTACATTTGTTGACAACGTGACGAATGTTCAGTGCTGTTTTCATATAAAAACAAACAGCTGTCTCACACGTGTGTTTCGTTTGGGCGCAGAAGGTTGTACAAAGTTTGTAAAGTAGAATAAAACTATAATTTTGAGAGGATTTGTTAGAAAATTTGTATTTAGTTGGCAGAAATGGGTGCCACGAAGAATCTGGACTTGATAACAACTATTGAAGATGATGCAGAGGTAGAAAATTTCTCAGAAGATTCCGATGCTGAAGTGGAGGTAAGTGGTACAAACAGTAGAGCGTGCTATATAGTTGATTAACTTTTAAAATTGTTGTGTTCTTTAGTATCAACCCACAAAAGTACGTCACAAAAAAGAAACCGAGTTTGAGACAGGTTTTCAATTTGTATCCTCTGTAAAAGAGTACAATAAAGATACATGGGATGATCTCATGAAATATGTAAAGCGAAAGGCTCGAACCAAGACCGATGACAAAATTGCAGCGCGTCTGAAAAAACGTGAATCTGATGACAAGCCCACAGAAGGCGATGAAAGTGGTGACGATGATGAGGTATGTTACTGGACAATCCAATATGTGTAGGGAAGTTGATCTATCTTTATTAATTTTAGATTCCGCTCTCCGATGATGAATTGAAACACGACAATCTACGACTACGTGAGAAGAAATTGTCTAAGAAAAAGAAAAAGAAATCTGATAATAACTCGGATGAGGAAGAGGAGGAAGGTGAAAAAATGCAATTTGATGAAGCTATCGAAAGCAACGAGTCCATTACATCGTTCTACCAAATGAATCTGTCACGTCCGCTAATGCGTGCTATCGGTGTATTGGGTTATATATATCCAACTCCCATACAGGCTTCGACTATACCTATTGCTTTACTGGGTCGCGATATTTGTGGTTGCGCTGCCACTGGTACCGGTAAAACAGCGGCTTACATGTTGCCAACACTAGAACGTCTTTTATACAGACCAATGAATAACAAAACAATAACGCGCGTACTTGTGTTGGTGCCGACGCGTGAATTAGGCGCACAGGTCTATCAGGTGACAAAACAGTTGTGTCAATTTACAACAATTGATGTTGGCTTGGCAATTGGTGGTTTAGATGTAAAAGCACAAGAATTGGTTTTGCGACAGAACCCTGATGTTGTTATAGCAACGCCGGGTCGTCTCATCGATCACATTAAGAATACGCCTAGTTTTAGCTTGGATTCAATTGAGGTGAGTTGCTTTGTTTTTGTAACAAAGTTGTTATTATTGTACTTAGATGATGAATTATATCCTTGCGCTCTGAAACAGCTTTTGGCTGTATTTGTGGAACTTTTCAGTTATGCTTCGTAGGAGGCGTAACCTGATATCTTAAAATTATTACTTTTTAAATGTTCTGGATATGTGAAAATATTAATAATTTTGCTCCTTGAATCATAGGTGCTCATTTTGGACGAAGCAGATCGTATGTTAGATGAATATTTCGCCGAACAGATGAAAGAAATTATAAATTCGTGCGCTAAGACACGGCAGACTATGTTGTTCTCGGCAACAATGAGTGAACAAGTCAAAGACTTAGCTGCCGTTTCGCTCAGCAAGCCAGTCAAAGTATTCGTCAATAATAATCAACAAGTTGCCTTCAATCTTCGACAAGAATTCATTCGTATCCGTGAGGATAAAGAGGGTGATCGTGAACCCATACTAGCCAGTTTAATTTGTCGTACATTCCACGATCATTGCATGGTATTTGTTCAAACGAAAAAGCAAGCTCATCGTCTTCACATTTTACTGGGCTTATTAGGCATACGTGCTGGCGAACTGCATGGTAACCTCACGCAACAACAACGTCTGGAGTCGTTAAAGAAATTTAAAGAAGAACAAATAGACGTACTCATAGCGACGGACGTGGCAGCTCGTGGTTTGGATATTGTGGGCGTAAAAACCGTCATTAACTTTGTCATGCCTATTACAACCGAGCACTATATACATCGAGTCGGTCGTACTGCTCGTGCAGGGCGTGCAGGTATTTCGGTGTCATTGGCTGGTGAGAAAGAGCGTAAAATCGTTAAAGACATTATTAAGAATGCGGAGAACTCGGTGAAGAATCGTATTATACCACCAGAAATTATTGAAAAATACCGCAAGAAACTGATCGCACTCGAACCGGAAATACGTAAGCCATCTAACTATTTTCTCCCATACATTCATCACTATTTATATCATATTTGCAGAACACATTTTGGACGAAGAGCAAACAGAACGTCAGCTTGCCAAGATGGAGCAGCAGCTTTCAAAAACGGAACGCAAATTGCAGGGCACCCAGACAGAGCAACGCGCGTGGTTCCAATCGCGTCAACAGCGTGAAGATGAAAAGGCGCGTCTAGCCATTACGCCCCCCGAAGAGAATCAAAAGGCTGGTGCCAATGAAAAGAAAGGTGCCGGCAAACGGAAGCGCACTGAATATGGTGGCGAAGGCGAAGATGGACCACCTGTAAAAGAGCTCAACGCTAAGAAGAAGAAGAAGGAAGAACCGAAGAAAAAGTCACCAGAGCAATTGGCAAAGGAGCGAGTTATAAAGGAGATAGAAAAGGCGTCTTTGGTACGCGCTAAGATGTCAAAGTTGAAGAAACGTCCGGGTAAATTAAGCGCAGTGGCTGATGAGCAAGCCCGGAAACATGTGAGCGACTACAATAAACTAAAACCGACAAAACGTCGTGGTCAGTCAGCATTCACGAACGACTTGACTGATGTGAGCCGTAGCGGAGCGTTGCGTCTGAGGTAAGCATTTGACGAAAAAGACTTTTGATATACCTAACTTTTAAAAAAATTTTTTTTAGATCGGAAGCCAATCGCCATAAGAAGCTCACTCAAATAGCGAAAAAGAAGAAGACTAGCGGTGTAAAAATTGCCAATAAAGCTGGCAAAAATAAGTTCAATAAAGGCAAGAACTTTGGTGGTCCTCGTTTTACAAAAAAGAATAAGAAGTAATTTAGCTACTGTTATACATTGTAGTATGTAATACATTTATTTCCGTATCTTGTAAATAAAGAAAGTTAAATTCGCCTTTATAAAAAATATAAAATTTGTAATTAATTTTTGCTCTTACGAAAGATACTACAATTTATATTAAAACCATTTAATGCATTCAGTGAAGCTGACGCATTTAATGATAATATTAATACAGTTAAATTGTGTCAGTTTAAATAAATTAAATTGAAAGGGAAATATTTTCTATTTATTGTATTCTTCACATCTGGTAACATTGTCTGATTTACAAAATTCCCAAACAGCTGAAAAACTCGTTTGTTGACGTTTTCCACGATTACCTCAGTCTACCAATTTTCAATTCTACAACAACAACAACAACAAAAAAAACAACGCAAAAGTCAAGTAAATTTGGTTCATCTATTGGTTTGTGCAGCAATTAAATAGCCAGGCGAAAGAATTAGTTTTATTTTCGCAGTGGTTCTACTTCTCACACACAAAATTCTTTCATAGTAAAAATTTTAAGTGAAAACTAATTGTAAAAGTTTATGAAAAATTGCAAACCTTTGAGAGTGGAGCTAAGATTGAAAAATATTGCGAGAAGCAAAACGCAACTGTCTGGTTGAACTTTGATCAACCGACGGAGTGTGACGTGAGCATTAACTATGTATGTACCAGCGTAAAAAAAAAAACAAATATAAATAAAAAATGTAAATATTCAGTGACTAAGTACCATAAACTTCTTTTGCTGCGGTAAACAGTGCTAGCTTGCGTTCTGCAACGGGGGCGTTTCCAAACGCTTTTCCAGCTTTTCAGTTGCCCTATACATAAATTTCATGGTATTCAATTTAACATGTTTGGTATCAGTAGAAAATTTGAGAATAAAGTGAAAGTTTAACGCGCTACTTGCGTGTGCTAAATGTTCAGCTTTTGTTTTTGTTGGATATTTCCAATGTGCATTTGTAAGTCAATTCTCATACTCGTTGTTGTTATTCATTTTGTTTAATTTTTGATGTCATCAGCGGTGACCACTGCACTGTCGTGTTTGGAAGTAAACGAAGTGGCAAAAAAATAAAACACAATAAAAACCACAGACACTTAGGAGAGTGGTGGCAGAAACAGAGCGGATAAGCAGGTGAATTAAACAGATAAGACAGGATAATATCATATTCAACACGGATCGGCTTTAGCATACCATACCACGATTTCAGGGTTAAAAGGGGTATGGTTGGATAAAGGAGATTCTCCAGATCAAGAATATATATATATTTAATTTCAATACTATGAAACAATATTTTTCGGCGGCCTAGGTCTGGATTTAAGATATTGAACCTCATTCTAGAACAATACAGTTATAAACATAAATAATTTTAGCTTGCATGTGTTTTATTTCTTTGCGTTAGAGAAATGCTTTTATAAATTTGCAACTCGGCACGCTTATCATAATTTTTGCTTTTTATTGTGCGCTTATCACTAGATAATGCGGTAGCATTGTTCCCACGCAGCACTTTACATATGTACTTATATCATCTCTGAAACAGCTTTCATATTTCAAATTAAAAAGTATTGATAAGCTGCCGCTAATGCAGTGTATCCCATTTTGTTTGAATAGCATTTTTAAAAATAAAAATTAAATAAAAACCGTTTATTAAATAAAATACAAGCACTTAATTTTGAGCATTCGGTTTGTATAGCAGCTACAGTGGTGGTCTTATAATAAGAAACGATATTCTAGAAAAAATCTAATCGCTGTATACTTTTTGTAAGACGCGCACTGTATATTATACCGTTATTCATAGTGTAGGCGCTGAACGGTATTGCTAATTAAACACGTGGCTATTTGCTGATTGGTTATTAGAAATAACTCAAATTATTTCTCGGTACATACTTATAATACAGCTTAAATTGGGTTAGCTGCCAAACTCTAAAGTACCCTATTTCCGTTGGAATTTCTATAATATTTTTTTTATAACTTATGCTAATATAATATGTTCCCTATAAAAAATATATTGTTATTTGTTTTCTATTTATTTCTAATTTAAATATGGATTTTCTTTTGTTTATATGCTAATAGAGATTATAATATTTTTTGACGTATGTATGTACATAAGTACATATGTGTATGTATCTTACATATCTCAAACTGAAAGTGCATATTGCAATATTTATTAGTACGCTTTTATTAAAAAAATTTAACAATAGTGTGCTAAAACCTTGAAAAGCGTAAATTTTTACTCAATATTGCAAACACTGGTGGTCGCTGCAGCGATAGCTGTTGGCTTGTTCAAATTTATAACTGAACTTTAAAACATGCATAAGTACATACTTATGTATGTATGTGTCAATACCGTTACGCAAACTGCTAAATTGTTACAAATGTTTAGATTTCACATAAAAAGTAACAGGTTTAGCTGAACTTTACACCGGAGAAATATTCATGCATAACTAAGTCACTTGTATGCCAATAAACTAAGCGAAGAAAAACAATAATTTAAAATAAATAGTGCTGCAGGTATATGTACGTATGTATGTATGGCAGGTGATTTGCTAATTGATTTATTCTGTAAATGTCAATATACAACTGACTCGAAGCAATAATAATATATTTAAATTCACATACATATGCATATGTATCTTTTTGCAGCTCCCTTCACACGTGTAAACCTACACATATAAATATGGAGTGTAATGAGCCGACAGTTGGGGTCAAATTGGAAACTGAAATGATTGTCAGCGACAGTGGGAAAACGCAAGTTGACAAGCTTAGTTCAAATATAAACGAGCAGCTATCTAACGGTGATAATACTTACACAACACCACCCTCGCCACCGCCTACACCTAAATCGCTGCCCTCCTTGTCAGCCGCCTCGACAGCTTCGTCTGCTGAATTCATCACAACGCAACACGACGATCAACCGATGGCGGAGCCCTTAGCTGCTAAAAATGAGGTGCCCGCTTTGCAGCCCTTGTACGCACAATTGCTTGAGCAGTGCATCGAACATGCCAACCACTTTAGAGATGATCACTCGGAGAAGGGACAGCGTCTGTATGGCGCGTTTGTCGCCTGGCAAGATTTTATACGTTTGGCGAATAAGCTTGTGCTTCAGATAGACGCTTTCGCTTACAAATATGATTTTGACGAGCATACGCCGGGTAATGGCTATCGCAGCTTTATATCTGTAACGAATGCATCTATCACATATGGACAAAATATATGCAAGAATGTTCACGCAACACGTGCCACCATGTTTTTTCGTAAGAAATACTACATGAAGGAGGTGGAGTCGTGCTCGCAGCTGCTCTCCTCGTTGTGCACCTGCCTGCACTATTTGCTTATCATGCACGATTGGTCATGCGATTCGGGCGACTTGTTCGCCAATGGCCATCACTCAGCGGAGGAATTGTTCGAACTGGGCGATACGATCAATCAGTATGCCTTCTATGGCCGTTGTCTTGGTTTTCAGTATGACAATTCAATACGCGGTGTGTTGCGTTTTATTTCCATTGGTATGGCGAGCTTCTCCGAAGTGTTCTACGCTCAAAGCGAGGGCAAAATAACGAAGACGACACGTGGTCTCTGGACAGGCAGCAAATATTTTTTGAATCCAGAACAATGCGCGCGACGCATTGTGAATATTTCACAGAATGCTAAAATCGACTTTTGTAAAGCCTTTTGGTTTCTCGCCGAATCGGAGATGATGCATACCATACCGACTATTGTCGGCAGCTCGGTGAGAGTGAATCGTGTGATTGAAATACCGCCAGAGCCGTTGCAGTTGTCGCGGTAAGTTCTTTTTTAACTGTAACTCCAATTTTTTCTTTCTAAAAAACAAATTTCCATTGCAGTGTTACAAAGTCACAAAAGCTACACACTGCGACCGATGTTAATCAAAATGACAATGCCGAACTGATCGATATACCTTTACCAACCGCACACATCGGGCCCGGCAATTCAATTCGCGTGCGTTTGTTGAGTTATACACGTCGCGAGGGCATGATCGGCGAGGGCATGTTTGCACGTAGCTGGCGTCGCCTACCAGCACGCAGTCGTAGCGTACTATTCCATTGTCATGGCGGCGGTTTTGTGGCGCAATCATCGAAATCGCACGAGCTATATCTACGCGATTGGGCTGCGGCGCTTGACGTGCCGATTATTTCTGTGGATTACAGTCTCGCGCCCGAGGCGCCCTTTCCACGCGCACTCGAGGAAGTATTTTACGCTTACTGTTGGATGTTGCGTAATGCCGAGCATTTAGGCACGACCGCTGAGCGCATTGTGCTTGCCGGTGATTCGGCGGGTGCAAATCTTTGCATTGGTGTGGCACTAAAGTGCATTGAGCAGGGTGTACGTATACCGGACGGCCTGTTTTTGGCCTATTGCCCAACCTTAATTAGTTTCGTGCCGAGTCCGGCGCGTCTGTTGTGCCTCATGGATCCGTTGTTGCCTTTCGGTTTTATGATGCGTTGCTTGCGCGCTTACGCCTCACCCGAACGCGAGCAGATGGCGGCGAATGCAAAACATGTATCCGAAATGTCTGATATACGCAACGCGACACCGTCACAAGAGCGTCATTTCACTTTACAAATGGAAAAGGAGTATAGTGCGGCGTCTAGCAGGCGTACATCGGCAGCGAAGAGCCCGATATCATCGGTCGCGGAGAATTCAAAGTGGGAGCAAATGGTGAGATGACATAGAATTTTACCTGAAAATATGTATTCAAAATATGTATGTTATTTAGTTGAAAGACGGCACTGCATTGGACATGAATGCTATGGAGGCAGATGCTGCGACGGAAGAGAGTAGTGATACTTTTGCGAGCGCATCCTATCATAGCCAAACAGTTGAACGTACCGATTTACCATCCGCCGAAGAGGACAACAGTCTTTGTGTTTCTTTCGAAGACGACTCTCAGCCAATTGTACACTATCCCATACAATTAACTGCCGAAACGCAAAAAGACTCGGACTCAGAGCAGTACATCGATCGGTTTTTGGACCAATATCTCATCGACACAAATACACAAGAGGCCACGGAGCAAAAAGTCAATGGCTATAAGGTGACGAATGGCACAACATATACGAATTGTATTGCGCCAACAATAGCGCGCACAGCATCCGAAGAGAATATCATCATAGATACCGGCAAAGAAATAATCGCTTTTGAAACTATTCATGGACGTTTCAATAATGCCTTCAATGCGCTAACAACGACCTTCGATCGTTACACCAAATCGAGTGAGATAGGTGGCGATGCAGCGCATGCCGAGCGCATAAAAGATTTGCGCAACATGGATGCGCTGATAGCGCGTAGCCCTAGCTTAGAGTTTGCATTTCAAGTGCCAAAAGATCCATTCCTATCGCCTTATTGGGCAAGCGATGATTGGCTTAAGCAGCTGCCAAATACAAAGATTTTGGTGAGTTTTTTTTTTTGAATAAAATTATGAAAATAGTTAGGTTATGTTTACATGTAGAGGTTATGTGTATGTGGGGAAGAAACAAAAACTTATCATTTTCATTTCTTTACACTTAAAAGACGCTCGATATGGATCCCTGTCTCGACGATTGCGTCATGTTTGCGCGTAAGCTAAAGAAATTGGGTCGTCCAGTGACATTGGAGATATTAAAGGGCCTACCACACGGCTTTCTGAACTTTACAATGGTGAGTGTGTGTGTGTATGTTTTTCGCGTTTTCATTTTTAAAAGTAAATTTAATTGTTTCACTTAGTATTCGAGCGAGGCCCGCGACGGTTCCAAGCGTTGCATTGCAAGCCTTAAAGCACTGCTGTCAATTCCGGCGGATACTCCATTAAATGGTCATGCGACAGGAAGTAAATAATTAATGTTGTAACAGTTTCATAATATTTTTACCATATACACATTGAAATACTTTATAAATTATTAAGGCAACATAAAGCAACAAAAGTATGGGATTTATCCTCTACTAAATAAATATATTAATAGCAGGGTATACAATACTTTAGAGTGAGTATTAGTTATGAGTATTCATATAAAATGCATTATAGATATGCGTATATTCAAAATTAAAAATATTAGTCACATGCAATAAGCCTAAGCTAATTTCAAATGCGAAAACAGTTTTAACACCGAAAACAAAATATTGTAAAGCCTTCGAAGAAGCAATTGTATTATGACAGCAAATGCAAATTGTGATAGGTTAAGTGTATAATTTATTTTTGCTTTATCTAATGCTGCAATTTAGTTACTTGTGTTCTTTTTGTTATATTATCAAACATTTTTTAAATATGCTAATTTGTTAAACTCGAATTTTTATTTAATAAGTAAGCGTGGCAAACTTGTTTAGAAAAGAAGCGCAGACGCTTGAACTTTCTGTTTGAATTTTTTTTATATATTTTTTAATTTATTTTTGTGCAGAAAAGCTAGAAAAAAGTTTCAATAAATGACAAAACTAACTTTTTGTTTTAAAAAATTTAATTTTTAACAGCGATAATCTTTTTTCTAACATTTCTGTGTATATTATAGTGTATTTCTTATCAAATTTAATTTTAATTAGCTTTTATTTTACTACTTAATTGCATTTTATTTTATGCTACTTCATTTTCTTTAATATACGAGGTGTGTTCAAAGCAAAAGGTGAATTTTGATTTTTCGCGGGCTGTGCACATTCGATTATCAGTATTTGTTTTTGTTATAATCTTGAACACTTGAAATGTTGACTGTGGCATTCGCTGAGTCCACTCTGTCTCAAAATAGTGTTTACAAGTGGTACAATCGCTTTACAGGAGAAGGTCAAACATCGAAGCAGTGAAAAAAATTGTTCTTGAAAATCGTCGAATCACTATTAAGGAAGTTGCAGCGGATGTTGGTATACCCATCGGCTCATGCCATTCAATTTTCTCGAATTTTTTGTGCCGAAATTGCTAAATTTTGAGATAAAGCAATGTCGCATTAGTATTGCTCAGGAGTTGTTGAATGACGTCAACCACTTTTTTTTTAATTTTTATTCACCAGGTTTGGCGCCCTGCGACTTTTTCCTATGCCCAAAACTGAAGAAAGCAATGAACAGAAAGCGTTTCGCCACAATTGATGAGTTCAAGTCAGAATCGAAGAAAGAGCATTTCAAAAAATTCAAAATTCACTTTTTCTTTTGAACACACCTCATACTTAAAAATTTTCTAGTTGACTTATACAAACAAAACGCATTAGCTATAAACGTGTATGGTAAACAAACAGTATTTTTGCAGCTCAAAATCTTTTTAGTAGTATGATAATGCGGGCAGGGCTCGATTTAAAACTAAATTTACATAAAATGGCAAAATTAAAATAATATGCTTTATTAATTTGCATAAACGTTTAATTATATGCATTTGCAAGTTGTATTTTTAATTACTTGTAAAATAAGTAAATGCTTTCAATGCACAAATTGCACTTTTGTTTTAAGATTAATTCAAGAAAAAAAATTTTGTGAAAACTTACATTGAATGAACAGTAATATTTGTATTTTTATATATTGTAATAAAATTCTATATATTATTTTTAATTATATATTACATTTGCTAAGCTTACACATAATTTTACAGCAATTTTTACTAAATCATTTATTTATATTTATTTATGAATATTTCTTAATGCTTTAATTGCACAAAATGCACTTTTTGAGATTATTTTGTATGAATATTTGTGATTTTTAATTTTAGTGCAGCTTTTATTATGTGTTTGAATTGAAAATTGTTTTGTGAAATTTTTTATTCGCTTAATATTTTTATAAAATCAGATTTGCTTTCGCTGAGCTTTTCTAAATTTTTACTCATTACATATATTATTTATTTTTCTGCTATTTGGTATACTTTTTATGGTATAGTTATAATATATTAATTAATTATAATTTTTGAATATATATTTTTAATTTCAAAAATAAGATTTCAAAACAATTTTTCAATACCTGAATTTTATTATTAATAAGGTTTATGTGTGAATTTTTTGTTATTATGTTATTTATTTTATATATTTATTTTTTATTATTGTGTTAATTATTTTATATATTTATTTTTTATTTATATATATTTTTTTGACATTTTGTTTTTTTATAATATATTTTTTTTTTTAATTTTTACACATTCTTTTTTTGCACAATTTATTTTTTTACATTTTTTATATTATTTTTATTTTCTTACATTTTTTATTTTTTTTATTATTTTAAATTTTTTATTACATTTTTTATTATTTTAATTTTTTTTTTTACATTTTTTATCTACTTTGTTTATTTTTTATATATAATTTTTTTTTATATATAATATTTTTTTATATATAATTTTTTTTTATATAATTTTTTTTTATATATAATTTTTTTTATATATAATTTTTTTATATATTAAATTTTTTTAAGTTTATTTATTTTTATATACATCTTTAATATCTTTTATATATATATTTTTTTATATTTAATTTTTTTTTATATATATTTTTTATATTTTATTTTTGTTTTGTTGTATAATTATTTTTTATTGTGCTATTCTATTTGTTTTTTAATTATTATATATATTTATTTAGCTCGCTTAATATAATATTATATATTTACAACTGCTTTTACTTGCGAACAACAGCGAATTATTTTCGTATTTTTGTCAAAACTATTAATGCTTACCTCAAATATTGTTAAGCGCTTAAAAACAAGAAAAAAAACATAAAACATATTTACTAAATTAAGTAATTTCTGCCTATTCTAAAACGAAAGCTACAAATAATTATTTACTTTAACTAAAACAAAAAAAAAGATATATTTTTTACAAGATATTATATAAATTGCTTAATACAAATGAAAACTTTTTATATACATACTATACAAAAAATACATAAATTATAAAAAAATATAAAATCATATGGCGTGCATACATATAATTAGTCCAACTCGTGCGTTCACTTATATAAATATTATATACAACATACACATACGACATACATATATAATATAATATATGAATAAATGAAAACAAACGGCACACCGAAACAAGCGCTCTACTGCGCCTAAGTATATGCTATGAAAAAGTACATAATGACTATAAAAACTAAATTATCCCACAAACCGACCCACACATACAACCTAACAAGTAAATATGTATTTTCCATATATGTATTAATTTATCTCGAAGATCAACTAAATTATTGTGAGTTTAATAAACGCATCACTTGATTTACGAGTGACAATGAGCTAAACAAATTGTGTTATTACTTTTATGTGCCACATTCGCTGTTATTGCTAGTGTTGTTGTTGTTTTTAGTTACTTGTTGTTAGTTACTTGTTGTCTTGTGGCATTTTAATCGGTCATTTTGAATTTCGTTGTCACCGACTATTGGCGCTAACGCCCATCAGCTGGCTGAATGCTTTCGCCGAAATTCGCATTGCTCCACTTTCGCTGCTGGCACACATGTGGTCGCACAAACATGTGTGTGTGTGCTTGCCACATTTAAATGCACTCACCAGACACAATAGTTGTTTGCTGTCAGTTGCTTTGGCTGTTCCACTATTTTTACGAGCCTCAGTCAACCTCTGCGCCCTCCCTCACTCGCGCGCCAACCGCTGGTTCGCTCAAGGTTTTACTGTTAGCTGCTCAATTTCGATTTTAATTAGTTTTGCAGAGTTTCATATTTGTGCATTTGTGTGTGTGTTTCCCCCGTTCAAGAGCGCGTGCTGCTCAAAGCCACGCAGCAGCAATAGCATCCACACAGGCAGTGTCGCGTAACGGCTTGGTTTTATACGAGGCGTTGGTGGGTTGGCGGCGCAGCTGTTGTCGTACACTCAATTAAATTGCAGTTCATATGTATGTCATAAGAACACACACACACATATATGCATACATGCGCGTAAATGCTGTGTGTGGTCTTCGTGTACGTTTTGAACGATCGCATTGTTCAGCAAAGCCATTTTGTATTTGGCCACTTGATATGTGCCAATTTGGTGGGAGTAGCGTATAGCGGTTTTTGCATGCGCTGTTGTTTTTGTAGCATCCACTTGTTTGTTTTTTGGTCGATTGCTTGACAATTGCGGATGACAATAACAAACAAGTGAAATTTGTAATTTCTGTAATGCCAGCTGGCGATGGTTTTGTGGGTCAATCGGGAAAGAGTGGGTGTGAACGGGTTAAGTAGTGAGTTCATAATAGCTGGCAGGCTTGGAAAACATGTTTACATGAAATATCGCATGAAATATTAAAATGTGAAACCAACAATAGCAAGCATATGTAAATTACTTATTTTATTTATTTTAAGGTAAAATGCTTATCAAATTAACCAAAAACAACTATTTCAGCGCTTATAATATCAAAACCTTAATTGTAGAACTAGGCGTATGAGTAACTTTTAATCAATAAAATACGATATGATTGTTTGGTATGACAAGGCGTATGAGTTACTTTTCATGCATATAAAAGTGTTTACTTTTATGCTAAGCAGTGTAACGGTAATAAAAGTAAATAATAAATATTTAATAAAAGACAAGACATTGGGTCTGCAACAATAACAAAAACGTTTACCAAGCAGTATGTATTAATTTTGCTACCGGAAACTAGCAGCCATTGAAGAACTAGAAGTTATCGAAACCGAAAAAAGAAAAAAAAACTTTAACTTCGGCTGCACCAAAGCTTTAAAACCCTTCATACGCGCATTTTTTATAACGTAAAAAGGTATAAAAAGATCTTTATATTGATTTTGAGCGGTCAGTTTGTACGGCAGCTATATGCTATAGTGCTCCGATCTGAATAATGTATTCGTATATTGTAGTGCTGCTTTGGACAATAATCAATGCCAAATTTCGTGAAGATATATCGTCAAATGAAAAGTTTTTCCATGCAAGCACTTGATTTTGATGGGGCAGGTTGTATGGCAGCTATAAGCTATCGTCGTGCGATATCGGCGGTTCCGTTAAATTTGTAACATCTCGTAGAGAAAAGGACGTGTGCAAAATTTCAAAGCGATATCTCAAAAACTAAGGAACCAGTTAACATATACATACATATGCAGGCAGGCAGTTTCTTTCGGGGTACATGGAAGGTAACAAAGTATGACTTAATACTTTATTTACCGAACCATATATCTGCAGATCTTGAATATATTTTTTTTACATCAATTATGCTGAAACAAAATGCAAAAATTAAATTTGCTTTAAACTTCAATACTCTGCTTTTAAATAAATGCATTAGCATTATATGTAAAAATATTACAAAGAACCTTTAAAATTTTACATCATCGAACGCAATTTGCTTAAGTTCGTATGCATTCACATACTCTTGTGCAAAATAAAATTGAATTTATAAGCATTTTATTATGGATTTTAAAATATGACAGCTTTCGGTTGTTATTGTCACAATGGCATTGCATAATTCTTTTGCATATGCCACATTGAGTGGCACAATAAATGTGTCATGAATTTTCCATAAAATTAATTTGACACAAACTAATGTAAACAAAAAGCAAAAATATGAGTGAATGCAAGTGTGTAAATATTTATAAAAAAACGCACATACCTATATACATAAACAAATTGAAAGTTGTACAAAGTCATGCATACATATATGTATATAGTATATGTACATAAGTAATTTGGCAGCATCCTTGCGGTGTAATGTGCTGGCAAGAGTTCGATGAGTCACTAGTTGTAAACAGCTGTAATGAATTGGATAGTGCAGATTAAGTTGAAAAATTTGTCAACATATATGTGTGTGTGAGCTAAAAATATTCAATAAATACTTGTAATATTTTTATAAAAAAAAAAATTTTTAAAGCCATAAAAAATAAAAAATAAGTTTTTATTTTTATTTTTAAATTTACATTTTAAGCTAATATTGTACTTAGTAATCAGTTTTCGGCATATACATATAAAAAATAAATATTTTTGTAGCTAGTCTACAACTAGTCCACATAGAACTAGTTCGGTTGCTGTCACTTGCTTACCAGTCTAGTCACGCGAATGCCACCTAACGACTTTAAATTCTTACTGCAACAGCTGTTTACTATCGTAAATGTGTCAGGACAAATATTTTGAGTGCCTGTGTGGCAGCCGACTAGCAAAATGTCACAAATGTTGCTCGCAACTACAGTAGGCAAACACTTTTACTACCGCCAACTTCATTTCGCAACCATACACATACATACATAAATCCATTGAAATGTATGCAACCGTATGTGTGAGTGCATTTACTTGTGCACTTTGAAATATTCAATTATGCTTTAATTAAATAAAAACGTTTGCTTTCAGTTATTAAAACACAATTTCGCCACAAACTAACGCAAACAGGCCGATATTTGTAAGCGCTGAGCAAAAGCAAGCGAGTGACAAGTTTTTATACTCTTGCAACATGTTGCTACAGAGTATAATATTTCTGTTCATCTAACGGTTGTTCCAATCAGCTAATACTAATCGAGTTAGTTGTAGAGTTATATATATATATATAAAGGATCAGGATGATGAGACGTGGGCTTAACCCCACCACTGCCATGCTCACACAACGCCAATAATCGTTATAGCTGCAATCCATTCTCGATTTTGATTTTCTTGCAATCTCTGAAGAAATTAGTTAGATCGGACCATTATAGCATATAGCTGCCATACAAACTAACTACTATATGCCACAGAGTCCGATTTGACCAATTTACAAAGGTGTCATTGACTCCATAAAATGTAAACAAAAGGGTAATTGGCTCCAATTGATAACAAAGGTTGTTGACTTAATCTAAAATAGGTTGCGGACTTGGCTAAATGTAAACAAAGGTTGTGGACTTGGCAAAATGTAAACAATAAGTTCATTGACCTCATAATGTAAACAAAAGGATCACTGTTGACTTGGCTAAATGTAAACAATAAAGTCATTGACCTCATAATGTAAACAAAAGGGTCATTGACCTCGAAAAATGGAAACAAAGGTGCATCGATCCCATAAAATGTAAACAAAGATTAGAGAAATGGTTAAATGTAAACAAAAGTATACCCCGTGAAGGGTATTAGTGCTTCGGTGTAGCTGAAATTAACATTTTTCTTAATATAAAGTTCTGTTATATCTGAATGTATTTTCCCTATTTTGATCTTTGCAAGTTGCAAGAGTTTAAAATGTTCGGTTACACCCGCACTTAGCTCTTTCTTACTTGTTGCAATTATTTTTGTATTTTTTGTATCGTCAGCACTTGCAGCATGCTGCAAGATAAATGTATACATGCGTAGCAGAAGGTACAGCCGCTCTATATGAGTCTAACTGATTGCATTGGGAAATTACATATGTAAATACACTCACACACACAGAGAAACGTAGTTACTGCATGGTGTATGTATGTGTGTTTGGGAAGAAAAACTGTTTAAATGTCAACGAAAATGTGAGTTTAACCCAAAAACCTCAATTTGTTGCATGCCTATCCTACATGTATGGAGGGCACTGAGATTGGCAGCTACCTTCTGGCCACCCGCAAGTTCTATATTTGGCTATGCCGCTCAGTTGTAATGACAAACATTTTAACACACTTTTCAGGCTCGCATATTAAATTGTGGCACATTCCTCCTAGGTATGCAAATGTGTATTCACATACATATATATGCGATATTTGAAGACTCAAAAATATGAGAAAGTGAAAAAAGACTAGCGAGCGAACGCTAAATTCACGGGTATATTTGCTACAAAGTCATAAATCCCCATGGAAACGCTGTCTCTTTCGTTTGTAGACTCTTTCACTTAATACAAATAGCAACCGTTATCCAACCTAGGCGCACATATGCAACGGTACGTGTATCAATATACATACGTACGCCTATGCAAATGCACTCAAAGCGTGCTTACCAGTTGGTGAGTATGTATTTATACATTTTGGTGTGTTTGAGATCACTGCATGTGCCTGAGTCGCGACCTGGCTTGCTTGGGAATTTTCATTAGAGTGCATTTGCGTGTCGTAATCAAATCAAGGCAGCAGCGCCCACAAAAGTAACTCAGGTGACTAACTGCGGTTGCTGGCTCACTGACGGGTTGACTGACTGCCTCACTTAGTTGACTGGCACTGTGCGCACCGCTGTGCCGAATGCCAATGCAGGAAATCAAGAAATCAACAAACTAATCTAACTTCATTGAAGCGCTGGCAAATGTGTCATTTCCAGTGTCGAGATTATGAATTAAATGTTGGTCGTTGGGAAATTGCGTGATTTTCCTTTATTAGCTGAGAAAAATGTGGGTGATATGTTGTTTTTGGAGAAAACTTATTTTCAGCAAATTGACGAATTTTCAAGTGAATAATTGCTATGTTGAATTAAAGCTTATGGCAGTTTGTTAAATGTAGTTTCTGCTTAAAATAAAATAATATGTTCGAACTTAAAAATTGTTAAACATTTGAAACTGAATAATTGCGAGATATACATACATATGGTAGGCTGATTTCTCGTAAAGCCACAAACAATTCCACATGGACTGCTAGAGACGCTTGTTAATTCAGAAGGCCCAGAGCTCTTAGATATGAATGAAAAAGAGCGTCGCATATCGCCAAAACGTCTAAAGCCTGTCGCTAATAAGTGAATTTATTTGAGGCGGCTAATATCAATTCCAGCCTACTTGATTCGTAAAAGGTATGGCAACCGAGATGCTGCAGCCTTAGACTGGCGAAAGTTGGACAGTACATGAGAAAATGTCTAGATGTCCACCTCATCTTCCTCATTGCAACTTTGACAAGTTGCGTCCTTCAAAAGCTTGAGCCACACCGCCTGAGTGCCCATGGGCCAGTGTTTGGTGAGAATGCCTTTCATTGCGGAGATATGAGTATTGCTAAGAGCTGGCAGTTAAATGGATCGTCCCGCTCTAGGCCAGAAGACTTTCGCAACACCGGTTGCCAGTTGCTGACCAACGCATGCTAAGCTCGCGCGAGCTTCATAGATCCAGCGCCTGAATGCACTGGGCGAACCCTGCTTGTTCTCATCCTGATGGAATTTGGGTATGCGGGAATTTTATTGTAAGCTCAGCGGTTTTACAATTTCCGACGATTTCGTTGTGGTCAGGCACCCAGACAAGTTTAATATGGAAGCAGCTTGATGTCTGCGAACTCAAGCACTGTATAGCAGCTCTGCTATCGGAGTGGATGCTTCCACCAGACAAATACACGATAGAACAGTTTTTACTACGGTTTTGTAAAGCCAGAGCACAACTTTTGGTGACAATCCCCACCGCTTCTCAATAGGTGTTTTAAAACAATATAAGGCAACCAATACCTTCCTCACCACAGGAATTTTCCTCGGTCTTAAAATCAAAAAAAAAAAAATTATTATAATTTTTTGTATATTGTGGGTTTGGATCTCCGCTACGACCAACCGAATATTAGGTACAAAAGCATTTAAAGTTACGGCGGAAATACTGCAAGGTTTGCCATCTACTAAATGAATTCAGAAGCCTCAATTCGCTACTAAAAAGGGTCTTTATTGCTGATATGTTCATGCTTGTTAAAATCCATTGAACCAACAATTCTGTTACCCACTTTCTACGCTAGTTTGTGAACTCAGTAAATTTTCGCCAATAACGTTGAAAGTTGAAATTAAAACGTTTAAACAAGCAATTAATTGGCTTAAATTGTTGCAACTTATTTATATATTTTTTCAGCTGTTGCTCTGTGAGCTTTTTCAATGGGAAATCGCAATTGAATTTCATTGAAATTTAGCAACAATAAAAAAGTTGTTTCAACGAATCGAAACAAGTAAAAGCTGCTGCGCCTTTCGTCCCTACTTTTGTTAAAAAACTAAAAAAATAAATAAATAACAACAAAAACTAACGAAAAGCTCGCCGATATCGCCACAACCGCAAGAAACAAATTAAAAGTTTTTACACAATTCCACAAATTTACTCCTATAGATAGGTTTTTTTTTACGTTTTTTGTTGGAGGGGTGCAGGAAAAGGGCAGACACACAAAAAGACTGAAAGCAATTTGCCAACATTTAAACTGGGTTTTGAAATTTCCCGCAGCATTCACTACACTCATCTACACTGGCGCTCATATAAATGACAGCACACATTGCGCTTTTCATAGCCGCCACAATCGAAGTTGCCGCAACAAAATTTATTTACGACTTTGCCACACACATACACATACCTATGCATATACCATAAATATGTATGTATATAAAGTCACTCAAACTGTGTTATAGGAAAATATCCGGAAAGCAATTAAACAAAACTGTAAAATTGTTATTGCCGCTCTTGCAACAATTGTCAAATTATGCAAATTCATTTTGCGTGCGTTTAGTTTTGCGCTTTAGGCGGCAGGGGTTAATGCGGTGGCGGTAGAAGACGTCAGCAGAATGTTTGGAAAGTGGTTCGCACTGGACTTACAGTTGTATGGCATGGCTCAAGCTACAGAGGCACGCTGCTACCTTTATGTTTATACTTCATTCATATAATTACGGTTATTGTTGTTGGTTTGAGTTGTGGCAGCGATAAGTGTATTGTAGCGGTGACAATACGTGTCGCAGGAAGCACCAGCATTCTTGCGGCGTGGCAGGTATCGCTTATGGCCAGGTGAAGGAGTCGTGAAATTTTTTTTTAGCGCTAAGCACACTGATACACACGCCCGCATGAGCAAGTTAGCTAAGATTTATGGCAATGGACGAAGTTTTCGGCGCGAAAATAAAAGCAAAAGATAGGTCATAACGAGAGCGCTTGAAAAAAAAAATTTAAAAAAAACAGTAAAAAGTGTAAAATAAAACGCATATTTGCGCAATCTGTAAGAGGCGAAAGTGTAAAAGTGCGATGAAAAAGCAAGAAGCGAAGAAGAAGAACACATTGCAAACAACGCCGGAAAGTGGCCGTAAAAGTTCGGCAACAATTTGCATAAAAATTCATTATGCCATGGAATATTTTTCCCTTGAACACACACGCACGCACACATAAAACGTACATTGGTTATATGTGTGCGTGTATTTAAGTGTTTGGTGGCCAGCGAGCGCATACAAATGACAGTTTTCAATTATGACATTTGGTGGCAAGAAAAATTCAAAAGCAAAAAAAAAAAACAAAGTGTCGGGCAAAGCCGTTGAGCGCTCAGTGAAAGTGCTCCGCATTAAAAATGCACGGCAGTGAAAGTTTGTTGCAGAAGCTTTACGCTAAATGCAGTGTTACTTACTCTGCGCCCTTGCGGAAAACGCGTACCAGCTGTTCAATTGCTGTAGGGCATTAAGCTCTAACGCAATAAAATTATTATTAGAAAGGCAACTGTTGAATTGGCGAAAAAAAATATATAAAAAAATATTGGAAAAGTTTTCCAAGCGCAAAAACAAAAATGGTATAAAGATATATGTATGTATATACAAATGTGTGTTAAAGCGTATTTTTGCCTTTTTCTGCATTGTTCTCCCTCTTTGTTTTTTATTTTCTAATTATTATGGCTTTTGGTCGGTTACACCTGCGGGCAATAATTGCTGGTGAAGGACTTGTTGAGTTAATTGAAAATAAAAATCAAGGAAACTATGCAGCACAAATTGGATAATTAGCGTATGCTTGGAAGGAGTTACGCAATATCCTTTACTTTTTTAAACTGACACAGTATTTTTTTCCATCCACATCTGTTAATGACGATAACAACCCAAAAGTTGAAGAAACGTTGCTTGAAAATCGAAAATTAAAAGAGTGCGTACTTAAGCCAAACTTTATTTCAAATTAGTGATGTTCTGGTCTTTAAGTGCACCGCCAGTAATTTTCTGCAATTATATGCATATCCAAAGATTGCACAACCAATCATCATTGCTAGGTCATTTCCAGCACACAAGCACTCTTTAACACTATTGTGAAAGTATATGAAAGCTTATTTCATTTTCTTTATATCTTTGGCAGCGCTGCAGCAAGTATGTGCGAAAAATTTGAATTGCAACATTTACAAATTGGTTTATCCGCTGCCCCTTTTTCGTGCAACCAAATTTACCATGCTTGTTTGCCAATTCATTTCCACTTCGATTATGCAAAAATGTAACTCACGTATGTGTATAAGTATGAGTATAACACCAAAAGTGTATGTGGGCTTGTGAGGCACTTGTATGACCAGCAGAGCTGCGCTTTCCGTACCTACAATGAGTTTTCCCTCATTCAACTTAACAGCAGCGACACTTTTAAACGAAATGGAAATGTGAACTCAATGTGTTGCGCTGCGCTGCGCCGTGCTGCACCTGAGACGTGTTATTTTTGTAAGTTTTATCAGGATATCAGCGAATGTAATTACACAAACAGCATTGGGATGAGTGAGAAAAAAGTGGAAAAAGTCAATAAATGCATTTCATGGCTTCGCTGGCGTGTTGGTGTTGTTGTTATTTGCATTTGCGTACTCTGCGCTGCCGTGGGACTGCTGTGTGGGCGGCGGCCGCAAGCACAGAGTTGCACGTGCGCTTTGCCGAATTAAACGATTAAATATACTGCGCGAGATTGTGAAACGTGTTGTGAGCACTCTTGGCGCGGCGTTGACCGCCTTAGTTGCCAGCATCGTATTAACACATGTTGTTGTTGTTGGCGCCACCATTTAATCGCGCTTATTCTACACTTCTTTTCATGTCTTTTTCCTTCTGCTCAAATGCAACAAAAGCGCTTTAATTGAACACGCTGCCATATATGCGTTCGCCGCGCGTTGCCTTCCGCGCGCTGCCTTCTTGCCATTACCGCTGTGGTTGTCGTTGTTGTTGTGTGCGATGATGATGATGATTGCGCGCGTGCGCGTGCTGCAATTTTTGCCCGATTGTGTGTTGTGATTGTGTTTAAATTTGCTGTTGTTGGTCGGTGTTGTTGCATCACTTCGTTTCATTGCTTTATTTCTTCGCGCTTGATTGCACTACCGCTTCCGTTTCCGCTGCATGCATTTGCTTCCTTTCCGCCGCCGCCAGCCGCTGGGTTATGTCATTACAACTGTTGTTCGCGCAGCTGCTATTGTTGCTGGCATTATTGTTGTTGTTGTTGTTATCAGTGATGTGCTAGTGATTTTGTTATTTCTTGTTTTCTCTGTCACTGCGTTGCTTAATTGAGTTACACAGTTTGATTGATTAGTTGCTGCTGGGATTTTATTTAATTCTATGAAATTGCATTTGCTGTGATGAAATAAAGCTGGCATTTTCGCGTAGGGGAAAATATAACATTTGCAAATTTTTTTTATTAAAAAATATAAAAATAAGAAAAGTAGGGTCGTAGGATTGGAGCGATAGTTTAAATTTACGCGGAACCGTAAAGTATTCCGATGTGTTATAATTATCCTTTATTCAGCTTATAGGAACTCTTTGGCGAACTATGAGATCCATGCTTTTAAGAGCTATGACAATTTCCACGGAACAAAATTCACAAAATGTTTAAACAGGTCCTATGATAGTCGTATAGGTGCCCCGAAAAAGTGTGTATGTAAAAGCAGGTACAGTTGTATACTTATGTACATAAGTTGGATCTGACATGGTCTGGAAAATTTACTACCTTGCTTTAATATAATTTCCGTGTTAGTTATGCAATTTTATTTAGTTAAGACTAAGTTATTTTCAGATGCATATTATATATTTATATATAAACGAATATTGATGAAAATATATGAAATTACTGCGTGTAGCCACCCCTGGTTCTTCATACTTTTGTTAGCGTCGATAATATGAAAAGTTTCCATTCAACGCGAGACGTGATTCAATTACAATACTGATCTCCCATTGATTTGCTACACAAAGCAACAGCAGCAACAACGACACCTGACTAGTAAGCATAGAAAAGTCACATGCAAAGGAAAAAGCTACACAAATTGACCCGTCAAATAGCCAACAAGCAAATCACAAATAATTGACTTACACAACGAGAACACACGAAAAGCCACCAAATACCTATTAACACATACAAATAGAGACTGCTATAACGCGAGCTTAACAGCAATACACGTGTGTGAATAGAACATACACACAAAATGGCAAAAAGAAAGCGTCGTATCGAAATCGAAATTATTTTGTGTGCGGAGAAAAAAGAAGGAATTATGGCATTTTCCATAACCTTTGTGTGTAGGTGTGAATGCTGTGAATGGAATACGATTTTTATTCAAACATCCTTTTCATAGTTGTGAGTATAAAAGCCACTACATGGTTACACATGTTTTGGCTTTGTTCGTGTTTCATTCAATACGGAATTTAATGAATCGGATGTGGTCGCATGTTGGTCGACGCTTTGTGGCTGTTGGATTTTTTAAGGCGTTTTTCAAAAGGTGTGAAATGCTTTTTGCTTCAATTTCAACCTTTGTGGTATAAAACGAATGATTGCCATAGTCTAACCGAGTTGTCAGGTGATTTTTTTGATTTTATTCACATAACGCTCCCTATATATAGTTTTCCAAGATTTTGGTGCAGCTTTCTGGCAGTATTTTGAGAATGGCATGCTCGATGTTCAACAACCATAAACGATTTCACAACATCGAAGAGCACCGAATAGATTAATTGACTTCTCTGAGTTGTCAGACTTCGCTATTATCGAGTTTAGAACACAAAAAAAAAAATTAGAGATGTCGTATTATCTTAGTAAAATTGCAGATCGTTCTTTACCTTCAATTTCCACGAAAGCATCACCGAAGATTTTCTTAAATATCCTGTGCGAGAAAATCGTCTAATATGCAGCTAAAGCAGTCACAAAAAAATTTAGAAAAAAAAATTAGAAACTGATCTCACGCGAATCAGCACTGCACGAAACTTGGAACGATTCATTTTACAGAAGTTCGATTTGAATGACTAAAAGTTCCGAAATTTCTTCTCTTCTTATAATATGCACTTATAGGTATATGTATCATCTAAACGACATTAACAGGTTGAGAATTTCAGGTATGAGTGAGTGAAGTAGTGGCAAATCTCTTTTTAAAGTGCTCAAAAGACAGAAATGCATCGCTCTATTGTGCTTACAGACAGCTAATGTACATTACAGATACTCATCCTTCAAGCTAATCACACTATATATCTATTTTATACCCGATTTAGTACACATTTCTCTAAAAAAATTATTATATATTTACATAATTCAATCATAAATACATATATTTGTTATATGTATGTGATATATGTTTGTTATACCTTCTCAACTTCACTCCGTCCAACTATCCGGAGATTTGCATACTGAAGTGGTCAATTTGCTATGCAAACTACAAAAGAAAATGCAATAATAGGTAAATACCAAAGCATAAACCACTTAAATCTACAAACACGCACAAGCGCATCAACATACTTAAGTAAATGAGGCAAGTGGCAAGTGTGTGGTAATTCAAGTAGCGGCAAGAAGTTGCTGAATAACTCCAATAACCGACGCTCTGCGCCAACAGACCCACAGACCAGCTATGGCGATACATATACTTGTATGCTGGTGTGTGTGGCAACAACTCGTATCATATTATGGTAAACTGCATGGACGGCAAGCAAACTGAGACGGCAGCCAACTGAGTCTTGAGCCTGTTAACTTAGTACGGATATGCAACGTAATATTAGACTGAGTTGTAGACTTGCTTATTATGCAATTGTGTGCGAAGTTTATGCATGTATGTGCCGTGCATTAAGAATATTTATGTGTGTGTTTGTAGATTTTCTTGGTTGGACAGTTGTTTGACAGCGTTGCACTCGAATGGCACAGTGCACTGAAGTGCATAGCCGTTGGGTAAGAAGCAAATGTACAGGCTTGCACAGAAACTAACGGAGCTGCTGTACTTGTTGGCGCTTGTTGCTTTACTGCTGTTTATGGACTTGTTTATAGTCTATTTGCAGGCGCACAATGTTCATTTTGTAGTAAATTTTGTTTGGAATTTTGTCATAGCCGGTTATTTGGTTTCTTAATAGGAGTTTGCAAAGAAATTGCTGCAAAGGGGACGCTCGTTGGTTTGTGCAGCACATAAGGCGTATAAGTGAGTTTGTTGTCCACAAGAATGCAGTTTATAGAGTTGATAGTGAGCACTTTTAGTTGAGAGCACGCGCAAAACGTTGGCTTGTGAATGCTTTGCATACTTTTCAGCTCCAAATTTTCATTAATGCGTATATGTGGCTTGCAAATCTTTAAAGTTTATATAACAGTATTAGGATTAGGCCAAAGCTTAACTTTTCAAATATTTTCATCAATGGTTCGTGTAAATAAATACTAAATATTTTATAAAAGCAATTGTTTTTATTACTTTCTAATAAGTTTTACTGATTTTTTAAAACCATTTTTATTTTTGTCACCTGCCAGGCACGGTGCCTGCTTTACTTATATAGAGCCAGCTTCCCGTGAGGTCACCTCATGATTTTTAAAACCAATCACAGCGCGGCGTGAGAGTCGCTTAAGCACTAGCCAAGCACGTTGCCTGCTTTACTTATATAGAGCCAGCTGGCAGCCAGCTTCTAGTGAAGTCACCTCATGATTTTAAAAACAAATCACAACGCGGCGGGAGAGTCACCAAAGCACTGACCAGGTACGGTGCTTGCTTTACTTATATAGAGCCAGCTGGCAACCAGTTTATTGTGCAGTCACCTCATGACTTTTGAAACAAATCACATCGCGGGGTCAGAGTCACCAAAGCACTGACCAGGCACGGTGTCTGCTTTACTTATATAGAGCCAGCTGGCAGCCAGCTTCCCGCGAACTCACCTCATGACTTTTAAATCAAATCACATCGCGGCGGGAGAGTCACCTAAGCACTGGCCAGGCACGGTGCCTGCTTTACTTATATAGAGCCAGTGGCAGCCAGCTACTAGTGAAGTCACCTCATGACTTTAAAAACAAATCACATCGCGGCGGCAGAGTCACCTAAGCACTGGCCAGGCACGGTGCCTGCTTTACTTATATAGAGCCAGCTGTCAGCCAGCTTCCCGCGAACTCACCTCATGACTTTTAAATCAAATCACATCGCGGCGGAAGAGTCACCTAAGCACTGGCCAGGCACGGTGCCTGCTTTACTTATATAGAGCCAGTGGCAGCCAGCTACTAGTGAAGTCACCTCATGACTTTAAAAACAAATCACATCGCGGGGTCAGAGTCACCTAAGCACTGGCCAGGCACGGTGCCTTCTTTACTTATATAGAGCCAGTTGGCAGCCAGCTTCCCGCGAGCTCACCTCATGACTTTTAAATCAAATCACATCGCGGCGGGAGAGTCACATAAGCACTGGCCAGGCACGGTGCCTGCTTTACTTATATAGAGCCAGCTTCTAGTGAAGTCACCTCACGACTTTAAAAATAAATCACATCGCGGGGTCAGAGTCACCTAAGCACTGGCCAGGCACGGTGTCTGCTTTACTTATATAGAGCCAGTTGGCAGTAGCGAGGTACCTTATGTCACATTAAAGCGATTGTGAGGTGAATTCTAAGATTGAAATTTTTGAAATGTTTGATATTAACCTGCATCTTCTCGTTGTTGTACGTTCGCTGACTATAGTTAGGAATGTCCATTTTATTATTTTCTTCATAAATTTTTTCATATTTTCATATTTTAATACCAATTTTGTTTGCTTTTATCTTCTAGCATATTTCTCTGTTTAATTTTATAGCACAATATTTTCTTAACCCATTCTTCCTTTCCTTTCTTAAGCAATTACATGCACAAATATTTACTTTTGCCGTTAAAGTTTAAGTTTAACAAAAACTCGCACACATGCCGTTATGTTATTTCTTTTTCTAATAATATCATGGTAAGAGCTTTAATTAAAATTGTTTTCGGAATTTCAATATTTCTTTCAATTTATTTACCAAAAATATTGGAGTGAAAACTGTTTGTTTCTATTTAAAATAGTTTTATTCGTTCTTCAACAAAGAACCAGATCGTACGAAATTGCCTAAATTTATTGGTTTTCATTAAAGCATTTTGCATTTTATTTAATGTTTGCAAAGTGGAAGAAGCAGTGTAAAATAAATTGAATTTATTTCTGATGAAAATGCATATGCAATCAATATATTTATTTGTAAGAAATTTCTTGACACAGTTGTTCGAGTTTATTTGGTATATATATAAATATGTATACTTCTATGCATTTTTGTGTACATCTTTGAATTTTAAACACTAACAATTGCTATTGTTAAATTTACGCCTGCTTGTCGGCAAATATTAACACTGAATACTTCAAGCTTACAGACAATGGCTACTCAACTGTGTAAGTTTATGCGCAGAGACTGAGCGTATATACCTACATATGTACATACATATGTACTGTAAGCAAACGGAAGTGTATACTATATTTTCTATACCTATACTATTGATTTTTCTATGACTTTTTATTTTATAAGCGACAAAAGCAATAATCTTATTGAGAAAATAGCTCTCAAAAACAAAAATAAAATGATAAAGGATTTCACAATTTAAATTTAGTATATAAAAAACCTCAAGTATTGCACTTGTGGCAAGAAATAAACGTTTACGACCTTTTTGAAGTTCACAAAAATGCTCGAGAATATTCAATATAAAAAGTTAAATCTTAATTTTGAAGTTCATTAAATCTCTTATATTGCCTAAGGAGGGAATTCGTAAGTTGTCTGTTTTATGAATAGTTATACTAAAAATTTATAAAAAAGAGATATTATTTCTTTTGATCGATCAGTTTGTATGGCGGCTATATCCTATAATAGTTCGATATTGACGATTCTGACAAAAAAATCGCTTTTTATTTATTTTTTATATTCATATAGATGTTTCGAGAATACGGTCTCAAAATTGCCAGTTGAAATCTGTTAAATTACCAGTACCACGGATCCGGAAAGGTATACAGATTAAAAAAAAAATTTTTGTTTGCGTTTTAGATCTAATTTACGGACGCTGGGGCTTCCAATATGAGGATGAGTCGCCATTGAAAAAGAAAAAAAAGAAAAAACATTATTGGCGGGTCAATAACTTAAAAACCCACCTTAATTAAGATTCAGGAATAGGGCAGTAATTACTAAAAGTCTTCTAAGTACCTCCTAAAGAATTTATGTCTCCTAAATGATTGATGGATAAATGTGAAGCTTTTTTTCCACAAAAATATATCTAGACGGAAAAGCTATGAAAAAGCTTGTTTAATCGAGCCCTGGTTTAGAAAAGTATCAGTAACAAACACTTTATAAAATGTATATATATATTATATATATGTAATTTCGCTAAAAAAAATTAAGTGAGTTAACTTAATCAAAGGGTTTCTATAGCTCTCCGAGGGTCGACCATGGATGAAAAAGCGTGTTTGGTCAACTCCTGGTTATGAAAATTTTCAGTGTTAATGCGTCCTTAAAGCTTTAGGGATAATATGACACTCTTAAATATTCACTCACTACATTATTTCGCAATATTAGCACATACACTTTATAAAAAATATATATATACAATTTTTCTAAATAAAAAAATTAAATGAGGCAGCGGGTAAGTCTTGCAGTTCAAACGTGCTGCCTACAATTTCCAGCCGATGTCGTAAAATTGTCAATTTACACTCTCTTGCATGTGCCACACCACACACTTTGCATCATTAGCTACATAAAAGTTATTAACTTGACCTACACTTGGTTGTGCAACAAAAAATACAAGCATACATACAGGCGCAAAAAATCTCTGCGCTATCAGTTCTCGTTCGCACTACACCCACCAGCGGCTGAGTGAGGCCAGTGACAATGGTGAACCAACACATTTCGTATATTCCGCGCTGTTAAGCAACACCGAAAAACCCAATATTTTACATGAACTCAGGCAACCGCACGCTACACCAGCTGTAAGTATATACAAGAGTGTGTGTGCATGGGTATGTATGTACGTTTGTAGCAGCGAAAGTGCATATAGGAACTACACTGTATTTGTTTTTGTGGAGTGTTGCGAGTGAAAATTGTAAAATTTGCTATAAGCAGCAATGCATGACGGTTGGATTTGTGCACTAACACACACGCACATACACATTTGTATGTTTATATGCTCATATTATATGACCGGCGGTCATTTTAGTATGTGACATAAATTTTCAGGAGCACACAGATGTGGACACTGCTGTCGGCCGGGGGATAAAATTTGAAGTCACAAATGTGTGTGTGTGTAGACGTAGATGAGTGGATGAAGCTCATTATCTGCAAAATGTGCACAGGGATCAGCAGAGTGGTGCAAAGCCATATATATGTATGTATATGGTTTGTGTGCATATAGCATGTGACAAAACACTAATACATACAAATATCTAATCAACAGCCTTACATAAGAACACATCACCTGCAAAGGTGTACAAAGTCCATTTTGTACAAATTATTTGCCGAAAATGTTGAAATTATACGAATCACTCGCCAATGAGGTGTTCTTAATGTGGACTAGTGCAACTAAACTCATCGTTACTAACACCGAATCGGTATATATATTTATGTATGTATGAGGAAGTATACCATCTAGGGTGACACTCCGTGCCATTTCGCTCCAGTTCACTACATTTCATTTGAACTCAGCTAAACTCTGTCGCAGTGAGGTAGTGCATGTCGCTACTTAAATACATACATACAAATGTATACTCGTTTATAGAATAATGTTGCGCTCTTCATGCCACCTACTCAGCAAAATAACGACATAAATTTGAAAAATACCAAATTTATGTCTGACAATAAATACGTTTTGACATTGCTTTGCTGCACTTTTCTCAACGCTTTCCTTTTGCTACTTGGCTATACACAAACACATATACATATATATATTCATTATGTGCTAGTGACTTGTTTCGCAAATAGCTAGTGAACTGCCAAAATACTAGCAAAAGTAATTGTGGCATTATGGCAGTGTCGCATAGCGTGGAAATGGGTCACATGCGCGCGGCTTGTGTTGTCGCTGTCGTTGACTTTTACTGTCGTTTGCGGTTAGGCGTTATACCTGCTGCGGCAGTTTCCCGTTGACCGTCAATGAAATTATTTAAAACTCACACCACTGCGAGGTGCTATTTCATAACACCGTTTTGAACATAAATATATGTTGTACATATGTGTGCGTAATGCAGGCAATATATGGTTGTGTGCGAGCGGTGGCCCTTAGGCGACACTAGCTCGGTGTTGTGGTTTCGCTAGCCTTGTGTGGCGCGTTTTGAAATAACATGATTAAAAAAAATATCATCGTTATTTCAAATATACTGTAACGCTGTGTTAGCCACGCAGCGGCTGTATATGATTTTGCTACATTCTAACTGTTTTTAATTTCGGTTTCTTATTACTTTATGACAATTAGTTGCTATTGCTGATTACATTACTTTTCTTGCTAGGAAACATACTCCATTTTCATCGCGCTTTTTGTGTAGCTATTATGCGCACAATGACTCCGGCACTGCAAATCCAGTTCCAAATTTTGTTGAATTTGAAAAAATTTAAAAGAATTTTATAATATTCTCAAATTTCTATATGATTTTGACAAAAACTAAAATTCTGCTAATTTTTTTTCGAATTTTTTTTTTTTATTTGTGTCATTATGACACGTTGACACATTCGTGAGGTTAATGTAAATGTGAGTATTTTTTCAGTATAACCTTTATTAGGGCTTGCAAATTTTTGGTTTGTACAAATTATGACCGAAGCTTCTATATTGAAAGCTATGAACCAATTGTAAGATTATTTCGAAGACATATTTGAAGTTTTATCCATAGAGATAACGAGACACTGCATGAAGCATAGAAATACGATGTTAAGGTGATAGAAATTGGATAATTCGGTTTTAATGATTGATATGTGATTGTTTCTACTCAATAAAGTTATGGCAAAAGTAACCACATGGTCAGTATCTTATTTCCATATACAAACCTCTCAAAATTATTTGACTAAAAGAGTAGAACTAGCTTCGAAAATTTAATTAGAAGTATAGCAGGCGTTTGTCATTAAAAAAAAGTGCTGACCAACGATAGCTTAAAAAAGTGGCGTCCGTCGAAGAAGACTAAAAATCACCGCTAAAAATTTAAAATTATATATATATATATATATATATATATATATAATATATTTTTACTACATTTTATTAATTAATCAGTTACACTAATTTTCAAATATTTAAACAAAATTTTCCGGCGTATTTAACGTGAAGTTGTGGATAATGAAAGCTCAACTGCACAAGCTTTCATACTTAGTTGCTCACTTTCACCGCGTAATCCTGTGAAATAATATACGCACAACATCAAGACGAATTCGCTTTCATTGCAGAAAATGACGACCGTGGCAACTGCGATCTGTGATTTCATTTACCTGTAGTTGAGCAAAGATATATGTTTGTGCTACGTAATGAGTTAAGAGGTGAGGGGTGATTAGCGAAGCGAAAAACTCGACTAGCAACAAACTTTTACAACATCGACTCAGCTAAGAGTAATTATCTACCACATAGATATATACAAACATATAGCGGTGTGTGCGTGTGCAAGAATAGCAAAAGTCTGCCGCGACATTCTAATAGTTAAGTATTTATTTCATTTACTCGTATTTCCTTTCATTCGTTTGTCACATTCGCTGCGTTTGGCACGCGGGTCATCTTGACATTATTTGCCATTTGGCCAAACTAATTAAAAGTTGCCGCATGACTGGTGGATGAGAAAATGCCAATGCAGCAAAGAAGAATGCAACAAAAGAAAATAATAACGCCTGAAACGAATTAAAGTAACGGTGCGCGGCAAATGAAAGGAGTAAGCAACAATTAAAATTACGCCCACGCTAAGTGATTGCAGGGCAACGATGCAAACTGAGCGTAAAGGGAGGCTGAAAGCGGATTGTCTGTAACTCGGTAGAGTCGGAGATACACACACACAGTGGCACATACACACACATACAGACAGACTGTTAAACATACAAAGCGAAACGTTAATTTCAAAGATGGTGTTTGCATATTTACACTGCGCGTTAGCAGGCAGTATTTCTAACAAACACGTGCGACTGATGGCAGTCGACAGCAGAAAATGTAGCAGGTACACAGGCGCTGAAGAGCTGTTAAGAAGAACGCATGCGAATATTACTCATAAAATGAGTGAAAGGCTAAAGATTTGCTAAGTAAATAAGAGTGAAACACACACATACACATACATACTTGAACAGTTTAACAGCAGAATTATAGCGCAGTCGTAGGAAATGGCAGAGTTGAAGGCCAGCAGGCAGCTTAGCTGCGCTCTGCGCGAAAGTTTGCCTTGCTTCGGTGATTTGCGTTGCCTAACCGGTGATAATTGCAAGTTTTACGTACTCAGCTAAATTAAATGAAATGATAATAGGTATCCACTGCTGTCATAATAATTTGCGCATTTATCCAAATGGCAAGGACGCTAAGCGCCAACTGGTGCAGGTGATAATGTTTACTGCGGAGCTGCGGTGTGTTTATTGTGTTTGAAGTATTTGCTTGCTGGCGAAACATCGATTGAGATATTTCTCTTAAAGATATTGACATTTTGAGCTTATAATATGGAATAGAGTAAGTTTTGGTGGCTCCTTGTGTTCCTTAAAATGTTCATCATACGTCATGTAGCACGCAAAAAAAATGGATAGAAAGTGTCTTGAAAACACATACCGTCCAGCGTTCTTGGTAGTTTATTGCAGCCGTAGGCCCAACTGTAGGTATTGACCGTTTTTAGTCGCATGTAGACTTAAATATCGTGAGAACAATCCAGTCATCCCTCAATATCCTGTAAAAGAGTGCTGCAGAAGCTCACGCATATCAAATAAATAATGAATTCGTGTAGAAATTCCAACAAAAAAACATGCCGATCAGAAAAATCTTGAAAAAATCAGAGACGTAATATGGAAATAAAAGGATATTTTCACTCTCCATTCGCAACAAAAAATCGCTTAGAGAGAGTTTGGAAATTATTTTGAGTTAAAAGCGAGCTTCGTTTTTGGTTACATAGAATCGGCCTAAGCGCTATTTTCTAGTGTTATCTAGAAAGTTTAAGAAATAGAATTTCCGGTTATTTTATACGCGTTTTGTGACGAGAATTTTTATTCAGTAACATTTTTGTGTCATTCAAAAATGAAATGGGATCTAGTCTAACAGTATTCAAACATTGTTGTTTTAACTAACCATAGATAATTTTGAACTACTCGCTCTTAAGACTAGCTCTCTAGATACTAATGCCAACTACAGGCTGTTTAAAGAAAGAAGAAGTCAAACCTGCAATTGGGTTTTCCTGTATAAACTTGATATTCGGTAACCAAAGCGCGTGCACAACTAATAATAATAGGAATGTAAACTTACAATATAACTCATTATGTCTTATAGTCGCTACTTCAAACCTTATATAAAAGCAGTAATATTTATAATTAAACAAAAATTTGCTTAATTTTAAGCTTTCAAAGTATAATCCATTTAGTATAAAGTTTGTTATAACCGCATTTATTTGTCTCAATCACATCCACCACACTACACCCATTCAACTAACAACTAACATCCAACGACCATTCAATTTGTTAAATGCACCAAAAATCATTGCATAATTTAAAACTTTTCCTTTTCCTCAGACGAATCTCGAGCACTAGCCAGCACTTAAACTGCTTGGGCAAACAATGAAAGTGTTTGAATGAATAGTTGAAATAGTAGGAAAATGATTGTGGCTATCTGTAGTCATGGCCCGAGCGTAGCTAAGATAACAATTGAGCAGCACTTGGGCCAGTTGAGTGAAGGATATCGAGATAAAATGGGCAAACATCAATTTACAACAATTATAGCGCCTTACACTTGTACAAGTTTGAAGAAGTACGCCTCGAGACTCGGTTGAGGCTTGCTGTTAGTCTAAATCACAGTTGGTTAAGTCGGAAAGTGTTAAGGGGATGTGCGCAAATTTTCGGTGATTTTACAAAGTAAAAGTGCACTTGGCTGGAAACAGTTGCTGGCTGAGTGTGGAGAAATAAAGGCGAAAATGCAAGAGAGGAAGAACGTTTTAATTTCTAAAGATATGTAATGCCTTTACTAATTGTTGGATTTTCTTAGCATTAATTATGAAGTAGTAAATATAAATTCAATAATTAATAAGCATTTGACTCAACTAGTGATAAAATGATAAATAAAATACAAACTAAATAAATTTAAAATATAAAAAAAATTGTATATTTTCATGCAGTTACATTCACTCTTCAAAAGTGTTTATTTAAAAGTGCAAAATAATTGAAATAAAAATAAAAATATACGCCATAATATGTTATGATAAACCGACCAGTATTGTATATACAACCAGCGTATAAAATTGCCAAAAAAATTAAAATTATTTCATAATTAAAATTTCATTTAAGCGGAAATCAATGCTCAAAAATGCATTGTTGCACATAAGTGCATACATATCGATATTATGTAATTAAATTGTATTAAGTGTTTGCTGTTAAATTATTTGGCATTGTTTCCTGTTTTCCATTTTTATTGTTTGTGCAATTTCAACCGGAAACTCGCTGCGAATGCGAATGAATATAAACAATTGCATGCCGGCAGCAACAATATTTATCTAGCGCTGCCATAACAATAACTCTATTACACAGCGATGCCATATCTATAAAAAAAACACTCCGAACTGAAAATTTGGCATATTGTTTAATTAATTTTTTTCGCTATTTACAATAATTGCGCGCCACTAATTAAGAATTATTAATTGACTAACCAACTAACAAGTGTAAATGAGTTTATTGAAATCGTAATTGTTGTTGTTGTATATGCAAATAACATATTTTGTAGCTAATACAAATGATAAAAATCGGCATACTAGTGCAATGTAAGGTTTATGCTTTTTTATTTCGCATGAATGGAGGCCTAAAGCTAAATGGAAGAGTGAGTTTTGAGTGAGAGAAATATTAATTGTGCGAAAATGATTAATTTTGAATTAAATAGTTCAGTGTTTCTATTCGTTTAACAACATGAAAGAAGCTGCTATCTAACTAGTGTGGCTGAGAGTTTGAAAATTCAGTTACTGTTGGAGAAAATTAGGAGAGAGGTTAAATACCAAAAACCTGTTGAAAATTGTTAATGATATTACCTTAGAAGCAAAAAATATACCAAAAATATTTTAGTGAATTGATACTGTGTAGACATTCCATACTCAAAATTGAGTTTTAAAACGATTGCTTTGGAAATGTTTAGTTTACCTCTTCTCTTTCACACTTTTGGACACCCGATTTCATTAAACAAAGCGTTTGAAGGCTTTTAAAGGTTGATGCAGGCTATAAAGTTCTCTACGTGAGCTTTTTTTTTTGTTTAAATATTATATATCTTACGTCTCAATGTTGATTTTCTTTATCTCACAAGCAGCTTTCGCTATCTCAGCGAGTGGAAAGAGAGAAGAAAATCGAAAATTTCAGCTTGTACTTGTAGAGCTTTGTAGCTTAGTCCAAATAACTGAGTTGCAAGATGTTCGAGCTCTATCATCATAATTTCTTGTATTTTCCACTGTAGTATAGGGCCACACTACCCGCTGAACGCTGTCACGGACTGCTTATTTGCAGCTAATTCTTATACCCAGAGGCTATTCACGATCCGCAATCTGTGACCGGTCCTAATGTCTACAGCACGGCACTTACAGATTACCTTGAATTTATGACCGCATGTTTGAGGTCTTTGACGATGCGGATATACATAGTTTAGGCAATCAAAATATAGTGGGACCCTTGCGCATTGGTGAAAAGAGTCTGCATGAGCAACTATTTCTTAGAATACTCGGTATGCTCATCTGTTTATACCACTTCAAAACTATGAAATATTATACTTAGAGAGATTAACTCTCACAGATCTTCAAACTTGTGTACTGCAAGTAACGGCAAACTTTGTTCTTTCGACCGAAGGCTTGTTTTCACTCAGCAGGATTGAAAATTCTTCCAGCATAATCTCAAAATACTTTGACTCTTTAATTTTAAAATTAATAACTTTGACGACAACTGGATACTTTGCTCATTAAAGACATATAAGTTATAACCTCGTACCAAATTGTGCACAGACACAAAGTATTGTATTTAAAATTGTGGCTTTATACGGTAAAATTCCATACTCTCGTTCGCATTATTTTCTGTTAGTGTCCTATTGCTGTACATTTCTATGAGTATTACAAAAGGAAATGAAGAAATCGGACGAGCAAACGATAATAGAGCGGAAAAGAAGCAGAACGTAAAGATTTCGGTTTGCGTTTACGTTTTTCGTTTTTCGTTTCGAAAAAGAGCCACAGGCGAAAGTTCAGTAATTAAAACTATGCTGACATGCAGACAAAAAGATATAACATTGTGATGCCATTGTTGTTTTTGTTATTATAGTAATGATATATGTAGATGAGCTGATTTGAAAAGAAAACACATTCAAATGCCAGAACCGAAGCGTCTAGCTGACCAATACATAGCGCATTTGGATGAAGAAATGTAGAAAGAAGGTCAGCGGTATGGATATACCGTTAGCTGCTCATGCCGTTGGGCATTTGTTTGCGGTTCTATACACACAGACAAGGCTGGGCAGCAGAAAGGATGTTGACAATGGTCGTAATTGAAATTAAGTTAGTTAAAATTTGTTGCAGTCGCAAAGCGCTTTGAATTGGACGAAAATGCATGCAAGGAAGTCGTAAAGTAAAACAGTTATTATCGCTTTTTGTAAGCATGTCTATCTCTATGCATGTGTGTGGGCGAATGTCAAAAAATTTCCATACATAAATATAGAGCACGTTTAATGGTGTTGAAATTTCTATTTGCATCACATTTTATGTTGCTATGTGTGTGTGTGTTTGTGTGTTTATGAGATGGAAAAGGAAACTGGGTCACTTGCAGCACGTCACAGTTAATTTAAGCACTTGAATACATTTCCTTTGCAATTCAGCACAATTCAGCGCCATTCTATGGTACTTACCATGCGCTCTGTCGCACTCTCCCACTAACCGTAACTCAATTGCAACTCAACTGCATACATTGCTACTTCCATTTCGTTGCGCCACGTTGCTTGTGTGTTTATTCACCGTTAAGGGTTGTGTGAATGAATTTTTCGGTTCATCACTAGCTGTTGTTGCATGCAACATTTACTACACCACCGACCAGCAGTTGATTTTCAAATCGGTCCACTGACGCCCAGCACAACGCGTCACTTTCATCAATGCTTGCAACGGCGCGTCATCTGTGCCTGATATGGCAAAGTTTCAGCGCTGCAACATGCCATTAGATGCTTGCTATTGTCGTGCGCCTGCTGCTGGTGTCATTGCTGTTGCGGTTTGTGGTGGCATGCATGCGGTGGTGGTGTCTGCAACAACATGGCCATGATGCGCACTTGTAGCCTCTAAACCACAAGTAATTCTGTCAAATTTTGCGTAGCGTTTTCAGCATACTCATGGGTAGTTACTTAAGAGGAGAGTTGTCATAGTGCAGCGCTTTGCATTAATTGCATTAAAGCGAATCTGTTAGTTTTGAAGTCTTAAATGCTCAACGCGTTTTGCGATTCAGTCGGGTCCTTGGCAAATTGTACTTTTATTTCACTTAACTCAAGTATTTATTTAATCAAAACTTGGGAGTATATAGAAGAATCTTCCCCAGAACCTCTTTTCAATATTTTTTGAGTTTTTTTTTTTATTAAAACGAAAGGGATAGAAGTCGTCTGCAGAGCTTAGTTACTACCTGAAGACTTCAATCACAATGTCGTCAAAAATATTTTGAAATTTCATTATTGAAGGCTTGGAGCTAGGTTTGGAGCTTCGGTAGGCTCTCATAGTCTGCTACATATAAACTTTTTTTTTCAGTAATGAAAAGCTCACTGTAGTCCTCCGGACCCATGTATCCCTGGTTTGATCAAAAGCAAGCAAAGTTAGCAGGTTTGTCGCACTAATTACGCTATATCTGTTTGAAAAAATACCGATTATCGTTTAACAAGTGAGCTTGAAATCTTAATTATTAAACGGTTCAACAATCCAGTAAAATAACATTCAATAAATAAAGCTTTGAGAGAGGTTGAGACAAAGCCTTTGCAGAAGAAAAAAAATTTACATAATATCGAGAAGGTCTTGCACCATTTAGATGTACTAAATAGGGAAGGAAATTCCAAGGAGCACCAAAGCTGCAGAACCGAAATCTAATGAAATCACTGCTTACGTTTCGCAATTACCTGAACAAACGGCTACTGAACTCTTACCTCACTTTCTTTCCCTATAACTGGCTATAAACAGCAACAGAAGCCTTGAAAGGCCTAGCAATAGCAGTTTGTGTTTGTGTATATTTTCTTTTGGTGAGTTTTTTCTTTTTGGAAATTGTTATTTGCGCTTAAATTCGTACCTTTGTATGCTGGCATGTACATATATGTATATGTACCAGTTATAACTATGTAAGCGCTGTGAAATGAAATCAAAACACAATCAAACTCGAAACACAAAATCAAATGCAAATTAATATTAAATTTGTCGAGCAACTTAAATTTGAAAGCGACAAAACAAATCAGCAACACTAAAGTCGTCAACAGCAGTCGAAACAACAATAACAGCAACCACTACATATCTACACAGCAGCAGCTGGGAAGGCAGTGTAGCAGCCAAGGGTGCAATGTGCGACTCCACAATGAATAAATTCGGATGTTTCCGTAATTTTTGGTGTTTCCTTTTCGGCAAAGCTGGTGCCACTGCCACACAACAACACTAACTATAAAATAAACAAAATTTCAGTGCATAGCTTGGCATATTAAAATCGAATAACAGATTTTCAGTTGGCAAATGGCAAAGTGCAAATCAAATTTGGTTGACTCTTTGCAGCGTTGATGACTGCTTGATTGGTTGGTTGGCCCGGCATCAGAGTGTGCGCTGTCGAGACGAGCATATGTGCATATTTAGATATATGAACTAAAATATATTTCGTACATACATACATACATAAGTTTTGTCATTTTCTATGTTAAATCAATTTTTGATTTATTTTATCTCAAAACAAATTTTGCCAGCGTCAACTGTGTTGAATTTGGGAGTAGTTTGTTCGACAGGTGCGTATAATGGCTGGCGAATTTGCATGAATATGCTTGTGTGGAAATATAGATATACACGCAATATGCGAAATAAACAAAGTGCCTATTTGTGAGAAACACAATTTTCCAGCACTCAAATTGAGTATCCATGTTAAATAACTGCGCTGACATTAAGTAAACTTATAGCATATTAAAGCGAGTTGTGTGTGGTTGTGTTAAAAAGCTATGGTATAGCAAGTCTTAAGTGTTGTCTTACTTTGCATTCTAGAAAGTGCTGTATCATATAAAACACTCTTAAAATTTGTTAGATTGTTTAATAATATTTCGTGTAATTCTTTTGCGATTACTTTAGAGATTTTAACGAAATTGGTTCATAACATTCTTAACAAACTTTGAAAATGAACGAAATCGGATTTAAATCACGCCTATTTCCTTTCACTAGTGTGAAAATAGATTTTTTTCCATATTTCGATAGTTTAAGCCTTTAAAAAATCGAATCGATATCTCAAATAGTTTTCAAGTTACCACCATTTAACGGATATCCGCTCAGTTGAATAAGCCCAATTAGTTCTTAAACGCGGTTTTCTGTTCTGTTCTGTATATAATTTTTCATACAATGATCTCACGACTATTTGATCTGATCGGTATTTGACAGGCCAAAAACGAACAAAATTTGCGCTAAAACTAAAATTTTGTTTAAATGTTGTATATTTCTGATTTTTTTATGATTGTAGGTTATTGTGCGGAGAATATACTCTAGTTTAACGAGAATATTTTATTTCTAGATTTCATCCACGCAGAAGACCTAAATAACTGCTGCAGTGGAGCTACTTTTTTTTAGCGCCACCCGAGATCTTGCATAACTCAAAAAATATATTTTTTTTTAATTATTCGTATATTCTTGAAACATGTATAATAGCGTTGAGCGAAAAAAAATTTTTTTTTTTTGCTTAGCCAGAGGGTAAAATTTTTAGATTATAAAAAAAGAAAATTTTTGTAAAATAAGCTTTTGGAAAAAAATTTTTTTTGGACAAAAAAAGTGTTCTAGAAGCTGTGGAGAGTCCTCTTTTTGGTCGATTAAAAGTTATCAACTTAAAAAAAATGTTTGTGGTCATTATTGGAGTAAAAAAAAGTCTTAAATGTTAAAATAAGTTTTGAGTCAAAAACCGTTAAATTCGGTAATATTTCTTCTCTCTATCTATAGATCTTTAAAAAATTTATTTTTTCCACAAATCTTTTTTTTTTCATAATCTACAAATTTTATCCTCAGTCTAAGCAAAAAAAGAATATTTTTGTTCCACCCTATTTTATGAATATACCCTGAAATTTTCTATCGATACAGCAGTTTTTTTTAAATACCCAAAAATCGACGTTTGTTTAGGCTGTCACACTGGATGTGCCCCTAAAACGCCATTTTGAATACCGTTAGCTTCTTCTCCCTCACAAAAAATAACTTAGTGTATTCAACAAAACAAACTCTATCAAAAATTATACTCTTCAGAAGTGGCAGCGCTGGTGCAAAAGTAGGCGGAAATTGGCGATATACATACATATATATATATATCGGAAAATATATCAAAAGAAATATCTGCTCGAAATTATGAGGCAATGTTTTTAATTTCGTATCAAAAAGTATTGAAATCGATTCATACAATGATAAATATATGTATAATATTAATTTCTGTAAATCATGTTAATTTAGAAATATCTTCAAAAAAGCTAAATTTCTAAAACTACAGAGACGAGGCAAATATTAACAAAAATTCTAAAAACCTCAAGACTATCTTATGCGACCAAATTTAGCAAAATTCTCACATAATCTCAGCAGTAACTGGAAAACATTATGCCAATATATTTTCTCTACATATAATTATACTATAGCCTACAAATAAGAAAACTAAAATTTATAAGTAAACCAACTAGTCCGTTGAAATCTAGTTTTGCACTAGTTCAAGAATTGGTTGCCTAAAAGTATGCTACCATGTTGAATATAATTGGTCGTTAAAGCGAAGAACTCGCTCACTATGCTGCTAAAGTCTCTATCACATAAAGCTATTAACCACACGAATTCTTAATATTTTCAAGGAGATGGCATATATCTTTTATGAACTTTTTTAAGACAAGACATATTACTATCTAAATACCAGCTTAAATGAGGCATAATATTTCAAAAATTTCTATGCAACAGCCTAAATATCAATACAAGCCTTTACAAGCATCTAAAAGTCGAACTGCCGTACCGATACTGAAGAATGACTAAACTAGGGGGTTACCAATTTGCGAAAAACATTTGTGTGTATATTCATACATGTAAGGCTTTGTAAATACGTTTCTACTTATGTAAATTTGTATCGCGTGCAATATGCTGTAATAAGAATGTGAGAAATGCAATACACCGCTAAGAGAATATAATATGACAGAGAGCGCATGCAGGCCAACAAAAAGAAAAAAAAAGAAAAAATGTGTAAACGTTCAAGGAAATATGCTGAAAAACAATGCATTATATCAAATGCACTGATGAGCAGTGGAAGGCTACGACAAAGAGTGGGGTTAACTTACCATAAACTCTGCGATGGATGCTAGAAATCTGAAGAAAGCGCAGGAATTTTATGACGGAAAGAAAACAGTGAAAAAGTATGAAAAGTGTATGCATATAAAAATAATTGGTAAACTCTATACAAGTCTTACATCCTACGTATCCTGTTGCAATACGGATACCAATATTATTGCAACAACTGTAGGTGCATTTGCAACACTGGCATTGTCGTGGCTTCCGGAAAATTCAGCGCAGCGCAGAAAATGAAAATTTCCAAAGCGTTGACATTTGAGTAGCGGCAACAACAAAAGAAAGTATGTTATGCAACGCAACAAAAATAAGAACAATAAATTGCTAAGGCAGTCAAATGTCGGGCCATGCAACGTCAGCATGGCTGCCAATAAATTGGCAGTAGAATGGAGTATGTTAGGGTGTTTTATCTATTTGCTGCGCCGCTGCACACACATATGCATTTGTTTGCAAGCGTATTGGTGTATGTCGACAGTTATGTTATTATGTGTGCCAATTTTGTGATATTAAAAAGGCAATATATAGTGAAAAATCCAATATGCACTTTGATGATCCGATTACATGCGCAAAGTTGAAGTGGCGCCATGCAAAGCAGGATACGCGCGAGCGATAGCGCTGGTGCTGAGCATACGCAGGGTTGCTTGATTGGTTGCTAGGAAATATGCGTCGAAAAGCTAGAAGGATGTAATGGGTAGCGAAGAGCTGTGTATGAATTTTTTAGGCAATTTTTTGGTTACACCGGCAGCGTGGAAAGTTTCGCCATACATTTTTTCGTATTTGTGGTGAGACTATAAAACGCCGAGAATTGCATATATTAGTAGTAAATTTCAAAAAAGTAACCAATTTAATTTTGATGTTTAAGCGGAGGTTTTTAAGTTATTTGATTAGTGCGCTCTAGGTTGCTCCACAAACACAGATACTTTTTTTCGTGGATGAACTTAGGCTACTTGGGTGAGGAAAGATTTTTCTACACTTTCAGTCCAGGCAAGGTTTTAAATCTGCAACCTACGAAGTGGTAATCTTTAATACAATGACTCATTTACATATTTAGATCTTCGTTTTGTGTTTTTTTGCTCAATTGACAGTGATATAATTGGCTTGGCTGAAGTGAGGTTAGGTTACTTTAAAATAGATACCAAGCTCTGGAAAAAATATGGGGAAATTGAGCGAGAAATAGTGAGTTAAATTCACCAAATCGTCCATTATGTTCGAGGAGATTAATCAGCATCAATAAACTTCCCTCACATAATCCGTTTTAGCTGTCAGCTGTTATCTTCAAGTCAGCAAAATGGTTCGCGAAGTTAAGCACTAGTTTTTGCATGCTAAGAGCAGGAGTCTGTCCTTCCGTTGCAGACATCGCCAACCCTTACCTTCTAGTCACTTAATAATCAACCCTAAATTTGAAAACTTCTGCATTACCAATTATTATAATTTGCCCATGTGATTTATTTACTTTGCAAAGTGTGCAATAAACAAGGCAATAAATCAAGAAATATAAGTGTCAGCACAATAGCAAAAAAAACAAAATTTGACTAACTATATAAATGGCAAATTCAAGGAAAAACGCATTGCACGGTTCTAAATCAATTCAACAATTACTTTTGGTGCGCATCAGTATTCTTTCTAAAGTTAAAAAGAAAATGGGTGAAAAGCCAGCAAGTTTAAAACCAATTCGCAAAAGTTATAAAAGTTATTACTAAAGAAATCTGTTATGAAATCTTGAATAAAATCAAAAGCTTTTCTAAATTTGCTCAGAAAATACTTGATTATAAAATATAATGAGCGCCACTGCATTCAGCCAGTAATTATAAGTATTTTGATTATTGCTAGTGAAAGATGACATTATTACGATCATTAAGACAGTCAGCCGTGCAGTGCCGGCAACAAACACACGACACAAAGTGCAGTGCGCCGACTTAAGTGGTCAGAGCCACACTTCAGTGCGTCCGCAGTGTCTCCAGCGACTGCATTTAGCCGGTTTTGTAGCGCACAGCAAGCAGTCGACTAACTGCTTTTTTACGTCGAATCAATAAATGTGTGCAAATGCCAGGTACTCGTGTGTATGTGTGCAAAACGATGGATGACCTGTCGCATGAGCGAAGCAGCGCACCGGCAACCAAGCTAGCGATCGTGCGATCCACGGTTGCTTTGGTGTATGTTGTGAGCCGCATTGGAGCGCGCAGCCTGTAATTGGCGCCCCTTTTGGTTCGCTGCGGTGGAATGCAAACGGAGTATGTAGTATCCGTATGTGTGTGAGTGTATGAGTGCTCATGCGTGCGTGCGTGCGTGCTTGTAATAGCCGCCCGGTTGGGGACACTTAGTCGCTGGTGACATTGCCATATGCTCAGTCGGGTTTGCAAAAGCTGGCGGTGACTGGAGTGTAACGCGGCCACTTTTGTTGTTGCTGCTGTTGTAAGTTCATTTGCGTTGCGGCACATTCAATCATGTCAAGTGTAATAATTTCACGTGCAATCAGACACACACACATACATACTAATACAGAATAGCTGCTTTCCACGTTTGTTGCGGGTTCTGTTGGCGTTCTGGTCATTTTAATGTTGTTGCCGTATTAGCATGCTAGTTTTTTTCGCCTGTTTCTTTTAAGTTTAGCAATCTCTTTAAGTTCAGTCGGCGGCATGGTTGTACTTTTTCTATCTTTTTTCACTGATTTTTATACCCATCATGCATGCCAATAAGAAGATTCCGTTACGCTTCCAAATATAGCACATTTTTCATTACATACTTCGTTTACTGTCATTTCTGCAGTCTAGCACATCTCCTATATAACGGAGAGTTATATGCAGCCACCGACAACCCACTAAGTAGTGTTACTTTGCCGAGGTCCTTATTGTACTATAGACCTTTCGGTTCTATTACTAGTGATTGCAGTTAATCGATGGTCAGTGTTACATATGCGAACACTTAAGATATTTTCTACTCTCTGCTCATCCTGTTTACTTATCTTCGCAAAAGCATGGAAGACCCAAAAAAAATCATTTTAACTTTTATCCCCAAAGTCCAAAAAGGTGTTATAATACAGCTGGTTGGTCACAGATATCCATGTTTTAAAGAAATATAGTATGGAGAAATAATAAGTCCTCAATGGTTCAAATAATTTCCAGCTCCAACGGTCCAAAAAGCACAGAATTGTAGTGATTTTGATAGTCAAACGTATTTACTTCCACTCCTTGGTCTCTAGGCGCAAGTTCTCTAGTCGAGAAGATCAGAAGATGACTTATCTAGCTTAGGATGCTGAAATAATAAGAAAGTTTCTCAACACAATCAAAACCGAAGATGTTTTTATGCAGCAAAATTCTGCGCTGGGTTTACGCACTTTTGTAAATTCTCTTTACTGCACAAGCTCTTTCGCTTTACCCGTAAGGCCGCCGACTAGATTGTCGCTCTTCTTATTAGAACATACCTGTGGTGGCACTATTTTGATATATTGATCCAGCAGCCAATGATCTACGACGATTTATACGGTGCTGCCGTTACTGCCACGCAGCGCTGCAAGCTTTGTTGTTCAGTGCGTCGTTGGGCAAACTCGCTGAAAAAAAATCACATTAACAGCAAATGTGGTAAGTGCTCGCATATAGTAACACTGTCATTGCCACATTTTTCGCCGCGCCACTCATGGCAATGTCATACACTGTTTGTTGTTGCATATTGTTGTTTCGAGCTTTCCACTCAAACTTAGTCGCCATAACTGTTATGCTGCGCACTTTTTTGCATATGCTTCAATGTGGTTGTTGTTGCTGTTAGTGTGCTTTTCGTTATGAATTTATTATGTGACGGAAGTGGTCCGCAAAGTGTCCGTCCGTGTGGCGTACTCCGCTGCTGCTGGCCATTTGTTTGGTTGGCTGTCGCTTTATCTAATGTTTGTTTTTGTTGTTGTACATTTCTAATCGCTGCATAAATCTTCATTTTGTGTAGACATTATGTCATACAAGCTATCAAAACTTTGAGTTAAGACTTGCCACAACAGCACGGTGCTATAGTCAAGTAGTGGAGAGAGAGCATTTGTGTGTGAAGGTATTATGGAGCGCTGGTGAGATGACAGAAGATGGCTGAAGTGGTTTGAACACATGAAAGAAGTTTGGAAAGAATTGTGAATTTACGGAATACATAAATTAGTAGGTAGTGCAGGGCAGGTATTATGTGAAAAGTAGCAGCAATGTTGCAAGAGATTGAGAGAAAAGTGGAGCTAATGAAGGTTTTTGTTAAAAAAGAAGCTCCTGTAGTGTTAATTTATTTCTCTTAAGCTTTTTTGTCTTAATAATATTTCTATACTTCTCTGCCAATCTCATATCATATCAATGTCCGCCCATCCAACGAAAAATCTTCAAAATTTTTAGCAAAATGCGAAATTCATTGAAGCGAAAGACTGACTCCAACGCTTCATTAATTTTAAACCTTAAACATATAGTATACGAGTGTATATAGCGAATATAGTGTATAAGCTTGTTCATAAATATCAGTCCAACTGCCTTTCATTGCTTAAGCTCTTTCGCACTCACCGAAAATTAAACGCGAAATCAAGCATCAAGTCAAAAAGCGCGGAGCGATGTCAAAATAACACACAAAAGATGAGAGGTAAAAAATACACAGTTTATGGCACCTGAATCATAGCAGTTAAAGAAAATGTATGACGATCATTGTCTTTAATTAAAAGTAGAAGCTTAAATTGAAGCCGTGAACTGCGATTGGAACACCGAGCATGATTTTGGAATAGGCGCACACAATGTTGGTCGCCATGCTTAAAAATGTGTATTCAACGCCATAAGGTTGAGCACATAGTGGAGCATGACTTATAGGAGACAAATAACTCACTAGCATATGAAAGCGGCAAGGAAGACTTAGTGCTGCTATTGCAGCCGAAATATTAAGTGCATTTGCAATAACTCACTTCAGTATGTTCTTACCTTAAGGTTAAAGTGCTGAGCAATGCTAACTGTGATCATCTTGATTAGGCATTTATCATATATTCAAAAAATGCGAACTACATTAGTTCTTATTTCCAAAATTTTTAAGATTTTGCACCTAAGTATAGCTGCCACTAAGTCATATAAAGCAAAAAACAAAAAAAAATTGCAAAAACATAAATTTACTGCCACATCGCCATGACAGCTTCGGCCCAGTGCGCGGCAACTGAAATCATGACGTACCCACATCATGTCACAACATGCCACGCGGATGGCAGCATGCAGCGGCAACAATCCCAACACTACAACACGACTTTGTGGCATGCCACGACAGGTAAGGTGTGGTTAAAAAAAAAAAAAACAGCAAACAACTGTGTAGAAATATGTTGGCCCTCCTGCGCTGTTTTATCGAATTTAATTTTTATTTTTTTGTCATATATTTTTCATTCATTTCAACTTTCCTCTTTGCTTTGCAAACAAATTAAAAACATTTCCCATGCTCGAACTTGCGTTAATATGCCAAAATTATTATTATTATTATTATTTGCATTATTAATTTCGCCTGTGTTTCTGCGCCGACGCGCGTATCTTGCATTGATAGCAAAACTTAAATTGCCAAAAAGTTGCTTTTGTGGTTTCCGCTGCGGTTATTTGTAGTGAGGGTCGTACTTCTTCACGTTTTATGAAATGCTTTGCGACTTCTTACCTTTTGCATTTTGAGCGCTGCGTTTGCTGCCCCACTGCCCCTCATTCTGACACGCGTGCTGTCAGCGCGGGTGATAAGCTGGCGGCAGCTATAAATGGGCGCGGCAGGCGTGGTGTGAATGTGTACACGGCGCTGACTGGTGACGCCTCTTCGTTTTGTTGTGCCGCACGTCAAGTTTTATCTTTTCTCTTTCGCCAAATTTGTTTAAATCTCCGCTTTCTCTATAAAACTTGCAGTTCGCCGAATTTTTGCAAACTTCACTCGCGAAAGTCTTATCAAACGCGGTTTGCTTTACCTTTGCTTGTCTTTGTTAAAATGGCGCTGTTTGAAATTCATTTATGGTGTTTCATCTTCTTTTCAAGCATTTATTTCTTGCATAATTATTTTTGTGTCAAACAGTGGCAAGTTGGCAGTCGCAAAACGTTTTGTTGCCGTGATAAGCTCGTGCACTTGCAGCTGTTTAAAGTACAAATCCAAGCAGATAGGCCAGCTGTATATGCAAGTGGAGCAGTTTGTACCCTGTAGGAAATAATTGTAATAGCAAAGACTTGAAACTTGTATCGGCCGTTCGGTTAAGGTTATATTGTGTAATAATACACCTTATTTACTTCGAAGAGCGTCTGTAGTATCCTTTCAACACATTTTCTCGCTTCTTATATACATGAGAATTGTTGTTGTCAGGTTAGCTTGAGAGCTTTTATTGTAATATTACCTAAGATTGTGTGTTGATTTAATAGAAAAAATCTAGAACTGGACTCCGCGCTGTTCTGTGAGATTTTTAAAAATATTTTTTCAGACTACAAGTAGATTCTACAAGAAATATAAGGAAAACGAACTTTTCTCATGGATTTCATTTAAGCTTAAAGCTATTGGTTCTTGTAATGAGATATCGTATTTTTTGACGAGCAATTTTATAACTTTTATTCGGGTTGAGTTTTTATATTATCTATTTGTTGACGAGCAATTTAATTTTTTTTATTCTGTCTGAATCATTTTTAGATACCGAATATATATTTTGTGGTGTCCAATGCTTTGACTTCTGCTGCAGCATAGTAATGTGTGCAGCTATATTTTCTTTAATGCTTGATAAGTATCAATTGGTAATGTCGTTTTTCCTATTGGGGCTTTGAAATGCATTCTTTGAGCTAGCGCTGAAATTAAAAAACCTAAATTTTTAATAAGCATTTTTGTTATTGCTATCGTTTCGGCTGCTGACATTGTTGGTGTTTGAGTGTGTGGGTTGCAACTGACAGTTTTGATATCAGCTTTTTCGATATTTTGCAAATGTTTTGCAAATAAAATAAAAAAAGTACTTTTTGAGATTCATTGTTTAATTATTTTTGATTTTGAATCGTGTGAGTATGCATAATGGCGAAATTTTAATAACCCTAACAAGGGTTTTGCTTTGACCTTCGAATTTTGCAGTAATACATGGGACTAAAGTCCTCAAATTTATGGAAGATGCTCGCTTGGTAGAAATATTGCTTGCTATAGACTGACATTTTTTTTTGAAAATATAAAATGGTTGCGGCAGTGCCTTTTATTAGATTTGTCTCTGAATTTCAATAAGTCACCAACGACAAATTTCCTCCATCTTGAGAGTTTGACGTTCATTTGGATTAGAACGCCATGTGCTTCACAGTTTGGGTATGTTATATATTATTTCGAAGTCTACTGAAACTTTACACTATCAATACTCGGGCTTTCTCAACTGAGGTACTCGTATGTACCATATTACGCAGTTTATAAGGAAACCTTTGAAAAGTGGCACCTGTAGTGAGATCTAAAACTATACAGAGGTGATACAAGTTTGTCTTCTGAGTGCAATGAAACAGATGCTTTCTTGGGCCCAAAATATCATTTGGTTTGTATATATTGAAAACGTTGGAAGCAAGTATATACAAGTATATATGTATGATAAGCTGAAAATAGGAATGGAGTTAAGAACAGCTTCCCTTGAGCCTTATTTACTCTGCATATTTAAATAATGAGTAAGAACTCAAATTCTTAAGCCCAATCGCACACTTCAATTGACATTTTTGTAATGAATGTATGTGCAGATCTATGACTAAACCATCATTTTCAACGTGTGACACATTGCAACGCTTTATCGACAATTGAACATCTTGAACGCTGACCCAACCCTCGACTGCGCTGCCATCAGCTTGGAATTTTGATTGAAACGCGCGTCATAACATGTGCAATGCAAATCACACTTTCATAATTTATCAAGCATATTTTCGTTTTGTTTGTTTAGAACTTAAAACTAAGAACTACACACACTGCAGCCAACAACAAGAAGATTGGCAATGCTGCAAACAACAAATGGTTGCATATAAATTGCAGTTTGGCATGGCAAATGAAGACAGCTGAATGCGTTCGGCACACACACACATACGTGACATCCAGGCAACCGAGCACAAAACATAGTACAGCTCACGCACCAATATGTAGTACCATATATATATATGCGTGATTGGTTGTTGTGCAAATGCAACGAGTCACCGTTGTTGGCGCAATCAGTTCGAACGCATCACAGCAATCGAACTCATAAATAATCGGTGACGCGACAGCAACAACAGCAAAAGGAAAAGTATACAAGCAGATGCATAAAATAAAGTTAGACTCGCAACGACAATAGCAACAACAACGGCACTAATATTGCTCGCATTTGCAGCAACACTTAGACAGCATCCACCACACATGCGCACATGTGTGCAAATTGTGGCAGAATCTAGTGCAAATCATGACGGAAATCAAGGTGAGCGTGGCAGTGCGTATGTACCGCTGCTGGGCAGGCATCCAGGTAGCTAGGCAGCAGTCGCGACCAATAGTGACACTATGCATGCCCGTACGAGTCAATTGAACATGTTGAGCGTACTTAGAGCGAAAGGAGCCAGCGGTGTGTTTGGCAGGGACACTGACTCAGCCGTCGCCAACAACTCGTCGACGCTCGCTGTCACAGCGGCTGTGTGGCTTTGGCTGTTTGCTGGCGCTGTCGCTGTCGCTTTCGCAGTCGGTGTCACCGTCGCCATCACGCTTGAATGAATGATGGTAATGGTGATGCTGATGCCGATGTTGTTGTCGATATTGGTAAAAAGCAACATGCAACGCGTAGCTGTTGGTCGTTGTGGCAAATGTAAGGAGCGTGCAACAAAAAAGAAAAATCCCCGTTGTAGACTACAGCTGTTAGCTGAGCGGAGTCGAGTTGTGTGACTAGTAAACTAGCTTTGCCTCGAAAATATGTGAGTATGCAAACACTCTGCAAGGAAAACGCGAACAAATACAATTGTGATGAGTGTGTCATAAGCGAAATAGCAACAAGAATCAAATTTGTGTATTCAGAAGACACATGTGTCTTCTGGAAACACGGAATATATGTGTAGGTAAGTGGGAAACTAATGTCACTTGCAGGATGCCTGTATCTATCCGAATTTCTTTCTGCAAGATATTTACAGTAGAAGGTTTGCTCTGATAAAGAGACCCTCTATATTGTAGATAGTAGTTAATTCTCCATAGCACTCACTAAACTAAGTTGGATGAATCACAATTCCTAATAATTATAGCAGATCGAGCGACCGATGATCTTGGATAGCTTGTCAGACATTTCTTTGAACATCACGCTACAGAAACTTTCTAGCCTCTTTACCTATTATGTGGAAGCGACAGGATACCGCGGTATCGAAGGAAATGAGGCTGCCGATAAGACGCTTCTTCAGTCCTTTTCTCGGGTCTTTCGAACCATCTTCACAACTGGTACCAGGGTAGGTATAGACGGTTAAGACAACTAAATAAATCAAAGTGTTTATGTCGGATTTTGTATCGAATAAATCTAACTTAATAAGAGTATGGTTGAAGGTAGATATAGTCAGGTTTTTACCTATGGCATATGTCCCGTCTATCATTCTCTTGGAGGTTGCGCCATAAATCTTAATATTTGAACTTAGAACTTAACAACGTCTGCTGCAATCAAATATAGGAAGAAATATTACAGTCGTACGCGCCAATCTAAAGCCAACCGAAAGCTGCCGTTTCAACGTATAAGACTATGAAGTCGGCAAAATCGTATTTAGACCCGACAAACCTCGTCACAGAAAAATAGAGGTTTTAAAAAGCAAAGCGCTAATGGTGCCACAACAAAAATAAAGCATTGCAATCAGTACCACCAAAAGCACAACAAATAAACGAAATTATGCACTGCAAAGGTGCTTGCCACAGAGTCGACAAACATAGCCGAAGAGCTGATAGGGAGCGGCAATGTTAGCGGAACAATTTGAATTATGACGCTGAGAGCGTAGATAGCGCACAGTGCCGGCAAGCAGCGGTAGCCGACACATATGGACTCACCTAAATACCAGTTAGTCATGCAGGCAGGTTGGCAGCTAGGTACCAAATGTAGCCAATGAAATTGTAAAATCCTTGGACCATAACGCGCGCTGATGCGCAATGGTGCAACGTGCGCAGGCTGAGTGTTGTGCCCACAATGCCATTGGCATTTCGCATTGATTGCTGCCGCTTGCACGCCGACCCATCGCTACTTCTGACATTATGCGACTGCTACTGTTGTTGTTGTTGTTGCTGGTAATGCAGCAACTGCTTCGTATGCGCCATTAAATCGGTGTCGGCTACCAAAACGAACCTTCAGCAGCGGCGAGCGAGCGCATTACGGTTATGAGTAGTTATGCAGCGCACATTGTTTGTACCGCGAAGGCGGTAACTGTTGTTTGTCGCCGTTGCGTCGCTTAAAATTGCCATATTTAAGCAAAAGTGCGGCGATAAATCAAATTGTCACTCGTCTTCTGCGCTGTGCGACGTTTACTTCTGCTACCTCGCAAGCTGCTTCCCAGTTTTATGGCTGCTTCGCTGTGAGTTACGCATTGCCACAATCCGTGGCCCGCAGACAGCGGCATTCGCATATGTGCGAATGTGCAACACATTTCATGCCACATGGAGAATTGCCAACGCACAATGAAGAGCTGATGGAGTTTTGCATAACGATGTGTTAGTTGTGCTAATATACGTTTGTGTGTGTATACATTTGGTGTTGCATATGCATGTGTGCATGAGTTTTGAATTCATTAATGTGCCAATGCATTGCGGTTGCACAAATCATATGTGCGGTACCGCACTCTATTATTTCGAATGTGTTGCTTGCGGTAATACGCTTTCCGTTAATGTGGAAACGATTGGCGTGTAGGTAGGTCTAGCAGGGCGACAGGATAAATTTTCAACAGTCAGCAGAGGCACGTACTCATACCCGCAGTTACGGCATGTACTCGTATTGTAGCGGCATTGACTAAATAGTTATTCACTTCGCTTCTGTAGACCATTTCTCGCCCGTGAAATAGTTTATACTGAATAGTTATCATCTGGAAGCTTGTAGGCAGAATTTTTTGTTGGCATTCCTTCAATTAAGCTCCAGCGACTTTTCATATGAGCGATATTTCCTGCCTTGAGTCTCTTCGTGATCCTAAAAACGAATTTGAAGGTAGTTGCAATAAAATGGGGTCTACCTAACTAATCTTCTTTCTCCCGGATTTTTAACCGATCAGCGATTGTGAACCCGGCTGCACTTTTTTAAATTTTTTTTGATTTCTTCTTTTCTTTTCTTTTTTTAGAGCTAAAAAACAAATACCATTCTTTAAAAAATCAAAAAAAAAATTGAAATTCTCTACTTCAGGCTCTAGAATGCTCTTCTAGTTAAAATTACATTGAATTCTTGAAAGAAAATCAATATGGATGCATCACGATCCCATCGAGACTCTACATATGATCTTTCTTTGCTTCATTTTTCTCGGAGAAAACTGAGTAAAATATATATCATATATAATATATATATATATGTATATATACATAAAAATTTGGACGACGATTCTGAGGTCGCTTCATATACTGAAATGGTATACAGATAAGTAGGAGTTACAAGTTGCAAGGCTTTCTGTACGAACTTATACTATTTTCTGAGAGAAACTCCAATCTTCGAATTTGTGGATTAAGACCAAATGTTGTTCGACAAATTAAACAACCTACACATTTTCAGCCGACACCGAATGCTTGCTAAATTCTATGAGAAACTTTGTCGGGACAGAAATAAGCAAAAGCGATTTTCAAAAAGAGCGGAAATCGCAATTGGTCTCACTAAGGCATTCATGTGGAAGTAATGACGTCGATATGCATACCTCTGTCCAAACTTCTCGTTTACGTTTCGCAAACGATGCGATTGAACTCAATAAGCACTCATTGATGTCAGCACATCGATACAATTGGCATTGTGATATGAATCGTTGCGATAAATCGCATGTTGCATGTGTGTGTGCATATGTATATTGTGGTGGCCGATTATATCGAGTTTATGCGCTTCCCAATTGTATATATTGCTGTATGTTTGTATGTGTTTGCTAGTGTGGCTTAAAACACGTTAAAGTCACAGAGAATAACGAAAATTTATAACTGACAAACGAAAATACAAAGCGACAGTTGTGGGGAGCAGAACAATGCAGCATGAAGAAAAAAACGAAAAAAACGAAAAAAATTAAAAACCCTTGCGATCTCGTGAATTATTGTGGCACAGATCATAAGCGCTCAACACGTTCGATCGCTTTGGATTAAGCTTAGCGGCATTGAAGAGTCACAAAGAGGGGCTGCTACACACACACACACACACAGGGGCATACATATGTGCGAAAGGTGTTAAAATATCTTCATGGGTCGTATGGGTAAGCGGCGTTCCACCAAATTATTGAAATGACAATGACTCCGAATGAGGCGCACCAATGCTTGTTTTGTTCGCGCTCCCAGCGCGGGTCTTTATGCCAACAACGCGCCGCTGAGTGTAAATTGCATATGCCGCACATGCCTCATTGTCGTTGATTTTTGGCAAATGCAATTTAATAGGCGACGACATCAACTTTGTCACGTGGTTGCCATAAATTTGCGCGTCGTCCGATCAGCAACAAAAAATAGCAGCGATGACACCGCAGCTTGACATTGGCTCGGCATTTCCAGCGTTACTGGCCTGCACACTACTTTCAATCCGTAAAGAACTGAGAACGAATATTAACTTGGCTTTAATCCTTTCACTTTAACGCTTTTGCGAATTTCAGTTTTCGGTTTTCGATCTTCATTCTTTATTGTTCTGCATGATCAGTTTACGGTGCTCTCAGCTGTGCGCTTTGTTGTTCTTGGCTCTAGCGATCGCTTCCTTTGAATTGCGGGTGGTTTGCGTCGAAGGTGTTTGCCAAGCACGCTAATAAATTCAAATTTGGTTTGTATAACCAAAAAAGAAGAACGCCAGAACTAATGACAAAAGCTGCTATAAACGTGAGTCCTTTGAGTGCGACATTAATTGGCTTTGATGGGCGAACAATGGCGCAGTTCGGGGGCTTTGTGCGACCGCCTTGTCGGTGGGCGACAGGAGTTGCGATGGCAATTCGAAGGAAAGCACTAAACATGCAAATAAATTAAGATTAAAAGAGAGGAATTTGCGAATTTTTAATGTATGCATATAATCATGGCTGTATAGTGTAAAAAAATGCAGCCAAAAAACACGAAAATTAAAATATTTTCTGAAAGATCAACTTCGCTTCCAGCACACATAACTTTACTAATTTCACGAGCGTTGCAACAAAATGTAGCATACAACTAGCTTATGTTTTCTAGAATTTCATAAGAAATTAACTCTGATATCATACAACTTTTTAAAGAAATTGTGCATTGCGAGCTTTGAGCGTAAAAACTTTCCTGCTTTAATTTTTTTGTTAATCCAAAAATTAACATGCAATTTCCTAATTTTTAAGAGCTCAGATTTTTAGAAAATATCATAGTACATTTTTCAATTACTTGTATATAGCCTTGATAGTCTCATATGCAGCCTCGTCTGGCAGTTTAGAGGTTCTTTACTAGAACACTTCAGATCGCTTCGAGAAAGACTGCTACTCAACGAAGTTTAACATGATAAAAAAACCAACTTCGACTGCTTTAAAAACCTAACCGGCGCTGGAACTTACCTTGCTGGAAGTCTTCGTATAGAACTATCAACTTTATAAATCAAGAAGAGAAGTCTCAGCTAAGTTTCAGCGCTTGGGTTAGAAATATTTAATAATATAGTTGAACAACAAACCTGACTAAACTATTCTGTAGCTAACTCTTATACTGCTCTACCATATACAAACCACAGCTATGAACCAGTCATACTTACATATATCACACATATTCACAAGCACACATACAAACCTTTGTTGAAGCGCTCCTTACTTAACTGCGCTTAATCCCAGAGCTGAAACCAAAGTGTCCAATGCCAAATGTGCGAAGCCATCGATTATAATCGAAATGGGATTGTAAATCAAAACGACTTGAATGGTTGAAGTGCAAGACTTCAGTGGTTGGATATGTGTAACTGTGTATGTGAAATTTTCAATAGTAGAAAACTCGTAGCGCCGCAAATTCGTACTCAGGAGGGGCCCACTTTTTGAAATTTAAAATTTAGTATTTGATAAGAATTGTGAATTTGTTAGTGCTTACCTACAATAAGTATGCTTTTAAGAGCTTAAAGCTTCAGAGTTCATACCAACGATTTATAGCTTGAAAGCTTGAGCGTACAAGGGCTCAGAGTTTCAGAAAACTAGATTCAAATGCATTCTTTTAAGCGAACACTTCTCATTTGTGACAGCAAATCTCAAATTATATTTCCAGCATAAAAAAGCTTTTCATAAAAGCTTTCTAATTGCATGTAGATGATACGGATACTACAGTTTTGCGATGAAATCAATGTTCAATTCACAAATCGCGGAGATGCGCTCAAACATTTATTCTGTACACATGATCTAAGCATTTTCTTAACGATGTTTCAGATGAATCCCTCTCTATTTCTGTAACTCTGTTAACACTAATACACACATACAACTGCTAGCGGCTGCGCCAAATCTGCGTGTGACTTTCAAGTGCCACTCGGTTGGGCGCTTCATTATCGCGAGCAGACGCAAATTCGCCTGAATGCCATGTGTGTGTGCGCGCCCGTCAATTGTGTCTCCATTTGGGCGCATTTGGCAATACTTTTTTCACTTCTCACTTTATTTCACCAAATTGTTTGCGCCGCACTTAAATGTTGCTTATTGATAGTTTTGGTTGCCATTTAACTTGAAACTTGCGCCATTTGGTGGTCGAGAGTATTTTGGTGAACGCGCTAAGCGGTGCGCTGAGGACTGTTACTGCAGCGCCTTTGTACGCGTTTACTAACCTTCAACGGGTTTGGTGCAGGTAAGCTGCAGATTGCGCCGTGATTTGCCACATGTGTGCAACAATAAGAACGCCAGCAATAGCAACAACTACAGCCATTTCAAGGCATCTGAGTTAACAATGGCATTGCAGTCAGCGATTTTGGCGCATTGCGGTGAGCTTGCTGGCTGATTGTTAACCAAACGCGCGCGCCCAAAGCAAAATGCTCTACGCCTCGCAGATCGTCGCAGCAATTGCCGGTATAACGGAGTATATATGTATATGTATGTGTGATGACGGTCTGCCGCTCTTTGAATTTAGCCATTGGTGCCATGATGCGGTGCTGGCTTGGCTGCTGTATTATTGGTGTGTTGGCTGGCATGTTATGATTTCTGCCGATAATTTATGAGTTCATTTTTGTCATTTTCCCTTTTTTTATACTCGTAACAATATTTTATGCCGCGTTTAGTTCGAACTGGCGAATCGATGCTATTGGAAACGGAATAAGCGCTGCCACTTTAGTTCTACTCCGAGCCATTTCAGCGCTGACTTGTACCACCGGCTTCAATGGCACTCCGCTCAGCTCGTCACAAAGGTGTTTTGATGCAGTTTAAACTAATACGGCGGGCAAATGACTGCGGGCTAAACAACGTATAAATCATGTTAATCCAATTAAAATTATGGTGGACCATGAAAATGTGAAATTAAAGCAGCGAAAGATGAAAAATGACAAAAACTCACAAATGCAAGTGGAGCATAATGGTAAATGGCGGCGAGTAGGTAGAAAGATATGCATATTTTTATAAAACATTGATATATGCTTCAATAGGTATGCTAATTATATGAGAATATAAAAAAAAATCTATGTAGAATTCATTTATTATGCTGGGTCCAGAAGTTGGCAGAATTCACATTAATATTTATAAACAAAAAAATCGGAGAGATTAATATTTATGAAAAAAAGAGACCGCAAGTGCTGAGCTTTAAACATTTTTTGTGCTTTGACGAGACGTTTTCCATATCTGTTACCGAAAAAAAATATTTTTTTTTATAAATGAGTCTTAGTGCGTAGTCGTAAATGGTGAGTGACCTATGCCAACTACTGGTAATAGTCATTTATTGCAATTATTAAGCGAAAGTCCGCACATTGTAGTAGAAGCTCGCTAAGATATCTATTTATATGCATCTTTTATGTATTAGAGCGCTGCTAATTTTCATTCACTACGAGGTCTGCTATATATATTTCTGGCCTAATAATGAAAATACGAATATTTATTAACGAAAATGGTTTTTTTTTCGGTCGATTGCTGTTTTGTTTTGGGCTCATACACATAGATCCATGATTTGTCACCTGTGAGGATCTTATAAACGTCTTTTGAAGCACCTCGATCGTATTGTTTCAGCATTTCTTTACACCAATCCACACGAGCCTTTTTTTGAGCGATCGGGATCCAACGAGAACAAACCTTTATTATGGCCAGCTGTTCATGCAATATCGATACATGCTGGTGGGAGAAATGCATAGGTATGCCTCTATCTGAAGGTATGTTACATGACGGTCTTGGATTATCAGTTAACGTACGGCATCGATGTTTTCTGGCACAACGGCTGTTTTTGGACGACTTTCAAGGAATTCGTCTTTGAGTGAGCGTCGGCCACGATTGAATTCGTTGTACCAGTTTTTCACAGTGCTATAGGATGGTGCTTCATAGCCATACAAAGATTTTAGTTCATCGATGCACTCTTGTCGTGATAATCCACGTCGAAAGTTGTGAAAAATGATCGCACGAAAATGTTCACGAGTTAATTCCATTTTTTGGCCGAAGTGAATTTTTTAATTCCCTGTAAATAAATCAATTCACGATTAAATGACAAAACGTTCTGAGTGATGTTATGCTAAAAAATGTCAAACTTTCCAATGGAAATGTCAGATTGCACCTGGCAACACTTAGTGTTGCCTAGGCCAGCCAGCTATATAGCAGCCCTCGTATAGAGTGGTGCCGCTACGTCTTCCAAGAGTTACTAAATATCTTTTGTTATATTTTTTATTTTTGAGCGTTCAAGAAATTTGTCTTTTTAAGTATGTGTGTATATCTGAGTCTCTTGTTCGAACATCTAACAATAATGTGTGATCATATGCTTTTGTAGTCTTATCTAGTATTACATAATAAAAGTTTGCCCATGCAAAGTAAATGGTGCAAGAAAGCAATTGCTTCTACCACTTGTGTGGTCATCTATTTACACATACGACTCATATCGACATATGACAAATCAATTGGATTGTTTTACTTTTACGCTTTTAGTCCGAAAAGTGTCTCTGAGATGGAAACTCTGTCAACATACATCTTTACAAATATTTTAAAAATATTATTGCATATCCAAAAAAGTTTATTTATACAGCTGGTGCAAAATCCGATGAGCTTATATACATATATGTATACGCCATTGTTTATAGAAGCTAGTGTTCAAATTCCTAGAAGAAATTCTATCAATCGCTTCGTTCTCGCATTTATCTGCATGCGCTTTCAATTTCGCTTATGCAATTTTATTTTTATTTTCGCCATAAAAGCGCCAGCAATGCTTTCGAAAATCTGTGAAATACTCCGTTGTAAAACAACAATAATAAATAAACATGTACGAGTATGTATGAATGCCAGCAACAACGGCCAACGATGAATCCCTTTTTTTGCGTTGGTGTTGTGAAATTTATAGCAACTTAATTATTAATGCGGCTGACCGCGTCTCACGTAACTGAAACATGCAACAGCTTAAGCAAATAAAAAAACAGCAGCAGCAACAGCAACAACAACCAAAAAAGAATGGTATTGCATAAAATCCGCGGGAAAAATCCCATAGTCAGTGGCGAATCCGACGCAGGGCAAGTGCTGTTTGCAGCATGTGCCAACACGAGAGTACATATGCAACAGCACACACGCACACATATACATACTTATAAACGCGAACCTTTATAAATATAAAATATATATGTAGCAGCGTGTATACCTTAATTTTTGTAAATGTTTCGGCGTCAGTTCCACCGCCGCAGCCACCTCAGCCACCTTCGCTGCCACAAGCAACGCGCAACGAAGCCAAAAGTGGTGGCGGCGTGTATGTTGCACGTTGGCAGCGGCTTCAGCTTTATTGTTGGCGCATCGGCTGCTGGTGGTCATAAAATCCAACCGACAGGCGACGCATCCACAGCATTCTTTGGTTTGGTTATTCATTTGTGGGCTTTTGCGTTGCTCTGCAGAAGACACACAGTATGCGCCAGTGTGAGTCAGTGTGTTTGCCAGCGCATTGCTTTACACTTTTTGCACACTCAGCGAAATTTCGACTTAATGCTCGGCTAGTGTTGGTGCTGCGGCAACAAGAACACTCATGTGACTTTTGCAGATTTGTAAGCGCCCACGCGTAAAGCGATTGGCCGTTGCTGGCAGGCGGATGAATAGACGCGGGTAGCATAGAGCAAGGCATATAAATATTTAATATAAATATACATACATACACATGCTGTATGTATATAGTTTTATTTGAAGATTGTGTAAGTGTTTTTGCTCTAACAAAAACTCAAAAATATTCTCATATTTGTGAGGCATATAGCGTTATGCATTCGTAAATATGTAGTTGGCGCTCACCTGTGAGCTTTTCACAGTTTTTCTGGGTCAGCAGTTTACGTTTTTCGGTATTTAAATGTCACTTTCACCTGTAGTTGTGAAAATGAAAAGACGGATTGTCAAACGAGTTTTTTTATTTTGCCATTTCAGTTTTTTTTTTGGAGTTAATTAAAATGTTACACTGACCAGCTAACGTGAAGCTTTTTTTGAACTTTGCAGTTTGTTCCATATTTGTTTAAAAAGCTTATGAAAGCTTCTTCGAGTAAGACCGGCATTTCTAAGCTTTCGATCAGAATCATTTTCTTGTGATTATCAAAGAAAAGTTTGATGGTGCCACCCACTGATGGACTCGATAACACTTGAGAAAACATGAATATAAGGAATTATCTTCCAATATTTTAGTATTTGTTGTTGTTATGAGAATAGAACTTCTAAACACACAGCTCAGCAACTTTCAAAAGAAAGTGAAGCTTTCAATATCCTACTTCAGAGAATATATACAAAGCTTGCATATAAAAGCAGAATATGGAAATAGTAAGGAGTTAATTGACTGACTTTCAGAATGCTGGGATGAGTACATACAGTTAATAATGAACACATAAGTGTCTTAGAATGAGCCTAACGTAACACCAATATCGGCGGAGGGTTTTTTTTGAGAGATGGCGAGAAAAAGCTCTTAAGAAGGAAAGACTAGTAAATTTAAATTGAAGCGAAGTAAATAGAAAAACCTTTGCAATGTTGTTGCTGCGTTATTGTTCGCCTACTTAGTGTTGCTATTATTGCTACCACTAGAGTTGCCGCACAATTTCACTAACAATGTTGCGACTGCCTAGGCGCATACACTCGAAGTCTAATGGAACGGCGGATTTACTGTCTGTTCGCCAAGCTGATTATCACCAATCAACAACACTTTAAATTCAGTACGCCAATGTTTCAGGTAATCGTCAACGCTGACTGTTGTGCCACTGCAGCTTCCTGGACACGCCGGGGAGTCTTTTACACTACATATGGCTTATTAAAGAATTGTTGTTGCCATTACGTTATATACATATCTGATAGTAGGTTAGCAATATTGTTGTAACTTTCATCTTCCGCAATCTGCAGCAACAATTCTATGTTTATTTCTTTCTTTTCATTTGTACGTTAGACTCAGCTGGGTTGTTGCTGTTGCAACTACTGCATTTTTTTTCGCACAAATCGTTGAAATCGTGCAGAGCTACTCAATGAGAAAGCAACAACAACAACATTAATACACACACTTAACTACTTAGTATAAGTGGTTGTACATTATATGTTGCATGTTGCATGTTGCGGGCAGCCTCGTGCCCCTTAGCACATATTGCATACACGTTGTTGCATATTATTTCAGAGGCTGTTGCAAGTTGCGCAATAAGCCGAAAAATCGTCTCAAGTTTATTGCTACTCGATTACAGCAAGTAATATAAGTTATTTGTTGTTGCAGCGCTGGCTTTCAGCTGCCAACAGCCGTGTCTAACTGTTCGCTGCCGTTGCCGCCGTTATTGTTGTTGTTTGTTGTTGTCGGACCGCTGTCGTCAATCGTTGTGCTTTTTTGTCGGCAATTTAACTAAACGCCGTCGTTATGCAGCTGATCATTATTGTTGTTGTAGTTGCACCGTTGTTTGTTGTAGCTAATATTAGTGTAATTTGTTTTTTTTATTGCTTTTAACTTAAAAGAAAACTTTTTACTACTTTAACTGAATGTTGCCCACGTTACCTATACCTGTTGCAATTGCGGCTGCTGCAGCAACTATTAATGTTTAGTAATATACGTTTAACGGGACATGATAATTGGGTTTTACTTTGAGGAGCTGTTACGTCGAGAATAAAATTGAGAAAAATGGAGGTTTTAGTACTCAGTTAGGACACAAACGGCACATGAAGATGTATACAGTGTGTCAAAAAAGTTTACATCCATCATTTATTCTTTTAAATTTAAAAAAAGCTGTGTTAGGTTATTTCGTAAAAATTTTTGATAAGTGTTATAGAAGCTGTGAAGAGTCCTCTTTCTGGCCAATTAATAGTTAACAACTTGAAAAAAATTTTTTGTGTCACTATTGGAGTGTAAAAAATAAGTCTTACACGACAGCATACTTTTCTCAAGCGTTAAAATAAATTTCGAGTCAAATTCGGTAAGTTTTATATAAAAGTGAAGAGTTTAAACCAAAAAAAAAGAATTTTTTTTTTTAATTTTAACTCGAAATTTATTTTAAAAGTAAGCCGCCTCTGGATGTAAAAAAAAAATTATTTTCCAAAATTTTCTTTTTTATAATCTACAAATCTACAAACCCTCAGGCTACCACCCTATTATGTAGACAAACTTTCCGCAGCCACTGTAGGGTCGTTTGAACCGATCCGAGTTTCCGAGCTTCAGCATCTACCGTAGATTGGACCAAGCTTTAGGTCCACCCTTTCCCAGTTTCAGTTTAATTATATTTCATTACTAGAAATACCCCAGTTCACGGTTTATAAATTGAGCTATTTCATTCCATTTCATTTGTACTTTTATCATTCCTCTGTAGTGGCTCTTTAGTTGCCACGCCAAATACTTCCGGTTTAGCTTGTGGACCAGCGTCCGGTTGCAATAAATGTGATTGCAACAAGCCGGATCGCTAGCAGCAACACTTGCGTTGACAAGCTGAACGAAAAAGCGCTACGACTTAAAAAAAAAGTATAAAATAAATCTGCAACAAACCTATAAAATAGCGACAATGTGGGCAGCAGAGCGCATCAACACGCCGCGTGCGCCGACAACAATGAAAATGTTCTGCAACAAAAAAAACACGGTAACTGCAATCTGCAACACGCTAGTTCAACTATTATAACACATTTAAGCTGCTCAACAACAATGCGCAAAGCTGCTGGTGGCAATTGTTGTTGCTTGCCTTTTTTGTTGCAGTAGTCTGTATGAATTTGCTGGCCGCCAGCATTTGTTGGCATATGTAGGAACGTGCTATTGTTGTTGCTGTTGCACATTCTCGCTGACATCATTTAATTCTTGCATTTCCTTTTTTCTTGTTAGTATTTCCTTAGTTGTTGCTGTGCGGTTGTCGCTGGTATCACCCGCGGCGTAAATCTTCTAGATTAATCCAATTTAACACTTTATATTGCTGTTGTTGCCACACTCGCAGCAGCAAATGGTCATTTTGAGTGTCAACATGTACCATCAGCTTGTGACTCACTCATGCCACTTAGCGCACTATGGTGAGGTCGTTGTTTGGGAGAGTTTAAGAGAATTTTATTTACTCCAGCTACTCAAAATGTTCAGGAGTTCTAGTAAATGTATCATTTTGTGGTTATATTTATTGTTACGGCTGAAAGCAATTCCCAATTAATTTTGAGTAATATTGCCGAGTTGACAATCCTTTAACGAATAAAAATCCGGATGCGTTCCAGTCATATGTATAGACCCAACAGTCGTGGGAACGGTACAAACCCCTGGTTTCATAAACAAACCGTTAGTTTTGGGTTCTGGTTTGGTTTGTTCTAGTTCTTCTAGCACTGCCTCACAAGGTTCAAATCAAAAGCCTAAAGCTTTGGTTACAATTTGCAAGGTGACTCTATTATATCCACGAGTTTGAGTTGGGCTTTTCCTTCAAGGTGATTTTGGAGGCGACTTGGGTTTAAAGTTGCATTTGCAGTGTATATGAGTGAGTGAATATAAGGAGAGAGTGAGTGAGTATATATGAGCGGCAACAAAGCTGCACTTTATTCTAAAGAGGGTGTCTTTTTCGTGTAGTGTGTGAGCGGTAACATGTACATTTAGGAGTCTTTAGATATGTTTTATGTATGCTCACTTCATCAGCAGTTAATCTGTCGGCGGTGATTTTCTAACTTTATTTCCTCTTGTTATTTTTCGCATTGTCTTGCAAATTTAATCCGCTCGTGGACACATGTGTACGAACGCGCATTCATTTCAGTCAACTGCCCACCATAAGCACCAAACCGTTGCGCTAGGCAGCTGTGTTGTCTGCCCTTCAGACATTGTCGTTACCACTTTATTTGTGACTACTTTGCCGAGTCAGCTGCCAGCCGCCCGAACACCCCGAACATACTCGCTTGGCTTATATTTTTTATGCTCATGAATGTATTTTATTTCAAAACATTTTCCGACGTCCGGCGGCTCGCGGTTGACGGTTGGCTGCCTGGCGGTTGTTATACAGCGTCGCAAATTCGTTGCCGTTGTTGTTGTGCTGGTGTCTCTCTGATTGCTTAGTCTGGGCGGTCGGCGTCTCGCGTAAGCGTGAATTTAATTAAAATATGCAAATCGCGGCATTCAAGAGCACAAGTGTTGCGCTTCGAGACGCATACATTTTTGCTATTTGCTTTGGAGCATTTTATATTTCAACTTATTTAATTTCATTTTAGCGGCGTACAGTGGTGTGTTCATGTGTCGTTCGCAGTTTGTCGCGCATTTTGTTGCATGTTGCAATGTCAAGAGCGTTTCCGCAGCTCGCCTAAGTAGTTAAGCACTAGGTGGACGTTTTGTTCACCAAACAGCCATTTGTCCATTATGACCATTGCGTCAGTGTTGTACTCTCTCGCTGGGCCCCCCCCCTGCACTAGCGCGCTCAGTCTATTTAATTTATTTGGTGCGGCATTGAATGTGCCTCCAGTGTCTGCTCTTGTGGCACATGTGTTTCGCTTTCTTGTTGTGTTTTTCATGCGCCAACTTTGTATGGCCTCATATATTTGAATAGATATGTATGTATGTGTATCACACTTGTTGCTGTTTTTATGGCTGTCGTTTCGGCCATGAAACTGAAATTTATTGCAGTTTTTATTTCCGTTGAAGACGTTAACGTTAACACATTTCCTTCTTTACATTTGCATTGCTTTGCTCTGCTCTGCTCTCCTTTGTCTTTTTTGTTTGTTTGCGGATTTACTATTGCAACATGCGGCCTTTATTTGCATTTGCTGCAAGTTGCAAGTGCTTTATCGCACTGGTGGCATAGGCAAATTTCTGTTTTAATGCCCGGATTAGTGGGAGATTAAATTCTTCACACTGTCAGCTATTTAACGCCATAAATTCTCAGCTTGCTTTGCATCTTTTCTAAAGTTGGGAAATTCAAATTTGCCATTACTGCGTAAAGTTGTGCGCTCCTCAAGCCAATTAATGACCAAATCTTAAGTCTACGATTAGATGTTGAGACCCTACTTATGCTGAAGTACTATCTCAGTAGCGAAACAGCTTGTTTCTTGCAATTTTATAGTCAAAAGTTTGTTTTTTCGTTTCTTAGAAGCTGTTAGAATAACATGTACTTTCTTTTTTTGTCAAAGTATCCATTCATACGAGAGTGATCCGATAAGTACTTAGCCAATAAAATGAAAGTTTTGTGAAAATTTCGATATACGAGTATATCTCTACATAGTCTCCTCTGCACTTGATACCCATGGGCTTGTGAAACTCAAATTCATTTAATACGTCTGAAAAGTGCGTTTTTTGGAGATCTGCAAAGCAAGCCATTTTTTTCGGCGATTTTTCTGTTTCGGTATCGAATCGGCTCAATAATTCCACATAGTAGAAATTTATGATCTTCTCTAGGTATTAATTGTAGATCATACCTTTTGAATTCTAGAATTCATTGACATAATTTTTCTGATTTTCATAGGAGAGTTTTTGTCTGCTTCGGCGCAAGTTCGTCGGCCGAAGTCCACTGTTTCACTTGTTTCTTGTTCTATGGAGTTTACCAGTATATCTGTGCTTCGTTGATGATCAAGTAATGATGCAGAAAAAGATACCTTTTTCATTGAAAGCTACACCGAAAACGACAAATTAAAATGTTTTAGTCCTTTGGTAGTGCATTTCACCGTGCTTAGGGAGCTTGGTTTGCGATTTCTGCTCTTTTTCACAGCACTAACTTACTCAAAAATCTCACAAATCTGCTGAATATATTTCAAATGCTGAAACTTTCCTTCTTTGTGTTGTTTTTAGATGTAAAGTGTCACTACTCATAAAAGATCACTTGTCGGTTTGACATGTTTACTCTGATCTATCTAATTTTGAAGAAATTTTTTTTGTTTTAAAAATAGACAGCTATCATTTCTCGTCTCATTTACAAGCTATATAATTGGATGTCTTAATTTGACAGCGTATTTTTATTCCACTTAATAAATTTACATAATCATGTAACAGCAACAGCCTAATTATAATAAACAAAATATTTTTATCAAGACAAATCTCTACTCAACCCCATCGCAAAACCTTCCATTTAGCCAACAATCGATTACTTTACATACCTACATATGGATCGGCGGGTTCTTGGCTGTAGAAAACGTCTGGAGCAACACTTGCAAACACAATGAACTTTAAAAACTCGCCTTTCTTAATGTAACTAATCAATTATGAAAAAACTGTGCATAAGTGACTTATTGTGGCGAACTTAATGAGGTTTGAAGAATGAAAGAAAAGCAAAAAACCGACAGCCTACAACTAAATCAAAGCCTGACTTATTACAAGCGATATGTAAAGTTGACTTTTTTAAACCTTAGGCCAGACGCGTCTTATCGCGTTTGTGTTTTTTTGTAACGTTTTGTCTATTTGATTGCTTGTTGCTTGGCTGTATTTTAAGCATTCTACATATTTATTTTCGATGACACAAGATTAATTCGCATTTAACACCTTCAACGCGAGAGAGAAAGCTTGCCAGCGCGTGCTAACGTTGGTGCATGCGCATGTGTTGCATGCCCTAGAGAACCCAGACAATTGCATAGGTGGTTTCTAATAGCGGCGATCACTTTTTTAATATTTTAGCAGCTAGTTTAGTAACGCAGCTTTGTAGTTTTTCACTTCCCACTACTTTCACCTTTTGTTTTACGTATGTTTTTTTTTTTTTTGGTCGAGTGTAACACTTTAATATGTGTGAATAGGTATATATATGTTGTTGTTTTCCGCCATTGTTTCAAACGCTGTGCCACAATGCTATCGCGTCTTTTGTTCGCCTGTCTTCATTTAAACTCTCTTACTTTTGTTTTCTTTTGTTTACCACATTTTTCTACATTTGAGCTTTGTACGACAATTTACAACACCTTTTGATTAATGTGTGTAATAATCTTGACTCCGGGGTCGATTTACAACGTCATGTATCTAAGCTAGTAATATGTATATTAATTTAAAGCTCATATTGTATTTGTTGTTGTGTTTTATACTTGTATGTGTTTAGCACGAGTCAGATTCATTCACCTTTATCAATCATTGGATCTCTGAAAAAAGTTGAGCGCAAGTCAACTTTGTTGCCAAAAGCCTACGACATGAATTCCTCACATGTTTGCCATTAATATAGCAGAACTTTCTTTAGTTATGTCTAAAATGTTTTGTATTACAGCACGAACTAGCGGCGACCGATTTTGGTATAAGTCTAAAATTTGCGTAGGCCTTACAAATCTAAATCGATAAAAATTGGACGTTGTAAAATTACTTAATGCAAATTTCGGTTTATGCTTAACAGTTAAAGTGGTTTGAATTTAGTATAAAAATAACAGATAGCAATCAAAGAAAAATAACACTGAAAGGTACCCCTTTATGTAGTTTAAATGTGCTGCTAAGGCTGATTGACTTATTCGCAGGTAGCAATATCTCTATATATACCTTAAGAGTTGAGACTATCCACACCGATATTCGGGCAGCGATAGTAGCCTTGAGTGCGGTGACTGTGCGCTCAAGAGTGAAGGAATGTATTGTCTATGTCATGCTTCAGCTGGTTTGGGTGCTTGGCCACAGCGGCATTGCCGGAAACTGTAGGGCTGATGAGCTTGCTAGGACAGATACTTCAGTCTCAATAACTGCGGAATAGGAACGGGTGGGAGTTTCGTTGTCTTTACTATATGTGGTTTACTACTACTACTGTTGGAGCTCAAACCAGCTCAGCAAGCCTTGGTCAACTACTAGCAGCCATGCAGTCGCAAGGTCCTTCTAGCCCTGTGTATATTGGAAGAGGTCTTTTTGTGTGATGAAGAAAATAGAAAAAAATACATGATGGGTTCTGGGCGTTTTGCCGATAGCTAATATCCAATTATAGTAGTGTTTTTTGTCTGGTTTCACAAAGCACTAATCATAACAGGCTAATTATGAGCAGCCATCTAACCTAACCTAACGCTAACCATCTAACCTAACCTAACACTAACCTATGCATATCTCAGCCTCAGCCCTCAGGCTCTCCTAGCGAGGTGTGTAGTTTTTGTTTACGTTACCAGCTGCGCTTTGAAACTTATTCAGTAATTTCTGAGGCAAGTATTTAACTTTCGCAACCATTTAAAAATGACAGATTTGTGAATTGAATTTAGAAAGCTAAAAAATCATCATTTGCTCGTTACATCATTAGTATCTCAGTTCCATTTACGTCATATATACATACGTATGTATACCCTTAAAATTTAGGCGAACTGCGAAAATGCAATATTTACAGTTAAACAAGGTAAATACCTCACCTGTGCCAATCCAAACTTCGCAAAACTGTTAGAATTCGACAGCTGAAGAATTTTGTTATCTAATCTTCTAGTATATACATACACACGCCTGCCTCAACTCACTCTTACTCATGCATTTTCACTCTACACAACTAGTTTGAACCGCCACTGAAGTTTATACCCCCAAGTGGTCTTTAATTACGAACGACACTAAATTCATTTGGTCTGTGGCATTTTCGACATTATTAATTGCAGTTGACCACCCAAATGGCAAAAACTGTTGCAACAACAGCAAGTGCCCATGCATGCGAACATTTCTAAGCATAATCTGGTTAGGGCAATGCACTTGCTAGCAACACATTTGCCTCATGTGGAGTGCTATGAAGTTGTATGTGGCAGAAATTGCCTAAAATGTTGCGGCAATGGTGACCATTTCCGATATGTAATGCGCTCTAACGAAGTTAAAAGGTGCTGCAATTTTGCTGGGTTTGACACATTTTCGCCTGCGCACAGCTGGATGATAGTTATTTGTGTTTATGGCAAATACGGGCTTGTAGTAAGCAAAGCTGTGTTATACTGTGAGCGGTAAGCTGTCATAGTTTGTCAAAAATGTTTTTGAGGTCTTCTTTCGAAGGTTCAATGTTATCCTTGGTAGGCAATTTGTCGATATGGATGCTGAGGAAAAGTGTTGAGCGCGTTACTAAATCATAATGATATGCATATATAGCAGGCGCCGCACATTATGCTTCAAATGGGTGAAGTATAACGAATGAAAGCTGGAGTGAAAAAGCCATGGTAAGCTATGTTATATAGGCAGTTTGAAGAGAGTGTCTGAAAAGCTGATGGAAGTTTCTCCAAAACAATGTTTTCAGCAAACATACACGATACATTTTGTAAAGTTATCAGATATATAGCATAAGCTTTATTAAAATATTTGTCATATTTTCTGCATACTTAAACGCACCTCGAATATAAAAAGACATGCTAAGCAGAAAATGCGAACAGCCTTTATGTAAGCAATTGCAGTAAAATTAGAACATAGCAGCATGACGTTTGCCGCATATAAGATACTACAGGTAATCGTAAGTATTACTTTTATACTATGTATATACATATTTACATATATACGCAACTTGAATTGTCGGGCCTACAATTTCATTGCATTTTCCCATTATGCCTGGCATAAAACATGGCTTTAATGCCATATTGGAGGTATTTAATATCAACCGATGGGCGCAAAGTGCAAGTGGCATTAAGCGCGCATAGCGTATGCACACAGCGAGCATGAGTTTCAAGTGGAAAAAAGTGTATAGAAATATGCTTGTAAATATGTGTCGGTTATCTATGGCTGTTTGGCATCACGATGCAATACGTTAAAGTAGTAGGCAGCATTGTTTTGTTGCATGCCACAGCGCGGCAAAATTTATGAACCCAATACAGAAAGCCACGCAGCGCAGCGCCACTATAAAGCCGCACACAAGCACCCACACACACAGCCAAATCCAGCATGTAGATGCATTTTTACATACGCATAGTTCGAGCATCTATTTGCTATCGTATCGCCAACAATTTATGTCCACAACATGCGCCTATCTATGCATGTACTCGTAGATATTAAGGCACTCTGCGTTTGCTACGAGTAGAACTACGAGTGCGCTTAGCTGTGTGCGCATGTGTGTGTGCATGTGCTGGCGTATGCGAGATATTTAAGATATCCTTTAGCATATCAGGAACAGATAAAACACGCAGGCTTGGCAGATACATAGGCAAAAATTGCAAAAACGGAGGAAAAAAATGTGAAACGTATTCACATTTATTATTCGCACACACACTCACATGCAACCCTGTGCGCTTACACATTTGCAATTTTTTGCATACATAAATTCAATACATGCCTATATACACTTGCATTTCGTGCTCAAAGTGCATTCGATACTCGACTAGCACTATCAGGTTAAAAGATATGCTGAAAATTACCGCTACGACGCGCTTGACAAGTGAGTGGAGTAGATGGCGCTGTGAAGAGTGCGCTGCAAACGCAAGGCTTCAGTTTTAAATTTTCTTTCAGAGCATTCGATATGTGCGTGAATGTTGGAGAAATTGCAGACATTTTATAGCAGGAAAGTGTTATATTTCGTTAAGAAAGGAAAATAACTTAAAATAATATAAATAAGGAAATGGTATTAAGTTAAAAATTAAGCATTGCTTGGAGAACCACTTAAGAACTTTCTATGATTTTCATACGCAGTTTTCAAGCTACAGCTCAACACACCTGTGTGTGAGTCCAACATTCAAGAAGAAAAAAAAAGTATAAATTGAAAAACTTCAATATCACACGTTGTTGCTAGAACTACGTGTTTTCTAACGCTTACAGGTACAATTTTCTGTTTAATTATGCATGGCGTGTTAGAAAGAAGGTAAGGCAGTATGTCTCAAAGAACCAAAAATCATAAAAGTATCTCATCTCAGCTGTAATATGCGTATCCCTGAAGAGTATAAGATATACACATATTAGATCAGTCGCTGCAGATTTTTGTAGAAATCAAATGAGAGCGACTAACGACCAGGAATATAGGCCTGATCAGTCTAGTACAACTATAAGTATTATTTTGAACCAAATTTTATATAAAATACGGGGCTTTACGTTACCCAGATTGCCGAGAGATTGAATGCAGTCGAAAAAAAATTAGTATACAAACAGATCTTTTGAGGTAGTAGAAGTCGTAACGTAGCAACTATCTTAAGTTTTTTATATGCGAAAACTTCTCATAACAGCAAGGTCCACCAGAAGTGGAAAGCTTTGACAGAAATCTTGAATATACGAAAATATGTACATAGATCTTTAAATTTGATAAAATAGGCGATACAGAGAGATCTAGAAAGTAGCAGAAATATAAAAAATCACCTCTGCTTTTGAATTTTCATCGAGCCAGTTGGGTTGGATGAAGATGTACACTAGCTAGGGATTAAAGGCGAATCTAGAGGTTTCAATCTCTATGAGAACAACTTGGTTTAACTTGGAGCTAAAGAGAAGATATAAATAACATAAGCGTTGCCGCTGAAGAAGAGAAAATTCAATAAAATAAGGTCTTGTATGCATATTTCGCAACACCAATACAATAAGTGTATAATTATATACATGAAACTTAATAACTCACAAAAAACAACTTCAAAGTAAAATTTCCCCCAAACTCTTTACCTTAAATCCTAAAGATGTAAGCCACTCTATCGTACCAAATTCACAGTCGTCTTTTGATCTGTCTACGTTGATTGATTTGTCTTCTTTTCCCTTTTCTTCTTTAACAGAACAAGCAGACCTTAATTGTAGCAACTCCCATCTTTCGGGTGGCTTTCGTGCGCTCAAAAGAAAACTCGAAAATGTCCCCACAACAGCTTCATTGGTGGCAAAAGCGATTATTGCCTTTTAATAAACACTTTACATGGGCAGCTCGCCTGCTCATCTGCAGAGCATACAGCCGCACGAACTTGCCACGCATTAATATATGACTGTAAGTGACTGTTCGCGCACTTAAAAATGTAATCGATACGCTTGTCTGCCGCGCATATTAATTGCGCTGCCTTCCTGCCATCAACATGCCACACAACACACATACACATGCGTACAATTGCAACTGTTGCGGCTGCTGCCGTTGGTTGTCAGTGAAAGAATTTTAATTTGTTGTCTTACTGTTGCCGCAACTGGCGCTGCGCGGCGCACTGCTTTGTAGCAGATTGCCGCATTGCTGGCACTTTTTCGCATTTTTAAGTAGTCGCCAATATGAGCGCGACAAAATATGCATGTAAATATCTGAAAGGAAGCAAATACGCACATAAATAATAAATTTATAAAATATTTGCTCTTGAACGCTGTTGCATCATGGGCGGCGGCGGCGGCGGCGGCGTTGGCACTTTCGGCAACGTTTGGGTGGCCTCTTTCCGAAATGCGGCACTTAAGTGAATTCCGCGTAATTGTAAATAAGTGTGTGTGTGTGGCATGCCACAATTTTGTTGCGGTGCGCAGCAGTAATTTGCATTCGTTTTGTGTCGATGGCAATAGCAATGCATTGCTGCAACACTTTTGTGGCGTAGGAAATAAGCGACTACAGCTATCATGGCATAATTTGTCGTCTAACTGTATGGCGATTCGTGGAACATGCAACAACATATGCGTTATATAAGTGTTGCAACCAAATTTTACTACTTGCAACAATGGTAATAGTATTACTACAGCATTTCTCGCTCGCAACTTGCTCAACATGCGTAGCTGTTGTTGTTGCCGTTGCAATCGCAGTGGCAGCTGCTCGCATTGCGTACATATATACATATGTACATATATTTGCACTTGTATTTATTGCGATGATTTGTTTGCCTTAGAAAGTCGCGCATGACCATTTTTGGTGGCAACTAACTGTTGCTACTGTTGTTCGCTGTTTGTTGCTAAATGTTGTCGCCACTGTTTGTTGAGTGTTGCCTGATTTGTTGTTGTATTTTATGTGTTGTAAAGCACCACCCATGCGCTGTCAGAGACATAAATTTTCTTGCAAATGATGTGACAACTTGTGCGCGAAAGTGGGTGGACGCTACAGGGTCTAATGCTTGCACCATCAAGTCTTGAGACGTTTGAGAGGACGTTTTTAGGGGACGTGCAATTGACGCTGTTGTAGTCAAAAACATAAAAAAGTTAAGTAGAAATGATTGAAGATTTTCATCAACTAGGTGAAATCAAAAAAAAAATAATTTTTGAAGTAGAAAATCGTGGGAGAACTGTATCTTTTAAAGAAGGAAAGTATGCGCTGCTCTTCAAGTTATGGTAAACACAAGCTAATTAATACTATGCGAGTAAATTGGGCTTTGAATCGTTTCCCAACCACTACAAGTATATTCGGCAGAACTGAACCCCAGCGACAGTTTCGTTTTCCCAGGCTACAAGAGATAATCTCCGACACTGTGGTCTATTGTGAAAGAGATGGCCTGCCTACTACTACAAAAAATATAATATAACGAAAAAATTGAAAGATCGTTTTTATATGTTTATAGGTGTAACAATTTGGATGACAATTATTCTAAAAAAAAGATAATTTATTTTTTTACCTTATCGCCTTGGAAATATTTTATAAAAATCGGGTTATAAATTTGCTTCCGATAACATATAGGTACCATTTAATATTCAAAATGGTTTACCGTTATCATTCAAAATACCGCATAGAAGTTTTTCAAAACTTGTAAATATATACATACATCGACCCTAACCACAGCCACTACCAAATCCCACCAAAACTATGTGCACCTTAACCTCTTCAACACCATCGTGAGCGCGTTACACCGTGCGACAACTGTGAAATATGCCGCCAGGCATTTGCGTTTCTCATAATGCACGCATCGTTGGTAGCACTGCAACAGCAACAGTAAAATCAACAAAAAGAAAATCGTCAGCAACTGCAGCGCAGTCGAGGTGAAAATAGAACGGGCTCAACGCTAGAGCGCTAGCATTGAGGCGGCGATGCGTGGTAGCAATGTTGTGTGGCCTGACGTGTCGTTGATTTGCAATTGCGTTGTTGCAGCGCATTGTTGTAGCTGCAGTAAGGCATACTTTTGCTATGCACCTTTGCTGTTTGTTGCTGTGCTAAAAGTGGCTTACAGCGAAACGCCCTTTCTTTCACACACACACACACACCCGTACATATTTGACAGCGCAGCATATGTGGCACGTTGTAGGCACGCAGAGCGGCACATACACACGGCGGGGAAAGCAGCGGCGAGTGGTAAGGGTGGAAGCCGGGGCATGCTGCTGCCGCTGCTGTTGCTTTCGGTGAATAGATTGTGAATTCGGCATTTGTTTATGTTGTCAGCTCCTCCGCAAAATTTCGTTAGTTGCCAAAACAGTGTTGCCGCGTTACAGTCAACATGTCGTCAGTGGAAGCTGCATGCTAGTGCGGCTGCAAATGTTGTAGTGATTGCAAAATTTTGGGCGTTTGAGACAATTGCTTGTTCATGTCTAATGTGTGTTTGTGTTGTTGCAATATTTTATTTTTGCACCTTCTCGGCGGCAACAATTATACCGAGCTTGTTGTTGTTGGCGTACTGCATGCATATTTTAGCGCAGTCACAAACGTTGTTTTTAGCAAGATCTTTGCTTCTGTTGCTGCCCACGCAAACAACTCAAATGAAATGCGGCGAGGCGAACATTGTTGTTGTGCTGTTGTTGTTGTTACATTCGAAATGAAATCAAAAGGCGAAATTCACGTTAGAATGCAACAATTTGCTACCTGAAATTTTTGCTTTATTTTCACTTTGGCGCTGTAGCTACTTGTTGTCGCTACTGAATGTTGCACGCATTTTCTGTCCGCTGCTGCGCTGTGTTTGCATAACAGCAACATCAGTTTCACCGCACATACGTTGAGCTCTAACCTTCACAGCAAGCCCAGCATTGGTTTAGCTGCCCACACTGCTGTTGCTTGTAGCTGTCTTCACTTGCAACTACTCGCCATTGCCTATGTATGCGTCTGGCAGATGGAATCTCTCTTTGTGCAGCGCTGTTTGCTAGTTTCCCGCATGTGGCTGTGATTTGCAATTGTAATTCATAAATTCACAATCGCTACAATTTCGTAAAATTCTACACGTCGCCGCATATCTATATTGTTATTGTTATATTTTAGAGGCGCAACTCTTCCACTGGAATTGCTGTCAACACAACGCTGTTATACCGCGATTTCGTATACGCATGCGTATGTACATACTTGTATGTTGCAAAGCGGTTGTCTTGTTCGTTGTTAACGTCCACTGTTGTTTGCGTCGCTGTCATGTTGTTGTTGTTGCTGATCTGTTGCATTTATGCAATTGTTATGCGTTAAATAATTGCATTTTGATTGGCGATACAAACTAAGTGATTGCTCCGCATGTCTTGTCTAGTTCGAGTCGACCCACTGACTTTCAGCTGTTTGGGTCAAGCTTGGCAACATGTTGCCGCATGAATATATTGAACTTTTTTTGAAGTGATTGCAAGAAAGTAATGCTATTTTATTGCACTTCTCTAATAACAGTTATTGAATATATATAATATTAAATAGTTGTAATGTATCATACACTCATGCATCGTACATTTATGTTTGAGGCGTTTGGTTTTTTTTATTACACTCGGTCTAGTGTTGATCGCTTGGTTTTTGACATCAATATTCCATATTATTTTTATTTTACATAAACAGTAATATCTAGTAGTCACTTGTCGCCAGTTACGGACTGTAAGGTGAATGCTTAAGAATCTCTCAACCAAGCTTTCGGAGCTTCTGGCCAGTCACCATAGTTATGTATGGCCTTGCGTTGTCCTAATGGAACACAACTCCTCACCTATTGGCCAAAAACGGTACGCTTCTGGGCGTTTTCTTCCTACAGACGGTCTAACTGTTGACAGCACCGCTCCGAATTGAGAGTTTGGCTGTGGAAGAGCAGCTCATAGCCCTTGAGTCTTTGCCAAACATAACAAAAACCGTACTGACTTGGCCACCGTTTGCGCCGACTTACCGCGATTTGACTACGACCGTTTCGCTTGACGTTGTCGTAAATCACACTAGTTTTCATCATCAGCAATGATCCGTTTCAGAAATGGATTGATTTTGTTGCGCATACGCTGCTAAGATTCACTGATGAAAATTCGATCGATGAGATTTTTTTTTTGTGTTAACTCTTGTGGTACTTATTCAAATGGTTTCAAGATAAATAGAAATATTGCCTACACGATGGTCGGCCTCCACATTCTCCATTATTTTATCGATAATTTTGACGTTTACCCTATCAGAGCGTGGTGCATCTTTCACATTAAAATTACCGGAACGAAATCGATGAAGTCAAAATTGCGCGTGATTAGCGATGTTATTACAGTATCAGGACTAGCTGGTGTCCTCGCTTTTATCGAAGAAAAACTTTATTGTTAAAAAACTGATGGATTTCTTTTTATGAGACCCTTTTTTTATTTATTATCATAATAAATTTTTAACAATTTTTAGCTGTTAAAAATTTTGTATTTTTTTTTATTTAAAAAAAAATTTAAGATATCTCTCATTTATAGCTAAAGTCTGGAAAAGCTTTCTTTTATTTAGTTTTTGTACTCTTACAATAATTTTTTACCTGTAAATAGCTGCTGAAACACATGCTTTAGTAATTTTTTTTTAACTCTTACTTCTGTTACACCTGATCCACTCCTGTAATCAGCAACATATTCTGGTTCATTATTCATCAAACAAAATTGATTTAAGCGGTTGCCGGACATCACAATTCCGTGCAAAATTAATGGCTTTACAATGGCGGTAGTGAGGCATGTTGAAAGCACAATAACAACAAATGTCAATAACGATAACAAATTTAAACTGTAATGAATACGATAACGGTAAACAAACAGGCATGTAAAATATGCGAAGTGATAAAAATACAGCCATGCGTGGCGGCAGCAACAAATTATCGCCAGCAATTAAAGGCAATAAACAAAATTTAATTTTTTTAAATAGTGTATAAAATTTATTTGCAATTAAAGCTTCGGGGCAAATGAAAAATGCAAATATAGATTGTGTGCGTAGGTTTGTGTAGCATGCATATGCAGGACTGTATGTATGTGTGATGCTATGTAAGCATGTGTATATATGTTTATTTATATATACTTGTATTTATATTTTCTTTATGTATAATACAAACAATTAAACACTACAACAAGTTAATACAAAAATGCATATACAACAATAATAACAACAATGCAGGCATTACCGAAGGGAGTTGAATAACACATGTAGCATATATATTGCCCTCAAGCAAAATGTACGTCTGTATATATAATATAATATGTGGCGGTAGCAGCTTCAACGTGTTTGCGGCATTTTTATGCGCGATAACGGCAGCAAACAAAGCACACACATGCCTACATACATTAAATAGCACAAATTAAATATTCACATTAAAAAGTGATCGTGGAAACAATAAAATTGCAACAAATGCGATAATTTTGCGGCACATGTTTATTTATGCTTTTAAAAGTTGGCATAAGTATATGTTTGTGTATATACCTACATAAATATATGTGCTTAAGGATATACGAGACATTGTGTATATATATATGTACTACGGTGAAACATTAAATTAATTATTACCAAAAATGCTAGTTCGAAACATGAGCATTCTGACTAAAAGTGAACTACGCCGCAATTAATCTAGTCTCAAAAAAACCAGTTTGAAACTAGAGCGTTCTAACTAAAAATTAATTACTTCGAAAGAAATAAATGGATACCACTTTTTTAAGGTTTGCTCGGAAAGGTAACGTCGGTGAATATTTTTTTTATTTTAATAAAAAACTATTGTGTTTGGAACAAAAAAAAGAAAACGGAAATCATGTTGGCTTTCATTGTATTACATGATTAAAATTATTTCGTGGAGCATAAATTGTTTTAGACAAATTACTTTATCACCAGTTTATTTCACTGCAGGGTATCTAACTGCATATATGGTATATATATGTGTGAGCGTTGGCGTTTGACCATAGCGCAATTTCATTGCTAACCACAAATGGCGGCGTGGCGGCAATTACCGTTGGCTGCCATTGAAAATGAATGAATGGTGAGGTTTGGTCGTTTGAAATGAATGTTTTTTCCAACTTTATGCGAGCTTTATCAAAGGCAAATGCACGAGATTTATTTACAGCATTTTTTTTTTTTTGGATTTCAATGTTGTGTGTCAAGTGTTAATTATGCTAAATAGGATATATCATTAAAAGTCAGGTCATGGAAAACAATTATGGTGTGCATTTTTCAATGGCTGGTGAGTTAAACAGCTTTATTTTGAATTGGATTTCCGTAAACTTAACACCCAGGCTATATGTTAGTAGCAGTGGATATGAACGAGCAATGAATGCCTGTAAGAAAAATTGCCTTGAATAGCAATATTTTTGCCAAATTATAGAAAATTTCGTTTTCATGCCCTATCCGTGTCTGTTCGCCTGTATATACGCGTACTATTGCCACATTAAGTTAGCGAACTTTTCCCCCAAAGAAACTGCTCATTTTTCGAAATCTTCGATATCGCACTACTATAACATATAGGTGCCATACAAACTGACCGAACAAAATCAAGTTAAAGTTACCCTTGTATGTTAGAAAATATGCAGCTGTAAAAAATTATCGCTCACCAGTGCTGCTATTAATAATAAACATGCCACAAATGTTGCACGCGCTGTCAAAAAGTTGCAATTAAATATATTTTGGCGCCAAAAAAAATAACAAGCTTTTAGTTTGTACTTCTAGCTATATGTAAGCAAGTTCAATGCAGTCGCCAACAATACTCCGCAAGAGCCATTTTAATAGAAGCAACTTTTGCAGTATTGTTATACTGCCATGTTAGTTGATGCTGCCACAATTGCAATATTATGTTGCATTTATGCATGTATGTGTTTTGTCTGTAAATCTTTTTTTTTTTTAATTCTCTGCGTTTGTTTCCATTCGCGGCCACAAAACACATTAAAAACAAAATAAATTCGTGTTTTCAATTTCACGCTTGAAAAAGTTTACTAATTAGATTTGCATATGATTTACAAAAGTATAGAAATTATTCGTTCGCAAAATATATTTGATACAGTTATAAAAAAAACTTATAGTGACAAACTATTAAACATAAATTCGGATACAATTTTGTATATTAGGGTGGAGCGAAAAAAATTTTTTTTTTTAAAAAAAGATTATAAAAAAAAATTTTTTTGGAAAAAAAAGGTTTTATTTTTAACATTTAGAGGCCCACTCACTTTTAAAGTAAATTTTGAGTTGAAATTTTTTTTGGTAAAAATTCTTCAAATTTATATAAAATTACCGAATTTGACGGTTTTTGACTCAAAATGTATTTTAAGGCTTAAGGAAAGCATGTTGTCGTTTAAAACTTTTTTTAAACTTATATAATGTCCACAAAATTTTTTTTATAAGTTGATAACTTTTAATTGACCAGAAAGAGGACTATGCAGAGCTTCTAGAACACTTATCAAAAGTGAGTTAAAAAATTTTTTTTTTTTTAAATTTTCTTTGGTTATAATCTACAAGTTTTACCCTCAGGCTAAGCAAAAACAAAATTTTTTTTCGCTTCACCCTAGTGTATATACTCTTTTATGGCCGTAGTGATGGTTTCTCGGACCTTAAAGTAGAGCATCAACAATTCTTGAAAAAGAGCTTAATTGAAAACCTTTCGACCGAAAAGCTGCATATGATTTTTGGTCTCAAATTGACCCACTAAATGAGAATGATGATGGTTGGGAATTAGTTGACATCATTTCGTCAAAAGAACGCGTTCATAAATTTTTACATATGAAAAAAACTTCGCTAACTAACTAAGACAACACTCTCGGTCATACAGCTGGTGATACGAACTATAAATTAAAGCAATCACAGTAAGAACTGAAAAAATGGCTCGTCGAAAACAGATATCACTCAAGTGATGAGGACAATACAAAAACAAAAGGTTATCGTGAAGATCTTCAGATAATGGAATGGACAAGTACATGGGTGAGAGTTGAGAAAGTATAAACCCAAGTTTGAGGAATATAAGCTCTACGACAGGTCACAACTTACTGGCATCACATGCAGTAGTGCGGGGAAGAGAGACGCTGGACCTCTATGTTTCTGTCCAGCCTTTTCTAGAACTCGTCTTAGATAACTAAGATTTTCGCAGTTCAAGTGACTGGATGAAGTATCAAACTTAGATCAAGTCGCTGCTTAAGCGTTGGCCTATTGTATGATGAATATTTCAGCTCGAATTAAACTGAACCCCCATCTGGCATTACTAATTACCAGTAGGTCTATGTATGGCGTGGCATCCGGCCAGTCTAACCTAAACTAACCTATCAAGGAAGCACATACTGAAAAAAATCCTCGCACATCAAATAGTTGTGCACATTTACAAGCTTTATGATCGACGAAGCTTCATTATCAACAGCAATTGATCTGTTGCCAAAATGCATATTCAAACCTTTGAGCGCTGTAAGCAAAAAAAAAAAAAATCCTGCCATGCGGAATTTAATCCCTTCACGAATATCTGCGCAGCACAGACGACAGTCAAATGCTGGTCGCTAACTGGCGCGCATATCGATAATGTCAACGATTCATTAGCGTTGTGGGTAATTTAGATTTTCCCATCATAATTTGCATGCGATTTTGGCCAAAGGGAAAAGTCATGCCAACTAAAAAATTACAAAAGCAACAAAGGCAAAGTAGCATTGTTATTGCAAGCCAAACTGAATTGGTTAGTTGTGGCAAATTCACGGCTGTTGCCTGGCCAAGCAGTCAGCAATGCAAGCGACTGCAATCGGCGATGGCTATCGCCAACCAGGCAGGCAAGCATCGCATTTCATCGCCGTAGCGATCACTGGCGGACTGGAGCAGTTCGACTCGTCGATTTGCATAGCCAGGAAGCAAAAAGGCGTCTGCTAGGCAACCACGAGCAGCGCGTCGCTACGGTTGAAATTGAAGAGCGACGAATGCCGGTTTTTTTTCTCTAACTTTTTGTTGATTTTTTTGCCAAGCGCGTATTTTTTGCTTTAAGACGCATTTGAATACAAAAGCTGCTGGTTTTTGTTTTTTTTTGATTGGAAAATTTTATTGTGATTTTTATTTGAGTGCAGCCACAAGAGATTCATTTACGATCAGCGCGATCGATCTTTCAATCAACTGCGACATCAGCTTAGTCGGTGTAGAAAGCGTGCACCAATTGGTGTAGTTGGCAGTTGGTATGCAAGTTGCAAGCATAGCAGCTACAGTTGCTTTGTTAAAGCAGTCAACGAGCGGTGTTCGCGGTTCCACTGAAACTTTGTTTTAGAGTTGATTTGAAGCAGTTGGCCAATTGTTAAAAGCTGTTCAGCCTGTGGTTGCCACTTTTTTATTGCTTGTTCCAAGCTCACCTTTGTTGTTGGTTTATTTTGTCGCACAGGAGGGCGCATATTTGCATGCCGGACTCGCTGCTTCATTTCATTTGTCTCGCTGGCTTCATTTGCCTACCAATTCAGCTAGTCCATGGGGACGATCCTACCGCAAAATGAGTCGCAGTCGCTGCTAACGAAAAAAAAAAAATTGCGCAGTAACTGAATTTTAAATGTTTTGCATGCATCAAAATTCAATCAAAATTAAACAAGCATTGCGACTGCCAAAAAATAAATGAAAACAAAAATTAAATCTTGCTTTGATCACAACTTTTTTTGCATTTTTTATTTAATTTTTTTTTTTGCAAATCAACCAATTGCCATTGCAATGCAAAATCGCTTAAAAATTTAAATATACAGTTGCGTTCGATTTGCGCTGAAATACCAAAAAAAAAGAGGCAAAATAAAATTGCGATCGCTGCATTTTGATAAATTCCTTAGCGAATAAGCAATTCCACGGCCTCAACGAGATCCATTGCTTCTGCCACTATGCACACTAAATCAAGATGATGATTTGTCGACTTCAATTTGGTATTTTATATGCCGCTCTGCAGCTTGTGCCACAAACAAAGCAGCATACCAGTCGCTTTGTCGACTTATTTCAGCCGTTGCACGCTCGCTACTAGTTGCGCTCGTCTGAAAGAGCGCTTCGCAAAATCGTTAAGCGAGGGCGATCAGCATGTCCGCTAAATCGATTACGTTTGGCAAATTAACGTGGCATTTACCAGTGTCTTTAATGACGATTATCTCTTTTAATAGGAAATATTTTAATGCTAAATACTGCTAATGGTGACCGAACGTATAATTTGTGGCACGATTTGTGTCTAAAAATATGATTATGCAACTCTTTTTGGTACGATAAAAAAATAATAATTCACTAATTAATTTTGGTTAGTTAACAGTGCCACGTAAAATCAGTGGAATAATTATAGATGCGCCAGTGGCATATTGCATATTTTTCTGTGGGTTCAGTCATATCGGAAATTCTCAACCAGTTTATAAAAAACCTTAGCCTAATTAATTAACTTCGAAAAATGTTTGACAAGACTGCGTCAGAGTCGTAAGCAGTGATTACTAGAGACAATAATGAATGTACTAAAGTTAACAAAATATATAGTTTACAAACAGCACCCTCATCATATTAATAACTCTATATTAAACTACTCAGGTCCATTTTTGACATTAATGTTTACTTTTAAGCTTTTTAAGTTAAGAATGCTGTAAAACTTCTTGAACAAATCTTTCGCTACAGCCGTTGGCATGTTTCCATTTTTCATGCTTGGCGTCACATGCCTGGCGTCATATGCCCAACGGCGGCGGCAATTCTGGCGACACTAAGGTCAGTAGGTGTCACTGTAATAAGTGTGCATCGTAACTGCGAAAACAACACGCCGGCGCATAAAGCCAAAGGGATTGTCTAACCGAGCTGGATAACAAAAAAAATACCAGAAAACTAGATCAGCGACTAGCGAGCAAAATAAAAATCTCAAGCATTTGCCTGAGACCACGGGTAAAGCCAGTTGAGTCAGCGAGTTTTATGAGTCGCGCACGTACGCGGTACACAACGGGAGCCAAGCCACCCACCCCAAATGCCACAGCAACTGTGTGCGGTTGTTTAGAGTAAGAAGTGAGAGGAGGGTAGCGTTGTTGCTAAAAAATAGGAAGCATTTAAATATTTGTTGGTATGCAAATGTGATGTACACATTACGTGATCGCGCCACATTTAACGACTGCCTGCATATGTTGCACAAAGTGTATATGAGTGTAAATTGTCGGTGGCAAAAATAGAGAACATGTAACGTGTGCTTCAAAAAATGTGTATACTAAGCAATGAGAAGACAAAAACAAAAAAAAATCGAGCAGCAGTTAAAGTAAATTGGTCGACAAAAGTAAGTGAATTGCGCGCGATCCAGTCAGCTGAGACCAGAGACGTTGATTTCGATGGAGCCGATCATCAGCACGACAGTCGCGCATTGGAATTGAATTGAAGTGGTGGCTTAAATAAGACACCAAATGGACGGACGCGTCGACGAACTGCTGTGACGTTAGACGCGATTGTGCAACTCAGTCGCAGTCCTAGTAGTGCCTTGCTTAATTGTTGCTGCCTAGCGCGGTTTTTGCATTTTTCCCCTTTTTAGCGCATTTCAGTACTCATGTGTGTATAGAAATTAATTTAAACAAAACTGTCTAACAAATGTAATCCCATGACTAATGACTAATGACGAGGAAAAATAGGAAAATCCCACAATGTGGTAATTAACTGTTTGGCGGTGCATGCGGCATTAGCAATTTATTTAGTGCCACATTGCTACATTTAAATAGTGTTTTTCTCTGAGCACTTGCTTGCCGTGCCGGCGAAAACTAAGTGCACAGCGCCGAAGAATAAGCAGAAGACGAAAATTGTAGGAAACCGACCTTTTTGCGAAGCAAATTAGCGAAGTGTGTGGAAATGCGCTGCAACGTATGTGAGTCAAATCAAATCTTTTTTACTTGAACTATGAACCCGCGAAGGCAGCAGCCGCATTAAAGGCAACAGCTCGCGTGTAGGAAGCGTTCGTTCGATTGAGCGCCCAAGCGCGCGTTGCATATAGCAGCGCAGAAGTTTTGCGCGCTCTGCACTGATTTCTAGCATTTTCCACACAAACTCTTCAGCTTCTTTATGCTTCATTTACTTATTTAGGCGAATTTGTAGCAGAATCGCTATTGTTTGGCGCATTTACTGTTGGTCTTGTCGCTGTCGCTGTTGCTGTTGCTGATATTGTGGCTTTTGCTGTTGTTGCTTTTCTTTTATCCCCGTAATTCGTGTTCTCGTGCATCCGTTGTCCGGGTTACCGACTTGCTTGTACAAAGCCCGTACTTGGTGGAAATCAAACTTATTTGCTTGTAAATTCATACCTACCTGCGCGACTTGGTCCGCTTTCGGTAGTTGTTACTCGTGGTAGTTTAGTCATTCGGCCGTCGTTGAATGTCGTGATGATGGCAAATTGTAAATAGTTTAAATGTGCTTAAATGCGCTTTAAATGGCTTTTCAAATGCTACTCAGTTATCATACGAAACTAAATGACATTAAATTAGGCAACGAGCGAGAGTATATTCGTTGCGGCGTTAAAGGGTCCATAGTCAGAAGGTTGGCGGGTTATAGTTATTCGCATACATACATGACTTACATACAAACCACTGGCTATGCATATGTTTGAGGGTGACACGGTTGTAAAAATTTTGTAGTTAATAGACGTGGTTACACTGTAAATAAAGTTGTTTACTTAATAGGAGAATACTCTACATTACTATATACAGAAAGCATATGATATATTGATAGGTTATGAACGTAGACCATTCATATTACCTGGAAGAGCTATGTTGGTCTACTAGCCACGAATGCGTAGCCTCTGTGAGATATAAGAATTATGAAAAAGATGATTGAAGCTGAGTTCCTTTAGTTTATATTACAACGTTACTGTCAATTTCTCAGTAATGGAATCTGCAAATTGGACGAAAGCGAAAAATAATCCATCTAGGGATTTCTTCAATCAATGTTTGAACATTTTGTATGAACTACAAAGAGTGTGACTCCATTTCGTCAATTACGGGATACAAGTCGCCGTTGATTATAGGTTATGTTTCTAAACCAAAATCGTGTCAAAGTTTTATATATGAAGAGTTCTGCCAAAAAGAGTTTCTCATCCCCAGTCTCTTATGTTTGGTCAAAGATCAGGTTATTAACTCCGCCGCCATCTGCGAGGCAGTGATAGAGTCTCATTCCCTTCTCTAAGTAAATTTGTAATTATCTCTCTTGAGGCAATTTGTGATGGAAGAGAGCAAAACTTGTTAAACAATGAAGGTTATCTAATATCTGAGTAGTATATTACACAGCGCTGCCGCAAGTGGTCTTTAGAAAGGTCCGAAACGTTTGGACCCAAGCTTGCTACAGTTCTTAAAAGTTCAGCGCCAATGTTTTGTAAAAAATATTCCTTATTACTCTTGGAACACTTTTCATTCATATGATTTTTGCACTTTTCTGGGAAACTCTTCCTCACAAATATATTGTTCATTCGCTCAGTGCATTACTAAACTTTCAATGCAAATATTACAGAAAAATTGAACGCAAATCTGCGCCTTTTCATCTTTCCAGCGCAATGGGTATTCATACTGTGGCGCGAACCGTGGCCAAACATAAGCCATATTAAAACCATTTAAAAGTATTAATATTGATTTTTTGTAGCTACCAGAAAGTCAAATCAATACAGGAAGAAATGTAACAAATTAAATAAAAAAATGTCGCGAAATGCAAAAATAGCATGCGATTTGAGTCGCGCGGTGTAACAATGGCGGCTAAAGTTCATGATCTGCAAATATGTTTTCGCTTTTGCAAGCGATCAAAATTTCTTTAAAGTATTATTAGTTGGTGGCATGCGGAACATTTCCTGGTGAAATTTTGTATAGTTGTTTTTTTTTTATAAAAAATCGTTCAACACGTGGCGACACAAAATTTTTACAATAATTGCAGCAATGTGTGCCATGCTATGCTGTGCTGTGTTATGTTGCGCTATGCTGTGTGTGTTGTTTTTTCGACTGTTGCAAATGTTATTGCCGACAAATTATTATTATTGTGGGCCAACACGACGCTGAACGTGAAAGCGACCTCTGCCTTGAACACCAAACTGTACTAATCTCTGTGAGAAAAGCGACAAGGATTTAGCAGCAGGAAGCGCGAGTTGGCTTTGAAACGGCGACCGGCCACACAATGAGTTTGCTTGCGAAAAAAATGCATTTATTTGCTTGTTGATTAAGTAAATGTGCCAATTTGTTGCAAATTTTTACTCGAATTTTTTCCATTAAGATTTTTTAAAGGCCGCCATTTTTCTTTTTGGACCGCATTTTATTTAAAGCCAAATCAACTTAATTTACTCGTAAACATGACTTAAATGAGTGCACTCAAAGGCCCTTTTGCCTGCCCCCAGCCGCTCCCAGCTGTTTGTGTGGTTCGCAATTTTCAGGCGCAGTCTGATCTCTAAAGCGTTCGATTTGATTAGTGGCACCAGTAGTGCCCTCCAGCAACGTGCGCCATATTAGCGACGCGATTTTCCAAGGCCCTTTTAGCTAGAACTCTGCTATTAAAAGCAGCAAATCACCAACAACAACGGCGGCGTCAGCGGTAGCAATCGCAAAATGCTTAGAATGCGAGCAAATAATTTAGATCACGAATTTGTTGTCGTATGCAAATTAATCAAATCTCGCAAACTCGTTGGCTGCACTTCTTCAACTGCAAGCCGAAGCAGCTGGCAACAGCTTAAGCCATGTCTTGCAACTGCCACTGCTTTTGCGCGCAGTCACAAGCGGATCACTCGCTTTTGTGGCTGTGTTGATTGCTCACTCTTGCCTCCAATTGTCAGCCAAATGTTGCAAGTACTAGTGGTTAACTCGTGGTTTGCGTATACTCGCGTCGACGGCAATGCCTCGCGCGGTTACGTGGCCTTTGTTGTCAGCTTGTTGTGTTGACAATTCAAATCCGAAAGTACGTGCAACTCTGGCAATTGTTGTCACTATTTACGTTGCAATAAATTGCATTTAAATGCAATTGCAAGTTGGTTTCTTCATTTTCTCCGACTTCCCGACTTGTGTCGGCAATAGAACGTGCAGTCAGTCGATTGATTTATTCTGTCATTGCCATGGGTTTGAAATTAATTATTTTCAGTAGTTGACTCGTCGGTATCGGTAGTGAGGGTTTCTCGTTGCCAGCTTTGTAATTAGACAGGCAAAATATTTTCCAGTCGCAGGTAGGAACGATTATTATATAAAGGCTTATATGGCGCCGAAATCGTTGATGACTGCTTAACAGAGCTGCGCTTTGTATGCTCGGCTGACTTGCAAAGTTCAGGGCGGCATGTCGGTTCTTTTGATGCAGAAACGCACACGAAGGCTCTGATGTCGATCGCGCTGAAGAAATTGCTCTTTGAAAATTGGTTTCTCGGAGCGCGTTGGATCATATTTCATGGCTATAGGTAAGACAATGTTAAACCTTCGTTAGCTTAGTTTCTCAGAACCTTTGACAGTCTCTTCCTGCGCGATTCGTTTTACCGCGACGCTCCCTAAATCTGTAGTGTTAAAATTAGAGATGAAAAATGTAGATGAAAGCTCTTTCAACAACGGCGATATAAATGTTGGTGTCTGCTACTGTCAAATTCTCATCCTTAGAAAATCGCCGCATGTTCGAGGCATCATATTATAAAATCTAGAGAGCACAGAGAACCATAAGAGATAAGAGAGGGGGAGAGAGTAAACTAATGACCCTTACTTCGCTAGCAGTTAGCTAAATGCTGATTAAGCCCCTGAACGCCAAAATTCCTCGAATGTAAGTTTTAAGTATATAACATATAAATATTTATGTGTTTGATGGTTTTATTGGGTTGAAAACTAAGTAATTGCGGATTAAAAAAAAAATCAAAGCCAACTATCAAATAAGGAAATGTGTTTTACATTTGGACTACGCCAGCAAACCTAAAAATTCAACTAAAGCCATTTATGAGTGAAATCCGCAATTACTTTTAATATATAAAAATATTTTTAAGAAAAAGGTTTGTAGCAAAATTCTCTTTTCGGACTGGTAAAACCATATGTAATACATACAGATTCACAAATATAATTATACGTACTCGAAGCGATAACGTCAAAGCAATGCGCAAGCATGATCGAACTTAATTAATTGCCACTGATACGGTGTCGCTCGCGACAGATAGCATTTAAACCGGCCAACAGCGACTGAAAAATATTTGTAACTCCGCTGCTGCTCAATGATGGAGCGCGTGTCTCCGCCAAAGCATGTAAAGTGAAAGAAAAATTGCTTCCAATTGAGAAAATTAATAAAAAAAGATGCTAGAAATGTTTGTAAATTGTTGTTTTCACATAACTTTTAATTGGGAATATAATTCAAAGCATAAACTGGCGCACACAGGGTGGTCTAACACAGCTTTTGGTTTTTGTGATTGCAAAGAAAAAACTAAAAATTAACAAAACATTGCATTTAAACAATTCAGTTTGCCGCGCTTATCTAAGATCGCGCTTTGTTTCGGTTTCGCTTTAAGCGACATGATGGAGCGTTTAGGTAGCGCGACAGCACATGCCGCACGAAGCAAATCAGACAAAATGCATTCGTTTAACAGCGGCGACATTTGCCTTTGCTGCTGCGGCTGCTGTGTTGCATTGGAATGACATGCAGACATGCCAAACGTTGAGGATGTTGCATGCCGCATGCATTGCTCATAGGCGCTCTATGCATATATTTTACTACTTACTATTTACTTTTGTGCTTTTTGCTGTTGCTGCATATTTCTCTATTTTTCCATCTAATTGGTGCTTGTAGAAAAATTTACGAAATCTTTCACTTGATCTCGATTTGCCGGAAAAATAGAATAACATATTTCATATAAAATTTTGTTACATTTTTTCATTCATTTTGTTGCCGTGCGCCTGCGCTTTGTCGGTTTTCACCCGCCACATATCAATGGTTTGCTGCCGCGCTGCTTAAATTGAAGCGCTGATGACTTGTCAGCGGACATTTGATGGCAACAGCGGTATAAACGAGACGCGCATTCATTTAACATCGCAGCCAGTGGCATGCATATGTGTATGTGGGTATGTATGTGTGCACTGTGTGCATAAATGCATGTTGGCTGCCTTTCATGACTCCACAATCTGTCAGCGATGCGCCTCTTGCGGCTGTCAAAGCGCTTACATTGTTGTTTATACTATTGTTGTTGGACGGCAAATGTAAAAACGAATTAGAAGAAATCAAACTGCCACTGAATGAGTAAATCATTTCATTTTCAACGACAGTTCATGTTGTAATTAACGATTGCTGCGCTGTCGTACTGATAAGTCAAGCAACCAGCGATCGTCTCGATCGACACGGTGCAGTTAGTTGTTGTTATTAATACTATAACAGTGTATAAATGCACATATTTCAGGGCGCTGGTTCCTTAGCTGTAGCTTTCCACAGCCGTACATTCCACTCCAAAACGCTCGTTCCGCTGCAGCTACGATCCTCAATTGCCTGCTCGCTTGCATTATTAATTATTGTTGTACAGCATTTACTATTCTGTCTTTTAGTATTTGTTTTGCTTATCAGTTACATTTCTTTACTTTGCGGTGACTTCTTGACTTCTGCACGCTTGTTCATCAACTTGTTCTGAGCTTCGTTTGTCCTAATTGCTTTCAGTACGCTTCGCGCAAACTCTGACTGACATGAGAGTGCATGTGTGTGTGTGCGCAGTGTTTGGGTGAAAATTGTCATGCGTCGGTTGTACTTGTATGTAAGTCGATTTTGTTATGTTGTAATTGCATTACATTTGACATTTTCCGAGTGCTCATGCAGTGCGCGTTTATTTGAGAACATTTCAATTAGTTGACGATCAGTGTTTATTGATCAGCCGCCAGTTGATTTTAGTTGTTTATGAGTTTCGTTCCTAATTAACTGCTGGTTCCATGCTTTCGTAATGAGATTTTCTTGAACGCAATATGAGGAAATTGAAAAAGACTATGGCTGGCATACGTGTATCGATCGTAGATCAGTACAGCTCAGATGATGTGAAGATCTATGATTTCAGTGTATGAAAATATGTATGTTAAGGTAATGTTTTCGAAAGCTGATACAAGTATTTACTCGATTGATAATTATATACCACTTTACTTTAGCGGGATTGCCGACATTCACTTTCATAGGAAATCGTTTAATTTTTTGAATACATGAACTCAGCTAAATATGTAACTGTAGTTCACATCGTATGCTTAAGTGTCTCTTCAGAGTTTTGAATAATACTTGTAGTTTTCACTCAGAGTTGTTGCTTCGAACGAACCACAAAGTAAACTCGAAGCAGAGAAAATATGTAATATATCGTATGATAAAACTGCTCTGTCCCTAAAGGGGTTAAGCTCGTCGAATACTTAACAATGTTGCTTTCAGCCGTCATTTGGCTGAATACCAACGCAGCCGGAATTTTTGATATTGAGTTGCATTTTAGATTGTTAGAATATTTTTAGACCATATTTTGGCATTCAACACTTTATTCAGCTATCAATCACTTAAACTAAGTAAATGCTGAATAAAAAGATGCTTGAAAAACAGAGTTTGGTGTTGCGTTTTATACTTTTAGAGTAATTTGAGACAATATTTTGGCATTAAATACTTTATTCAGCTATCAATTCCTTAAGCTGAATAAGTGCTGAATACCAAGATGCTTAAAAAACATAGCTTGGTGTTGCATTTTATACTATAAGAATAAGTTTAGACAATATTTTGACATTCAGCACTTTATTCAACCATCAATCTCTTGAGCTGAATGGGAGCTGAATACTAAGATAATTGAAAAACACAGTTTACAGTTGCAATTACATATGTTGGCTATACAGTTAGGTTATATCATAGAGAACCAACGCCGTTTGAGGTCTTTAATTCTTGAAATTTATTTCTTATACAATGTTTGCAATAGCAGTTGGCAAAACTTATTCTAACAGCATACTATTATTCAGCTCTACATTTCTTAATTCTTGTTCGTAGTACAATCTCATTTTATTTATGTGTAATTACTTAAAAATTTTGTGTATAATTTCCAACCAGCATTTCTTTGACTTTCTTCACGGTATTTCACTTTGGCAAATCTCTTCTTTTACTAACTACTTTAATATTTGCTTGGAAGCTTTCTAACCTAAAATGTAATTAAGAAGATTTTAAATCATTCTACAACCACTTAAACGCATACACTCATACACCATAGCATGGTAAAAGACAAAACTTTCCTTCTCGTAAATCCAAATATTTGCTGACGCTCTACAGATTTGTCTCCGGCAAGCGTCCACACTGCCATGTGGGCAGAGATATTTCAGTGGCACTCAATTTTATATGAAATTCAGCTATTGTTTGTGTACGAGTGTAAATTTGCAAACACACACACACATACAGACACAGCGACTTGCACATTTCTAGAAACTAGTGGCTGGAAGTAAAACTTTCAATTTAGTACGCTCTTACCGGCTTTGAAGCCATGCCTAAAGCTGGTTAGGAAAAGTGACCAAGAAAATGAAATGGACTAAAGCGGTAAAAACACACACGTTTGTCGGTCGGTCATGTGTGCACGAGCATGTATGTGTAGGCAAATGTCATATGCGAGCATATTTATGTACTGTGGCGCTGGCTTAACGTTGGCCTTAGCCGAAATTCAATGTAAGTACATGCTAACAGAGCGCCAGAACAAAGCGGTGTGCGGCGAGTGCAGTGCAAGCGGGCGTAGATAAAAGCAAGTGAAAAAGCGAAAGACAAATAAGTGCCATGTGGGCCGGGTTGCGGTGCAAAATGTGCAGCTGGTTACAATACTCGGTCTTAAAGTATGTGGCTGTACACGAATTTTAGTTAACTACAAATTAAAGCCGAGCGCATAGACGCTGCTAAACTTTCTGGCTGCATTACGGCAATTCTCTTTTGCAAGTAGACGCTAGCACGCAAGCACACACATATATATTCTATCACTTAGCATTTGAATTTGAATAGAATTCTTTGCTGTCTTACGCTCGAATTGTTTACGCATTTTCACATGACCACGTCGAGATCCCTATTAGCTAAGCAAATTTATTTTTCTCACCTACTTTTCGGCAACTAACGAATCAAAGCTCGTATACTAACTGTTTACACAGAACTGTCCTTGTTGCCCTGTGTGCTAGTCGCATGAACAAATTGAAAATTTTCTCATAAAATGTGTAAATAAAGCGAGGAGTAGACGAGGTGTGTGCGAGAATTTTTCGTAAATTGATTACAATGCTGACAACGCACGACAATTTACAATATATTCATGGAGATAAGCTTCTAAGAATACATGCAGTTGGCTTAGGTATACAATTGTAAATATTGCAACGCTCTTTGAACGAAAGTAAAACCACATAAAATCAAGCACACTTTCAAAGAAATGTCATGAAAAGGTCTTGTCGAAAATCAAGAGGGCGGTTAACCCTCTACCGTGATTTAGTGACTAATTAGAAAAATGCTTCTTTCAGGTCGAAGTTGGATGAAACAAATTTTGAAATATTTTTTGTCGCAAGAAAGTGCTCTTAATATACGATGTAATCGTTATATCTCAAAGCTTCAATGTTAGCTAAGAAACAAAATGGTCTCAAGGCATCAGCGTGGTAACTCCATATAGATCAGAGAAATGTTAAAGCTTGCAATTATAAATTCGATCGAAATCGGAAAAATACCCCCAAAAAAACCGCCTGTCAGGTCTAGGCTCTATCTCCTTAGGCGTTATGAGGCGATACCTAAATCCAACTGGGGTTAAAAATTCTCTATTCTGCCACAAAAGCATTGACGCAAAGAAAGTCCGACCAAAGTTTGTGAATGATTTATGCTAAGCTTTACATATCGCGCAGATGTCGCGCTGTTATCGAAATTCTAGAACTTCACAAAACGCTGAGATATGCGAGTAGTAGATAGTGGGCAACAGAATTCCTGGTTTAAGCAGGGAGCCGGAGTAATAGAGCCATATTCATTTTAAGATTCATCTTAATATAAACAGAAGAACAAGCCAAACGGGATGTGGTTCAAAGAAAATATTTCAGGCTGTATTTAAGGATTTATCTGAGAGTCGATTTGCTCCCAGTTGCTACTCTAGAAGGCAATGCCATGATCTTTGGGAGCAGACAAGCTTTCTTTTCAATTTTTGGTTTTATGGCTATTAAGCTCTTTACTCTTTTTTTCTGCAGAGATGTTACCAAACATCATCCTACGCAATTTTGCCGATTCTTAATTCATCCATCTGTCTTCTTTTGTGCCTTATTCCAATACTATGCTAACCAATTGCATTTTCACTGCATCGGTGACTCAAAATGACTGCTGGCATTACAACAAGGACTTGAGAAAAATAAACCTCGTTCATTTATTCATATGATCAAATTGCAGTTCCGACAGTTTATTGAAGCAGTGACCCAAACAAAACCACCCAATACGTGTACACCTTTAACAATAGACACACACACACACACACCAAAGAATGTAGCTGTAAAGATGTATATATGTATTCGTATTTTTCACTTGACCATCAGGTGTGCTCTTGGGGCGCTAAGCTCGTTTATGCCTTGTCTTCGTTTGGCATTGTCAAAATGTTAACATTTGAAAATGTCACAACAACAACACGAACGTTATTGCCAAAATATTAGCAACAACGTCATTTTGTATGAGCATGTGCAAGCAGCACGTGCCACAAACAAACTACGATACACAAGCGAAGAAACAAAAGACTGGCATCGGGTGGAGCCACTGACAATTGCAGTGAGAAGTGGGTCAATTTGCAGCAGCAACAACAGCCAGTAGCAGCAGCAGCAGCAGCAAAAACTGAAAATGACATAACTATGTCAAAAGGCAGCTGTGCGCATCTGTGTGTGTGCATGTGTGTGTGACCACATTTTTCTCAACTATCAACAGCTGACTGGTAATGTGCCAAGTTGCCTTTAAATTTGTTGCTTGCAATTTTTTTTCGGTTTTCCTGCATTTTGGCCATGGCGTATACGTAACCGGCTGCCATATGACTGCACCAACTGCCGTTATTTCGAATTGTATTCAATTGCATGCATTATGTTTACTGCCATACATTTATGCATGCGTGTGCTGCTTGTTGTTGGCAGACATTTGCACATTTCGGCCATTTTGTCGCATGACTATTTGCCAAGTGTGTGAAGCAAATTTCGCATTTCAAGTGACGCAAACAACTCGACGTGGGCGCTGCAAATGCACTTTATTAGTCGTAAACTTGCATAGTGTCAGGCGTAAATTGTTGCTGTCACTTGCAGTTGCAGGTGGATTGTTGTGGCAGTCACACACACACACACACACACATGAATGTGCATAATAAACAAACACACCTATATAGCTATTTATAAGAATTTGTGCGTACTGTCGAAGTGGTGCTTTACTTTATAATAATACATAAGTATATATACATATTTTCCCCATAATATTATATTTATAAGACTTCGGCCAGTGCTACTTACATTACTCTGATGACCATACATACATACATTCACATATTTTACATCGTCTGCATTTATGAATGCTTAGCATCATATTCAATCAACTTATTCTTCGTCGTTCTGGTGCTTCATTTGCCTTTCGCCGTAGCTTCCTTCTACGGCAGCGTCGTTGTTATTACATAATAAGTGCATTGCCATGCAGTCAGGTCCGAACTTGCTAAACTTTCACTACAGCTATTCACCTTATTTTCTCGCTTTATGCCCATTACTCTTATTTACTTTGCTGGCAAGTGCTTACGCTTGGTTTTCTTGCTACAAATTTGCTACTTGCATTTCTGCTTCACTTGCTTGCCGCCATTATTATTATTATTATCTTCGAATATGCTTATGACCTCACATATCAGACATAGCTACATAAATACTTCATTTCGTAGAAATTGTAACGGAGTATGATTTTATGTAGATTTAGAAATTTGGCAGAATTGTGAAGGTTTCAACAGCAGAGAATATTGGCTTAGGGTATAAAATTATATGCTTTATGTTATTTTCTCTTTGGGCATGTACCGAAAATTTCAATTACTTAATGTTTAAATTTTCTCTGAACATTCTGAAATTATTGACACTTAATGTGGTTTTCGAAAATGAGTTGATATATAGTAGAACACATCGACATATCGCACTGCAGCGAAGTCGTCCTTGTTTCCACCGAATGCTTTGAGTGTGAAAGTTATCACTCTCTGATATCTCTTGTGCCGGCCGAAATGTTAGTCCCAATCAGTCTTGTCGCGCTTATAAAGCGAAATTATTTTCATATATATATTATAATATATATACTATTTCCATCACCCATCAAATATACTGGCTGGTATTCACAGAGACTTGGCATTCCAAGTGTGACACGAACGAATATACACTAGCTCTCAACTCAACTGGTCTTCAACTAACCATCTTAATCTGTAGTATTGAAATTTTCCAACAACAAGATGCAGTGCAACCAACTAGTTTTGTTAAATTTTCAATTTTTGCAATCTTTCTTATGCAGCGCTGTCTGTTGCCAACAAGAAAATGTCGGCATTGCAATCTAAAGAAACTTATTATGTGCAACAAAACCACGCTGATGAGTCGATGAAATGATTTATATGTTGTGCACATACAAATCTTCCATGACAAAGTGTACCGCAAATAACCTGTGGCATATGCGGCACGGTAGACAGGTCCACTGATTGCGCCGCAAAGTGTGACGTGTTGTGCAGAGCCGCCGACAAGTTGTAGATAGCGGTGATGAGTAGCTGTTTTGAGTTGAAGTGCTCAAGTGTTGAAGTTATGTGCATTATGGGCATGTGCTGTAAGATATATGTATGTGGCAGTTGGGCGGCGTGTTGCGTGTAGCAAATAACACAAGCGAAGTTAAATGCGTGGCAGCAGTTGAAGCGCCCACTCAGATTTGCATGACAGAAGACAGCAATTTGTAGCCGTTTTCAATGCGTTGCGAGTGTGGCAAGCAAGTGTGGCACATGCAGTCTGTGGTGTGCACTTTCGTTGATTACTGCGCTGCCGCGTTTCTTGTATAATTGAATACTGAAATGGGATTTCATTAAAGCCTCTTTTCTTGTGCACCACCATCTACTTCCTTATCTCTTTAACTGGCACTGCTGTTCTTCTATGCAATGCACAAACCTTTTAAAAGCGGAATTGCAATTGCCTTGCTGAGTTCAGTTACCGTTTTTGTATTCGGCATGCCACACATACCGATGCTTAATATTTGTGTAAACATCACAATTCATTAGATTCCCAATAGATATTACCTCTACACGCCGGCCTTTCCTCCCTTAACACGCTGCTTTCCCATATCTACCACGAAATTTTCGTAAATAATGAGAATTTAATTAAATTTGCTTTGCTTTTTTTATATGCAACAGTTGCATGCAACTTTAACTCTGCCGTTGCCTAATTCTTTAGAGATTTAGTGTCTGCGAAAATGATAAATTTTCGTAAAATGTGCACCGTTACCTGGCAGATTTTGCTAACTTCGATAAACTAACTCAACCGCTGCGGCTGGCATGCGTGTTGCATTTAGTATATATTTTAGCCGAGGTGTTAAAATTTATTTTATTTTTTTTATCAGCAACTATTAGTCGGCCATGCTTGTTTAGTAATGATTATAAATTATTGTGCAGGGATTTGTATAGCCATCATAACTGTAAATTTATCATAATGTTGCAGCATGCAAATTGCTGACCTTAAGTTCGTGCCACACAATTTGTTATAATAATTGGTAATAGTTTTTGAATACTAATTTTCTATGAAACATTGGAGATATTAAAAAGGCTCGTATTTAGACGTTTTGAGTTTATTTATAATGTGCCACAGACATTAGGGTGCATTAAATTTTTATTGCGCTAAATTACTTATGCATTTTACACGAACCAGTCTATTTTACGTAATTATCTGTCCGTTTTAAGTTGAATCGGAAATCATCTAAATTCTAGAACTGGTATAAATTGGTATAAACTTGCGAAAGACGGTGAATTGTTTCATATTTTGCCTGGCTATCTCAAATCGCCTTGATTTGGGGCAAAAGAAAGTACAACTTTTGCGAGATAAGTTTTTAGGTCACAATAGTTGCCTAACGTGATATTCTTCCCACCCCCAGTTATTATCTTTAGTATAGCAGAAAAAGTTAGTGAGAGCTGAAGAGAGTAGCGTTGGTCATGTAAAATTTTACCGGGATTTTCGGGACTATCACTATAAATATATTTACTAACAAAGTTATTAAGTAAGTAAGAGAATAGGAGATTTTCTTTAACGCATTTGTTTATTTGAAGGCTTGTTTAGACAAGTCATGACAAGGAAAATAACTCCATCTCGTGACTTTCGAAAAGTCCTTAACTCAGAATTTATTTAAAGAAGTCCATATATCAGTCAGTCAATTTAAAAACAGTCTATGCTAGAATACACGCACTCTCAAGATCTGCTAGATAAGCTGATCTGTTACTAAGGCATAACCGTAGGCTATTAACAACCAATTTTTGTGCTAAATTTGTAGTGTTATGCCGGTTACATTACATTCTCCGCTATATTTAAATTCAATACATCTTATTCCAAAATCGAATTACAAAACAGTTTTACAAAATACATTTAATAAAAGTTGATTTTTTATGAATGATAAAGCACTTTTCGTTCTTTATAGTACCAATCTCTGCTGAACTCCTTTTTAGCCACACTTTCTTACCTCCACCGTCGCAAAATATCAGCGCCGACGTCGACGCTTTAGTTTAGGTGGTTCTATGAACCTAACGCGTGTAGGGCGTTTTACAAAGATCTTTCTGTCACTAGTACCCGTAGAGTCTGCTTGATTTGACCATGAGCCGGGCGAATTGTCGGGCTCGCCATATTCACGTAAACGCATTCTATAGACAATAATTTCGTTAGATCTTAAATTTATGCATATTATTCTTGCATAAACCAACCTGACCAAACTGGAGCTACGAACGACACCGATCGCTGCCTGCTTCTCATAGAGAATGACCAAGCAAATGCAGACAAGTAGTACGATGAAGAGAATGCTGAGTATGCCAAATGCGCCGATGTGAAAACCATGCTGTAAGAGAGTTTAACTAATAAAATATTGTATGTGACATTTGAGAATCTCACCAAGGAGCACTCGATGCACTCGTACATTTCACGTGTTATGCCCAAACTGGCGAAGCGCAGATCTTCACAGCGTGGAAACTGCTCAAACAGCGGTTCAGTTCGGCTCATAAGCTCACGCGCTAGCAACTCACTAATATTTTCGAACTTTTCCTGCAGTAGTTGCTCCAACGTTTGACAGAAATCAGACAACTCTTGCGCCTCACGCAACACACGCTTAATCAGTCGCGTTAGATTGTTGCCCGGTAAATGGGTGCGTAGATTGCCAGACTGCTGCGTGAGCTTGAATATGCTTGCAGCAATGTTGCGTTTGAAGAGTTGTTCGAAAATGTAATCTCTAACCGTATTTAAGTTACAAGCGAGCAGTTCCTGTTGGCTATTTCTGTGCTCAGAACTTGGCTCAGCTATGTTATAGGTGTGCAACGTATTGTATAATTCATACCAGTTTTCCAAGTTCAACTCCTGCCTCACAACTTCAAACATGGCGCCAGATCGGAAGACCTTTTCGAAGAAAGGCAACTTCTGGTTGAGCTCTTGCGTCCACAGTTGTGCTTCTGGCTTGTTGTTGTAGTCGAGTATGCTGCCACAAAAATTGTTTATCGAATAGCTCGCGAGTGAGAGTCTTAGATTGTGCTTGGCGGGTCCTGTAGAACGCACTTGATTATGCAAGCTACAGTAATGAAACTTGGTTACATTGCAGAAATCTTCATTTTCAATGCTGAAATATAAGAAAGATTTATATTTGAATGAATTAGCAATAGGGTAAGTAAATATTTACAGCACTAACATTTCTCTGTGATAATTATAATAGACAACGCCATGCAAAAAGTGCCAGATTGCAAACAAGCAGAGGAATATCAAGCTAACCGAAATGGTGATAATGATGCTGTAAAGTATTCGAAAAGAGTATGCTTTAATAAAAATCTGAGAGCTAAAAGTGTAGCCAAACAATCGAACTTCGGTTGTGTTCGGCGTGCCATATTCACCTACCTCATCAACAAATATCTGGTGATGGTGCGATTCCTCGTGCCAATGACAAAAACTCCAAGGTATACGCAGAGCAAAGCTAGCATCAATAGAGCTGCTATGCAATAGACCGCTTCAAGGTGACTTAGGTTGGGTGACAAAAAGAAGTCTGCGTTTATGATCGTATCGCGATGAAGACGTGCAAGTTGTGTGAACTTTTTCTCATCGAGTGAGGTATATTCCAGCGCTAAGTATTAAAAGGAAATTTAAGTGAGAGCGGAGATATAAGGTAGCTACTTACTTTTCTTTGTCACGGTTGCATTCAGGTCTTTTCCGAGTATGTCAAACTCATTGTACATATTGGTCGTTAAGTTTTCACGCATAGCGTTCAGCGTTGAAGCGAAAAGGACTACTTCCAAGATTGTTATTAAAGTGTTATCGATGTTCAGGAGCTGGGATAGAAATGAAAGAATTAGTGACATTGGAACATAAATAATCGAATTTTAGAAAAACTGATCAATTTGCTAACCTAAAACTATCCGTTACTTATACGTTAAAATTTGGTTAAGTTTGACCAAGTTGAGTAACGGGTGGTAGGAATTACTGTAATTGATCGAACTAACTTGAAATGAGGTTATGTTAGTTTTCAATAGTTTGAGTCACTGCAGCTTAAGTTTATATTATATAAGCTTTTTTGGACTAAATGTGGTTGGGTAGAGATTTACTAATTAACGGAAAACTTTGAGAAATATTTACTCGAGCAATGCTCGCTCTTTGGCCGATAATATAAAACCTTTCAAGTGTTTGCCGACACAAAAATTCTTCTAATAACTGCGTTTCCGAGGGTTTGAAGAATTATAATAATATACTTCGGAAGCAAAATTTTTTCATTACCAGCACAATCTGTTGTTCATTGGCCTTAAATTCGTTGAACAGCAGCGTAGAATAATCATTGAAATTTACGTACTTCATATCCAATAACGTTGTGGTGTTACGATAGAAGAAACGGGAATCTAAGGAAAAGAGAGGAAAGCAATTGTAAAATTACTTAGGATAAATCAGATCGATTCGCTAAAGAAAGTGGCAGCAATGGGTAATTTTATGCTAAAGTACAATAACAGATCTGAGTTCGCAGCTAGATGAAAATGCTGTGCTGAGTATTAGATACGTTCTAATACTAATACTAATTTATCTCTCTTTGAAGAAATATTTGGAGTCCACCAGTAAAGAAAAAAAAATAATAATAATTATAGAATAATGATTTACACCTATATTTGTCTGAGTTTGTATTTGAATCGAATAGATACTTTAATGATCTGCTAACTTCATAAAAGATAGCAGTGGTAGACAGATTGCGGTTTCAAGTACGAATAAACTAGTTTCTAAAGGTCTTCACTTACGATCACTTAGTTGCATGACGTCCGCTATAAGATTATGGAGCTCCGCCTGCATTTTTTGTATGAGCGGTATTAGATCTAAACTTTTAATGGAAAGTTTTCCCAAAATACTGCGTTCACCCTTTTGTATGACCTTCGGAGCAACGGTCTCCATTTGTGTAGCTAAATCTACAGATGGCAGAAATTAAGAATAATGAAAATAATTTTATATATAGCATTCGGAAAATAATACTTACTTTTTGAAAAATTCTTCACTTCACTTCTTATGTGATCCAAGTGTTGCACGGACAATGGCTCAACTTGGAGAGGTGGAATATATTTTTCGAAAAATCCGCTAAGGCGCAAATTTTCAACATTGGCATCTGCAGTGCCGTTATGTAGAGTTTCTGTGGAGGTATAAGACTCAAATGCAAGCCACAGAAAAAAGCTGTGCAATCGAAATATAAGTTGTTATTTAGTTTGAAACTGTAGGTAAAGGAAAATAGCACGTACATGTATGGCAAAACTAGAAAGAAGAGTGTAATAGAGAGCGTTAAACGCAAGTAACGCTCAAATGAATTTTCGGCACGATAAGTTTTCTGATGCACGCACTCGTAAATAAACCAGGTTAGGCTAAAAGTAATTAGCTTGCATAAGTGAGGAATGAAAGATTATTTTTGTTACTTGACACACCCTAATACAGTCATAATTATGGAGGTGCAAAGAAAACCGATTAAAGCGGGAAACTCTCGGAGTTCATTTTGCCAATCCGAATGTAGGAGTAAACGCGCGAATCCATGACAGTCAAAATATCCTGCGGCAAATAATGGTTGTGTTAGTAGCGTTAAGCATTGTATGGTATACACACATACATATCTAGTAACTATTTTAACAAACCTTCCATTAACTCCTGCGGTATACGCATGGAGTAAAAAGACGCTGACGCATTGACAACTTTACCCACGATTTCGGGCAGTGGACATTGAAAGACGTCGCTGGTTATATTCATTAATTATTTAAGGCGCTCAGTGCGCATTACTTTCAAAAACAGATTTTATATTTTTTATAGTTTCTTCAATTTAACACGATATTTTTTAAGTTTTTCTATAAAAATAACTTTCAACGCGAAATTTAGCTCTTAAATCTATAAAATATTTTTTTTACAAAACTAATAAATTTTTTTCATATTTGAAAGAATATTTTGACAGTATAAATGACTGATTTGATATAAAAAAAACAGTGTTGGAGAGAAAGTAAATTTCTTAGGTCTTGTCCACAGTATAATATTGTCTTTTGCTGCATCAGTGACTTCTTAAGCTTAAAAAAAAGGAAGCAAAAATGTTTGGTTTGGAGTCTTCGGACCGATTAAAGTTTTATGACTGTTACTATATTTGCGAAACATAAGCAATTTCGCGTTATTTATTTTAGAACATATATAAGTACATATCTGGGTCTTAAACTAGACAGCCACCAATTTACTGTTGGAGTAATCTTTTTCGTTAAGCAAGCTCAGCCTCGCTGGATTCCTCGGACGTTGTAGTACTACTGCTTACTTTGACCTCTGCTGTTGGTGTTACGCTCGGCGCCGAACTAAAAATCGAATAAATTAAATCTCTAATTTTCGCTGTACTGGAACGCTGTGCACTTGACACCTTATTCGTATCGCTAGACGTTGATGGCGTCTTAAAGGTGACATGTGCTCTTCTGAGCCGCGAGCCAAATTTATCTCGCCAATTGCTTTGCGGTGGACTCGGTTCGTTTACGGGTTCATTGACCGGGCCAGCGTCACTGGCTGCCGTTGTGCTGCTGGTATGCGATGTACTGTCATCGGGTGGTGTTGATCTATATAGCATGGGTAGAAATTATATTAATATTATTTTCAAGTTTTAAGTCCAACTTACCTACTACTTGCGCCACTTTGTGTCGAATAGGGATATCTGTCGTAAAGGTATGCGAGCAGCATGCAGATGATCAGTATCGGAAAGAGTAGTATGAGTATGCTGAAAGCGCCAATCCAGAAACCGTGCTGTAAAATGTTTACAGTTTATAACTTGCCAAATTTAGTTCAAACCATACTTTACCAAACAACTCTCAATGCATTCGTACAGCTGTCGCGGTATACCCACACTTGACAATTTGAAATCTCTACAAGTCGGCATAAAGCCGACATGACTCGTATATAACATCATTTCCAAATCATAATCCATTAGAAGCTGCTTCATTTCATTATTGAGCAATTCCTTAAACTCCAACTCGAAGTAATCATGCAATATACGCATCTCGTTGAGACATTTCCGCAGGAGAGTACTCAAATTTACCGCCGGCAGTTGTGCGGCAAGGCGTTCCGCTTTCTTTGATAGTACGTTTACATTATTAACTATATTCTTCGCAATTAACGTTTCGAAGACGTGCGTTTTCATTAAATTCAAGTTGCACGCCAGCATTCGCTCGTAATACGCAAAGTTATTGCCCCTGGTCGCCTCGGCCACAGTGTATATGTGCGTGCTCAGCTGTTCACAGGCCGTATACCAATTTTCCAAATTCATCTCTTGTTTCACAACATTAAACATGTGGCCCGAGTTGAAGACGGTTCCACTGCTATCCGCATACTGCAACATTTGCAGAATATTCGAAATCCCCGCGACGCTAGGTAAGGTTGTACGAAGTGCCTCGAAAACACGCTGATTTTGAAGTTGCATAGCATTGTATATCTCTGCATCTGGGCCAAAAGCGCTCTCAGCGAATAAACTGAGAATTCTATTTTGAGCATCGCAATATGATTTGGAGCTCAAGCCGCAGGGGTTATCCAGTGTGGTACTTTTTAGAGAAATTTATATATGTAAGTACTTTCTTTTTTTGCTCAAGCAGACAGCTACTTACGTATCTTGCCTGAAATTGAAAAACGATGTACCCAGAAAGAAGCTTAGACTTGCTATTAGACAGAGCACTATGGACGTAATACAGATGAAAACAACGATACTGCAATGAAATGATTAAGCAAGCACATTATGTTAACTTGTGTTGGTGGAAAATATGTGTTCGATTTTAAAGTCTTTGATTTTTTCAAGAATATTAATTGATCGGTATGTTGGTATAGTATTGCTCGGCACTTAAACTGAACAATCTCACTCACCTCACAAGAATATATTTTTTCTTCTTGAAGCGCATGAAGACCGCATGATACACGGCATAACATAGTTGCATCCAGCATAGGACAGATATCTGTGAAATTATTATATTATGGTTATTATTATTATATAGATACTGAAGAAGTCTGATTTTGGAAAGCTTTCACCATGTCTGCTATACTCACCATTATAGCGATGATTAGAAAAAATAATTGATATGAATAGATATCATTTGGTAAATGTATCATAACATCTCGTGGTACTTCTGTTCGAAGTTTCTTTACTGCCTTGATAATTTCCAAATAATTGGCATTCATTTCAGTTACTGTAATACGTTCGAAAAATATGCAACTTGATTCACGTTTTCATTAAATCATTAATTCACCTTTTTCCGCCCACATATTTGTGAACACCGATTCGTAATAATTGTGTAAGTCCTTTAAGCTTTTCGCAAAAGCTTGCGACAAACTTGGCAACTCTATTGACATGGCAACAATGTCTTTTATGTTGGATAATACGCGCTCGATATTGAGTAGCTGAGAAGAGAGAAATCAAATGAGCTAAAGTTTTTGTTGTGATGAGTGGTAAAACTATATTATAAGTTTTCTCTCTGTTATAGACATTTGAGAGTACTTATGATGAAACTTTGTATTTGTATTGTATTTACCGCATCAATTTTGTATTCATTTCCGTTGAGCTCATTGTAAACAAGATTCATATAAGTTGCGTCCGATATATTGCTCATAAGCAAAAATGTCGTGGTATTCCGATAGAAAAATCTCGTAACTGCAAAAATTTCTAGTACTTGAAAAGTATCATAGCCCTATTAATCGATCTTACGGTCTGTTAACTGCATAATGTCTGCCAGTAAGGTCTGCATATCCTTGCGTATGTCCTCTATGATTGGCTGTATAACTAGGCTGTCTGAGTAGATGTCCATGAGATTACTACCAGCGGGGTTCTTTACTATTTCCGGCGCTGAGGAATTGAGGCTGGTTAACATTTCTGCAATAAATGTATAAAACTTAATACTGTAATTTTATAGCTTTTGATCTAAATACTTACCGTCAGCCAACTTTTTCATAAAGTCTTGTACGACTTCGATATTTTCCGTCGATATATGATCGATGACATCTAAAGTCTGATCGTAGAGTATTTTCACCATATTAACATTATTCTCTGGTTCGCGATAACTTCTCGTCGGATGATTTTGATAAGAGGTATAAGTAAACCATATAAAAAAGCTAAACACAAAATAGGGAAACAAGTCCTATTTGTTAAGGTATACTTGTGCATATAAAGCACAGTCACCTGTAAAGAATTTTCAGTAAAAAGAGCAATGTCGAGAGTATATAGCGCCATGAAGGTACGGGAGCTCTCTCAAAGCGTCGCGCTCTCTTTGGCCGAAATTGAAAGATGCACCAGATCAGGCATAAAATTGGCAGTAGCGCTACATAAATGAGAACTCCAATCAACCAAGGAAACTGTGCAATATAATCACGCCAATCGTTGTTAAGCAGCTTGTAGCCCAAGCCTGTGCAGTTCATGTATTCTATAAATAGATTAGATTAGAATGTAAAGTTCAGAACTTCAGCACTGCTTGAATACATGCCTTGTGTGAGACTTCTTGGCAGGCTTAAAGATTCTTTGGTCGCAAAAGCCTGTATGATGGCCCGTATCGAGATGGGCAGTCCACAGATGTCCACGCTTGTATAGGGGACAACTGGCAATGTTTTGAATTCAGATAATTTCATTATAGGCAACTGGCTATTTACACACAATTTTGAAACTTCGTTAGTAAAATGTTTTTGCAATTAGATCTTTAAAACAAAAAAAAAAAGGTTTAGATAATAGGGTTTGTGTAAAGTTTCTTTCAAAAAAAAAAAAAACAATATAATTTTCAAAATACACGCCAATTTTTAAGAAAATGATAGTTCATAGTAGAAAATATTTGAAGTACATATTTGACTTTTTATTACGAAAGAAATATCTAAATGACAGCTACGACGATAACAAATAATATGGGTGTTCTAAATAACAAATTACAAAATTTCATAATTATTTCTTTTCCAATTTGCGCGGCGGTGGATATGTGACTAACGGTTGACGATCCTTGGGTCCTTGGAAAACCATTACGGTTACTGTTTTGTCATTTGTTCTGCCACCACCTACTAATTGCGCTTCTGCACCGACGCAGCTCGTTTGTGTTCTGCTGCGACAAGGCAAGGGCAAAATAACGCCATCTTTTCGATTGCTACCGCACATCTGTGTTGAGTTCTGTTGACAGGTTGTTGCACACATCTGTGGTGAATTTCGTTGACAACTTCCTGCACTCATCTGCGCCGAGCTCTGTTGACAGTTTGTTGGATATATCGTCGATGGATTCTGTTGACAGCCAAAAGCACCCATCACTGGCGGTATAAAGTTTACGGTATTAATGAGCGGTATACCGTGCTGCGCTCCAGCACAGTTTGCACCCGTTTGGGGACGTTGCGATATGATTTCGCTATTTATATGTAGAGCACAATCTTTGCCATCCATTGTAGATTGCGCAAGAGTTTCTGCAGCTGCTACTGGAGCATGTAAACACCCGTCTGGTTTCGGTGGTTGAGGGCAACCAAAAATGGGTGGTCCGCGTTTATAGAGTTTGTATAGCAAAAGGCTAAGTAACATCGCAAAAAATAGTGTGAATACTAACAAGGCACTGCCGATAGCGTAGATCATCTGGAAAGGTTGCAAAGCTTATTATTTCAAGCTAATAACTGTATTGGCAAACATCTAATACCAGTAAATCTTCCAGACAACCGCATTTTGACGACTGATTCGTTGCACTACGTTGACTGGAGTAGCAGGGTGCGGACCGATGTAAAGTATTGCTGTTTTTTCTCAAATTTTTATCCAACTTTTCACGCAATGTAGCCAAAAAATTGTCTTTCGACAGCGCATAAAATTTTTCGAAAACAACCAACTCATTTTGAGCACTTTCTAAAATTTTTATAAAACTCTCATAACCATTCTTCTGTGCATGCTTCTTGAACTTGCTAAGCACTTCGTAAAATTCTGTAGCGATAGGTATAAATACTTTGTCATACAAATCTATCTTGAGGGCATTTGATATAGAATTCAGTTTGCATGAGAATATATCTGTGTCAGTTGTATGCTCTTTGATGTAACTTTCGTAGCTCGAATAGTTTTCCTTAATTATGAGACCTTGTACGTCGTTTTCGTACCACTTCTCTTGCGGCAAATCCTCTACATAATTTTGGTTATTCGTGTAATTGTTTTGAAAAGTATTTGACCTTGGTAGCATGCGCTCGACTTTCGTTAAAATATTATCACGCATTTGCTCAGCGGCAGACAGCTCGTTGTTTTCAAAGTCGAAAGCTTCATTGGCATCGATATTATCAATTGGATCACAGCGCCGAGACTCAGCGGTGCGATAAGATCTTCCGATTTGAATTGCCGAAAAGAAGTGAAGGTAAAGCATTAATTAATATTGAAATAATTATTTAAAAGTAAGATCATCCATACCGAAAACCACTCTGATGACAAATTCCTGTATGCAACACCATGGTGGGCAGAAAATGTAGGACTGTTAAAAAGGCTAGTATAGGTATGGTCAATATATTGAGAAAAAGAAAGCTGAAAGATAAAATTACAGTTATATAGTAATCATGACAGACAATATTCATATGTTGTAGTATACACACATTTTAAGCATGCAAATGGCTCGCGCGTAGTAACGGCAAATGCCGAATCCGAGTGCCATAAGTAAAATGTAAGCAAGCTGTGGTGAGTGAAAACTTAGCAGCAAATTTAGAATATTTTATTGCTATATACTCACGGCAGCTGTTGCAAAAAACATAGTCATCGCTACATACAGAATAGGACTAAGGATTTTTGGATTTTCCGTCGATGATCTATCGTACATGTATTTCTTTGGAAGTTGCCGTAAACTGGGCGCTAGCAAAGTAATAAGAAATATATGTAATAAATTATTTTAGTACTTTGACTTTGACTTACTCGCGAATAAACTGTTTTCACTCACAGCTGCGGTCGCTGTACTGTCAGCTATCGATTTTTGTAGATGTGAGATATTCTCATATGACTTCAATAAGTACTCCAAATATTCATATGCGTGCAAGTACTGCGAGTAGACTGCATTTAACTATTTTTCAAGAACAATTTAGCGTGATTTTAGCTCAAACTGTATTGATTTTTCACTGAAAATCTAACCACTTACATGCCGCACATTTATACGCTCTGTTTTCAGCATTGTGCTTTCTATTAAGGACGCATTATTGACGTTTGCTTGTAGAAATACGAAGGCTTCTCGCAAAACTATGCGCAGTACTGTAAAATTTAACAAAACGAATTAAATAACTGGCGAAAAATATATTATAAATTTGGTGAGAATTACAGGAATTTATTGCTTTGTGAGTGAAAAAGTGATATCTCCTAAAAGTATGCATGCATAGATTGCTTAAGCGCGATCTCATTACGCTGGTTATGTAGGCAATGCATTATTTATAACTTTTACTTACAATCATCCATTTCCAAGCCGAGTATTACCAACTCATAAGCGAAGTCTTTTAATAACTTGAGAGAAGTTGAATAAAAATCTCGATTACTATATAAATATTTGAGTTGTTCAAAGTCCTTCTGCTCATTTTGGGCTATTATTTGCTGCCAATTAGCGAATTCTGGAGAAGAAATAAAAATTTAAGCACAAAATTGAAATAAAATATTTTATCTAGGTTGACTAAAAACTTACCTTTACTTATCGTTATATTGGTTTCTATAGAAAGTTGTGTGGGACTAGCTTCATATTCAGTTTGAGTCAAAAAATTTGCATGCTCATCGTCCAATGCTGATGATCTAGCTGTATCCATTAATTTTTTCGAATCGTCTTTGGTTCTGCGTAGCAAATAATTCGTGCGAAAAGTCAAATACAAACCAATTCTGTAAGATAAATAGTACATTATGGCATTCTATAAATTTGAATACAAAATATGTACGCAAGTGGCAACAATAATAGCAACAACATGAGCGTGGTAAAGCACAGACAGCAACGATGGCTCTTCTTTTTAGATTTTTGTAGACCTCTGACAGTACAGCATAGCCAAAAGAGCCTGGAAAATATTTGTTAAATAATAATAATTGATATCGGCTAAGTGTTAATATTAGTATTATAAAAAGAAACAAATTTATATTTTTGGAAATTGTCGAAAATTTTCGAAACGCTGTAAAATGTTCATTATTGCTTAATACAAGGTGCAAGGAACCATTCAATAAATTAGTAATAATCATTAGAAATTTTCGGAGCGATTCACAGTCAGTTAGTTGCCTATGTACTTGTATTGAAGCTTTATACAAACTTTTCAATAATGAAGTATTTTTTTATGAAAATCACAAATTTTCTCACCAAATAAGCGTCGTGAACCCCGCAATGACTAATAATGCGATCAGCAATGGAAACTTCGCCAGCAACTCAAACCAATCATGCTTTGCGACACGCGGTCCAAAGTCACCATTCTCAACATAACCCTCTGGTAGCTCTGTCAGCGCAAATGCATTGAAAGCCCAACCGGAGAGGCGCATAAAAAACTTCGCTACACCACAATCGTCGTCATAATGATATTCGGGATAAAAAACCATACTTTTTTACGCGCAAATTTTTACTATTCTTCAAAAGCTTTTTTTTAGAAAACGAACACAAATTTGAAAGTAATATAAAAATGTTTGTAAACAAATTTCAAATGCAAAAATTTTGTTACGAATTACAATTTGATTGCATAATGTAAAAAGGAATGTAGTTGCCATGTAGGTAAAAAAAAAAAATGTGAAATCAGCTTGTGTAAAGAATATTTCAGTAGTAAAAATGGTTCGGCTTTAGAATAACGTCTCAAAATTTTGGTAATAAAATGGGTATGGGTAGAGAAGATTCTCCAGATCACGAATATATATAGATATATCCGTAATAACATTTGTGTATCTATTAGATCTTAAATAAAATAAAATTACTATAATCAGGTAAAAAAAAAAGAGTTTTGAGCGTTTCGTTTGACCTGCGAGCTATTCTCAGTTTCAACAGATCTATTATAGTCTTCTTCATTAAACCATAATAGATGTGATAGATCTGGGATGGTCTTATAAAAAATAAGACTAAGTAGCAATATATTTGTAGTACCTGGCAAACCAAGAGCTTCTCGGAAGTTTTTGCTTCCCAGCTTAGACAAGCGCTTACAGTCTTAAAAAGGTCTTTACTAGTAATAAGGTTTTGATATAAACAAACAAATGCGGGTTAGCGTGGTGACTATGTTTTGTACTTCAAGTTGCTTCAGCATTTTATTAGAATTGAAATAAAACTTGCTTGCAGACACTGAAGACCACAATCAAGCTCTTCTGTGTTTGTGTTTCACCTGATTACTGGTAAGAAGTGCTAATAAAACACTACAACATCTCAGAAGTGAAGGCATCACTTCAAATTATTTAAAATTCAAAATACCCCCAAAATCCCCAAATCAATTCTAAATAATAACTTATAGTAAGTAAAAAAAATTAATCAGATTGCGAGGAGATTGTCTCCACCTACTAACACACATGCATAAACAGAGCACCATGTATCACACAATCGCTCTAGTTTCCATAATTATAGCTTACGGTCTATATGCATATGCTGCGTTTTGCCAGAAGTTCAACTTATGCGACCGCTCTCTTGCCAAAGACACACCGTCTGAGCTTAAAATATCGAAACTGCACTATAATTATCCGACTTGCTACTTATATTATAATTTCCGGTCAAGCGCTGGATTTTATGCGAAAATTGAAAATTATACAGCAGAAAGACGAAAGATTTTTTGTTTTTGTTATTTTTATTTGCTTTGTTGCATTTGTATTGTTGCTGCCTGCCAAACGTTTACCGCTTGGTTCTACAGCTGTGTCCGTTGGCAATTGCACGCTTGGCATGAGCCAGCACAGCGCCGCTTAAGCGAGCGCGCCCACTTCGCACGCCCCGACGCGGTGTAGTTAAGCGCAATGTGGCAGCAACAATGACATTCGACGGTTCATTGCTTCTGCGTTGAGGTTAACGAACAATTGACTGGTCAATGGGGCGGCAGACTGGCTGCTTCTGATGTTTGTGTCGATTCACTATCGGCGCATTGATACTTTTCTAGCTGCCGAGTGGTACAAGCATGTTGTAAAATAGTGAAAAAAAAAATCGCAGAATTTGCACGTTGCAAGCAATTGCAATAAAGTATTGGGTGGATGTGGTCAACTGGAAGTGCGATAGATTGCAGGCGACTCCGAAAATCCATTACAGTTCAATAGCTAACACGCCCACACACATGCCATATACCACATGCCACATTCGCTGCCATGTTTGCATATTCGCATAGAACCGCATATTGCTGCTGATGTTGTGTGTCTGATTTCCAGCTGGTGCTGCATTGTTATGCCGCACTAACGGCAAGCGCAGGGAATTGGCAGCAACGCATGCAGACCATCAGTCGTCACCGGTGCTCGTCATTGGCAGCAGCACCACCTTGTGCAAAAATGCGTTCTTCATCCTCTCGACCTGGTTTGTTTGTGCGCATGCGCGCTTAACTCGTCAAACAATCGTCAGCACAGACACGCCATTGCATTGGCTATACCTCGCTATTGTTCTTGTTGTGTCTTTGTCAGTTTTTGCTCTTGTTAGACTTGTGCGGATATATTATTGTTTTTGCTGTTATTGTTCCCGTGGTTGTTGCTGTTGCTGTTGCTGTTACTGTTGTTTGCAGTTGTGTTGAGTTGATTAGACTTGTTCACTGACTTTCCCAAACCACCTTTCGACTTAAAGTCAATAAAAATAGATACGCTGTGCGTCCAGCGGTCAGTCGCGCTGATTGCTGTTTGTGAATGATTTGCGGTGACCACCGTTGTGATGTTGCCAGATCAGATGTAAGTAACTCTCTTTGCCTGAGTGTAATTAAGTCCTTATGGAGTGAACATAGCGGTCCTATGGCATTAACATAGATCACGTCTTCGAAATTTAACGTTCTGCGCACTTTGAGACCACTAATAGTGTTTAATTCAGATGGAAGCCTTGTTTTGAGAAATGCTGCTGTGTAGACAGTCTTTGGCCGGATAAAATCTGCAATCGTTCGTGTTACGTCGAACCAACTGTCGTGGTCAATATGGCCGACTATCTATTACTCATATATCTATACTCCTTTTGAGTGGGTTTCCACTTTTTATCTGTGACTTTTGGCGTCAGTTTAATCAGTTTGGTTAGGTTATGACGGTAGAAAAGTTTACATGCCAAAATTCATTTTAAGAGGGAGGAAACTAGGTAGTCTAAGTTTGGCAAAGTCCGCATTTTTCATGATCTGAACCTCTGCTGTTATCACGCCTATTTATACTCCATATAAACATAACTCCACATGAATGGAAACGCGAGCCAAGTACAAAATGCTTTAAAAATTACCTTCTCAGAGCTCGAGAATTAAGAAAAATGATATTTCCAGGTTATAAGGTTTTCCCTTCATACAAATAAATAGTTATAAAGACTCTGACTAGCGAAATGAAGAGGAAAGCAGCTTCGACACGTGGGCCTGCACTAAGTGGGTCACAGAATGAGCACGGAAGCATCCACTAACAATATGAAGAACAATTTTGCTTTCATATTCAAAGACTCTGGCAACTCTTGCTCCAACAACTTTTTCGCCTACCCACTACCAGTCAACAAACAGCGAAAATGTTGTTAACAACTGGTTAACTGACCGTCATGCACACTACAACACACATACACATATACACATACATATATTTATATAGACAATGCCATGCTTGGCGCTCGTAATCACTGTCGTTATAGCCAGTTGTTGCTGTTGTCACATTGTTAAGTGGATTTTCGTCGCCCATGAGTGGTGGCGTAGTTTTCATATTTATTTTTGATGTGATTTAGATTCGTTTAGACAGGTGAAAGGCTAAATTGTCAATTTGCAAAATGCAGTCAGCGGGACGACCAAACTAGTCAGCGAGCGCGCACAGGCAACAGTAAATAGAGAATAGAGTAAAAAAGCAACAACTACTAGGTGTAATTGCAGTGCAGCTTAAAAGTGGGTCGTCGCTCTTACACACACACACACACACACACACTTACTTTTATAACAGTGGTTGTTGCACGCCACCATAATATCATTGTTGTTGCTATCGCGCTACGCTAGCGCTGTTGCTTTACTATCACCAAACAGCGACTAGTCGCTACCTTGCGCTTGAGTGAGTGACTTGTTCCACCTTCAACACGATATGAGGCGAGAAAAAAAATGCCCGCAAACAACCGTCAGCAACAGTTAGTTACCCACTTCCTCTGCCTGTCTGTCTACTAGTCTAACAGACAAACACACACAAACATACAGTGATGTGCTTGCAACCCACTCTGCCTGTTACCCAGCCAGCCCGACTGGTTGACGATTGGCTGTCAGTGTTAGGCGGCATTGTGTTGTCGTCGTTAAGTGGCAGAGTTGCCAATAAAAAACAAAGCAACTAAAAAATCACCGAAATGTGCAGTCGCATAAAAAATAGTTTATTCCCGTTAATAATTCAGCAATTTCTTGTTGCACACTCCACCTACAGCGCATTACCGTTGTTATTTGTTGTTGTTGTTTTTTATTTTCCGCTCGTTCGATGCATCACAAATTGGAAATTTATGAAAATGAGTTAGTTGCTCATTTTGCGCTTATAGTCTACTGTCTGCCAGGCTCTCGTTTCAGTTCGCGTTGCTGCTGTTGTTGCATGTGTATTGGATATTTTTTGCTAATTTTCATTTATATTGAAAGAGAAATTGATTTCTGATTTTTCGTTTACCGAAGTGGAGCAATTTGGGTTTCCTTGGTTTTTTTTTTGTTTTTGTTTTTTTGCATATTGGTCCCAGTGACCTGGAAAGCAGATAAGCCAATTTACAAAGTGGAAAAGTTAAATATTTATAATTCTTAGTAGGTGAAATGCATGTGGACGAGTTGCAAGCATTTGTGGTTCAAGTAGTTTGTATGTACAAAGAATGTTCAGCAGGGATTACAGCGCAAAAGTAGACTTAGGCCATTAAAGTAATTACGATGCAGTTTAAAGGCTTTTTAGGTTAGACTGAGAAATCGCATATGCTTGATCTAATGTTCTTGTAAGTCACAATTGATCAAAACGCATAATATCTTTGAGTTTCATAGGGGTGTAAGAGCAATTGATTCCGCTCTACTCTTAATCGAATAACTTGCTATGCTCTATAATATGAAAATTCCCAGAATCAACAAGGCTGGTAATAGTCTTTAGATTGCAAAAACCCGTTATCTTATTTGTAGCACTGTCTGGTGAAAAGTCTTTTTAGTAATAATCTTATTGAAAAAAGCACTCTACTCTCACTTCCATAACTTATAACCAAACAATTTTAGTAGCTTCAATATTGGCCAGCACCGAAACTATAATTCTCTTCACAAATACAAAAATTTTCCATACAAGTACTGTATTTTGCGCGATCAGTTTGTACGGCAGCTATATGCTATAGTGGTCAGATATCGGTGGCTCCGACTTATGAGCAACTTCTTGGGGAAAAAGGACGGAGGCAATATTTCAGATCGATATCTTGAAAACTGAGGGATTAGTTCACATATACACACACAGATGGATTGACCGACAGACGTATATGGCTAAATCGACTCAGCTTATCAGCCTGATCACTTATATACATATGTATTTTTGAGGGTCTCCGAGGTTTCCTTCTGGGCAAATTTAAAATACCTTGTTCAGGGTAAAGAAAAAAATTTGATATAATTGTGTAATCTGTCTTCGGTAACATGCATAGTACTTTGGAAAATATTTACTTAGGGCTTAATAGTTATGAGAAGAATTATCGAAGAACCCTTTAACAAAATAAGGTTAGAGTGTTATTTATTAAATAAAACATTAAACCTGTTGAGAAATTTAGATGTGCGTGCGTGACGAGCGAAATCGATTTTTACTATCCTCTAACAGGCTTTGACACAAAATATGTAGTTCGGGTGTCGAGCGTTGCTCTTTATACAAGACGGATCCTGTAATTTACTGTCAGTGCTTTAACTTTTCATTATCATTTCTTTAAATTTCATAAAAATAGTGAGTGTGAGAACTGATCGCAGCATACTTCTGCACTCTACTAAATGTGTGCATGCAAATTAACTGTCTTTGTAGCTAAATGGTGCCTTCATGGCAGCACACATATATGCATTTTACTAACACATGTACACACATGTGAGTGTGTTTGTGCAGTTTTTATGCAAATTCCTCTTTGTAGATTGCTCTTACCTTTGCTTTACGCTTCTGAACTACTTTAAATTGCATCGTTTAATTTTTCCACTCAATTTAAGAAGCTATAGTTGCATATTACTTGGTACTTTGCCACTACTTGTAGCCTTTATTGCATAACACACACACCCACACATGCATTGCACTCATATATCTTCAATAACGCCTTTGTTGCAACATAAGGACATAAAATTAAGCACGACGCATCTTCATGCCCCAATCCGCTCCCTTTCATCAGCGCGGTGACAAAGTGAGGCAGTGAGTGCAAAATATATAGTTTGCTGCGAATCTGCAGAGTAGAGGCGAGCTGAGCAGTGAAGCGCTGCTACTGTCATTTATGTACGCTTCCTACAGCCCAGCTGCTCGTGCTTGTTTTTTGCGAATTTTCTGAATTTTATATATATTCAACTTTCGCTGAAGTGTCCTTGCTTTGTGTGGCTCAAGTGTCTGTCTGTCGGTTAATATACTTGCATGCGAAAAAGATACGCTGCGCATGTGCATGTTTGTGTGTGTGTGCTTTTCATATGCATGTGGCTGCTAGTAAATTAAGCTATCAAGTGACGCCAACTGACGAAGTGCTCTCGGGTGGAGTGCGGCAGGAGCGTCTCCTTGTGGCAGTGTAGCAGCTTCCAGTAGCCGGTTCTCAGTGCGACATTTCCGTATGGACAACGCAACTAGCCGAAACTGCCCACCATTCCGTTAGCGAGCTGATAAGTAACAACAATAAAAACAACAGCGACATTGTTAAGCTGCATGTGTGCGGTCTGGGCAGTCTGGCAACACTTTAATATTCTCAGGGTGTAAAGTAATTACAAACGGTAGCTCTGAGCTACTAAAATTTCAAGTGGAAGGAACACTTTTTCTATAAGCGAAATTAAGTTGAGAAATGCGTCTGTATGTGTGAGCACTATAAGCAAATGTGCGTTGTTGTGGCAGCAGGTGCGCAAAGGCAATGCCAAAAAGAACACAAATAAGCGAGTATATAAAATTTTAAATATCGGGTGTGTCAAAAGGGTTGTAATGGGGCAAACTAGATGACATTTGTATTTAATTGTGATAAATTTCTGAAAATATTGATGCTGAAGTTGTGTTAGGGCTTAAAGAATTGTAAAAAGGTCAAATATAGACGAAGGCAAACTACCGAATCAAATAGGATTATATAGAATTATTGCTATATATAACTTTTTTACTAAAAAAAAATCATCCGACTTGTTTGTTGTCTCCCTAAATGTATCAATAATTGCATTTAAGATAAATAAAGCTTTGCTTGTGTTCTGTTAAAACTAGTGTCGACTTTTTTGCTTTCGCTTTTCTTCCAAAAAGACTAGTGATCTGTATGTGCTTTTATCATAAAATTAGTGTTGATTTATTCCTAGATGACCAGACAGTAGGTAGGCTTAAATGATCATACATTCTTTCCCAGCTCATTAGCTCTAACAAATTGTTTATACAATCGACCTTAATATCATGAAATTTGCACCTACCCAACCAAGACTTTGAATCTGATTTCTGGCACAATTTATTTTCAAATTATTATACCAGCATGTGAATTAGGTAACTTTTTCTGTCTTCTGTGCTTATTGTTCTGCATTTTATATAATAAATTTCAAGCTTCAAAATAACAACATATGTACTTGTATATAGTCTTTGGTCAAAAATTACTTGCTTCGTTCAGTTAGAGAATCACACTTGTTAGAGTATAATAGTGCGATCGGTATAAATGCTTGGTTTTTTATAACATTTGTCACGCTCTCTTCTCACAAACATTTATAAAAGCAATAAAAGCTCAGTACTTTCATATAATAATAGTGCGTCTCTAATATACAACAGCTCTTTAATTCTCATGCAGTCTAAATAGATCTAGAATTCATTAAAATAATATTAAATTTAATAATAATATTTTCGCCAATATTTCTCACCACTCCTTTTATACAACCCATTAAAGATGAGTTCAATAAATTGCTATAAAACTCCAGCAAATACTTTTACGCTTGAGAAACTATCCAGCAACGCTTTGACAAAATCTCAGCTATCACAGAGCGTTTTTTTTCAACACTCGGCTTTCATTAACGCATATTTATGCATTATTTATTATTTTTAGGTAATTCAAGTAGTTTGTCAACCTACTGCATTGTATCCCAATCGTAATGTTTTCATATTATATGTTTAAGCAAAATTTTTTATAAATTTTTTTTTCTGAAGCTGTAATTTAATACTTTCTGTGTGCAGCAAAGCATATCCTTAAGGTAGCTCAATTGCACTGCTTCACTGTCGCAGTCCGGCTACCTGCTGCTTGGCCGCTTATATTCATCGAGGAGCTACATACAAGTAAATGAAGAAGAGGAAGAGGCAGTAGCAAAAACACAACAATTATAAATTTTTGCAGTTGACAAAATGTGCATGTAACCACCCTCTTCAGCGCTTATCGTCTTAAACGTTCCTTCCTGATTTCGGTTTTGCTACCGTAGCTGTCATTGTCAGGCTGGTGCGTGTGTATGTATAGACACATATGTGTGTGTGTATGTATGATATGTAGGTCCGTTTTGATTGCTACTGCGACCACGTAAGATGTGAGAAACATTTTCTGGTGTGTCAAATTATTTTGAAGTGTTTGGACAGTTTTTATTGCAAGCAATCAAGCAGCCAAACAAATTTCTAAAACCAAACATTTGCCATTAAAGAACAATGCATATGCCCTGAAGGGTATTTGATATCTGCACACACGCCTTCGACTACATTTGATTCAAATTGTGGGCATAACATTGCATATCGAATTTATTTTTGATTGATTTGTACGCGCTGCGCTGGGGAAAGTGAGGCGTCACCCTTGCAATTTCGCATATGTCAATCGTTTTTGGGGTTTCCTGCACTTCGCTGCGGGTTTTCATGAGTACTCACATGTCATATGTAATAACTTCCGTTTTCACATTTTTTTCATATGTTTTTTTTTATACTACAATATACATTTCGTTCTTGTTCGTGTAGAAAACCACCGCAACGAAATGGTGTAACATTTCAGTCATAACAAATAATCAAATTGTTACATAAACAATGGTTTTGATATGTGAAAATTTTGTATTTGCTTATTTTATTAATAGAAAGCTAAAATATTAGTGGAGAGTTGGTCGATAATTATTTTTTGAGTAGAGTAACTATGGAAGGACTTGCAATAAAGAGATCTAAGCGCAGCGAATTTAATTTATTTTTGGTTGTCGAATAGAGAGTTATGAGAGTTATAATGAATATAGATATTTCGCCTCATTGCAACCCTGGAAGACTCTTACGCTTAGTACATCAGATTTAAATTAAGTTATTCTTCACAAAAATGCCGTAAAAACTACAGAAAGAGACAAAGCTATGCCATTTGTTGTCTCTAAAATATTTTACTCTTATAACAATTAGGGTCTACGCCAGAATCTTCAGAAGAAGTTGTAAAGCTGGTCCTCCAACGGAAATGTAAAGGGAATTTTTTTGATTTCGGAGATACATTCTCTTTCCATCGCCTTTTATTCGCCCTATTTGTGTAGTTATTGCCAACTGTGGATTTTTAGAGCAGCTCCTTAAGAAAGAAGAGAGCAGCTCCTCTTGATTTTCTACTGCGACATAAACCTGTTTATTCTTAGAACAAATCTCTTGCGTTTATAAAGAGAAGGTTCTCGGTACCAAAATATACTTAGAAAAGATGGCCGTGTACCCGAGCGTTGGCTGAATGGTTAAGGTTGTTTATAGAGTACTTGTTCGCTCACTAACATGAAGAACAAGCAAAGGCTGTGAGGACGAGTGAGGAACCCTTCCGTCAATGTACATGTATACCTCTTTGGAACAATTTAGGAAGTTATTGAAAATGAGTACATTTAAAAAATACTTATTTTCAATATTATGGAATACTAGGCTATCGCAGTCAGTTCTTCTAAGAATTTTTACCTAATCTCAATTTTTACTACCTTCTGATAATCTTGAAGAATATGTGAGGATCGCAGAACCTCAAACTGTACCAAGTGAACTCTGTACAGTGAAGTTATTATTATTGTGCAGAAAACTTACGCATTTTGCTGAGGCATGACTGGTACGACTCGTACAAGTATAACAACACTTTGCAAAATTTCGCTCAGTGCTCCGACTCATTTACACAACTCACTTGAAACGTGAAACAAATCTGCATAAATATGTGCAATTACATGCCCAGAGATTCCATAAATTCATACAAATATGAACCAGGTCAAGCTCAAGCGCACAACGAGAGTGCCACAGTGTGGTCGAAAAAAGTGGTACCACAAGATATATGCAGATAACGCCACATACATATGCATGCACAATCACAGTGAGTTGCTTAGCAGCGTTGCAATGGAAATTGCAGGCAAAAAATGATAAAAGCGTAAAAATATCTGCTGCAACCAAGAGCTAAAGGTGGGGTTAATGCAGTGCGCCATGTGGAGGGTTAAAAGAACGAGAGCGCAAATATAGATACTCGCATATACAGACGTTACGAAGACTTTTTAACGCTGTCACTTACAAGAAATCACTACACCGTGTTAACAAGCTTAAAAACAACAACTACAACAGCAACAAGACGAACGACAACGACAATAATTGCAACGTAACTGGCAACAAAAACAATTGCTGAAATTGCAAGCAGTTAGACAACTGACAGCGGCAACGGCAACGGCAACAGCAGCTAAGTAACCATGAACAAGTGCAGTCAAGCCAAAGCAGCTAGCTGCCCCAAAAGTGGCAGCACAGCAAGGTGAGGCACATACTTACAAAGTGCATGTGTATGTGTGTATGTATAAGTGGCAGCAAGTGCAACTATGCGCCGAGATATCTTCACTGACATGCTGCTCGCCATTCCCAAACGAGCGTGCACAGGCTGAAGGAGCTGTGGCGCGGTGGCAAACATGCATATAAAGCCCCAGCCGTTGCTCATATCTAATGGGCTGCGTCGCTGCCTCACCTGTACCGTACTTACACCAATTAGTGTTTGACATTTCGTTAGAAAAAATTGGAGCAAAGCGTAGAACAAGCAAATCAACGGCGATATGAGGGAAATAAATGTGAAATAGGCATAAGAAATATTTTCTTTTACACACGTATGTGTATATGTATGTATATGTATGTGAGTGTGTAAAGAAGTCAGCCAGTGTGCAGTTGCACACACACATAGATACATGCTGCATATTTAATTATAATTGTGCCGCGTGCGGCAGTGAGCTGCACTTCAATGGTTCGGCAGTTGCATGCAGTCGCCATGGAAATGAGTCTTAAACGGAGCTCGAGCGCTGACTTTCGAATGCATTACTGCCAAAGTGTGTTAGGTACAAAAAGTTGTCTATTTATTTGCTGCACCGTTGGTTAACTGAGTTGGAAGTGTTTAGCTCATAGCAATGCTGACGAGCTGACAGGCGGACTATCTACCAGCTTGCTTGGTTGGCTCGCTGAGACACTTGTCAAGCCTGAACTTGCACTTACAACTCGAGAGTGACATGGAATTTATATACAAGCAGTTATACTGTTGCATATAGCTGAATTCTGTACGAGATAATTAGAATAAAAATAAATTGAGTGCACTGGAAATTGTTGTGGAGAAATGCAACAGAGGCTGGCATAATGAAGATGACACCAAAATTTTGAATAATTTTGTAGGGAAGATTTTAGTAATGAATTGGAAAGAGGACATGCTAACCGTTGTAATATACAATTGCAGTTATATTTAGTAATTCAAGTAGAAAAGTTGCCGAACTGGCACTTCTAAAATAATTTCCCAAGGGTCTAGATATAAAACGTAAAATAACGAAAGTAGTAAAATATTTAAGGTATTTTTAAGCAAACAATTTTTTTTTTAATTCGCTTCTAATGCTTACTTTACTAATAAGTATTACTAATATTTAATTTTGCATTAAAAATTGATTACAATTGCAGTTTTGGCCTTGAACTCTACCTGCACAGCTGTGCGTGTGCGCAATCGCTCATTATTGTGAACTATTCAACTGTAAACACACATGAGTGCTTCCAACAGCAAAAGCAAAGAAGTTTCATGCCACAATTAGCTCGCTCATATCAACCAAATTTCGAATGCAAAAATAATTATAGCCACTATTTAAAAGAAAAAAAAATATTTTTTTTGCCGCTCCTAATTATTTTTACTGTTTTTTAAAGAATATCAAATAACGATGCATTTTCGATTTAGAGATTGCTTTAAGTGTAGCTGAATGACAAGCATGTGATAATTTGTCGCTTAAAATAGTACCTGTGGGTCTCTAGCTGTCTAGCTCTCTAGCCTTCTAATGATGAGACGGCTCCTTGTTGCACTACTACAGCTTATTCGGTCGCAATACGCGTAATTACTTATAATAGATCTGTGACTTTAGGTTCGCTCTAAATTAAATAACACGAAATTACGAACCAACACACTTCCTCAGCAATATGACTGTATACTGATTCTATTAAAATATTCTGCGGGTAAATTATGGGCTTTGACTATATCACATAACACTTTGTACTCGGTACCCACGCTACTACCAGCGCTGTTCTATGAGCATATATTCTGGCGATCGAATTATCAATAGGTTTTTTTCTTATGAATTTTCTTCGATTAAAAATACGGTAGAATCAAGCATCTGCGAGTTTTTCTAAAAAATGATCATGCACAACCTCGCTATGCCACCGAAATAATGTGTATCATATTTTCTAATGTCGATCACCTCTCAGTAAGCAATGACAAGCCTCTTTCTTTATTCTGTCGTGAAAAACTTCTTACAAACTTCAGCTTCCTACATTCAGCATCTTATAAAAAATTTACTTTATTATTTCGTCGTCAATAATTCAAGTCACTCGTAAAGCTGTCGGTAAAAGTTGTCTGATTTTCATTTCATATATTGCAACCAACAAAAAATGTGCATCAACTATTCAAAAGCAGTATTATTTGTTGCAACTTTTCAGCAATATTGATGGTGCAGCAACTCGTAAAGCAGTGGACCGTGCAACATGAACTTGCACAACAAATTTAACGCGTCGGCCAACACCAACATGCAAAAACCCAAATCGCGGTGCTTTTATAGTATGTTTTTGTTGTTGTTGCGGTGTTGCTAAAAATTCATAAATTTTTGTTGCATGCGCCGAAACCGAAATATATGCGACACAGGTGCAATTGCGTACAGAACGCAATTATATATATTTTTTTTGGAATTTTCAATACAGCTCTGTTACACACATGCGCGCAACACACCACCAGTCGGTCTGCATCACTGTATTTTGCATAATTTATTCAAATGAGTAGCATGCGAAAATGTGTAGCAAGTTGCACAATTACTGGCCGCCACAACTGATGATTATTATTTTTGAAAATGTTGCGGATATTAATGTTGTTGCGGTTGTTGTTGTTGTTGTTGCAGGCAGTGGCGGTTTTGCGGCTGGTTGGTTGGTCGGTGGCAGTGACAGGCGCCGTAAGCAGGGTCAGCGTGCATTTACACTCAGCGACGCGAGGCACATAAAACAAAGTGGCAGTTATGAGGTTGTGAGTGCATGCATGTGTGTTAGTAGATGTGATAGTATGTGTGTGTGTGCGTATGTGGGCGCGAAAAGAATTATATTATATTAAAATGTAATTTTAGGGTTAAGCCAGGAGCAGCACGACGCGCACCAATTTGTGCTACTGCAAGCAAGCAATATATATGCGTGTGTGTGTGTGTGTGTGTGTGTTTCTCCAAACACTACATATGCCATTGTAATGTGTTCTACCTATGCACACACATATGCATTTCCTAGTGGCAGCGTCTCCGTGCGCCGCGTAACTTGCCACTGCTAGTTTAATTGTAGTAATGGCGCCGCATGTTGCATGCAGCGTTGCAAAAATTAATGTGTTGTAAAATTTAATTAATTTCAAAATTCACCAACACACACATATTAATGCAAATATATGTGTGCGCAATTTCCATTCAAAGTCAACGGTGTGTATGAAGCGCTATTCTTATTGCCGTTACTATTATGGTTGTTGCCGTTGTAGTTGTTGCTGGCAGACGGCGCATATATAGCCCTCATTTTAGCACTCATTCATTTCGACAGTGATGCTGCTCGAGTTACGCTTTTCATTTGCTGCCAACACACACACACATGCACACATGTTGTTGCATGGGTAGCTCACGCTCAACTGCGTTGGTGGCAGTTGTTGCGCGCACGCTTACATGCGCTTTGCGTTGTTTGCCACCTTCATTGTGCGTTAATGACTGCTGTTGATGAAGCTGTTATTCATTATTATGTTTACTGTTGTTGCGGGTGCTGCCACTGTATCCACTTGCTTGCAACATAGCCGCTATTTGTGCTGCAAATTAATTTCGGCAAATTTATATGCTTGTATGCGCGTGTGTGTGCGTCCTTCATTGCCGTAACTGCATTTATTTACAGTTACACGCACACTTATATAATACATATCTATACTATGCTGGAAATTTATGAAACTTTCGCTCCTAAACACCGCGACTTGCTGCGCTCTTCATACGCTTCAAACAAAATTTAATTATATAAACAATAAATAATCTGCTTTCATACACTTTTGTTGCCACAATTGCAATTATATTTCTCATTTGTTAGCTTTAATGTTTTAGTTCTGTCAGTGGCGTGTGAAAATGAATTACATTTCGCGTTGCTTTTGATGTATTACCAAAATTAGTCCTGAGTGTTTACACAACACAATAAATATTTTCGGTTTCTAATGCGAATGGTTAGTTGCATAGTTTTAGAAATCGTTAATTAAAAAGTTAATTCCGCGAGAGCTCATGAAAATCGGGTAGCTATTGCATATCAAGTGTTAAAAAATTACACAAGTTAATTTTAGCGCGCAATGGCAACCCTGCACTGAACACTTAAAGAGCAGAAGCAGCCACGAACTACATACTAATCGCTTATTCTAGTGCTAGAGGGTTTCTGAAAGCCAAAACTAAATTTCATATGAACCCAAGCAGTTGAGTTGAAATAAAAGTGAAGTCCTCAAATTCAATTGGCCAACCGCTAAAATATCCTTAATCTTCGAAATTTTTTGCGAAAGCGATCCGATTGGTACATTTAATCTTAATCTAAGATCCACACTCGAAAGTACTCACAAACAGCTATTTCTTCTTTATAACCAAATAAGTTATTGCTTAACTGATTATTCAAGGCAGCATCGAATTTCAATTAGGCTATCGAAAATCGAAACTATTTTATCGATTTAACTAGTTGAGGAACTTTAAACGCTAGATATATTTATATTGTATCCTATGGTTCTGGGAGCAAAGGGCTACAATGCGATTCTATCACTTATTTCGGTATTGTGCCAGCCTCTAGATTTGACTGCAACTTTTTCGAACCTTAGATGTTTCGATGTTCAAGTTCCTACTCCGACTTTAGATTTTCGAATCGTCTTTGAAGTTCTGCGTATAGCTGATTTTGGTCACATAAGTGTAGAAGTGGGAGATGCTTACTATATTATATAAAGCGCGCGGAGAGAACCAAGCTTTACTCAGGATTTTGATTTTGATACGGTCCGGCTGACTTCGAGTCACAAAAAATAATTTTAAAGATTTAAACATGCCTCTGCTGGACATATAATTCTTTTGCTGAATGCAAGTTTCCTTTCCCTATATGTATCATTTATAAAGACAGAGAGCGTAAAAGACAGACGATTGAATTTTTAAGATAAAAGTTTTGATTCCAAACATCCAAGATCTTTTGGCATAAAATAAATGGTACTTATGATAGAACCGGTAGCAATTTCAGTGTTTTTGGTGAAGTTTACTTCAGCAGCTTGAATATTTCACGATCTGCTGTAAGAGAGTAAAGTACCAAAATCTTGCTACACAACTTTCGTTCATTATATTCCAGCAACGAAGTTATTTTGCTGAAGCCCGGTATTTCTTATATATTCCACGTCTCAAGTCTTGCTTTCCCCCCTCAGAAATTGTCTGAAGTTCCACTAAATACCTGCTAAAGCGTCAAACCTAATATTCTGAAGATTACGCACTTTTCGACGTAATCTGGAAACAGTGATCTAAATGCAAAAAACTTAAGAACGAAGATGTCTGGTTGAAGTATCGGGCTTCATCTACATCTTATCCTTTCACCAACTCAAGTCTTGTTTTTCCCTTTGATAGATTATCTTAGAAAAAAAAGAGTCTGCACTTTGCAAAAGACATTCGATCTAATCTTAAAACGGTGATCTAAATGTAAAAAGTACTTCGTGCTGATTTTTCTTCGACTTCTGTCATTAAAGTTGAATCATCTGGACTACCACCAGCTTCGCTGACACATCAGTCGTAAAACTTATGAGTACAAAATACAATATTATTCACAATGATGACCCAGACGCTGGTGGTATGAGGAGAAATGAAAAATTATCTGAATAAAATAATTGCAAAGTATAAAACCAAATATCGGCAATGAAGCAGAGCTGAAGCGAGAGCACGAGAAACATTAAAATTATAGGCAGGTAAATACAAAAGATGAATGATACGCAACGAAATGGAGCGGACCAATTATAATTACGACGGAAATATCACTCGACAGTGATGAAGATCAGCACTTAGGTGGAGGAGAAGTAAAAAAAGGCGAAGAAAACACGCGGATGAGTACCAGTTAAGGGAATTTTAATTGAAATAAAAATGAAATAAAAAGTTTTTAAATAAAATTGCGTGTAGGTGTGTATGTGTATGTAAGATATATATATAAACAGCGTTGGCAAATGAAAGTGCATTGATATACAAAAATATGAGTCGGAATCAAACACACACACATATATATACATTGATGAACAAAAGCCTTCATTGAGCGCTAAGAAATATGGATAGAGCTGTTGAAGGCAACAACAACAATGTGAATAGCCAATAAAGGCAACAAAATTTATGACTTCAGTGATAATGGAAGGCGCCGCAAGGTGCAGCGTCCACAAAACTGCCACAAAACAACAAAAAATCTGAAACAAAATATGAAAAGTGTTAATGAAAAAAGCACAAAGTGCTGCAATAAAACAAATTCAGCGTTACAAAACAGCAAAAATGAAAACACCAAAACAAAAACGTAATTGCGGTGGAAGCACCGAAGCGGCGCAGACGACAGACGGACCAACGAAACAAGTGTTACCAGCTAAGCAACTTCCGATTTATCTCAATTGGTGAAAATTGAGACTGAATTCCATTTAACACCGTTTCAGAAATGACAACAACACAAGCAACAGAATAAATAAAACAATGCGAGAAATATAAGAAAGTGCGTGGAAGACAAAGCTCGATCGAGGCAAAGCAAGTCGAAAAAGTTCGGTAAGACTAAATGGGCCAACGAAATCAGCCAAGCGGCTGTTGAAAACCGATATTAATGGATTTTTTCTGTATGCCATACACGCCTGCGCCACGAAGCGAAAGTGTCAATGTGTGTCATATCACATGGGCTATAAACGTTCTGTACGTATGTATGCGTATGTGTGAGTGCGGATAACACCCGCTTCAGTTGGCACTTGTGAACGCATGCACACTCTCCGGCACGTTGGGTATGACCCAGCTTAAGTGTCACGATTGGGCAACGAGGCCATAGCACCAAAAAAGAAAAAACACAAAAGAACTTCTTGCTTCATGCAACCAACACAGCGGAACTCAAAGATCAGGCGTTGAGCAGTGCCACCTTCCAATTCTACGCTTTTGGCCAAGTGACCGGCTAGCACCAGCAGCGCGTCATCTGATACCGTGCGTTGTTGGTCGCCCAAGCTGCAAGTGTTGTTGCTGTATTTCCTTTGCTTTGTCTCACATTTGTTAATGGTGTTTCCTCTTGTGGACTTTTTATTTGTGTTGTCATTTGTTTGTTGATAATATGCTAGCCTTCGCTTTACTCTTGTTGCCTCATTTTCGTCATCACATCACTCTATCACTGCTGCGACCGACCAGACATTCATCGTCCATCCATCTAAGCGACACCGACTGCGTCAGACAATACAAAGCGTTTCTAAGTGTTACAACAACTAATAGATTTATTTGTACCGACGAAACAGCGTTTTCCTGTGCTGCGTTCCGTTGTTCTGCGGCGCTCTTCGTGTCACTTATTTTGTCTGTTGTTTTTTGTTTATCTATCAAAGAGTTATTGAAGCGCTTTGTCGGTGCGCTATGACAAGAACGAGTGGCTGTTAAGATACAGTAAAAAAAGTGATTTTTTTCGGGTTTTAAGGAAGTTGAGAATAATTATAGTACTGGTAAGTCCGGTCGCGTGCGTTTAACGTGGTATGGATAAACAGCTCAAGCAATGATAGAGAGAGAGAGAGAGAGTATCAGAGCGAATTCTGTGGTAGTTTACAATGATTACCAGAGGGCGTTATTACTAACTAAACAGTACAGTTTTCAGAGTTAAAATCAAGAATCCCGGATCTACGTGCTTAGTAACTCTGGCTATTAACTACTACTCAAGAGACTTTAAAATTCGGATCTTATAGGTTTTTCAGTCAAAGACTTTGAGGACAAACGTGAATAGACAGAACGGGTATTTATGATATGACGGAGCTATAAATGGGTTCGGTTGAACTGGCCACAAAGAATAGCACAAGACTGAAGAGGACTAAAAAAGCTGTACGTGAAAAAAATATACTTATTAGATAATATAAGCTTGGATATCTTAAGACTAAACGCTGCAGCAAAACAATTCAAAAGATGGAGGAGAGTAGAGTTTAGCATAAGATCGCGTTTACTAATCTATGAAGAATTGTATAGGAGAGACTAGATTGAATTAAATTACTGATCTGAATAAACAGAAGTTAATTGACCGGGATATCTTTCCAATTTCACAATTGCAAAGTATAAAATAAAGGTCGACTCAACACTTATGGACTCATGACATCTCACATAGATTAAAAGGAAATATAAAAGATGCAAGAAAGCTTCTACTCTGCTCAGTTTTAACACCCTCATTGAATTTACTTTAAAATATTCTTAGTTCGATTGACAAAACAGTAGTTCTGGTAAGTAAGCTGGACAGAATGGAAGAGAACATGCCATGGTGAAGAGAACCAGAGAAGGTTGAACTCTAAATTTTAGAGCACACGCAGACTGAGAGAGTTTTTAACTGAAACGTCAAAAGCAGTACATTGGCTTATCTTAGCGCCTCTCTGCAGTCTACTATTGCCAACACTTGACTGAAACCAGCGACACTTATGAATATCATTTGTGGCTTACCATACAAAAATTTGTTTGAAATTAGAGTGGAGATTGTCGGGCGCGCCAAAGAAAGCTCTACGCACACACGCACATATACATATACATATGGTATATATGTATATACCACATGTGATGGCATATGTTATTAAAAGTGAGCTGTGTGGCGTGGCAACTGTGGCGACCGAAAATGAAGCGACAAATCATTTTGTTGTCTCCAACTGTCCAACAGACGTACACACACACAGCAAGTAGATGCGCCGATGGAGATGGACGAGAGAACGCAAAAGACCTATTAGATTAATATAAAATTTTAGTTGCTTGCAGCTGGATGCCAATGAACTAATGCATACGAAGCAATAAATGCGGCGAAGTCGTGGAGGGGAGCAAAACTTTTAAATGAGACATCGTCTGCAGCGATGTGTGAATGCGTGAATGTCTGCAGATAAACACTTTGGCGGGGGGCCAGGCAGCATGCAGCTTCTTCAAACATACACATGTGTATGCACGCGCGCCGCTAAGCGTACACGGCGGAGACACAACAGCATTTGCTAATGGCCCTGGCTGACTGCTGGACTAACTGCTGGCTGCTAGCTGACAAAGTGAGTGAGTGAAAATGAACATAAAAAAATTAAAACTAATGTCTTAATCAGTTGAAATTTTATTGAACACTAAAAGCAACGCATGCGCGACAGATAAATTGAGATACATTTATAAATTTTCTACATTCAAAGGAGAGAAGCGTGCAGCGCGAATGCTGCGCTTGAATTAGCTAGCACATCTAAATGATGAAGATATTAGGCAAAAACTTAAAAAATTAGAAAAAATTTTAGGAATTCGAAAAAGACTTTGATAATTAGTTGTTGAGTTACCGGCAACTTTTATATTTTTATTTTTATTAAGTGCTTTGTAACGCTTAAGTGATTTTTATAACTTAAGTACAGCCTACGAAGTTTTGTCGTGGCCGGTTAGTACCGGAACTTTGTGTTAAAAAAAAATAAAAAATAAAATAAAATTCCAAACACTTTAAGTCACTCCTACACCACTGCCTTCGTGATGCTCAAGAGCAAACCGAAATAATACTTAAGGCTGCTTAAATTGTCCGAAAGTCGTAAAATCATAAGGCGCTATAATTGCCCCAACTTATTTGCTTGTTGGCCTGTCAAGCTGTCAGCGTTGCGGACTACCAGCGAACAAAAAACAAAAAAAATTGCTAAGAATAAGAATTCTTTAGAGACTTTTAAAACTGCATTACTGCGCTGAGCCACACCTACATTTCATACTCATGCATGTTTGTGTGAGTAAAAAATTATTTGAATGTTTTACGTGACTTTTTGATTACGCCGCCTCGTTGTCTGCGCGGATTTGTGCCACTTAAAAGCTGACGCACTCCACAAAATACGCGCCAATAATGACTGGCTTCGGAGAAAAAATTATGATTTCGCGAGTTAAGAGATTAAAAAAGTAGTAATTAAAATTAGTAATGCTTGAATTTAAAATGCTCCTGAAATATTCTGGCGAGGAACTTCTTGACTAAAATTGTTCTACTGTGCAGTTTTAAGTATAAATTTTAACTTTTTTTCCACACAAGAAAGATTAGATTTAATAAATAATTGTTTCTTTCATTCATTTTATGCTTCATAGGTGACTTAATCTGAGTCTGCAGTTACAAAATCCATATATTACTGAAGTACTTCTATTGAACAAAAGTTTAAAATATTAGCTATTATTTCCTAGGAACAGCAAACAGAAGATAAAAAGTGTTCACATTTAAGGCAATATAAAAAGAAGAAGGAAATATATATCCGAGCTTTAAGAAGCTTCACGATAAAGTTGGCTCAAGGAGGCAAGTGTAGAGTAAAGAAAAATATGATATTGGTATACCTTTGTTGCTCTCGTACAGCATTTGTGACCTACTTTGAGAAACTAGTGGTCAAAGTTCGCGTCTCTAACATTCAGACGTACGTTTCAAAAGTTCAGATGTACGTTTATGTAGTTCAGGTGTACGTTGCTGCTGTTGAAGCTTGCGGTAAAACCACTAATGTTTGCATTACGCATTTAAAGGGGAAAAAATAGTAAGTCTCAAGTAGTAATTATCGAAATATGTAATTTTTTTTGAGTAATAGCGAATTTTATATGAGGAAAAAGTAACTTGATAAGCAGCATCAGGCAGGAGGACCAATTTTTTTTGCATAATTGTTATTTGTATGAAAACTTGGCGGCAACAACAGAAAAGCAAAAATTCATACCAATCAAGGCCGTAAAATACTAAAAATTCTCATATCTTTTTTGAAGTTGATGCTTCTACTTTTTTTCTTTAATCTCAATACAAACTGTATGCTTCGTTTGACTGCAGCGCCAATTCTCCGAATCATATTATTGCCTTTCTACCTTTTTGGCACTCATTTAAGTTTTCTCGAGAATTTGAAGATTATCAATGAAACAGCAAAGCTCAGCGAGCAAGTTATTAATTGGAGAATTTGTTACGCTTTGTGCTGTAGCTAACAGGCATTGACTAACACTGCATTTGACAGAAGCGGATTAAAAATGCATGAAGATTTGTCAAAAATTGTGCAAAAACTTCACCAAAAAAGTGAAACAAGAAACTTTAAATAGCAATTTTGCAAATTACTGCAAGCAAATCCCTTAAAGAAATGAAATATGTTAAAGGTGTTTACCGAAAATCTCAGAAAAGGTTATTTTCACAGCATTTGCTGCGCTGTCGGCGAAACTCCAAAGCAATCGGGTATTGTAAGTCCAAATTTAATTGTCGCAACTGAGTGTGTTTAAACTTAATTAATACATTTGGTTGTTGCTATAGAAGCTATGTTGTTGACAAAGTGGAATTTTAATTGTCATTGTCAAAGTGCCATTAAACTGACGAACTGACTGTGTAATCAAGCGTTGAAGCTAACGAGTTTGGTAAATCCCAACTAAATTGGTAGCCAAGTAAACAGGTCTTCAAATTTGCACTGGCATCGCTGTCAATCACTTCAGCACTTTAAATATACCTACATAGTCATATATATACCTATGTATGTAGATTTAAGTCTATATTATTAGTATATATGTATAGGATAGGGGATGTGTATGTATTAACTAGCTAAATACATCTGTGTAGAAAAGCGTTGTGGCGCTGGCAGTTGTTGCCATTAAGTCATTAGGATATTTTGTTGACTAACTATAATTTTAACTGTAGAACAACGGTAGTTTTAAGTGCAGCAAATTGCCGTTTTATTATGGGAGAATAAAAACTTTTTCAATGCGCGAAGCAAACGTTACAACCTCTCATTAATTTTATGCTGCTGAGAGTTGGTTAATAATTCGTATACTTTTTTTTTGCTTAAATTGTTTGATACCGAGGTATTTGAGAACTGTTATTAGTAAATTAAAAACTGTATTTTTTTCACTGTAAAACCGTTCGTACGATTCCTGTGTCGTGAGCTGAAATTTGCATTCGTTCTACTATGCTGCTAGCAACATTATTTATTTAGTTAAGCATGTGGCTAGCAACATTTTATTAATATATTTATTACAACTTAGTGTATATATTATATAAAAAAAAATCAATAAAATATATGTATTTTTCTTCTTTCACAATGTTTTTTAATTACACAAATATGTGTGCAACATGTTGCTAGTGGCTGATTTTTTTATATATTTATTGCAACATAGCGAATTGTTAAAAAATCAGTAAAATAAATATTTTTTAGTGTTTCAAAATGTATTCGTTTTCTTAGATGATTATGCAACATGCTGTTAGCCAAATGTTGCTTATTAAAAAATCAGTAAAATAAATATTTTTTTAGTGTTTCAAAATGTTTTCGTGTTCTTATACGTTTATGTGTTACGTTTATGCAACATGTTGCTAGCAACATTTTTTGTTGTCAAAAATATTTTTTGTGGGATTTGTTTAGATATAAAAAATTTGCATAATTTACTACAACAACAAAGAATTTGCTTTGCATTTATGTTTCAATAATAATATTTCGGAAATATATGCGTTTGTAATAAAAAATTTGTTGCAAGCAATGTTAAAGCTACTGTTTCAATCAGTGTAATGTAAGAAAGCTGAACTATAGATCAAACGTTTGCTCAACTATCAGTCAAACAGTGGGAAAATAACTATGTTTCTTATATACCTATATTACGACGAATGCTAGCAACATTTTATAGAAATGGCTTAAGACTCTAAAGCTTTTAGTACTACAAAAATTAAGAATATCTGTTTTAAAAGTTGCTTAACTACTCTCTGTAATTTATTGCAAAATAAAATTAGCAGTTACAACTGTTAATGTTAAGTAACGGAACTAAAATCATCCGTTTACGTATGTATGAACAATTTGTTGAGCATTAAATTTAACTTTAATAACTAATCATTAATTTGGCAACATGTCGTAATGCATTGCCAAAAGTACTCATTATAAATTTTAGGAAACATTGAGTAAAAAATTTATTTATTTTTGGTTTCATTGCACAATTGATGCAGCATAAGAGAAGTAATTGAAGACAATTACATAAAAGTGACAATTATGCTGTGTATATACCTGACCACATATACCTTACGCGTAGTATATAAATAGCTGTCAAACACATGTTATGTTAATTGACATATGTACTCCACAAGAATAAAAAAAAAAAATATTTTACTTATCTAGCAAAAAATTCTCTTCGATTCGGTTTGCACACGCTGTTTATATGGACCAGTCCGGGTCATATTTGAACTTGAGTGTATGTCAGTTATGCAAAAGAAAAATGTTTTCTATAAAAATCTAACTATAAAGGTAATCGATTGAAAATTTTGATGGGAACTTACTTTGCTGTGAGATCGTTCTGTACTATTAGCTGCTGCTAAGGTACATTATACCGCTTAATACATATATCAAGCATACGTACATATATATCAGTAAGCCTTTTCAATTCTAGTCAGACTTTTTAGTAGTCGATGGTTTCATTTAGAATTGTCTATATTTAAGATTTTTCGAATCAACACAACTCAACTCATTTTGTATGCACAAGTTCTTATTAGTCCATTCAAATGACATTTGCTCGGCTTAGTTGCCTTTAAATACGCTATTGTTAGACAACAAAAAACCTCAATAAAATAATATAATTTAAATTTCAAATAAATTAAGATCTAAGCTTCAAATACATGTGTTCCTCTGTAAAACCTTTGACGTGCTCTCTTGCCGACTATCGACAATTATGTGCATAAATTAAATGCTTGCAATAATAATTTAGTAAATATAAATGTAAATAATAAGAATAAAATTCCGGCTGAGCTGTCATATATAGCTTAGATGATGGCTCACGCAAGACAGACTGTCCATCAAGCCACATATCTATAGACTTATGTAGTCAGCATGACAGTTAAATAGCCCAAAAAAATTTAATGAGCAACACCAATATATTTATACACCTATGGTTGCTACCAATATATGCAACAACAAATATGAAGAAACCAGTATAAAGATTAAATCAGCATATAATAAGCAAAGCTTTTGACAGCCAAAAAAGGCGTGCGGTCAGAGCATGAGTAGAAACGCTGAAGAATAGCTAACATGATTGGCTATAAAAATCGATTTATAGGCGGCACATTAAGGTGTACGTTGACTACCGGGTACAGCGAACTGTAAATTTATTGTTTAATAGCAATTAAGTGACGTAAGTGATCCAAGGAAGATGTGCTTTTCACTTCGCAAAAGCAGAAGTTTCATTATACTGATATCTTCTTTCATGGAATTTAGTATTCTTTTTAAATTTACTCACTAATCTTTGCTGTGCTATAGAATTGGAACTTTTTTTGTTGAGTTCTTAGTGGATGCCCCCTCTCACTTTTACTGTTAGTGGTATTGAGTTAGCTACTACTCTTTGTGTCGAATTATCGCCAACAAATGAATTAAGTTTAAGAGTCACCAGCAAATCGCATACACACAAAACTATATACAACAACAAAAATGAAAGAAATTATATGTTGTGCGACTAATGAATATTTATAGACGATAATCAAATAAAGAGTGGAGAATTTGCATAAATCAAATGTTTTATTATAAAGCAAATGTGATTGATTCAGCGGCGGCGAAAAAGACTTAATGCATCAAAATCGAAAAGCGGTTAAAAAAGGCAGCGTATTAAAGATTTAGTTTCCTTAATTACAAATACAAAGTGCCTAGGCGCAAAGAATGATTCTCACTGCCTAATATCTTGTATTTCAAAAAAGAAAAGAAACTGCTAAATAATCAAAGCAAGTCATTAAAAGTTCATTAAAATGCAAGTATAATAAAATAAAATTAATTTTGTGAAAGCAAGTTTTGGTCTAAAGATTCATTATCCTGCAAAGACACTTAACGCACGCATTTCTTCACACGGTAGTCGCAATGGAAGAGCGCGCTACCCGCTGGAGCGCATGGTAATCGTGCAAGAAAACAAATTGTTTACAAGTATGCAACATTATTGCTGGCAGCGCGCTCACATATGAATGTAAACGCGCAGCAAGCAACACGAAGGCAAACACGAGGAGATAAGGTATGCTGCAACACTGGCAGCGCCATCGTTTTACAGCCGCTTTTTGTGCGCGCGACGATCAGCAACGATCAGCGATCGACGTACTCCATCAAATGATTAATGATGCGGCAGCGTTGTTCAGCGCAATCGCCAAACGTCCCTGTGCGCCGCCTTGCAGCGCCTGTAGTTTGGTGTGATTTCTAACGCCTGCAGAGTGCGTACACATTTGGAGGTTTGAAAAATTTGTTGCAAGATCATTAGCGCCCTTTTTACATGTGGACGCGCGTTGTAAAAGTCCAGTAAGAAAGGATAAGGCGCTGCGCAAACCGCAAAACAATTGCCTGTGTAATATTCCAAGTGTCTGCAATTTAGTGAAATCATCATGATTACTAATGATTATTTTCATTACAAATTGTACTTATACTTTGCGCTGTTATTTTTTATATAGTCATTCCATTGTTTACGGGAGGACGGTGCGTCTAACAATGTGTGCAGCAAAACAAAGCGCACAATCAAAACACCTACTGCGCAGACGCAGAAATCTTCAGTTCACATACGGCGCAGCAAACGTGTGAGCATTAACATAGTTCATCGTCAGGATCACTTTTTTATACTGGATGCAACAATATTTTGAGGGTTGTTGTTGACTTCGCCTTTCTTTTCATTTCTTTTGGCGGCCTTTTGTGTTTTGTTCGAGTAGTTTGATGGATGGCTTTGCTGATTGTTGCCCAGGGAATTCCATGTTATTTTCTTTTCCATTACAACAATGAGTTGAAATTTATAAATAATTATAAATATAAGTGTTAGAAATGAATTACAGGCGTTGGAAGGTAATATTGAGTGGCTAAAAGGGTATTTTGGTGTGAGAGAGTTTATATCATATATTATGAGGCATGCTATAAAAAAATCAAATTATAAGCCAAAAATTATAATTTCAATAAATTCTGCATAAATTTGTTAAACAGCCGTTGTTGCAACAACTGAAGACCACAACCGCAACCACAGCCTACTTCACTAGTGCTGTGTGCAAAAAAAAAAAAAAAAAAATTTTAATACAAAGTTCTTAGTATAAACTTTATACAATATTTGGGTGGAAAATAGACAACCACAAAATATTTTTATAAATTTCACCAAACCCTCCTGAGGATTACTTACCACATAAAAGTGCATACTATTTAATAGTAATTTATATAAAAGTCTAAGCATACCTACCATATATGTATGTATGTATGTATGCATGTGTGTTTTCCGAAACACCGCTCGGCATGTTTTTAATGCGTTTCTAACTGAGCCAACGCTTCATTTGTTTTACGAGCTGAAAATCGCTTTGGTGGCAACAGATGCCGCGCGCTGATTGTCGACCGAGCTGTCAGTGCAACAAAGGCAGCGCACAAACGCGAGCTTACACATGCATGTGTATATATGTGTCTGTATGGGTATTAATATGTCGAGTTATTTACATGCGAGCACTTTTTATAGACGCCGTATGCCACCTTTGTGCTCTTGTTCTGGTTCTATTTTTTGATTACCAAACTGTTTGTACGCTGTCTGCGCCTGCTGCTACAACAAGCACGCTGTCAAGCACACAAACACATACACACATTAGTTGCATTCAAATGATCACTCCAATGATTAGGAGTGCGCATACTCACACACACACACACATACACTAACAAACAAACAAGCGTAATTTATCAGCGCATACGCTTTACTGATTTTTTTCGTGTGTGATTTGTTTTTGTTGGTGTTTTGCTGTTTTATGCCACGAAAATTGAGTGTTAATTATCATCAGCGCTCTGGGGTGTCGAAATTTGTCAGTTTAACACGCTGGAACAACAAAAGCCATCAGCCAACTTGTTCCAATCAGCTGTCTAAGCAAACATTTATTATAAGGTGGTTCCTTGCAGTTGTTGTTGCTTTTTTGAAAATTTGTTTTTGAAAATTTTATTGTTGCAGTTGAAATGCTCTGTCGCTGCGTATTTGTAAACGTCATGATTTATTAATTTTTCACTTGCGGGGGTAACGCCACTGGCTTAATTACTTTTCAACTAAAAAAAAACATTTTAGAAAATATTCGAATATAAAAATCGCTATAAAATTAAAACGTGCGTGGTGTGGTGAACAAAACGGATGACAGCTATAAAATGTGTACATAAAAACGCAATAAAAAGTAACTCGCTAACTAAAATTTGGGGAGACTTTTCATATATATTTGTATGAGTTACGCGTTACTGCGGACATTTAAGAGCATTAAACCTATATTAACATTATTTTAATACTAATTATATAACGGTTTCTAGCAAACAAAAATCCAAAATTAAATTTTGTTTCAGTTCATTTTTTTTCATGTTTATTAGAAGTTCTCGTGTTCAGCTTTTGCTTTGACAATTTGCTTATTTTTCTCTTTTCTACTATAGAAAAAGCCATAATTATTTTAGCTCTGAGCAAATGAAATATTTTCCAAGTAGAGCTACCTCGGTGTATTGGTTAGGGGTAACCAATGCAACCTTTTATAAGCGATTGTTGTTTTAATTTTTTACAAGATAAAAGTTCTAATGGAAATCTGTTAGATGTTTTCAATCTTTTTTTAACCTTTTTTTCATCATATACAACGAATACTTTTTCAACATTGTGAGCGTCTTAACTTCTAAATTGAATACGATTGAATATGATCTTCGTCATATAAGAATTAGTACTGTGGGAACCAATCGCTACATACTTGTATATGACTGTAAATATCCAGCAGTCGTATCAGGAAAGAAAGGTACTCTAAAAGACCAATTAAAATAATTGAAATGTCTTCTCTATGTTGATTTGATTTAAAAACAGCTTCTAATGTTCTAGTTATACCGCAGCGTACTCTTGATATGGCAACGTTGAATTAGAATCTATTTTTTTAACAATGCGCCGAAATGTAGGCAATTTTTCTACTTTAAAGGTACATATTTCTCAATTCCTGCCGGGTTCCACCTTGATTTAATACTAGGACTTCTTCTAAGTAGCTTATTTATAGATTGGCTAAAAATTCAAAGACGTTTTCTATTAGTATTGACTTTTTACGCCAATACATGCATACAATGAACTACGCGCCGAAATGTAGGCAGCATTTTTTTATATGTTAGTAACAAACGCAAAGTTATTAATTTTTCTTCATTAAATATTTTTCTAAACAAAAAAATTTCAGAAAATTTTTAAAACAACCTATAACTTGCATTGCACCTACATATAATACATATGTATTGTATATTCTCCCTTCATTTGATATTCTGCGCCACAGTGAATGGCAATCAATCAATGAAAAAATAACCAAGAAGATGTGTTGCTGCACCAGCGAACAACATGCAACATCAATATGCGCACTTCCTTGCCGGCAGTGGCAGCAAACTAAATTAACATACATACATATGCACGAACAATGCAGCCGCAAGGATAGTGAAGAGGCATCACTCGCTTCCTTTATGCATATTAAATGAGTAATTTATGCACGAAAAGCATAAACAAACAACAAATGCACGCTCGGCGACAGTGATGCATAAACACAAAAGGCAAACAAAAACACACAACTTTTGCTTGCGAAATTCCAGTGCATTATGCAACAGCTGTTGGCAAAGTGCTGCTCTGCTTGCAACCGAGCTTGAAGATTTGTTGTTGATTTATGGCGCGCGCTGCCAATGCAATGACCCTACTGACGGGCAACGATTGTTACAAGCGGTGGGCCAGAATGCTGACAGCAATTGCTGCTAACGCTGCCGTTGTTGCCACTTCACGGTTGAGGCGCGCTGCAGCACTGTTGGTGCCGCGCCCATTGCTACTGGCGGCGGCGGCAGCTAGTCACCGACAACTGCCGCTGTTGGACATCAATAAAGTTATGCTGGTACCTTAGCGTTGCGGCCAGCTATGCAACAATAAGTGGCAGATTTGACAAAAACTGTACTTGACGTTGTCTTGCAAATCATTCACTCGCTTTTTAGCATTTCTCTTTTCATGTTTTGTTTTTTTTGCCGACTTTTTGTTTTACACATAAAATGTTTCAATTCAAAATATTCACTCAGCCGCGAACGGCCGCATTGACAAACTGCCCGTGCGGCTTGAGTGCGCCGTTGCAGAGAAAGCGAAATTTACATGCGCCCGCTTGCAGCATTGTGTGGCAATAACAAATATCATTGCTATTTTGCAACAAACCAAACAATTGTGCTAACCGTATCATCGCAAGCGCTTGCATATTTATATGCGCATACATGTGTATGTGTGTATGTATGCATGTAAATGTGGGCCTGCAACAATAGCCAACGGTGATTGATTGTAGGTAGTAGCCCGCAGCCGTTTATCTAACTGTCTGTTTACTTTGTGGATTGACTCACAGCGCACACTGCATTCATCCATTCATATTGCAAGCCAAACAAAGCCCTGACGCGCAAACAAAAGCTCCGTAAGGATAACAAAATGTTGTCCACAACAATCAAGTTATGTTGTTTGCACTTACGATCGGTCAACAACCCATAATCCAATGGATCGTTACAAATTAGAAAGGTAAATACGTATATAATTTAAGAAAATGCGGCCGAACCCTGAGAAATTGTAAGTAGATTGATGTTTGCTAGGGTTTACGCTCATATGCGCTTAGTTGATATCCGTTCTTCGAACCTTTTCGCCGAGTGGGACTCTACCCTCGTAATAATCAACTCTATGTTTAATGGGCGAACCTTGGTTGCTCGCCACTAGCTCATTGAGGAAGAGAGAGAGAGAGAGTCTAGCGAACCTGGGTCGTTCGCCGTTTATGTGTAGAAAGAGAAAGAAAAAGAGAAAAAGGGCGGACCTTGGTCGTTTGATTTTTGCTCGTAGAGTACTTTAATTCGCATTATCTTTCAAAATTTAAATAGACGAATGCAAGTCAGCATATTGATTATCTAGAGGTTAGGCCTATGAATCAGAAGATCTTTAAGGGTGAAGAGTTTCAGGCGAATTAAAAATGAAGAGAGCCAGCGAATGGAGAGAACTGTCAGAGAAGTCATGAGAAAAAAATAAAGTTACGCGTTGGTCAGAACAGTGATTTATGGAAATGGGTCGATCATGCAGACCTTATTTGAGTTTTATTTTAGATATAAAAAAACAAGGCTTTGAAGCTTTCAGATCATTTATCTATATACTCTCCCTGATAGCACGGTGGAAAAGTTATCAATAAAAGGGTTGTTGATTCTTGTGTCAGAAGATCTTTAAAGGTGAAGAGTTTCAGGCGAATTAGCAGGAGAGAACTATCGGAGAAGTTATGAGAATTCCAAAATAAAAATGGTTCTAGGTGATTTAGAAAGCTGAGCAAAATTTGAGGACAAAACGCACTCGGGCCTCGACTTTTTTATATAGTTTTCCCAGCGAAATATATGATATAATAGGTTAGAATCTACCCCACCAGTAGCTGGTTTTGCTAGGGTAAGCACAGATCTTGGGTTCACATCAGGTATACGAGCATGCCAAGCGATAGGATTAAAGCGAATGGCTAGTAAGCCTCAAAGAGTTCCCCCAGAGGCATACTTTAGTCACAAAACTCCTTTCTGCGCAAAATTTTAGTTTTTTTCAACCAAAATATTAAGTTTCTTGCAAAGCTGAAACACACGACAGACTTGGCTTTCGTTCCGTCCTTTCACCTCATTCGATCATCTTTCCTTAATTTTATGCACGCTGCATCCGTTGCAGCTTAGAATGAATGATGCCACAAGAACGCTACCCGATGGCAACTAATTATTTTTATTGTCAATTTTATGAGCTGACAAATGTTTGGGCCGCCAGCCGCGGCAACAGCCAGCGCGGTAACAAACAGCGGAAACAACAATAAACCAACAACAAAAACAATAGCAACAATGAAAGTGCAGCCTTAAATGGCAACAAACTTGTTTCGCCAGCAATAAAATAGAATTTCGAATATCGAACGCCAACAAGCGTTAAGGCAACTAGCCAGCAGGCAGTAGGAGCGCAGAAAATATCGTTTGTGGTTGGGATTGCATATAAAGCAACAACAATAAGGAACAACATTGTTAAGCCGATAGTTTGTTGAGTTGTTGAAGTTGCATTAAAAATCAAATTATAATAAAATTGCAGATTAACTGTCGGCGCACTCGTTAAGGCTGAATGGGCTGAATGAGCGTGCCGGCCGCCACGCGGACCGAGTGCTTTGCGGCAGAGCAAGGCTCGGGAATGCACAAATGAAGACGCGATTGTGTGAAGGTATGTTGGCAACGTTGTGGCTCGCGGTTGATTGGTAGCTAAGAATTCTGCTGAACTATTGTTGTTGCTATTATTGTTGCTTACTTACTTCGATTGGCGCATCGTGCACTTCAGCTGGCGGTTTAATCCCATTCGCCACACTACAGTGCGGTGGACCCTGACTAGTCCACCGCTTGGCTGCAGGCCAACAAACAGCTGTGCGCTGCATTAAATGCAAGCGGTTGTTGTTGCAGTTGCTACTTACCAAGGCGTGCGATAACGATGACGCATCGTTTAAGCTGTTGATTGTTAGGTAGCATACCTTTGTCATTATTGTTGTTGTGGTAGTTACTGTTGCTGCTGCCTTTTGCTTCAGCCGCCGTTGTTAGTGACAGCATTGGTAATGAAGCGTTGAATGCGTTGTCGCTGCGTGAACCTGTTGCCACACACACAAACACACATACGTGCTAACTAACATTCTCCACGCTGCGACAGCAACTATTGCAATTAAATATTGTTGTTGCAACATTTGTTTTGTGCGGCGCGACGCAGATTAAGCCATCAAACGTTTTAAGCAGTTGTCAACGCGCCAACAACCACTCAGTATGTGCTTGCGTTGTGCTGCTGAACATGTGTGCAACATGTATATACAATAGTAGTTGCAACAACAACAACAAAAACTGCTACTCAACCATTATGCCGGCAATTACACATTTGCGAAAACAGAAATTGCTGCGCGGCACATTAACTACCAGCAACAACAATAACAAAAATCACCAGCTACTTGTTGCAACAACTTAACTACTTGCCTCATTTTGTAGCTCGAACTGCCACTTGTTGCTTAGCAGCAGCCTTCTCATTTTCTTGTTCGTTGCACCTTTTCCAAGCGCGTCTGTGTGTTCTAACTTCGGTTGCTTGCCACAAATTGACTTTTGCTGTGGTGGTTTGTACTTTGCCACTAGACATTTTACGAAATTTACTGTCTTATTTTTGTATGTGAAATGTAATCCTTCTTTGTTTGTGTGATGGTGTGTAGAACACCTGAAAATTTAACGAAAATTTGGTGGCACCTGGTCTCTTATATCAGTGCAACAAATATATTATTATTTCAACAAAAAACTTATTTTAGTTTGTGTGATGAGCGAGATTAAATTGTTTGTAGACTTCAGATGGTGTGATCCCTTAAGTTTTGCCGTCCAACCAAGCCTCGATTTGGCTTAGAATATATTGTCTTTCTACGCTGAAATTTGCTTTAATGAGGTACTTGGTTGCATCTTACTATAAATGTAAGACGCTTGTTGCTTGAGCGGAAAAAAATGTGTTTTTTTGCTTAGCCTTCGAGCAAAATTTGTAGATTATAAAAAAAAATATTTTGGAAAAAAAATTTTTGTGAAAAAAATTAAAAATTTTTTTTGGATTTTATCATTTTTTTTCGAATGGTTAGTATTTCGGTTTTCTTGAGCTGTTTATCAAAGCTAAACTTTTGGTAACTTTCGCTGCTTATTAACCAGAGCTTACACGATCAAAATATGATTTATTGACAACTTTTTCGAATCTGTTTTCTTCTCTACTTCTTTTATATTTCTCAGCAACTGTAACTCATAAAATGAGTCTCATGGAACATCCGCCCTTATTCCAAGCCAACATAATTTCTCATACATCCCTTCTCATTTCTCTTCAAATAAAATACCTGTTATCTCCATAATCACTAGAAAACAATTGTTAAATAAGAGTGGAAACTTTTAAGATAAATTTCATTTCTAAGCTTTGATACAAATAATGCCTAAAATGTCATCGAGTTGCTTTCAAAATGTTCCCTGTTTTCTTGAGCCAAATTATTTCGATAGATATTGAGGTTATCAGAGCGACAGCACTTTGCACGAGCCGAAAAGAAAAGAATCTTCGCTAAACTGAGCGGTGGCTTATAATGTCCAACCACCAAACCAAAGAAGAAGAAAGTTTTAAAAAGTGCCGTTATTGTTTAATACACACATACATTTGTTATGTCTTTCCTTCATTAGTCGCTTTTATACTTTAAAAAATACCGTAATTAAGCGTTGATAAGACAATAAAAATTTGTTGTTTTCCCCCATTGAAACCCGCATAAAAGGGCAAATGGAGAATACAAATATTTATGGGCATTTAAAAATTATATTCGAATATAAATATGAAAGAGTGTAAATTTAATGTTGTCAACGCTTATCGCGAATACAACAACAAACAAACATTTAGCTCGCATGTAATTTACGACTAACAGACGGACACACACACACACATATATTTGTTTGAGTGCAGTAAATATAGAAAAAAAAAGAAATTAAAATATTTCGTTAAAAATTAAGCCATAAATAAAAATTAAAAAAAAAAACAAGAACAAAAAGCACTTGCAGTGCCTAATAGCGCTTCACTGGCAGCTCAAATGCAGTTGTGTGAACGAAAAAGTAGATAAAGATGCGCCCGCAGCATAGACAGCTCACTACATTGCGACACAATGGAGCAAGAAAAAACGAAAAAAAAAAAATATAAACAGAAACAGGGTCAAAGTGAAACGGAAATCGTTATCAACTTTGACAAAAATGCATTTTGTTGTGTGTGAAACTTTGTTTGTGCATTGTTGTTAGTGCTGCTGCTTCTTTGATACACTTTTACTCGGGTCGCTGCATTTCACGCTTCGTTGCCGGGTACTTCAATTGGGCGCTCGGCCCGTGGGGAGCTATTGTTGCTGTGAACTTTCTACATTTCAGCTTAGCACTTGCAAGTTGGCCATTAGCACGATGCTGCATAGTGTGTGGCAAGTGTGGTGAGCGAGTGGAAAGAAAAAGTGTTTTTGACATTATCAATGTAAGCATATTGTTCTAGGCTTATACTACACATATTTGTTGTTGTACGTCATCTTACAGCGTGAGCTTGAAGCGGCCAGTGTGAAGCAGCGCTTGGTTTTGATTGCTGTAAATGAGTGAAATTTATTACTGTGTTGATGGCTTTTAATTTAAGAGTAAATGTAGATTTTTAATATACACCGATTTTTCAGTTCCTGTTATTATTTTGTTCATATATTGATTTCCTGTAACAGACGCAATCTCTGAAGAATTCGTTTCAATTTTATTAGCATCTTCTAGTCTACATTTAGGATAACAATCACAGTTTTTAAGTAAATTGTGTTTAATGTAGTATACTTTTAGGCTTTTATAAGAGCTTTTGTATACACAATCATTCATCGACACCAGCAGAAGGCGAAAAGTTATTTTATTTAGATACAAGTGCCCAAAAAATTGCAATATCGAAAAGTATAGCCTACTTTTAGGCAATTAAGCCGATTAAAGAAAACTATGAATACATTACTGAAGCTACTTAATTTAAAATTATTATGTTAGGTTAAAGATAAAGAAAGGGAAAACTCGGAAAACACATCATATTATTTAGTCGAATGCTTATATCTCAGAAAATTTTTTCGTATTCACATCTTGGTTTCCAACATTTCCAATATTCTTTCTGAGTTCTTTTGTAATAAAAGGCATACCATCTGCAGTTTGAGAAATAAAATCGTTTATATTTTATTTGAGTATCTTTTTGACATTTTTCTTCCATTTATGTTAGTGACCCAAATTTGTATATTGATTTCCATACATACAAGCGCACTCTGTAAACAGTAAATAATAAGCAGATATTATTTTGTGCCCATTGTTGCATGCATTTTGTGAAATGATTTTCGATTTTGTTGTTAACCCACATTCTTAAATATTATTGCATTTACATGCCTTTCTTTGTTATTCGTTTATGGCTTTTTTGAGTTATGCTCACTTTACAAAATTATTATGACTTTCCGCGCCCTGAAGCTCTGATTTACTACACACGTGTTTCTTTGTCATTGATTTTGCTTGAGAAAAAACTACTTGGTACTAAATTTTACCAATTTGGAGCAAATATTATAGCTTTTACATAAGCATTTTAATACGCTACATGTGTGCCTTAGAGCAAGTGATGTGGAACAAGACAACAGGCAACTATTTCTAAGAATTACATTTTTAGGCTTTTCATTTTCCTTTCATTTTTGTAAACATGAAAAAGCAAGTCTTATTGTATCAGATTGCGACTTTATGTTCAAGCAAATTATAGTTTCCCGACTAATTATGCTAAAAAGTTCCAATAAAACGCTGAACTATTACTTTTTAAGGCAAAAACTTCGACATTTTTTAGTTTCTCGGGATGTACCATATATTAGGGTGGGTCAAAAAACAAAAACGAATGCTTTTTTTCGCTTGGTACTCGGAAAAATTGGTTGGTAGATACCATAAAAGGTTTTGGTAGAGCAGTAAATTTCTTACAATGCTATAAGCTTTGCAATTTAAAATTATGTTTTTTTTTGAGTTATAAAATTCTAAAAGAAAAAAAACAAATTTGCTTTAAAATAGTCAAACTTCCACCATTATTGTCTTTTAAACGGTTAAGTTTACAAAAAAATCGTTTAAGATCATTTTGTAGAGCATTCAATTTCCTATAAAAAAAAGTCAAAGGAAATATGTTTTCAAGTAGTTGGATGCGAGATATAAATCGTTTCATCCGATCATAAGAAAAAAATTGATAACGGTAAAGCGGTGGACCTTCCCGTAACAATTAAGTGCTGAGGTTGTCTACCAAATAATCTTTCGGAGAAGAAAAAATATTCGATTTTTTTGAGCCATCCTAATGTATACATATATATGATGTTTAATGTAGTTTAGTACTTTGATATTTATTAGAGGTGTCTAACAACCAATTTTTAGGAGTAGCAAGCGAAAAAAAATATTCGTTATTAATTATATAATATATTATTTTTGATACACCCGAATTTATGCATATATACTTATATGACGTTTGACATATTATACTTCAGTACTTGCCGTTTTCCGATATTGGAAATAAGCACGTATATTAGAACCAGTGTTTCTCAATATAGGGTTCTGCATACATTTAGGCGTATAAACCTTTTTTCATCAAATTTTAACACGTTTCAAAATAATATTAAACTTTTTAAACGGTAGTAAAACTTTTTTTAAAAAAAAATAATGCTAGTCAATAAATAAAAAACCCATAATAGTCACAAAATAATACTCAAAAACTTTTTCGAAAACTTTTATTATATTATACATAAAATTTATGCTTTTTTCTTTGTTTTGCAAAAATATTTTTCACTTTTAGTGCATTTCCGTTCAATAAACTTTTAAACTATATTATTTCTTTTAATTAAAATTTTATTTTTTTAATTTTTATTTTTTTTTAAATTTTTTTTTGTTTTTGTAGGGCTGCATATTTTTGCAATTCACGCTAATATATGCGCGTTTAATATTTAGTCGCGTTTCATTCTTAACTCAGTTTTTACAACACTACGAATTTTGTGTTGTTTTTGTTTTTATGTTTGCGTTGTATGCCAGCACATCGTGCAACAATGCATTGTAAATATTTTAACACTTGAGGCGCTTAATTTTCATAAATAAACAACGCGGCACTCACATTTCTATGCAAGTATGGTCATAAAAGTAAAACAAATGTTAATACAACTGTATGTGTGTGAATGTGTGCAGGCTAGCTAGTGCCTGTGTGTTTGTGTGCGTGTGTGGAGCTGTTTGTTAGCGTTCATTAGCAGCAGCAGCAATTTAATTTTAGCGTTGCATACATATTTTTTTATAGCTAAATTAAAAATTTCGCGCAAGTGCAGTGCGCCAGCAACAACAAAAACAACAGCATTCATAAGTAGAAGAACTGCAATAAAGACGCACACACACACACACCTAAACACAGTGGCAATGCCAATGTCATTGCAAAAGCTGTTGTTGCCGGCTGTTTGCTAAATAGCAGCCAACCAACAGAGCAACACTAGCAACAACAACAACAATGTTAGCTACGGCCGCATAGTGTTGCAGACGATCATAAAAATTTCATTAATTCAAGCGCTAATGAAATGAACTACTCGCTGGCAGTTGCACGCACACAAGCACGTGCACATATCTGCATATATGATACCCCCCTCGGAAAGTTTGCAGGCCTACAGCGTAGACCAGTGTATATGTGCACGTAATTGCAGACATGTTGCAGCTAGAGAGATGGCAATTTGTAGCGACAAGCATTTGTGTGTGTGTGTATGTGCTCATGTGTCCAGTCCATTTCGCATTTGACTCTTTCACGCTTACTTTGTATTATCTCCGCACTGCCACTCCCCCTAACCTTCCCGTTGACTCACTTCACTTAAGGATTCTACGCTGTAATTAAGTCATAAAAAGCAGAAGCGTTCGCATGCTATCTTCACAACCCCACTACCGCTTGGCTATGCTCGCTGCATCGTACTTCATACACTTAAAGTGTCATTTGCATAATCATTTCATTCGTCTGCATTTTGAATGCAATGCGCCGTTTAATTGCCTTTTTACCATTTTCCGCGGCATAATTCCTCCGACTCTGGCTATAACTCTTGCTGCAAACGCTTGCTTCGTTCTTACGCTCTTCTCCGCCTTTCTTGCTCTAACTTTTTTTATCACTCTCTCGCTTTCTCTATCTCGCCATCTCCTCCTCTTTCCCCATTGCACTGTTTACTGTTAGTAGCAGGCCTTAAGCCCTGCGCCTCGACGCCTAATTGCGTGCGCTACAACCCCTTTAATTGTAAAGTCACATAATTTGTTTATAGTAAAAATTTTATGACCTTACCACTTCCACTGGCTTTAAGTTGCGTTTGAAAATTGTTTTCATAATTCTTTCCAGCATTTTTAATGCATGCAATGTGTTTCTACGCATACTCAAGTGTGCTCTTGTACTCTTTTTGGGTTTCTGTTTTATGTATGTACATATTTGTGTATGTATGTATGTGTGTATTAAAAATAGCTCTCACATTTTGCTTATATTTTGTTGTTATATTTGTTGTACTTTAATAGTTGCATGCAGCAGTAACAGTCAATAAAATACTTGCTCGTCGAATGTTAAAAATATTTGTTTATTTTGTGGCATGTTGCTTAAGCATAACAATGGTAGCAAGTATAAAGCAGCTGTTTCCTGACAGCAGTATTTTTTTTTGTAAAACTATGAGTTAAGCCCACACAAATGTGGAGATCCTCGTCTTCTTTAATAAATTTAAGTCCTTCTCCTCGGCGTTTATATCCTAGAAAAAGTCTGTCGTCGGACTTCAGCCGAATTTAGGTTGCCACTTTTGTTAATCCTGACACTTAAAAATTCAAAAGCTTTTCGAAAATCTCAAAATTATATGGCCAACATTCAAATGTTTGTTCCAAAATCAGATACCTACGCTAACAGGAAAAAGTTCTGAACCCTTTTTGGCACACAATCACATGGTTCACATATCTTGATTGCGTCGGGAGACCAAAGATCATAAACTCTTCTTTGATCTGATCCATGTATCAAATTTTGGGTACGGTCCGTAGAGGTCCCTACCGACATAGTCCGTTCACAAATTTAATACTATTAAAACCTTGGGAATTTATAGATGGGCTTGCGACAAGAGTAAATACTTGTTAAAAAGATGTTAGAGACTTTTTGTTTAATGTCTATGAGTACTTGTCAAATTTGATGAATAGAAATATAAGTTTATGTGGTAGATTCGACGAAGGCAATAAATATATTTGGATCTTGTACGAGTAATGAAAAAGAAGTTCGAAAAACAATATTGCGGTTGAAAAAAATTGATTTGAAATATATCCAGTAGAAGCGGGTCGGATATTGAGTTCAACCGAAGTGGAATACGGTTCAATAAAAGCATGCTTAACACTAGAACTACGAAGATTTACCATATACCTATTTCAAATAGGTCTTTCTCTCTCTAAAAATAAGAAGCGTAAGAACAAAAAAATCTATAACTATGTTCTATACACATATTTAATAAAAATCATGACATTATCGTAGAATATTAAATAGGAAGGAATAAAGAGGAAATGGTATAAATAAATGATGCAACCGGTCATTTTGACCGGCTCGTAGTTCTAGTGTTAATGAATGGCATTTCAGTATGGTCTACCCAGCCTGCAAGTAGGAAGCACCACAGCTAAACTTACGCATATATGTAAAAATAATGCGCTTTAAATATAAAGAACAGAAATTTTTAGTAAACATTTCTCAGACTTAAAAGCTTTCTGCAATTTCCTTCACCACGTATTTGCTTTTAAATTGCCGTTAAAAAATTAAAGCCTAAGCTAATTACGTGCAATCATTAACTACTTCCCATTTCCTTTAGCATTGAGTTATTAAAAAAATGAAAATATTTTTAAATTTCCACACTTAAGTGGCCACCACCTGTCCGCTATAAAGAACGGCCCGCGGCCACAAGCGTTTATGCATACCAAACAGCTTTCAGTCGATTGGAATTTTTTCTTTCAGTTTTCACAGCGAACTCTTCACTTTTAACTTTTTAATGATTGTAATTAAATCAGCAAATATAAATACTTTTATGCAAATATTACAACAACTATGCGCTCAGACACACACGCACGCACCTACAGGAGCATTTTAATAATTATAGCGGGTTGTGTAAGCGTTTGCGCCACCACAGTTCATTAGAACTAATGTAATTTTCCAAGCGAATTGCTGACGGCTACACCGCTTTTTAATAGATTTATTTTCATTTAGTCGATTTTATTACACGTTAATAACTAGCAATGCCAGTGCTATACGTCTGTTTGTGTGAGTGCTTATATTGGCTATAAAAATGCAGTAGGAAAATGTGGAGAAAATGTGCATTAACTAATGTTGTATGCTGCTGAGCATTAATTGCAAAAGCATATGACGATACACTGCGAAAAATTGTGGGAGGGAATTTTGAATTGTTGCGGCATTTTTTCTAGGCATTACTTACATATTTTCGTTAGATTTCAAATTCTTTCAATATAATAGTTCAAGCACTGGTATTCTCTAGCATTATTATCTCTCTTATATATATCATAGCTACTTACAGATCATCTAGAAGTGTAGTCAAGCTTACGAGAAACCTAATACTTTATGTAGACTCCGAAAGACTAAAAAATTCTTTGATTAAATTTTTCTGAAAGAAATACACTCGGAAGCTCATTACACTCAGATACATAACAACAATCATTAGAGCACTAGAAAAAATACTTTCACAGGCATTTCTCCGCAGCGAACACACTCTGACACTACGTGGTGTCTAGTAAAGCTTTATATTAGATGTACTTATAATTTTACTATACTTCAGACGATAGTGCAAGTGTTCCGGTATCCTCTAAGTTAATTCAGTACTACTAATTTATGGCGTAATATCAGTTAAAGATGAAGCTGGAGATTGCGACTATTATTTGACTCAGTTTTCAGAAAACTTTCTACAATAAATACGCTGGAGACGATCTTGAACGAAAAAGAGGTAACGAAATGGCTCGTCAGGTGTTCTCAGCAAGATCCGCTTGAAAGCAATTGAAAACCTCTAAAGAGATTTTCGAAGTTTTAGCGAACATTTGTTGCTGTGAGCTGTAAATGATTTTTGTTCTATTTTGACAGTGAAGCGCAGTAACTTTTTTTGCTCAGATTGAGCAAGGCTTTGTTTTGAGGCACTTGACTTGCTCTTCTGCTGTATTTGCTCTTATTTTGCTTTTCACTGCCTTGCTAGAAGCCATTTCGCCAGATTATATGCAGGAATACTCAATCTCATAAGGTACAAGTTCAGGACAGCATGGCTCTTCTTGTATGCATTATTGGAACTGAACCCTTATATGACACAATCTCCTAATGGCTTTTCAAAAATAAGTTACGTTCCTTGCATTGATACCATAATATAGTCACAGCGTTTTATCTAATGGAAAATGCTTTGCGCTTAGAGCGAGTATGGCTCCTTACAGGATTATAATATGGCTAACATTAAAGCATTCTAGTCCAATTATATCTCTATGTCTGATATGTTATATGGTATTTTCAGAATGTCAATGTCTTACCGAACCACTCTAGCATGTAACAATTGAGTCGGGCTACTAAAATGGAATACTGTAAACAAGCTATGCAAACCAACAGTAGCATTCTTCCAACTACGCAATCTGTAAAACCACTTTTCATAACTCTTTTCAATGCTACTTGACACTCACATCATATATTTATAATAATTATGCGCACAAATTCACTTTTAACGGTAACGAAAACCAACTACTTGTCTGCCACCGGTAATTTTCTATTTACATCACTCACTTGGCAATACATAATTCTCAGCTGATGACCATCTTTTGCAGAGTATTAATCTTACCATAAGATAATCCAAGTCTTTCATTTGCATCTGGTGAATGAAGCGACGCCAGACGACAGGCGTAAGATTGCGGCGCGAAGCAAATGAATGAACGAATGGCTGAGCTCGTAAAAAGCAAAATGTCTAAACACATTTAATTAGGTAGCGCATAACGACTAATCACTAGAAGCAACAATCCGGCTAGCTGACAGCCAAGACTGGCATATCTGCCTATCTGCAGAAGACAGAAGATGTGGTTAATGCTTAGTTGGATGTTTGGCAGCGCAAAACCATGAGAATCGCTCAAGTAATGCGGAAGGTGATCAGTATAGCAATACCTGTGGCAGCAGTGAGATCAGTGAGACGTTTTCCATGTTACACGGTTGTGAAAGGAGAGTGGGCGCAAAAGATAGAAGTGCTGCTTGAGAATCAGGAAACGAAACGAACACAAATACGCTAGCGTTACAATGGAAATACTGTAAGTTGGCGCTGGCAGTGATCGCATCGCGATCGCAAGATCAGCAGATCAGTTATATGTGTATGCGTGGTATTTAGTTTGTGAACAGCTTTGTGCCTGTTGGTGACTGGGCAGCGCAGTTGTGTCTCGTTGCAGCGCAACACCACATTTGCCACATTATCATTACAATAATCGCTTGGCGGCAAAAACTTGATAGCGATCGCAATGCAACGATGCCAACCACGCCCAACTAGCAGGCGCTGTGGTGTAGAGTGAGCGCTGCGGCCGTGATCGAGGTCGAGAGCCAGGACGAAGCGGAGCGTGTACAATAGTTATGAAAATCAGCGAAGCTTGACGATGACAGCCACAAAACTGGCAGATATCATAGCATTGTGGCACGTTGCACCTATGCAGCCTAGCACTACATATACACACACATACACACATGCTGATGACACCACGAAGAGTTCTGGCCACAGCTGGCCAATGTTAGCGTTTGCAATTTCAGTTCAGTTTCGCGCAGTTGCAACGCTTTTGATGCTATCTGAGCATGCTGCCGCAGCGTCGCATTGCTGATCGTTGATCGCTGATCACGAACGCGCGTCTACTACACCAATTGAGCGCGTTCACGACATGCAGCGGTTGATCATTATATATACACACACACACATGCGCACATATTTGCAGGTGAGAGACTCATTTGCGCACCTCTAATGGCGTCAAGCGACAGTGTTGAGTTTATTAATTTAAATATAAATTGCCCAGTAAAGTAATTACCGACAGCGGAGAGTATGTGTGTGTGTGTCTACTGGTCACCATATGCCAGCTGGTTGTGGAGGGTTTAGGCTATTATATAGTTAATGTGTGCTTATTAACGCTTCCAACGAACTGTGGCATTTGCTTAGCGCATTTCCTTGTAAATTTCGGAGTGTGTGGAAATGCTCTCTGCAAACGCTCCTTCAAGCTCAAAAGCCGGAAGTGCTTCACCGACTGTGCTGAGCATGAAATAAGTACGCTAGATGAAGTTGTAGTTAGCGCTAATGGTTGGGCAAATTGGAGTTGATGTAATATTAAAGCAGTAATAAATGGAAGTAGAGATTTGAACTGGCTTAATATTCTGGGTTTTGATTGCTTTACTGATTGTGAGACGGATGAAGCGATATGAATTATGTGTATATGGTGAGGATTATGAGCTGTGCTTGTATTTAGTACGCTACCAATACTATAGAAAAATCTCTATATGTTCATCGGCAACAATTGTCTTATCAGCGTAGCAGTTTGCAGTTTGGATCGTACGAAACAGTATTTAAGAGAACTATCCTTTCTTGCGCATTCATTGTTAAGTCTAAACTTAAGGTTAGTTGAGAGTTTAGATAGAACGTCTTTATCATAATCAGATAGTTTCGAAACCTCAGCAAATCCGCTTTGACAAGCAATCTAATAATACCTACTGTATTCAAAACTACGCAGAAATCCGAAATTTTTCTTCTTATTTCAAATTTCGAGCAGAGTTACCAACAACTATGTTTTCATCAAGCAGAAGCACCGCGAAAACGATAAACCGAAGTTGGCTGCCGAATAGCGCTTATCACACTTCATATACTAAAATCCTGCTGTGCTGTTCGTTCAGCATTCCACCCTCCGCCCTTCTACTTGCATCCACAGATAGTTCGCCGCATAAATAACAACATTTCAGCAGTTATAGCCAGCAGCAGCGACCAACAACGCCTTTGAGTTTTCATGTGGCGCGTACGCATGTCCGACACGCACAATCAGGCGGCGTAGTCCTTGCGCGACCCATACCCATATCTCAATACGTCGATAGACTCTATACGCGCCCGCCCAAAAGTCTCCTCAGCCGGCCTCCTGCAATCAGACCATCAACAACATTAAAATGTTTATTAACTTTGGCATCGTTAACGCGCCGCGGCGCGCAATCCGCTCGCAAACGCACACTGTTAGGCAACTTAATATGCGAATATGTTGCTGTGCAACACTGTAGCTAGTCAGTTTAAAAGGCTAAAACGTTTTATTGGCAATTTGGTTGTGAGAGATCGCCGTAAATATGGCGGATACTGACGACAAGCGCGTAGTCGATGCGATTTTATTACTCCTTAGTTACCGCCCATGCGTTGCGATGGTGGCGTAGAACCACAAATCCACATACATGTGTATGTTTGTGTGTAGCTTCAATTTTTTGTTAGCAATTTGTTGATTTTAGTGTTGTAAAAGCCCAGAAGTTGCTAACAAGCAACATGACTTAATTTATGTACGTGTTGGCGAATTTTACGAGCTCTATCAAAGGTTCCGGGTGAGTAAAATACGCGTGGGTCTAGCTTAGGCTTCTATAAAACGTGTTTAAGTATTTAAAATCCGGGTTGTTGACTTGATGTGTGAATCTGATGAAAAAAAAGTATACACATTTTCGCTCAAGTAACTTCAGATAAGTCCTCTAGGGTTGGCGCGTCCCACAATTTCCGAAAGCGTTCGACTTTTGCCACAAAGAGCTGTTTGAACCATTTTGCTATCACTGAAATGGATCCGATTTCGTGATTGCTCCCTCGACGGAGATCACAACAGCTGAAATACCGGTACTTGCCATAGCTTCTGGGTACAGGTTAATCGACCCTGTTGTGTTGACGAAGGATTTGAATTCCTCGGCTCACAGAACGCCTGAAATACAAGATATTTCAACTCCATGCTGGATAGGTCTTTCTAAGGTCAATTTTAACAATTTGCGTCGGTCCAAAGTTTTCCTGTGATGACAAGATCAACCTAGCTTAGAGCAAATAGTTCAATGCATATTAATACATATATTTTTTCGCCCACTTTCAGTTTCAACAGAAAGCCAATGTATTTATCTGAGTGTGTCCACAACAATGTACTCTTTGTCTATATTTTCATCTAAACCAAATGAAGTTGTAAACTAGCAATAACTACACCCATTACTATAATAACACGCAAGAAATAAGAAAACTACTTTTCTGAAACCTCACCAAAACCAAAAGGGACACAAAAGTTTACAAAACAGCAGCAAAACTTTATATTTGCAGATGTTGCAAGCAAACCGACGCGCGCAAAAACCTATTTCAAAACTTAACTAGTCATACGAAAAAGCCAAAGTAAAATGCAAACAATGACAAGCAGCTGAGAAGACGGCAAGAAGGGGATGAATACAGACCAATATAAACTGAAAATGTCCCACATCACCTCTTCGACATAAAACGCCCAGCTGGACCATTTTCAAATGAGCGCGGATTAAGAGCACGGTAGTGGTAAGAAGAAGGCCTTACATTTGTTGTTGCACGACCAAACCACAGAACTTAACTTGGTTCACAAGTGTCGGCCGGCAGCCAGCACAGGCTGTTGGTCCAGAAACGTGGCAAACTGGCAACACGTCAAATGGTGCACACCCAAAATCGCATCCGCATACATCGAAGGGCGCTAAGTGGCAACAGCAGCAACTGCGGGCCCCCATGACATTGCTGGGCTCGTACAAGCAACGGCCGGTCAGCGAGCTGACTTGTTGTGGCTTCAACTTGCCACAGCTTGGCTGCGGCGGTTGATGCTGTTGGTCGGTGTTGCTGCCGCGTTTGAGCCATTGTAGGCGTCAACCTGCTCTTTAAGCTGTATTATTTATGCGGTCGCATACTCGTCGTGCGATAAGCAACAAAGTGCGCGTGCGCGCCACTGCCGCCACAATTTTTACCGCCCTTTCTGCTCAATATAGCGGTGATTATTGAGTGCTGCTGCCAGCCAGCAAACGCGTTAGCTGCTTTAATGTGCGGCTATTTGCCGTTGCCGTTGCCGTTGTTGTTGTGCGCTTGATCGCGTATTGTGATTTAAACTACTTTTAGGGCACTCGAGTGTCCTTACACACACATACACACGCGCGTACACATACACATACACACCTGCATACTATTTATTGCAGCTGGGCGTCCCTGTTCATATAAAATTGCAATATTCGTTTGTTGCTGCTGTGGCTTCTTCTGGCTTTACGACTTTATCAGTTGGAATGCATCTCTGCGCCTGCGGGCATTTCTAAAGCTTTCTTTTTTTTTCTGTACAAGTTCGTTTGCAGGATGTTTTTTCGGCCATGCTGCATTGTAAACTATTTACTTCGAATGCAATAGTTGGTAGATTTTAATTTTCATAGCAAATTTTCTGTGATTTTTTCTGCAGGCCTTAACAGCAAAGCAACCCTGATTTCTTAGCTCATACGAAATCGTTTTATCAGCATAATTCTGCGCGGCTCACTTCTAGCTGCTTCATTTGCCACTTTTATTATTGCCTTGTTATTGCCTTGCAACTGAGTTGCATCTGTGTCTTTGTCTAGTTTCACATTTTCTTCGTATGTTCTTTGGTTTTCGATTTTCGTTTTGTTGCATTTTATAGCCGCAAATAATAACAATAATAATGATAATCATTATAATACGCCAACCGACAATAGGCAGTGAATAGCGAGAAGTGAATATGAATCGTAGTTGGACAATGTGGTTCGGTGTAGCTTTGCGCCCACAATTACTCGCCACTAAATGCGGTCGAAATGAAGGGTTTACTGCCGCCAGCAGTTTTGGGTCACTGATTTGAATGCCGCTACGCTCCGATGCCATATTTGCTTCTTCCACTTAATAGAATTTCTATTACTGTAGCGCAATGCTCGACTGAGCTTGTATTGTGGAGAAAAATCGAAAATATAAATTAATGTTTAGGGTTTTATATTACCTTCTACGGTCACTCAGTACTTTTAGGACGAGGCATAATCTTCAGGTTAGGTCAGGTTAAGTCTTCAGACTGAACGCCACGATAGAGATCATGTTAGTTCTAACAGAATAATTGAAACACCGGCCTTTTATGATATCAATGAACTACTATAAGCTAAGAGAGCTCTATTTATAGGCGAAGCGCCTTAAGCATATCACAAATCTTTTGAGGCCGCTAATTTGGGTGTCTGTCAAACCGACCGATTAACCAAAGCTTTAGTGAACATGTGTTGTCCACTTTAGGCCAGCAATGCTAGGCCTAGCATTCAAGAATCTTTCAAGAACCTGACATCAAGAAAGGAATAGTTGTAAACTGTCACTTGGAAACTTGTTTTCGATAAACGCGTTCTTAGAGTTTATAATGTTCGAAATGTTAGCTAAATAAAATGTACAAAATCTGGGTCGGATCGCTGGCTTACGTTTTTTTTTTCTATTAATTTTTTTTGAAGTTGGGTATGATATAAAAAGAACATGGGATATTCTCAAAAGCCTTTCGCATGATTTGTCTGCTCCACAAATATTTTTCGTTCCGCAGACGACTTCCTTATAATGCAGGAATGCTACGGCTCAGCGACTTGAAATAGATTTTATTAGAAATGTCTTCTGAGTTGCAACAAAAAATTTCTTGAAGTACAGCTATGCAAAAATTCAGCCAGTAACAGAGAACACAAAAAAAGGGGCTTACCAACACAAGCGTCTTAACTCAATTCACATTAGCTTTGGGAACTTTGGTTACCCATATTCTTCATTAACAACGTGGCAATTTTGAAAACGAGATTTATTAACAACATATTTCGTTCCCTGCACTGTCATATTCTAAAATTCTCAACATTGTTATGTTAAAAAATACATAAAGCTGTACAACTTTAAACATTAAACTTAAAAAAATATTTTGTTCAGGTGCAAGACTCTTTGTGGCATGCAATTTTTTACAATTCTTTTTACTATTTTTTATGCTGCGCTGACCCACTGTGCTCAATATGAAATTCTTCAAATGTTTACCCAAATCTCAGCATTTCTAAGTACATTTAGCTATTTGCTGATCTAATCTACTCTTATATGTATGCGTATGTGTAAAGTTGTGGCAAAAGCATTCAATTGCACATTTGATTACAAAAACATAATATAGTGTGTGTGTGTGTGTGTGTGTGAAGTAGTGACCACTATAAATGACTATTTACTGCCACAAATATGAAGGTAAACAATAAATGAAAATGAATACTAAAGCTAAACCAGCAAAGAGCACCACTGCCATGGCGGATATGAGGGCTTATACGCTTCACCCGACTACTACTGTTTATGTGTGTGCGTGTGTGTATGTGTTGGGTTAAATAAATATGTAAATCTGCATGCAAATTGGAAATGTTGAGGCATGCCATGCCATGGCGATTGCATATACGCAAAACTAGTGCAACTATTGCATATGAAAGAACGCCAAATAAATAAACAAATGGCGAAGATTGAGAGATTGAAGGAGCAGGCATGTGGTAGCGGCGATAGTGGGGTAGTGTATGCAGCAAACAAACCGTGAATGTGCAGCTCATTCAAATGTGCTTATCAGTTCGATCAGGCACAGGGCACAATAACAAGGGCAACAGCGGCAGCAACAACAACAACAACGCTAAAAGCCATAACATTGCTGGCTGCAGTAGTTGAAAACAGCAGCAAAAAGTTGCTGACCCAACAATTGCTGCTGCTGCTGCTGCTAGCTACTAAATATTAAACATTACTTGTGTGTGGCAGCAACATATGGCTAGTGGCGGTTGACTCTTTGCTGCTGTTGCAACTATGCTTTGTTGTTGCCTAGTATTTGCTACCCTTTTAGCTTTGCTGCGTGTATTTGCTAACTATTTTCTTGCTCTGCTTCGTCTCTTTTTTGCTGTACGTGCGCTTTTGCCTTGCTTGTGGCAGCCAGACCATTCAATGTTGCATCTCTGATTGCTGCTGATTAAATGCTGAGATTGCAGTTGCCAACCTGCAGCCGTATTGGTGCCCTTTGCTGGTGCGAGGCCACCAATCCACAAAGCTTAGTTGAGTGCTCGCTCAATGCTCTTGCTACTTGCTACCTTTATTTTAAATGCTTTTCTTTTCAAATTTTCCTATTTTCATATTTGTTCTTTTGATTCCATTTGATATTTGCGAAAATTCGGATTATTCATGGTATGTTTGGCAGCAGCAATTGCTGTTGCTAGTTGTGCTGACCTTTTTCGCCTTTCGCTTGCCACCTTACCTCGCTTTAGTTTATAAAAAAAATTTATATATTTCGTAAAGGTTCTTTCTTTTGTTTTCACCTGCACCTGTGGTTGTGTGTGCGCAATAGATTAGTATTCGTTGCACGTTGGCAGCATATTAACAACAATATTAACATTTTCCCATAAGCAAGCACATGTGCTTCCAAGCAAAAGCTCTGCCTGCGGTCAGTTTTATTAAAAATTTTACATGCATTTTATTTCGCTATATGATTTTGTAGTTCTTTTGCGTATTCTTAGTTTTTTATTTTTGCTATTTGCGTATACTTCTGAAAGTTTTTGTTCAGAAACATCATATTTTGGCTTCTGCAGTTAGCTGTACGTTCAGCAGTTGCACACTTAAGCTTACACACTTACAAATTTTAATGCAAATTTATACCGTTTTAAACATGTGTATGTATCTGTGTGCACTTCAACCAGCTATTTAATAACCAAAGTGCATTTCCAATATCATAATACAATATTCTTCATAAGCTGCCCACTGCAACTGCGCTGTCTTTCTTCTTTTTCTTCTTCTTATTTTTGAGTTTTTATGTGTTATTTATTATAATACTATTACAACTACTATACGCAGAGGATTTGCAACTTCTTTTTATCGTTTGAAAAACTTTGATTTTCTACACCTTTTAGTACCCAGTACTGAAAAACAGTTTTGTTTAATATGCATATCCTTTGTGTATAGTTATTGTAATAGTTTTTTTTTTATAAACAATTTGCGTCCATTTGCTATCTTCTCCAGTTTTCTGATTTGGTTAGTTAAGTTATCAATTTATTATGCAGCCAAGCTCGATTATCTTCTTTTCTGCTAATTTTTCCTAATACACGAAAGCACTACTGGTTTTTGTGCTGCGCCATATTTTTCTGAGTGTATTTTCTTCACAGCTGTTTTCTTGAACCTTACAAAATATACTTCCTTGAGAAAGATACATGGGCTGCGTCTAAAAGCCACCGGTTGTTGCTGACTTATCTGATTATAACGTTGGAAATATATTTTCTATTTTATTATTTTTTTGCGACGTTTGAATAGCCCAAGACTAATATCGTTTCATATTTCATATATAATATTTAACTTTAAACTTTAAACTGCATATCCAGACAATACACCGGTCATTTTTTTTAGACTCAACACTATCTAAAGTAAATTTGTAGTTCCTTTTATAAACAGCGAACATAAACTTCTCAAACTTGGTTGTTATACAATATGAATTGAAGAGATGTTAAAAAACGCTTTTGCAAGTCATTAGTGTTGTTTGTACGCTACTAAAATAAGCCATTTTTTTGCATCAGATTGTGATACCTTATCAAAAATGGCTCCACTACGACAAACCTAATTGCAAAAAATCACATGCGAAACCTGTTCAATCAGACAAATCAACGGCAGAACCGAATATCCACTGTCTTACTGTGTTTGGTGGCAGCAGAAGTGCGTGTTTGTTTGACGAGCTTTTAAAACCGGGTAAACTATTGCCGAAAAAAAAATGCGCGGAATTCGCAACTAGACACGAGGCAATAATTTGCCAGCATGAAAACGCTCAGACTCATGTTGCAAAACCGGTTAAAAACTATTTAAGAAAATAGCGGCTGGGAAAATTTGCCTCACCCGGCTCTTTGCCCCTACTGACTACTATTTGTTTCGGTCGATGCGGAACGCTCTCACTGGAATACGGTACACATTAGAAGAGGGTATCAAAAACTGGCTGGATTCTTTCTTGGTCTGTCAAAATTTTGTTTGTTAGAAATATTGCAGGCTTACCTTAGAAAACGTTCTAGGAAAAGCACATACGTTATGCCAATTGTTTATGCTTCCAATAAGCAGATCCAGAAGAGAAATATTACTAATTGGACTCGAGCATATACCACAAAGCTACCAATAAGTAATTTATTGTAATTCCGATAATGTATGATTAGAGCATTAGAGATTATCTACTAATACTAATTATTATGCAACAACTGCAGCATATACTTACTGCACACAAACAACAACTCTCACTGATAAACAATAAATGCTTAACTTAAAAATTAATTACACATCATAATTTATTACCCTTCAGAGAACAAAGCAAAGCACATCACTCATTCGTAAGCGATGGCGGAAAACGGCTGATAGCGCGAGAGCAGAAGTCAACAATGATAGATCACGCAGTGGCAAAGCTGTCACGGCTATCTTAGTGTGTGTATGTGTGTGTGAGTACTGGAGAGAATGCGCATTGGTTAGCGACAGGCAAATAGTTCCAAATTGGCGTGATATCAGTGGAATTTCTGGGCAGGATGCGTACCAGCAAGGTCGTGCCACAAGTGAGCATGAGTGAGTGCGCGTCACATAATCAGTGACTGTGCCGTTTTGAAGTGTGTCACAAAGCAGAGATTAGCAAGAAGAATTACTAAGTGTAGACAAAAATAAAACTCAACAAACAACAACAAAAGCATCATAAGTCAATTGTAACTATAACTCAAGAATATAAATGTTGCATGAACGCTGTCGCTGCTGCTGGCTTTCCACTTTATCATTACGCTACGCTTGCTTGCTGTGTATGTGGCGTCTGTATGTTTGTGTGTGTGCGTTCTTAACAACATAACTGCTAATATTTACATATGTATGCACATACAAGTGCAGCAACATTTTGTTAAGACATCATCACAAACGAAAAACAGAATATTTCCAACTCACAGATCTCTACATATTAATTGACCCATGTGCAACATCGTGTCGTTAGTTAGTCGGCATGACTTACTGACTGCTGCAGTTGCACTCTCGCTTTGTTTGCTGGCGCGTTGATATTTTCATTTGCAGCCATGTGGCAACAACAACAATAACAACAACTACTGCAGCCATGACTAGACATACAGCCTGGTAGCGCTAATCTTTTATGCCACAGTAGTTGCAACATTTCTTCCAGCACCGACAGTGTCTGGCGCTCGACCGCTTGTGCTAGCTGTATGTGCAACAGCAGCAGATAAGCCATTTTGATGCGAAATATGAAAGCAACATTGAGTTGCAGCAGCGTGGCAACAACATTTAACAGAAAACTATGCAACATGAAGTACGCGGCGACTTGCCACTTGCTTTTTCACTTGCAACCCACATCTTGCCGCAACCCATTGCCGACAGTCGCGCAATTTCCGCCCGCCACAACCAGCACGGACCAGCAGTGCAGTGGCGCTGATATGCTTATGTGGCGCATTTTACGTAACTCGTTGCACAGTTGGAGCTACAGCAAACACACACACACACACATGTCTGTTGAAGCTGGCAAATACGCATGCTCGTAAGTAAAGTCAAATATGCAGACGGCTGTGTAAATGCAATATTTGCCTTTTTAGCGGCTATTTGCTGTTGTTGTTGTCGTTGTTCTCGTTCTATAAAACAGCGATGTGGCAGCTTATCGCTGACCGATGCCACTTCATCATCGGTTCGGTTTGTCTCAGCGCAGTCGCCCATATTTATGGGTGTGTATGTGTGTGTGTAAGAAGAGAGGCCTGGGGGTCATGTGGCAAATGCTTTGTTGTATATAATTTTGTGTAGGGAATCAAGGCATTTAGCAGATTCTAATATAAAATTGGAAACCCAAATTTTCCAGTTTTTTCTGAGTAAGAAATTTAAGTAAAGCGAAGTTCTTCTACTAATAAGTTCTTTTCATGCAGCTGTCATTGAAATACTCATTGAAATACTTGCTTAGTACAGCGAGAACAGATGTATATTCACTCTTCAATCTACGTGTCTTCATTACGAAGAGGTTGCTTCCAAAATTGCGCTAGTATTGACAATTTTCTGACAAATCCTTCACTTCACACTACTTACTCGTCTCTGCACTATATGCTAAGCCTTAACTGGTAGAAGCAATGTTGTAAGATCTCTGAAAACATATCTAGAGTAAAATAAAGTAGCCAAGCAATGAGTGAGTAAAAATTAAACAAGAAAATTTTTTTTTTATGAAAAAAAAACAAAAACATTTATAACTTGAGTACCCTAAGTACCTTAAGCACTTACATACTCTCTTCTCTTTTTTTACATTTGTAAAATTTATCCCGTAACCGTCACGGCTTGATTGCAAAATCTTGTAGTTTAAAAGTGAGTAGCAACAAAATAAAAAAAAACAACCAACCAAAACCCATATAACGTTGCAATGCGCACACCTTCTTTGTTTAAATGCTGCGCTGACTTTTAATTTATTCCATTATTCGCGCGCCACCAACCCTTCGCTGCGCTTTGATTATTGGGTTCTCAAGCGCGTTGTTTGAGTGGCGCTGCAGGGCCACCCAGCGCGTCCTGCCGCTAGACGAATTCGTTGCGCGCAAATCTGCTTCTGCTGCTGCCTCGTATGCGGTAGCAGAAACAAAAGCAACTTGCTGCAGCCTTTCGTGCGAACGCAACATTTCAAATAGCCAATACAACAGCTTTTTTTCTTGTCGCGTCCATGCGCGTCTACCTGCGTGCGTCTTGAACGCTGCGCTTTTGCTTCGCTTATTGCTGCTGACGGTGCGGCGCGCTGACTTGCTGCTGGCTAGTGGACATGTTGTCCAATTACTCGAATGTTCAATGGTGTTTGCATTAAGTGGACGCGTTAATTACCTTTTAAGCTTCGAGCGTAAAAAATGTTAATTAAGTGATATTTTCGGCACGTTCTGTGCGGTGCTACCGTGCATATGTCGCACACACTCATGCATTTGCATACCGGTATGATCAGTAGCGCCAATAGCCAAACATGCTGCGGTAGAGTGAAGCGGCGAAAGTGCCACATCAACTGGTGGCCACCGCTCGTTTGCTCTTGCCACGCACGCATCGATTGTATGTTGATTGCCATATTCGCGTTTGCATGCGCCGTGGTTTGTTACTACTACACTTCCTGTACTCAGCAGCGTCACACTTTTCGCTACGCGTTGCACTCACTTTTTGCTGTAATTAAGTTGTTGTGTTTCTTTGTCAACGTTGCAATGTTGCAATTCAACTTGTGCGCAATTGCTCTTGCATTTTCAATATGTTGCAGCAGCGTTGTTGTTATTGTTGTTAGTGTTGCCACTGCTGATTTGATTGTACCAGTGCGCTGTAATCACATGCGCATGCAAATTCACCGGCGCGATTTCACGCGGCTGTGACAGGTGCCCGTGTTTTTGCTGTAATTACTTTTGTGGCAATCTCTTTTGTAATTTTAGAATTCTTGTGAATATCCAAGCGCCGCGTAAATTGCTTGTGGTGAAGGATTGTTAAAGTTTTTCCAGTTGATTCAATTTCCTAGGTCACAAATTTCATTCACTAAGTACACTTGTCTGTAATTCTCAACTGATTTTTGACGAGCTAGGGATCATTGCAAATACCGACATAAAACGGTTAAACTACAAACTAACTGTAGCCTTAGAAACCAGCAAAGCGTGAAGATGAAATCTGCCTCGCAACCAACCTTTTATCAACTCTTTTGACGACGTTTTGAGTTCAGCAGCGCTTAAATAGCATTTATCCGTATATTGCATCCACTAGTCTCCAGTCAAAACCCTCCCACTACTACTTGAGCAACGTCAAGCACAATAAAAGCTGAAAAAATTATACGCTGCATTATTCATTTACCGCAATTTATGACATTTAACTTTTTAAACGCTTAATAAAAGAGTTGACAAAGCTTGAATTGTTTATGCCACTTCATATGTGTCGCATAAGGAAAGACAAGCGGCAGCAACAGCAAAAGAAATATTAGTAATAAATGCACAAGTAAATAAATAATAACGGCCAACAAATAATAATAAAAAACAGCTGCCTGCCTGCCATGGATTGGGCGTGTTTGAGCTCATTTAAATTACCCAGCAGCTTAAAATTCCACGCTGCAATTGCCAAAGCACGACCCTGGCGGCGTAGAAAAATTATAAAATTGAAAGCACAAACAAAAAAAAAACACCACACAAAAAAATGCATAAAAAGTGGTTGCCAGACAAGCTGCTTTGACATATAAGTCTGCGCAACAACAACAACTAATTTGAAAATTCAACAAACAAGCTTATAAACTCACATATTTCCATATACTTGAATGGCAGCAGAGTCAAGTCCAATAATGCGATAAAGAGCGACTTTACAAAATTGACACAAACGCTTGACAATAATTGTAATTCATTAAAATCGTTAAATAAAAATAATAATAAAATGAATTTAAACCAATAAAATTTTTACTTTTAACTTGCAACAGCAAAGCTCTGTGCGCATGCGCATGTCAAAGTGCTGCGCTGGCTGCTTGCCACAACCGAAAAATTTACTGCATTGTGACCCTCAAAACCCGAAACTGCAAGCGCCTAAAGTCTTGAAAACTCAAATTGTATTTGACAGTACACGCGCATGCGCACAATTAGTCGCCTCAGCAATGCAATAGCGTTAACGGTGTGGTGAATTCTCCACTTACTTTGCTACTGTTTCCATTCTTTGCGCTGCATAAATTACGTTTTGTCGACCATCGAAAGGCAATCACATTGAAATGCTCACTTCAGTGAAGCAACGAACAAATAAAGCACGCTCCAACACGCGGCGCTTTTAAAGCCACAAATCACGTTTTAAATGTCACAGTACCGAAGCGTGTTGCAAGCAAGGAAGGTTGAATAAAATATAAAATTGAAAAAAATAAAGCAAATCAAATGTAGTTTTAAATTATATTATTATATGCAATTTACTTACTTAATACCCGGCTGCTCTTGTTGCGCGGGTTTTGTTGCGGCAATTCAGCAAACTAACTACGGTTTATGCTCGCTCTTATAAAGCTAGCTGTTTGCAACTATGACTTCATAAGTTGTGAGCTCTATACATTTTTAAAGCTAGTTATTATGGATAGTCATAGGGTGTTTGTTTGGTTTAAATGAAAAAACTGTGCATATGCTATAATAAATCATTATCTAAGAAGTTTCGTAGTCGTCGAAGAGTTTAGACGTAATTTTGATCATATAAACCGCGCAGGCGTCTTAAATAATATTTTGGAGTGATGATAGTTATGTTTTTTTTTCATGCTCAAGTAGTAGTTTTGACTTAGCGAGTTTAGTAAAGCTTTCAGGGCAACACTTGTCCCCTAATTACAGAAATTTTTTTAAACTTGCTGCAGAACTTCATAAAAATTTTATTGTTAGGATCAAATCAGCGACGCCACACATGACCTCGATATTAAGGCCAGTGGAGTAGTAATAGATCAATCTAGTTATAAGCACACCACAATCAACCTTTCGACAACTTTCCACTAGAAAAAAAAATCCTAACCTAACCTAATTTTATTAACTTAACGCACCAAACACTGCAATAATGGGGCGTTTGACCCCTTGTAAATAATTTGTCGTTCTCGTCTACATAGTAGTTTTATTTATATCTGCAATGCACAGGGTATATTAAGTTTGCCACGGTGTTTGTGACACTTAAAAGCCATGTCCGTCTGGCTGGCCATCTGTATATACGCAAACTAGTCTCTCAGTTTTAGAGTTTTTAGGTCTGAAATTTTTTTCGCCGTTAATTTCTTTCTAACAAGCTGCTCATTTGTCGGAACTATCGATATCGGATCGCTATAGCATTTAGCTGCCATACAAATTGACCGCTCGAGATCAGAATCAATGTCTTTTTTAACCCTTTATGCGTTTCAAAAATACACCTGTGAAGGGTATTATAGCTATATTTGATGTTCTTGTAGCAACAGATATATTTCTTTAAAATAATTCGAAAATTTGTATATGATGAAAGACCTTGGTAGGGTATAAACTCGGGTTATTTAGACGGTGCTGCTTTGGAGACCCACTCCACCTTTCAGGGATTTTACCGGTAAATTTAGTTAAACCAAACTCATTTATTTCATTTAACATAACCTTACATTATTCAAACTGACCTAACCTCAATTAGTCTCAAGGCTTTCTGAAGTCTTTTCTCAATGTAGTATATTTTCTCGCTGGTAGCTTTATGCTAGAGCATCATGTTTTATTAAGTTTAAAATCAAAATTCGATTTCGATTATTTACAGCATGACAAATTGACCTTTAGTATATGCAAGTATGCAATTACCATAAATTTAAACAATAAAAAGTAAACACTAAAATACATATACCATTTTGAATTCGCTTAAATGAATTAATGGATGTAAACGTAAAAATTTAACGGCTATTCCGAAGCAATAAATTCAGCTCACATAATTGATAAGAGCATGAAATATAGAATAATTGTAACGAAACCACTGACTCGTGTCAGTCAAATAGGTCAGTGGGCACAACAGCAATCAAAACGCCGTTAATTTTGGATATAAATACATAAATACATATATATATATATACAGGCGATAAAAATTAGAAATTGAATTGTGAACAGCAAATATAAGCCAACAATTTCGTTTAGCTCTACATACCATAGATGTCATATAATTAATAAAATAATTCCACATGGAAAAATTTATTTAATTTTTAGCATATTTTGCCAGCTCAGAAATTGCAATTCGACAAATTAATTAATAGTTTATCTGTGCAGAATTATTATATAATATAATCCAATTTTGATTAATGTTTCAACCACAAACAATTACATTTACTCATACATATATGTATGTAGATGTGTACGACCGGTTCTTAATTAAAACCAATTGCTGCGTAATGCACGATATTTGCCAACAATTAGTGATTAATTTGTTTTTAAATAACAGGTATTTGAATCGAGATTTATAGCATGCAATAGCAAACACAAACTAAATTACGGATTACAAGAGCAAATGATTTTATATGTACGCAGGAAACAGGTTGGTCAACAAATACGAAATATGAATTATGATGTGGAAATGTGTAGCCAATAAATTGGAGCTATGGAAGTAGCAGAAGTTTGAAAAAAAAATTTTTTTTTCAATCGAACTTGACATTTCAATTAAAATACGAAGTTCTACGGAAGCAACTCTATACTATTTAAGCGTATTGTTCACAGTGAGCGGTAAAGACTAGGTTGACTATGGATTTTGGTAGTCACCACTTACTAATTTTTTTTACTAAAAAAAGTTGTGTTGCCTCTTAACTACGCGTATACTCATTCTATATCCACAATGAAACTTGTTTGATAGTTGGAATCTCTAGAGGTTTTCGCAATTGTTTAAATAGTACCTCTCTTCGTTTTGTGATGACATGGAGAGTAGCGAATCCATCAAACAACTGGTATAACTCACATAGACTGGTATAAAACATTTGGGATAGCATATGAAGTGATTCGATTAATTCATAAATATTTTTGTACTTTCACGGCCAGGTTTTTTAAATAGAGAGCATAGCTTTAAAATAGCGAGCGAGATAATCGTAAACGCTTACTTGTTGCTTATTTCGTCAATAGAACAAGAGCGAATGCGAACAGCCTTGTAAGTGTATTTCGGGTCCGAATATCCAAATCGGCTTGGCAAAAGCTCATCTGAACAAAAACACGACAGCAATAACCGAGAGGAATATGGAACTACATATTGATATACAATTCCAAAACTCTGCAATCGAGAATGGACTAAACGCTATGTGCTTTTATCAACGGAAGTCGGTTGTCCCTTTTAGATGAAATTTAAAACCTGACTCCTGAAAATTTTAATACTAAGACTTTTATGATCCTCAGTTAATATATTTTTCTCTAATAAGGTATAGGGGTAAGTTAATATTTTTAGGACTTCTGCTTTGTCAAAGACCAAAGTTCTGTTGGTCTTATATTTTTCAGACTCTGATATTACTAAAGTCCTTATTGATTTGATTCAACTTTTATTATAGAAAAAAGATAATCTCAGAATGAGAGGAAGTTCTAAGCAGTTTCTAAGTTAACTTCTTGATGCGCCTTTTTATTATTTCTGTGTTACCACATGGTTTTCCGCTGATTTTGACTCTCAGAAAAGTTCGTTTGACTGCGAAAACTGCATCCTTTGGCGCATCCAGCGGAAATGCCAAATCCAGTTTTACACAGTGCCTGCAAATAATCAGCAGATAGGTATGCAAAAAAGCATGTCTCTTCGATTTGTGTGAATGCGAATAAATAACTACATTTAACTGCAGTCCAGACAGTCCCATCGCCGATAAAGGGCAGAGCAACAAGTTGCAAGCACTATCGCCACTAAATTGTGGCACATCAAATGAAATTATCAGCATTAACGCGCTCGCTGCTCATATATCATTGCGCAGATATCGAAAATTGATAATATTAAAAGCGATGCGAACGAGCGATGCGCACAACTAGCTTGTACACTTGCCACCACGCTGCACATGCATGCCTGCATATGTGTGTCTATTGTAAGAAAAGTAAATAAAAATGATTTATAAACGTACAATGGCTTTGCGCATGCGACGCAAGTATTTAGGTTCACATTTTGATGACTGGGCCGCTATGCGCATGCGTGGCAAGCATACCCAAGCCAAGTATATAAACTCACACGACACACTTGCGCACTTTTTGTTCAGTGAACTAGTTACTCCTGCTTCAAATTGACTCGGTGCACGTCTGCTGGTCGCTGTCTACCGCTGCCTGCTATCTCCGGCACTCGCCAGCTAAAGTCTATGTTAAACTTTGATAAATCGCTGCACTACTAAAATGCGATAAGCGGCTTTTACGCGGCTACACATTTCGCTGGCAGCAAACCGACCACAAACGGTGAGGCAAGGGCAGCGCGCTTGCCGGTAAAGAGTTGTAAGAACGCTTTACCGCGTACCTACAACCGGTGGCTAAATAACCTGCCCTAACGAATGTGACCAACTGAACGTCGAAGCACTTTTCCACCAGCCCATTCGTCCAAGCGGCAATCCATCCATCGACCGGTGCTTGTGTGTGGGCTGCGAAGGGGGCGGACAACCGCACAAAACAAACAACTTTTATGCGCGTTAAAAGGGTCCAACAACTGGCCACAAGCATGCCAGCAGTCACCGCTATTGCGAAAGTTGCTAGGGAGCGTGTTTTGCTCTTGTTGCATGTGTCTAGTCGTAGCTGCTGTTGGGCTGGCGTGCGCGGTTGCCACAAAACGCACTGCACGCTGGTCGCTGATTGCGAACTGATAGTAGGACGTTGCATACATTTAGATCTCTAGCTGTGGTAGTCGCTGGCTGCCGGACGTGCAGTGCTACCTTGCGTTTTGCCACTTGCTGCACTCGGCTAGTTGTTTAGCAGTGGTGTAGTTGTTGTTGTTGCGGCAAGTGCGACGCATATTGTAAGTAGTGGCTATGGCGACTGTATCTGCATGTCTATCTTAGATTTTTCCTAGCACTACTTGGTGTTGAAATACCAGACGCGCTTTCCGACGCTTCGTTTCGTTAAAAGAGACAAAGTGCCTGGGCGAGCAAAACGAGATGGCTGAATAGTAGAGCAACGTGTATTGGAAAGTGGAGTCTTTCAATTGTTGGCATGCAGTGAGAAAAAACTATGGCTGAAAGTTCTTTCGATGCCATAAAAGTTAACGTAATTAAATTTAAACACTACTGGAACTGACGACTGTTAGTGCGAAAATGATCCAAAGACTTGGGCGTAGTTGAACTATATGTAAATGTCTCTTAGCGTCAGGGCGGACGGTTTCTTAAATCTTTTCCTCTTAAAAAACTCATTGCTAGCCGAATTCCAAATGACCAGAGAATCTGTTGGTATAAGGAATTTAAGGCTTTGTCAGTGCTTGACAGATGAATCAAGTCTACAGCGCAGCGCCAAGTCCTTTTAAATGATGTCGTCCTATCATACCGGAAGATAGACGAATTTTTATTTATAGACCCAGTTCATTTATAACCCAGCTCACACTCAGAAAGAACATTCCTTGACAATATCACCATTAAAATCCTCTTAAAGAGAGATCTAATAACAGCTTTGTTGTCCAAAAGTTTACAATAAATGTATCTCTTAGTCTTTTAAGGGTATTATTTCCAAGTGAGCTAGACATGGCTCTAACCAAACACGGACCGTCTGTTCCCTGATCGAATTCCAATGAGTCTTTTTTACCACCCTCTTCCATACAATCTAATACCGTCTCTGGACTTTCACATTTTTCCAGTGTATTCCCCCCCCATTCACCTGCACAAAGAGCTAAAGTGCATAGCTGCTCTTTACTGAGTGTTTTTGTGCACGCATAGCACAATTGTTGCAAAGTGTTGCCAAGCCCCAATACACACCCCACCAGCCAGCTCTTAGTCACCCATACAATTGCCTGTCGATTACTGCTGTAACAGCTTAGCTGCAGCAAGTGTCTTATCTAGCGCCTTGGCCTTGTAAAGTTGGCTATTTTGTGCAAATATTGCGTTAATTAAAATATTTTTGCCGTTGCGGCTCGTTGAGCGACGGTCAGCTCCCACCACAGCTTAGCCGAAGCTGCCTCAGTTACCCCTTTATTTGCGCTGTGCGCTGCCTGTAGTGTTGGCGTGATAGCAACATCTGCAGATCGCTGACCACAATCCACATCGCCACCACAATTAGGTCTAAAAGCCAACAACAACATTGGTTGTAAAAGCAACAAAGTGAAGTGCTGGCACCTGACTGCTTATAAAGCCCGCGGCGGCGTCTTAGCAAGCTCATAATGCCGCAAATTTTTGCCACTTCGTTGCAAGTGCAGCACAGTTTCTGTTGCACAGTTGTTGTTACCACCTTCCTTCAGTGCTGCCACCTCTATTTTACACTTAATGTGGCATGTTGCATGTGTGTTTTACACTTGCATGCCTGCATTGTTGTTGTGCAGCATGTGTTGTTCTTTACCTGCTTGCATAGTTAATTCATTACGTCGAAGTAGTTGATCGGGCAAGTGGTGCTGCTGCGCTTGCGCATAACTTCGACTGATTAGATTAATGTTGCAACGCCGGCAATTCGTTTTGTTTGCATGCCCGCATAATTATGAAGCTGTGTGTATGTGTGTGTGTGCTTGTGCACCGTTCGTTTATTTTACTACTACGCAGCGTTAAGAATTTTCATTAACATGCCACAAATCTGCTTGATGTTGGCGAAAATTTTCTGATTTTGCTTAAATTTAATAGAAATTTTCAGGATGTCTAATGTTGGATCTATTGTTACTACTCTTGGGATTCACAGTTGGATAATCGTCTGAGAGAACATGCAGAAAGTCAGTGAAATAAATCGCGTCAATCGACATTTTGCTTCAGCGACATTTTGTTGCCAATATCATATCTAGATAGTTGAAAGCCTAGTTGTAAGTAATGTCTGAATATGAATAGATCTTAGACATCCCAACTGGGGCCATTCTCACTAGCTTATCTCGCCATGTTTTATTTTTGTTACTCATAGTAATTTCGTTTTATCCAACTCATTTCTTTTCAACACTTGAAATATATTAAAAATTAGCATTCAGAAAACGCGCCTAGCGCAATGGCACTTCCAGATAAAAATCAAAAGAACAAAAAAAAAAAGCTTGAAAAAAATATTATGGTTTAATTGAATTTGTAAACAGCAGCAAACACATTAAACTACCGGACGTCAAGTTCACTTAAATGATGAATGGCCGTGCGCGGGTGTACCAAATGGGAAGACAGTGACCAGAGACTGCCGCCCATGCGCCACACATTGAAACTTGCCATTGACTTTGAACACTTGCACTGCTTAAACACATTGGCAACAGCAACGAAAATGTTAAAAACAAAAACCAGACACTATAGACAACGCGCAACGGCATATTTATTGGCGTTGTATTATGAAAATTGGCAATTTTCGTGCGACAGCCCAGTAGCGCCCACGCGCAAAGCGAGTAACAAATATGCATTCACCTTAACTACATATGTTGTTGGCTTTGAAAAATTTCGGCCGTTGCACACATTCATAAAAAAATATTTGTCTTTGTTGGCATTTCTACTTAGTTACAACTTAATATTTCTTTTTAAAAAGAAATCTTTTGTGTTGCAAAGCGGAGGCGAAATGGCGGAGTCTCAATGTTTTCTCGTTAACCGCACATAACCGAAATTACAACGCTACATAGCTAGGCATATTGCATATATGTTTGTATTTATTTATATTTTAGTAGTTGTTGTTGGCATTTTTCATTGGCTTTGGGCGTTTTGTGCCGCAATTCCGAGTTTGCTCCCAGCAGCACGCAATCATTTAGCATATTTTCTGCTTTTCGGCATATTATGGCATACATATGTACATAAACATGTACTATATAGTGCTATACTTATATATATACATATATATTTTTTTATAGCTTGTCCTTTTTAAGTTATTTACGAAAAAGTAGTAAAAAGTAAATTTTTATGACAGTGAAGTTGTTCAGCGCCTAATGTCTACTTAAGGTTCATAGATATGTACATACATTCTTACATATCCATATCTATTACATACACAAATATTTGCAAATATTTATAGTGCCTACTTTATTGCGTAGATATAGGGTGTTTCGGTAGCACATATAATGAATTTACAATGCGTTTAAAGAAAAGTGGTTGATTGCGGCTACTTCGCAAAGAAAAATCCTAAAGAACGTTTGTTTCTTATACATTTGGATATTGTGCCGTGCATTTGCTTAGAATAAAATGGAGCTTAAGCTCACTAAAATACTTTCACACTTGTTAGCGCTGCCATCTGCAACACCCTGTCATATCCACTTAAACGTTTTTCTATTACCAAAAAATACGGCCACTAATACACATACACTTACACACACACTTGTATACATTTATGTGGTAATAAATGCGTACTTAAAACTTCGCACCACAGAAGAGCTTTTCAATTTCCAAAAGCCATTCAGCCATTTAGTATTTTCAAGTAGCCGCAGTCATTAAATACACACTTCCATAAAATCTGCTATAAATTTTTCAATAATAAAATATTAACACACTTTTTTCAGCGCTTGGCTAAATTAGTCTGAACGAGCGGCTAACGAAGAAATCACAAGGAACGCATAAGCAGTAGTCAGAAAGAAAAACGTAATCAATAATTTGAAGTGCAAAACATATGCTGTACAAATTCTAAATTGCCGGGTAATATAATTTTAAAAAATTATTTTTTTCGATTTTTTAAAGCTGCCACACATTTAATTTTTAATTTTTTGAAACTGCCACGCATGTCGACTAGCAAAATTACACGTTTAACTATGTATACCTCTTGGTGTATGTGTACATGGCCATGTCTTTCACACCGTACACTAACGGGCAAAAAAAAAAACATACACACCGAAATGTACTCGTACACATTTTTCGCTGCTCATCAAGCAGTAGCCGTCGAGGTCACGTGCCGCTATATTTTTAGCATGAAAATTCGTTGGAAAAAGGATTTAGAAAAAAGGGAAAGGTTACACACAGTTGGTTGGTAAAAGTGGCATGCAACGAATGTGTGCAATAGCGCGCATGTGTCGTAATTTGTAGCTGCTTCATTTGTACAACCGTTACGTGGGTGCAATATCCAATTAAATGAAATGTTTGATTGTTTAAGTTGTTACCAATGATTTGCTGACCTCGACGCCAGCGCTGGACACACGCTCGATTTAAGCGTTTATTTAGTTTTACAAGCAATTCAAAAAAAAAAACCGTATTCAAAATAAGTATTTTGTATTCCATTTCTCTTCTTCTACACTTTACGATTTCCATGCGCTTTTGAACGCTATCGAAAATGTTGCTTTGCCGCAGCAGTTCACTGACTTCATTGACTTGTTGCTTTGCTGTCAGTGGTTTGACATTTGGAGAGAAAATAATTGACAGCTGAAAAATCGTGCGCTCACATTTTCGAGTTCGTAAGCAGATGGGCAACGCTCGCAATGCTGCATCGCGTAATCTTAGTCAATACGGGAGCTAAATAAGTGAGCTTTCACGTTTGTTCTGCTCGTCGTTACTTAATTTGAAAAGGGTAGTAGCCATTTGACAGCTGCACGTAAGTTTGTTGAAGTTGTTGTGGTCATAAGTAACAAGCGGATTCAGTACACTCATGCATATGTATGCGCCAGGTAGCGCTTGGGTGGAGGGGTGAAAATGTCTGTATGTGGATTCATTGGTATTACATAATAAGTTCGAGGCACGATCTCGCTTGTCTACAGCTGCTTATTGTGCGAATAAATTTCGTAACTACACTTGGACCAACGAATTGGGGTCATACTACTTTTACACAACTGTATAGTCGTAGTCGGTGTAGGAAAACTTTATTTCGCCATTTTTGAATGGAAGCTTTAATTAAGTGAAAGCTTCACGTATTCTGAAATAATGCTGTTAAGCTACGATTTTCATTTAAGGCAGTGTAGCATAGATGATAAAAACCATTTCGTATTTGCGTTTTCAAAGTTTGAAAACAAGCTTTCATATTCCATAAAGCTTTCATTCTTTAAACAGCCTTCTAGCAAAAATTGCGAAAAAATTGTTATTCAAGTTGTTTGTTTAATAGAAACAAAATTTATATAAACACTTTAGGCACAATTAAGCTTTCATACATATGTAATGAAGCTTTCATCAACAAGACTTGCATTTTTTTCTAGTTGCAGAGCTTTCTTGCAGCTGTATTAAGAAATCTTTTTTAATACAGTTATTTTTTCATGTCAGTTTATTTTTGTATGAAGCTTTCACAATCCCACAAACTTTCATGATGCATACGTATATGCAACACGAAAATTTCTTGCAAAAATCTTTTCGTTATTAATGCATAATTATGTACAGCTCGTCCTCTACCAATTAATCGATAATCCCATTAAAGTACTTGTCGTAAAAGTGAGCTTAAGGGCAAAATCTGCTTTACTTTGCTTAACTCTCAAATATCTGCACCAAATTCGAAACAAGTCGCCTTGACGCCGCCGGCTGCTGATCAAAGCTGCGGCCAAATTATAGAGGGCATGCAGAACACAGGTGATGATGACAGCTACCGATATACGATGAACCGCAATAATTACAACAAAAGCAGCAACAAATGCCTAAAAGACAAAGTCACTTGTTGTTATATAGACATATGAGCGCAATAAAAGCATGTGGCCAATTGGTTGGTGAAAAGCCCATAAGGCACTTGAGCGGAGAGCAACCGGTTTCAGGTCTACACATTGCCAAATAAAATTGACTCAGAAGGCCAGGAGATCGCACGAAAATCGTAAAGAGCCTTACACATACACACACACACACCATAAAGCCCTGGAGGAGTCCAGCCACTGTGTGTGTGTGTGCGGCGTAGTCCGTTTGTTGTTCACTTGTGCATTGCGGCAACAACGGTAAAGCAGCTTCTTGTTAAGAATGTAAACACGCCTAGCAGCTATGAGGAGCATGCGTGCAACAGCTGAAATATCCACAACACCAACAATAACGCCGAGGAGAAAAGTTCAAAAAGTTCGCATATGCGTAAGAGCTCATTAAAAACGGCATTGCTGTGCGCTTTCTTGTTGGCTGCCGCGCGATGCTATCGCCGCTACGATCGATGCTGCGCTGATGCATTCCGGCTATAAACTCATATAATAACAAAATCAGCAAGTACACACATTAACCGCAAATACCATAAAAACAATGCGCATATGCAAGGCGCAAATATCGCATGAGATAATTATTGAGCGTAGCAGTGTTGGCAGTTTTGCGCGCAATGCGCCGCACAACATGAGAGGCGCGCGGTGCGGCTGAGCGCTTACCTTAAATGCTTGTTAACAAGTATGATGATCTGCGCGATTTACATGTTGCCGCCGTTTAAGTAGCTGTCGGACGGACAATCGCATGAATGCGCAAGACTACGCAACTGAATGGCGGTGGCGCTCTTCGGCATCGCACATGACCCCCAGCGTGGCTTTAGTGCCACCTTTTACAGCCGCTTACTTTGTAGCTTTCTACGTTGGGTCGTTATATCTATATCCTACTACTCTAACGGTACTTTTGATATGCGTTTGCATAGTGGTTGAACTTCAGCCACTACTGCTCAATTTTATCGGATTAATAATGTGGAGTGTTGCGTATAATAAGTATGATACCTTTCCTTACCGTCCAAACTTTGGTCTGGTCTGGTTATAGGCATATAGTCTAGTTTATCGACGACGATTTTTTGCGAAATTTTAGGGGCTTCACCATGTCGATCGAAATTATTTTAATATTTGCTTTCTCGGTTACGAAAATTCATTACTTCGAAGCTAAGCTTGAATGTTCAGTCCTTATTTTATTTTAGGGAACCTTGAGAGCTATTTGCTTAGATTTTTTTCAAACTTCTGAAAGCAAAATTTTTGAAGGCGTAAGCTAGTTAAGGAATTGAAAATTGAGAGAACATTTCTATACCCATTTTTTTGCTTAACTATTTTTTCTTGTTAGCTGCGTATTTTAGTTTTATAATTCTAAATAGTAAAAATATATATTCTATAACATTTCCTAGATATTTTTTCGGTAGCTACTTCTTTTATAAATTATGCTCGGATATACAATCAAACCTTGAGTCAGACCTGTATGCAAAGGGTAGTTCGATTGTGTTTATTAAAATAAAATATTTTTTTTGTTTGTTACTATCTATATTAGGTGCTTGACTTTGCTAAAATTTAGCAGTGCGCCTAATTATAGGCCACGTTTTTAATATAATGGTTATGGTTCCTCTATTTTAGCGCTGTTGTGATAATTAAATATAAAGCAAGTTGTAGTATTAAAAATACAATAGATTTCAGGCAGAAATTGATGTTTAACTATTCGTAATACTCTCCAAAGTATTAAGGCAAATATCAAAATCTTTTCAAAATGCATCATGTGGTTCGAATTACGAAGAAATGGCTCTACCATATCTCTTAAAGTCATAAACAACTTATCATAGCTGCATTATTGAACCACCCTGTACTCATGACTACTCGCTGCTCTTTCAGCGCATATTTTAATGCTCATATAAATCTTTTGCTTTTGATTTAACCAAATTTCATCGTTGTCCCGCATTTTTGTAAGCCTTTTATTTTGCCTACATTACGCTACTCATTTTGTCGATTTAGCGATTAAAATTTCCGCATTTAACTATTTATGCGATAATTATTTTGTTTTTGCTTTCTTTTGCGCCTTTACCTGGTCGTTTAATCGTCTTAATGAAGGCGTAACTGTAGCCAGCGATTTGGGTCAGCATTTGTAGCCACATTCTACATTCGGTGCGCAGAATATTTGCCACAAAATACAGACAACAGCGCGACACAAAAAAAACGAAGCAACAACAAGCGATTAACAATCAACATAATTGTTGGAATTTAAATTTGTATGTTAACCGCTGCTTGTTCGCTTGTAATCGGCCAATAATGTTGATTATTTATGGCTGCTCATATGATTATATACATACATACTTGTACATACGCTAACAAAAATGAGCTTGCATAATGCCCGAAGTGGAAGCGATTGAATTTTCGAAGATGTAGATTTTTATGTTTGCTTGTACATAATTTTATTTTATTGCAGATTGTTGCATGACTCCGCTCCGGTGTAAGAAATAATCTTCGATTGTGTGTTTCTTTGTACTCGTATGCTGGGAAGCATTTTGGCCTAAATCGCATCTTTTAACTGTTCTACAGTGTTGTGAGAGTTTGAGAAAAGAAAGAGAGTTTAATAAAAAGTGGTTAAGGGATCAGAAGAAATCCATAATTCTAATGATAGTAGACCGTTTTTCCATTTATCAGAGTTTTACTTTGGAATTTAACACGGTTGCAATATTATTGAGAGAGTGAATTTTACGAAGCAGTTGAGACGCTTAGCTTACTTCTCTCTTTCTCACAGCTAAAATGAGCACCTCACAATAAATGACATTTCTGCTAACTCAGTACTCTAGGTTGATGGTAGCCTTTGACAGGACAGGATAGGACTTAGGAGAGTAGCCGGTTTAAAGTCAACAAAATATTCGTCACAGAATTTTGCTTCAGCTGGGCTTTATAATGTTAGTTTAGATCGAGTAATATAATCCAAGATTGTTAAGGGTTTGGTCTGTATATATTTTCTTCTCTTACGTAAAATTTTTTGGTATTCTGTTTAACGTAGTCTGTCGGTATGTGTGCTAAGAGAAGCTACAGTATATGTGTATGTACATATATGTAAGCGACACATGAGGCAAGAAGCAACTACAACCACATAATCAATTAAATTTTTTTTTTTTGTAAATGCTTGCAGTATGTATATATGTATGTAAGCTTGTGCAAGAGTGTCCAGGAAAAATATGCCGCACAGCTTTCACATAAATACTGCACTTACAACTTTATTGTGGCACAGCAGGAAAATCAGTTCAAGTGCTCACTTCCTCTATTTGAAATGCAAAAACAAAAACAAAGCCAGGAAAAAATTATGGGATGAAAGTCTGCGGCGAGGGCGGTGATGTTCTTCGCTTTAATTGAGAGAACGGACAGTAAATGCTAAAATAACCAGAAAACCAACAACAATAGATAAAAGTATACCACTTTAACAATTCAAAGTACCAATATGTATGTATGCGCAACAATAATAACAATAAATACGCTGACATTATTTGCACGTTTAATGTTGAACAGAAAAAGCAACAAAAGCAAGAAACCATAAAGAGTGCAACAAATTATTCAAGCGAAGATTTGTGTGGAAAAGTAAAAATTTGCGGCCAGCAACAACGAACATAACCTAGAATGTGCAACAATGAGTTTGCTTGTGCTGCGTTGTTTGTGTGTGTGCGTAGTGTTGTTGTGCTTGAACAATGAACTTATAAATTGACGCACCCCGAAAATCAACAACATAATTCGCATCATTAAAACGCGTTGCAACAATAACAACAACAACAAATTGCAAATAAATGTTGCTGCAGCACCCATAGCAATCGCAACAACCACAAACTAGCATGAACAAGCAAAAAACATTTCGGAACCGGCTAGTTAACTTAGTAGTTGCAAGTGCAGCGGGAGCGCCACACGGCGAGGCTACACTTTTGGGCAAACTCACACATACACATGTATGAATAACTCAAAAGCAGCAAAAAATACCGAATCGTAGGAAGAGGTGGTGTATGCGGCGATTTGATTCAGCTGTAATAACAACAACAACTTTGTAGTAGAAAAAAATATGAAATTATGTTGCATGAGCACTTGTAAATGCATGTTAGTGCAACAAAGAGAAGAAGAAAAATATGTATGCGTTTGTGTGTTTGCAACACACTTGGCCAGCACGCAGAGGCCAAGGCTTGCAGTCACATATGTGCAACAACACTTATACACTGGCAGACACACATTTAGGCGCGCCACCTACGCACATGCAACATGTGCCATGACAATGAACGTCATTAATAAGCATACTGCAGCATTGTTGCACGGCTGTGTGTACGGTTGTGATGGCGAACTTTTATTTCGCTTACAACAAGTTTTTCTGTTTTGTTGTTGTTGCTGTGTGTAGTAATGCCTTGTTGTTCATTTGTGTTTTTTGTGATTTCATTTATAGAATTTTTTTCTGCTGGCAACATCAATAATGCGCTATGTACCAGCATACTAAGCTGCACTAGTGTGGCATGTTGTGAGCTGGCGAAACATGACTATAGGGGCTTGGTCGCGCCGGTAATATTGTCAACAACAATACAACGATGTTTTTTGCTAAATAGCATTGTGTGTGCAACATTATGTGGCATGCCACATTTTGTGGCAAGTATAGAAATGCAATTTTATGGGTGTATACTGTTTGCCAGCGCTAGTTTTTAATTCGCTTAGCATGCAAAATGCGCATTTGACCTTTTACACAACGAGCAGCAAAAATATTCTACAAATACTTGGTGTCAAACTTTTTTAACCTAAACACAAAAAAATTAATAACACACTTTAAGAAAAATCAACAGTATGTTGCAGGTTTGGCTTTCCTAGCCACCATGCCACATGTATTTTTCCATTACACAAATTCGCAGAACGCTTCCCCACTCAGAACACTCACTCATCACGCATTGGTTTAATTTTTCAATTCAAATTTTTATTACTGCTGTGGCTGTCGCTTAATTACCACACGCAGCTTCGCACCGCCACTGACACACTACACGATAGTGCTTTTTGCAGCACAACATGCGAGCCACAATCAAATCACACGCTCTCCTTTTACACACGACTCATTGCGCACAAAAAGGGTGAATTGCGTTTTTTATTGTGGCTGCCACATTTTTGCATTCCACTGCAATGCCAACATGCCACATCATAACACATTGGATCGCACGCTGCAACATGCCACAGCAGCAGTGCAGCGACGGCGGCAACCTATGCGTGCTGACACGCATCACAAAACTGGACAAAAACCGCTGCTGCTGCCACAGCACTGCCGTCGCTGTGCGGTTGAGTGGTCGTCTGTCTGTCTGCCACTGACAGCGGCGTACAACTGCAAAATGAGCCTAATGGCGTGCGCGCATGCGCAACGACCGCTCATAGCTTTCAACTCACCAGCGCGCGTTGGTGTTCGATTTGTCTGTTGTTGCCACCGTTCATCGTTCCCCGCAATATCCTCTATGGTGAAGCTCCTCGCCACTCTTTCGAAGTGCGCTAGCTATAGAATCCAAGTGTGGCATGGTTTGTTGCAAAGTGCAAATGGCATCACTTACAGTCAGCACCCCAACTGCTGTTCGTACATATGTACATATTGATAATTGTGTGTATGTGCTCGTGTGCGTTTCGTATCATCACTCTCGTGTTGTACATATCATAATTATCAGCGTACAAACAGCCGGCAATCCGTACAGTTATCGCTAATGTGATTATCGTAATTATTCTTGTTACAATTTTTTCGCGCTGTGGCAGCGTTGTTGCATGCAACTTTAAATATTTTGTATGTTGTTGGCTTTTAATGTAAAATATGTATATTCGCATCCTGCACCATTGAATGGGAGCGAAGACACCAACGAGAGTGCTGCTTTTGGCAGCTTTAGTATGGTTTGAAGTTACGAATATCGCTAACGGAGTGCTAATAACCTATTCTTCTCTAACTGCAGATTTAAAGTTGAGCAATTGCAGGATGACTGCAAGCGGAAGAAAAGTAGAAGGAGAGAAATAATTGTAGGGTTAAGTGCCTTACTTTTCTCATACACTGACAAGAAGACAACTAGCAGACCCTTGCTGCAATATATTTCATAATATCAAGAGAATAGTAACAGCAGACCGCATGTGGCACAGACACCTTTGACGCTTTCCATTATAGGTACCTTAAATACCGTCGATGACGAAGTGATATGTCGGTTGCAGGGTTCGAGTCCATTATTAGTTCGACTTGAACTGGTGTTTGATCTCTTAGCAGCAGTTCTGTAGAGGTAAAAATTATTGCTACTTGAGAGTTTGTTGCCACTTTGATATATAGTTACCATTCTGGACCACAGTTAGACCACCTTTGAGATTATTCTATTATATATTTTTTATGCTGCTCTCAGCATAACAAGCTTTTTAGTCAGAGAGCTGCTTAGTAATCAGCTTAGTATTCAGAAAGAGTCTCATTATCAAATTTAAGAGATTTCGAAGCGTTTTTGTGTTTTTTCGACTTGCTTTGAGTTAGTTCCATAAGCATTTAACCTAAAATAAGTTTAAATTATGTGGGTACTTATCATGCTACGACTGCTAGTCCGTATTTTTTTCTGTTGCTACTGGTGGAGCATATAAATAAATTCTAATTATGGCATGTTACCATATAGCACTAAAGTAGATAACCGATCCACATTAAAGTTAGCTATTAACTAATACAATAAAAACGATAAATTACGAACAATTAGTGAAAGATCTCATGCAATAAAAATAAAAATAAAATATTTAACAGAAAAATGTACAAATTTAAAGGCTTTTACCTGAGGCCAGCTTTCAATATTTAACCACTCAAATGAGCGAGCTTTCGAAAAGAACTCCAACTTTCCCACAACTTCAATGAAATATTCACCAAAAATTAAATGAAAAATTTACTAGCATTTTTATCAATGCAACTTGCATGCATCTTATAGCTACATATTTATATGCATATATATGAAAAGATATGCATTTATATTGTCTGTATTTGTGTACTTATCGCTACCGATAATGTATTGTAATTGTTTTTCTGTTGGTAATCGGAGTATTTCATTCTTATCGCATGAAATGTAAGTTATGGTTTTGATAAATGCACAAACGGACAGCGAAAGAGCGCGAGTGAGAGAGAGAGAAAGCAAAATAATAAAACAAAGCGCTGCATATTTTATAAAGCAAACCGCGAGGCTGTAGCGCATGGGCGCATATGTAACTGCATATATAAATTAATTAATACGCTGCCTTGTCTATGTAACTACGTATATATACATATATATATATATATATATATATGTATGTGTGTGTGTGTGTGTGTTGCACGTATGCAGCGCAGTATGAATGATAAAATGTAAATGTGGAATGCTTAAATGCTGCTGTAGTGCCTGGCCGTTGGCAAGGCACTTAAGACCAGGCCTTTAATTTAGAGAATGCCTGATGCTTTATTTAAATAATATTACAAAAAAAAATTTTTTTTTAAATTAAAAATTAAAATAAAAAACAAAAAAAAAACAGTTAACAAATTTTTATTTTTTAAACATAGTTTATACATTTGGTATATATGAATATATCTTATATAAATATACAAGCAAGTTCTCTAATATACACAGGCTTATGATTTTCTTTAACCCTTTCCACTCAGCACTTCTTCAATTTGTATTTATTTTAATTTATTCTAATTTTCAATTAATTGTTTTAGCTACACCGTTACATAGTCCACTATGTACCTGTTAGGCCAAGAAATTTCGGTCTGAACTGCAGCACCACTCTTTTCTTGCTCCCATTAAGCACACGGCTTACACGCCGTGCATCTATCTTACACAGTTGTTGTTGGCTTGTTTTCCACGAGTATCGTGCGGTTTTCGTTATGTGTGCGTTAAATGATTTTTCATGTCATTATTTAAATATTTTAGTTGCACCTCTACGCACTCTTACTTGTTCTCTTACGTCAATATATGCTTTGCTTACGGCTTGTTGTTACTGTTTTTCTTGTGGTTTTCACTTGCTTGCTTTAGTCGCGGCATACAGTTTTATGGTTGATTTAATTAATTTAAAATCCAATACTAATTGTTATGCATTTAATTGCCGGCTATGGGTTCGTGGTTTCACCGTAGCGCCAACACAGGTGCATTATATCGTTGAACCTCGTTGTGAAGCAGAAAGGAAGCCACAAAGCTGTAGAACCAAAAGTAATTCACCAAGCCAATGTGTTAAGATGGCATATATATATATTATGCAAAGAAGATTACGTTGATATCGCATATTCTATTATAAATCGTTACAAAAGTAACCGAGCACTCTGTGTAGCTCTCATTAAATAGTGAAGTAAATAATGAAGTGAAGTAATAATATAATATATGGCAATGTTTCTACAGGAATCTGGCAAGTCTAAGCAAATAGTTTCTGAAAAGTTTTCAGGTTGTGCGATGGGAGCGCTTTGAGATCGAATTTATCGAATTTTTTTCGCAAATAAGGGTAAATAAAAAAGTTTGAATATAACCGAGTCCTTTGCTGATTTGTAGAAAAGGAAGTTAGATAATTACCCTCACATGTATCTAACAAGCTTACATAAATTTTATAATAAATATTATAAATAAGGCCTCTGATCCACATTTAAAAGAGTTTTGGTGTAGGAATTCGTTAGGTTTCGTTTTGGGTATACTCTGATACGTTTTGCTTTAACTGCGATATGAGTATGAGGACAGTTTGGTGAAGAAAATACTTAGCTTGGATTTACATAAGCACGCATCTTCACGCTTAAAGACACAAAGTTGTGCTTAAATAAACTTTCGAATCGATTCCAGTTATAAATAACCATTGCTAACCTCTAACTAACCGATTCGGACCAAATATAACCAAAACTAAACGACACGCATAACTGAAATGCTAATTTCAATAGTCTGGTCGAACTAAATAAGTGCAAAATCTTTGCACAAAATCCACCTACCTTGCACAACATCACCTACCAACCTCTACAGGAGGTGGACAGCTGGCACACCAACTTTTACCAAATTGCAATACGAAGCCAGCAACAACAACAAGCAATGAATTGAAAATGTGAAATGTGAATGCGATTAATGATGCAAATATTTTTGAAAGCGCGAAAAATTGTGCACAAATTCGCCATGACCATGGACAATGTGTGCAACAACAGCAACAACAACAACAAGCGAAAGAAATGCATAAGATATGCTGGCGGGGGAGACACGAGTGAAGGCCTCTGATGAAGATTGCTTGTCTGACACTTGCTGCAAACAAATTTACACAAAATCATACATATGTGTGTGTCTGTGTGTGTGCATAATAAAGCGAGTATCGCTTGGATGTGCGCACGGATTATTCCTTCATTTTTTGTTGCACGTTTACCGCTTGATGGTCCGTTGTATTGCAAATCTTGTTGTGTATCTGCATATGTGACTATGTGTGAACTTGTGCATGTCGCAGGTACATGTTGCCAACTAGCCGGCGTACACATGTACACTTGTTGTACAACAACTAGACACTTTATACTATTATGTGGACAGCAAAATATTGCCGTGGAGGGGCGGCATTAACAGGCATGGCAATAACAATAAATAAACAACAACAACAACAACAATATTCTCAGCGCTCATTGCAATGTGTTGACATTTAACAAATGATCGCATAAATGTTGGCAAACGAATGTTGAAAGGAATCGATGCGGCAAGCAACCAACAACATACGCGTACATATACTTGTATGAACATGCATACACTTAGTAAAAAGTTCAGCAATAGCAACAACAACAATATAGTCAGCAAATATTATTCGTATGCTGACATAATAAATAAATCGCTGTTATTATTGTTGCTTCGCTGATGCTGGTGGCAAGTTTGCTGCTGCAATGTGTGTAGTAAATTTTCGTTGCTGCATGCGTGCTGCAAGTAGTGTGCTTTTATGTGGTTTTTTTTTTAATATTTTTCTATTTTTTATTTGCGTTTTATGTACCCTTTTTGCAGTATTTTTTTTGTTTCGCTCATGCAACACAAACCGCTTTATATGCGGGCCATGAGCAGCAACGGCACAGATCAATAACTGGCAATATGATATTGCAACAACAGCAACAACAGTTGGCACGCCTTTTGTGCTATCAACAGCATTGTAAGCGCTTTTGTATTATTAAACGGTACTTAAATTAGACTTCATTTGTTCGCCAAAATGCTTGCTGATTTATGTGGCGACGTGGAATTCACTTTAATCAATTGCTTAAGTGCAACAAGTGACCGACTGGTGGTTTTTCGTATGTTTTGTATGAATGAATTTAAAGTTGTTTGGACTGTGAGCACTTTGATTAGCGCTTTAAGTGCAACAATTGTAGTGCATGATTATGTTGCCACAAGTGAGCGACGGTCTTTATAGAAGCAGCTTCATAGACATGTGTTCGTTTGCAGACTCTAGTGATTTTAGCAACTCGTGTATGACAGAATCGAAACTGTTCTTAGAGCTCGGTTGCAAGATATTAGGCTTGATTCTAGTAATAAGCTTGGATATAAAAATAATTCTAAGACAAGCGGCTCGATAACTTGATTGGATGTTTATGGAAAAGACAACGCAAAATATTTTTCTAACTTTAGGCGAAGAAATCTATGACTTTATAATCAAACACGAATCAACAAATTTCGTCTTAAGGTTTTCAATAGAAAGGTAGAGCAATTCTGTGGAAGCTTCGTACAATAACATAAGTGTTTCTAAGCAGTTGTTCTGTCGTTTGTTTGTTTTTTAAGGTTATTTTCTCAAAATAAAAAGGAGGAGCAGAACTTGAAGAAGCCAACACCAACAGAATGCAATTTCATTACGTTTCAATCAAGAGATGAAATCTAAACGGCAGCCACTCCAAATCCCGTAAGTACCAAAAGAAGTACATCTGCGCTGTTGTTGTTGCTTACGGCGCGTTAGTGAACTTTTTGTGCACCTAACAAGTCGCTTTGCTTTTGTTTTAGCTACTTTACCGCTAACAATTTCGTTTGCTTCGTTCAAATCGATCTTCAAATTTGAAATGTGTTCGCCAGCCCGTATAGTATATGATGTTTACTACCTTCGCCGTTGTTGTGATTGTTGTTGTTGTTGTTATTGTATTTGTGCCACAGTTATAGCTTTCGATTTTCGCTGTTTGCATTTGTGACAGTGCTAAAAAAGTTGTAACTGCAGCTCCAGTTACAGTTCACATTAGCGGCAGGCAAGCACTAAAATGGCTAAAAATAGGAGAAAAAGGAAATGCCAAGAATGAGTGGAGAAGGCGTAAAGGAAATGCATGAACAGACTGCTGTTGAGTGAGTACGGGCGCTGATATTGGCGAAGGCATAAAACCAAGTTATAAAAGGCAATGAGAAAGACTGGTGGTAGGCGAGCTGGTTTATTGCACGTGTATGTGTGTGGTAAGGGGTAGGCGAGGTGGCGTCTGTGAAGCGTGCAATGGCAATGCAGTGGCCAACCAATATTGAAGTGCAACTTTACAACAATAAAAAAACATATTACAACAAACAAGCGCAATGGCAATATGTAATGGTTTAGGTAATGGATTTTCTGCTCTATATGTAGGAAACACATATCAGGCAAGTCGTTTACCGCCAAGCAGCTGCGCGCTGAAGTTTTAGAAAAAATAAATGTATAAAAACATGAAGAGAAGACAATTTTCGACGAATATATAATAAAAGCAGAGAAAGTGGCAACGCCGCACAGTGTTCCATAACCACGAAAAGGCTGAGAATAATTTTTGTTGTACGGAAAATTTATTTAGAAAGCTTAGAGTCGTAGTTTTTAAGCGAATACCTTAACCAGACCTTCTTTAAAGAGTTTCTGTTTGTCTAAAACAAAGTACAATAAATTTTATAGCACGAAACATTTTTTTGAAATCTTAATTTTTTAAGTGGGTTCTAATCTAGCACTACTTCAAAGAGGTTTCTGTTTGTTTAAAAAAAGGACTACTTGAAATATTTGGAAACGTCACGCAATAAAGAAATTATAGCTATATACAGTGCTAAGATATAATCTGCCTTTCCTCAGCTAATTTGCTCGCTATTAAACCAAGCTTTCAGCACAATATGGTTATATATATTCCACCAAAAAGGAAAGTCAACGCTCTTTCTTCAGATAAGACGTAGTAGAGGTCTGTCAGATTTTAACCTTTGAGCTTCTAAGTTGTCCGTATCATTTCAGCCAATAACTATTGAAGCTCTCAGCATACCTATATTTTCTATAACTAATCCAGCATTTCTACAGCATTTGTCAAGATTTTAGAAATTATTTTTCCAAGCGCCGTAATTTTTATGGAGATCTACATAAAATTTTTGGAATTAAAAGTCGTTTCAAATATTTATAACCTTACTATATCCATACATTAAATGAGTTGTAAAGCTGATGTAAAGAAGTTTTTGTGCCTTGCCTTTTCTACAAAGAGAGGTCACTGTGCGTTACTCCATTTTTGCGCTTGCTTATTTGCCACAGCGCAATTTGCGCGTGGTAATGGTGTTGGCGCTGTTGTTATTTTTGTAACACTTTAAGTTATTTTTGTTATTGTGAAACAAAATTGTTTGCGCTTTTCCTTTGCTGCAGCACACAACTCATGCGCCTGCGGCATAAATTTTATTTAAGTTGATGCAAACTATACACGAACATGCTTACATAAAGGCGGCGGTATATAGCTGTGGCAGCATCAGCGCTCCGAAATTGCAGTCAACAAATAATAACAAGGACAACAGCAAAGCGAACAACAAGTGAAGCAATAATAATGACAACAGCCTGAGTATGCGCAGCAAGAACAAAAACGAAATTTACAAAAAAAAAAAAAAAAAAAAGCAACGAAAACAAAACATCCAACGTCCAACCAATTTACCCCAATGCCTGCGCAACACTTACCCTCAGCCGCCTCTTCAGATCATTAGCTTTGCCTTTCTACACTTTTTCTGCCTCCTTTGCTAGTGCACATATCTTCCCTGCTACGCTACAAGGCATGCGCACACGCGCATTTCGCGCTACCACCAAACGGACGCGCTTAATATGTCTAAGAACCGGCTCTTGCACGCCGCTCACACCGCTGAGTCCTTCATGGCTGTTGCAGCCAGTTTTGGTCGATACCGCGCCACAGTTGGGCACAACGCCGTACGCGCCGGCTTGCAATGCGCTGTTTTTAATGGATCTTCAGCACTTTGAGTGATTTATTTCACACGTTGATGAAATGGACAGCAATGGGCTGCATTTTGACGTTTATTGCAGCGCAACTTGATGAGCCAGGCCGTCTGACTGGCTGACCGACTGTCTGCCTGCGCGTTTCACTCGCCGTGACTATGTTCGCACAGCAATGCCGTTGCTTGTGGCAACCAGTTAGTTGCATGCACCATTGCGCCGATGGCGCGTAGGCATAGCGCGTATTTTTAGTTGCAATGCGCATTCGCTTTCTTGTTATATGTATATGTATTACGTTTTACGTCATTTTTTTCAGTCCCTTGAAGCGGCTGCGCATGCGCGCCATTACTTCATCACATAGCGTGCTACAGTGTAAGCGCAACCCGAGCGCTGCAGTCATTTTTGCAATTGAGCGCTTCGTTCTGAGCAGCCGTAATAACCAGTACAAAAGTAACAACAAAACGCAGATCGTTGTTGCTCAGCGCGGCACAACGGCACCTCAACGCGTCGCGGTAATGTTATAATGAGGTGGCGGCGGCGTCTGCAAGTAACGCGTGCAATAGCCACTGTTTAACCATAAGATCTTTAAAAAGCACCGCTCGCTTGTTTTTGTTGCTCACTTTACCACGTCTGCTGTTTTGCCACACATCCGCAACGCGTTTGTGGTGCCTACAGAAAGCAACAGACGCGCCGCTCCTCATTTGGAGCGCTCAATGTCAGCGCGCATTTTGTAATTTTGCATTAAACTTTACTCTTTACTCAATCTGCATTTTTTTCAATCACTTCTTCCGCTGCGCCTGTTTTTCTTGTGTTGTCCATTTATTTTACGTTATTGGTTTATTTAGAAAAAAATTATATATTATATTATTTTCAGCTGTTTGCCGCTTTGCATATTTGCCTCGAGCGCTTACATTTTTTCTCAGTCTCGCTGAGGCATTTAAGCAATGTGCTCGTATCACGCGATATGTGTTTTATGAATATAATTACAACATTATATAGACTTGTCTGTTATGAATAGGTGGGTATAAGAATACTTTGTCAACCATCCTTTAGCCGGTGTTCTCTATAAAAAACAATTGGCCAGTGGGTGTAGCTATTTACTGAAATACGTAATGCTGAACATTCTATTCCATATATTTAAAGTTATTTTTCGGCAGCCGTGGTTTTACCGCTGCCTACAAATCGGCACTGAATCAAAATCCTCCATATATTTATGCTGTTATATAGTATACTTCGGGGTCCTTGCATATACCAAAGTCATGGTATGCTCCGGCATAATACCAGAGTCTTCTTCAATATCTGACTGAGATCAGATCAAATCATATCATCAGATTAAATCAGATCAGATCAAATCAGATCAGTTCAAATCAGATCAGATCAAATCATATCATCAGATTAAATCAGATCAGTTCAATTCAGATCAAATCAGGTCAGTTCAAATCAGATCAGATCAAATCAGATCAGAACAGATCAGATCAAAGAAGCAGTAAGAGGGGTAGATCGCTTGTTTCTAAATCGATAATGTACGGGAAATCTCACTGCGTTGGGAGGTTCATAACTGGTACCTGTTTTCTTACATAAGATGTGTATAGCCTCCCAATCTGAAAAACATTGGTTTGATGTGAGTTGATCTTGTTGGATAAATGTGGACCTTTTGCACTACTAAATTTCTTCGAAGACTGCTTGAGTATTTTATATTGTATATGAACACTTGAAGTTGAGCATTGATGGTGGGTTGTAAAAGTTCTAAAAGTAACCAATTAAATCTGAACTATAAAGAGTGAGTCAATTATAGAGAAGTCTGTTATGTGCTCATATCCCCAGGGCCAGCATCGAAGAGAGAGTGGAAGACCGTATTCTAAGCAAAAATTATAAAAAATTTCGGAGATAATGTCATTGGTTAGGTTAGGTTAAGAGGTCGTTTCTAAAAGGCATCTCATTTGGATAGTTTGTTACGCCGAAGGTGAGACTGCCGAGATGTTTAATGCTTAGCTATGCAGAGGCTGGACAATGGAAGAGAAAGTGCCTGAATGTTTCCACCTTACCCTCCACCATACAACTTTGACAACTTGCGTCCGTCAAGCTTTTTAGACTAGCCACATGAATGCCTATTGGATAATGTCCAGTAATAACCCTTGTTATTGCGGCGGGGATCGATCAAAAATCTTTATTTGATTCAGATACATACTTATTGCAGGAATTCCAAGATTACCAGAGGAGAGCAGTTCGAGAGTAAGAACTTAAATACGAGGGTTGACATCGAAGACGCTCGGATAACGTTGGCACGGTCTTCAAAGTGCAATAAAATGATTTATTTTTCTATGTTTAAAATTTTTTAAGGCGACGAAAGTTAATATTTCGGACCTTTGTAGTAAAATTGGGTTACAATACTTGCACTCTCAATCCCCATAAAAATCCAATAGTTGTAGCAAGTTGCTGCCTTAGAATGAATATTTTATAATTATTATTTACAGCTTTGCTTGGCTCTCTATTTAATTGAGAAACCAAAGCTGCAGAGTAGATAATGGAAAACTAAGCAAGCTGTTACATCAAAAGAGCCACATAAACGCTAATTAAATTCACATACATTTCCCACTCAACTAATACATACACATACACACATGGTCAATATGGTATTCAGGCGGATAAATTTGTATCTGTTTTTGTTTACGAAAAGCTTTCATATTATTGGCAGTAGACCAATTTTGCAGCAACTACAACAACAACAACAATAGCAGCGCTGACGACCTATGGCACGAGTAAATGTTTTGCGGTAAGCCAGATCAAAGCCAGAGCAACAGAAAATCACTCAAATAAAAACAACAAAAACAATCATAATAACAACAACTACAAAGCGACATCAAACCACTACAGATAAGCTAAAAGTCTTCTGGCAGAAGTTTATATTTTCAACAAAAAACAACGAAAAGTTCAATGAAAGGAAATGAAGAAGAAACTTATGGCGATCATAAAGCCGTGCAGTGGCGGGGGCTGCAGCGGCAAAGTAATGCACGGAAAAGTGCTTTGGAAATGAAAATAGTAAGCGGAAAAGCAAATGCTACGTATTGACTGGCTCTTAGCCTGACTTTTGGTTGAAAAAAAACACACACACACACATGCGTATATAAATATGTTATATATATATAATATATATATATAAGTAAATATGTGCACGCATATGTAAAACTGTCTTATTGCTGCTTGACGCTGCATTTAATAAACTTTTCGTGGCACTAAAACTCTGGCAGCAGCGCAAAGATTTTCTTAGCGTTTTTCAGTGTTTACATTTTCGATCGCAGCAGCGCAGCGCTTGTGTGGGTGCGTGTAGCGCGCAAGATGCAAATTGAAAGTGGCCATGTGTGGCATGAAGTGGCGGCTGGCTACTTTACTCATACTTTTCTGCGGTTGCTTTTTGTTGCTTTTGTTTTTGGCATTTTTGACATCTGTTGTCTGCCATTGCTGCCACTTCACATGCGTGCAATTCTTTTTATATGTAAATGTGTGCATGTGTGTGTGTCTGCTTAAAGTTATTTGCCATTATTCAAAGCGCCTTCTACATGCCACACAAATCTTTGTTTCTTTTGTCTTTGCTCTTTTGCAAGCTTTTGATTGTTCTTATTATTTAATTTGTTACTTGTGTGGTGGCTGCTGCTCACTTCTGCTGCTGCTGATGATGATTTATATTTATGCATTGTGCAACAATTAAGATTTATGTTGATTGCTTTAATTTGTCGCGAGATTTTCATGCGTACATTTGAGCGTTTTATTTGTAAGTTTTTATACTGCGCTTCTCTTCGCATAAACGCTCGTAAACATTCAGCTTGATGACCCCAAATTCCAGTGACGTTTGGCGCATTAAATTTGCAAATGAAATGAAATACTTTTCGTTTTTGATTAATACATTTCTTGTCTGCTTGCCTCATGGTCTATATATTAATTATTTAAGAACATATTTTTGCTATAAATAAATAAAAGCCATAAAGATGCTATAAAATGGAGACCTTTCGATATTCAAAAGAGTAAAAAAATTTAGTTTTGAGAATAGTTTGATATGATATGACTAGCCTTGTACGGAAAACTCTTTCATTTGTAGAGATACCTTCAACGAAGGCAACTGTGAAATCCTTTCTTGTTAAAGTTACGGTTGGAGAGTTCGTATGCAAATATAATATATGTACTTCAATACCGTTTTAAGTTTTTTTCAATCATAAATTTATCAAGCTTCAATACCCTGAAACGCCGTGCTAGTTTTAGTAACGGACTTGATTACATACCGTTACTATAATAATGCATATCAATTGCATTTAAGTGTAATTTAATATTTTTTAATGTTTCTCGAAAATTACACAGCAATAAATTGCTCGCTACCGTAGCGCTATTTATACCATACACACATAGAGAAAATGGGTGTACTTAATTTGGGTATAACTAACGGCTACTCGAAGTCACCTACATACGGGTGTAATTTGCAATGAAAAATCGATTAGCGGCTACCGGCACGCTTCTAATACGAAAAGCAATTGAGAATTGGAAAAAGAAACAACAACAACAAGAAGCCGCAAGTTGTTTTCCGCACAAATAATATATTGATTAAATTTGCAAACGCGAAAATTTGTGTTTGGGTATGTAAAATTGGCGGTTGTAGCAACACAAAAAAAAAACAACGAAATAAATAAATAAATGTATACAAAAAAAAAAAAATGAAATAAGAAGATAAAAATGCGAAAAATAAAATTAATACAAATATATAAAACCGACAATTTCAAGGCGCAACAGCACATGACAATAATTCTTGGCAACAGCAGTCGTTAGCGATTTGTATTCAAAATGTGGCATAAATATAACTATCATGAATATGCATGCCACAAGTAGAACCAAATAATTTTTCAGATTTTTTTTTCGATTGCTTTTTTATTTTTGAGAATTTCGATTTTCGCTAAACCATTGTGCGCCTGCAGAACGATAACTGTCAGTCTTAAATTAAGTGCTCAAAATGCAACTAGCTTCACCGGCCACAGCGTCATTTTCATGCGAGTTAGAGGGCGGCTTTGCAATTGCGCAAAGCAAAGTAGTTTTTTGTTTTGCAAAAAAAAAGTCTTGCAACCAGTGCTGTCATGACTATTTTGAGTGAAGGCACAGCCGACACAACAACTGCAAATGCCAGCTACAGCTCGACACGAGTGAACTAACGAACCTGCGCCTTTAGAATTGGCGAATTATTTTGTTATTTCAAGAATGAGTGCAAAGTGCGGCTATGCGCGCCTGCGCAGCACCACGTCCAGCTGAACTATTTTAGTGGGCAACGAGAACAGCGCGCCAAGCAGGTGTGCGCGAAATGGCCGCAGTTGCAGCCAGTTAAGTGGTCAGGCAGTCTGTCAGTTAGCCAGCGACTCAGCTAGCTAGCTAGTCACTTAGACAGATTTGACATGGTTGCACTTGATTGGCGGTTATTTCGCCTATTGACCAGCTTGTTAAGAAATTGTTGCCCGCTAAATATTTTTATTTGTTGATTCTCACATTTTGTTTAGATTTTCTGCTGTTCATTCTTTTTGGGGTTAGCAATATGCACACCGACGGAAATTGTTTTAAGTATTAATAAACAAAAGAATTTAGAACAGAGTTGTCTATATAAAAGCAAATAAATATTTATATGTGTATATGTATATTTCTTACCTCATATGCTATGCATATTTGGTCATCAATGCTAAATATTGCTTATAACTTTCCGTCAGATAATTTAGATACTGTTTTAATTATTTGCTTGCGACTGTGGAGTTTCACTGTGCTTTGTGTAGTTTATTTCGGTCAGTTGGCCTGTAACAGTGTTGCATTCTGGCGAAATTTTTTTAGGCTAAGGTTATCGGTTGGACTTGGAAAACTGAAGTCCGAAAAAAAATAAATATATTTTTTAAAATCTGGGAATGTGCAAATTTGTGAGATATCACAAATCTTCTTTATAGAAATTTTAGATGAAAGTTTAATATTTGCAAATCAAAAAGTCATGATTTGAAAAAGATTTGAGTTTTTGAAAGGAAATTTCACAATTTTGAAATACTGTACCGTTTTAAGTTTTCAGTTGATAAATTTGCAAAGGATTTTGAAATACTGTACCGTTTTAAGTTTTCAGTTGATAAATTTTTCAAAGGATTTTGAACTTAAATGTCAAACTCATATGCTTACTTTGACAGCTGGTTTGACAGCTAACTCTCTAGGATATTTTAAATCTCTAAAAACTTCACAAAAGAAAAGAAAATATTGAAAATTAATTTATTCATGTATCTTAAAACTTATAGCAAAAAATATTGGAAAAGAAAATTATAAAAATTTAAAAATAATTATAAATTAAAATTTTTTTTTAAATTTATATCGAAAAATAACGAAAAAAAAATTTATTATACAAAATAAAAAAAATATTTAAATTTAAATTTTTTAAAAAGTTATGACGAAAAATATTAAAAAAAAAATAATTTTAAAACTTTAATATAAAATATGTATTGAATACTTTAATATAAAAATATTTAAAAAAAAATTATTTATATTATTTTCACAAAGAATAATTTTAAATTTTTACCGACAAAAAGTATTTCCAAGTATTTTATTACATTTTCAACCAAAAATAATCAACTACCCTAATGTTCGCGCAAACTTCACCATTGAACGACTTCCTCTCCCAGTCAGCTCCTTTAAAATTTGCCTGTTGCCAGCTGCACTATTATTATTTTATATGAGTTTCTGATTTACTTGCTTACGCTATTATTTGCTATTTGTTGTTTTTGTTTGCTGGCTTACGTGATTTTTCTATAGCGAAAAAGAGCTTTTATTTTTAAAGTTGTTGTGCGGAAGTGGTGCTGGCTATTCGACCATTTGGCGCACATTCTCCAACTTGACGTTCCCAGAAATAATAAAAAAGAACTTATTTTCAATGAATTCTTCATGAAATTCTTACAATCGGCACAACAACGAGGTCAGCAAGACATGGCGATACAAGTGATTGAGTTGTAAGAAATAATATGGCTTTATAAATATACACTATATATGTGTATATATATAATAATATCTCTGTATATTATATATAACATCTGTGTATATATTTTTCTAGTTTGATGGTTTTATTTTTAAATTAAGTTGTTGTTCACGTCTTCTGAACATCATCACTCCAAGTACGTGTGGAATAGACGAAATTTCGCCCGGAGTTGGAAGGCTTAAATGTTATTTGAGGTGGGTGGTTACTATATCTAGTAATTGGATATATACTTAGTATGCACAGATATAGCCCTTAGTAACCTTAACTTGAGCTTGTAGTGTCCCTAAGCTGTTGCAGATGGATCGCTAGCATTGACTCATTTAAATCAAAATTAATAATATTTTGAAACAATAATATAATGCTGCCACAACTTTTGACTAATACCGTCCGCCCATGTTGTTTGGATAATTATGTGTAACTTGTCGAATTGGGGCAACTTAAGCTTGTTGCAGGCAAACAAGGTACTGCTATGTACTTTATATGCATGCAAAGTTTCGCTGTGGGCGCCGCCGCGGCTTGCCACGTATTATAACCACACACATGCACACACATGCGCTTAACAACAAAGTAGGCATGCAATTACTTGCAACATGTATTGATTTACTGTTGACTTGAGCAATTCACTCGCTTGCCGCCGCTTGCGGCTATTTGCCACCCAAATGCTGGGCGATATTTGAGCGCAAGGCGATTGTCCGTCAGTACTTGAAGTTTGCCAAATTAAGTCATTCGTATGAGGCATTTAGGTGGCGCACAAATGAACGCTATTCCGATTATTGCATTAAGCATGCTATATGCAGACGTGGCATATGAGCGGTTGTACTTAAATTTACTTAGTATTGTATATATACATATTTATATACTTGTATATATGTGTGCGTATGTGCACCTTAACGACATGTTCAGTGATTTGATTTAACTGTCATTATTTTTAGCAATAAATGCTATGTTAGACAAAATTTTTCGAAAGGCGTGTATATCTCTTGCTCAAGCGGATTATGCATTTTGGGGGCATGTAACTTTGAGTTTAAATAAAATAATGGTTTAGACTTAAGTAGTCACTGGAATGCATAATTCGTCAGGAATTTCGAAAATATGTTCGAAATGCATTGAAGTAAAAATTATTGGACATTTTTAAATTCGGTTGAAAAAAATTATTTTCCGACATTATTTAGTTTTAGAAATTCGCAAGGCAACTTTATTTGTACTGCAAATTACTTTTTCATTCGAATAATTTGGGTACGCGAACTGTATAGTATCCCTACTAATAGAACTGCAAATAAAATTAAATTGGACTATATTTAAAGAGGTGTACTACTCGGTTGGAATATGTTTCAGGTATTAATAACCACTTCAATACCTCTACACTACTACTAAAAAGGCTTTCATCGTAGGTATATAGCGGTAGCTGCTGCAGTTTAAGAACTTGAAGAACTGCGAAAACATCCTAAGCCGGATGTGATACATATGAGATTACGCAAGACCCATATGATTAATTTACCGTTAATCCTTATGGTGAATTCATCTTACTGCTTTTCACTCAGTTCTCTGTTTTTTATAGATTTTGCGTCAATATCTTTTAGAGTGCATAGTTTTCGAATCAACTCTGAAGCTGTCGATAATTATTTAAGTAGGTTTAATTTCTATTTTTGCAGAATTCCATATTAAATTTGCGCATTCCCTGCTTTATTAGGAGAAACCAGAAAGTCACAGGAAGTGAGGTGTAATATTTTGTTCATGTTTCTTTGGCAAATATTAATTTTATACCCTCAGCTACTTAGCCCCTAAGTTTTTGAAATATCGATCTGAAATTTTGCCCCCGTGTTTTCCATAAAAAGCATGTTTAAATTGAAGAAGTGACATTTAAAAAATCAAACTAGTACCGTATTCTTATGAAATAATATTTTATAATTAGATTTTTTCAAAACTTTTTGAAAGTTTTGAAATACAGATTTATGTAGATATCTCGAAAAAATAAATCATTGCCATATATAAGTAACTGTCCTAGTTTTTCAATGGACGATAAACATATTTTCCCAAGTACCACATTTTGTGTCAACCCCGCAGTCTCCAAGTGCTCACTTAAAACGAAAGAAATTATTGTCGCCACAACTTTAACAACCGCTTCCAGCTAAAACAGCAATTAATTTGAAGCAAATTATTTTACGAAACACAAATAAATTTGAGGTGCAAAAAAGCAAGCAAGTATACAGAAATTAGCAAATTGACAGCTTTCATTTTTTGCCAATTCATTGTTTATACAACGAAGTAGTTGCCAGTTGTTGCCACGAATTTTCACCAGTTGGCGCATTCAACTTAGAACGTGGTAACCAAATCACAACAAAAGCAACAACAATACAAAGACATTATGGCAAGCCAGCGAAGACTCCAACAGCAGCTGTTGGAAGCTAGAAATTTACGCGAGCGCCGGCGACCTGACTTTCCGATAAGCAGCATCAAAAAAGCAGCACAAAAAGTCGCTGCAGCTTTACAAGCGTACTAAGAATGCCTAGCAATACTGACAAACAAAAAAAAAAAAAAAACACGAAAAATGGAAAATCGTATGTTGTGGCAATGGAAATATTTATGGGCCTCTAAAATGGGTTAAATATAGTAGGTAAGCAAATTGCAATTTATTGCGCTCGTTAAGTAAACACAAATGGCCCAAAAGCAACACAGGTGGAAAAAATGACAACTAAATAGCTGTACAAGTACCATACATACATTTGTATATATATATTTGCGTGTGTATTGGCTTATTTAATACAAAAAATATATAAGTAAAGAAACCTTTTATATATATATATATGTATGTGTATTTATTTATATATAAGCTTGTAAGTGCCACATACAACTCTGCAATGCTTGTGCTTTTTGCGCTAACTGCTTATTTACCTATTTTAACACTATTTTGTTGCTTGTCTCTTTATTTTCCGCTTTGCGCGTAGCAGTTCAGTGAGCGTTTCGCCAATGGGCTGCTGTGCACATTTTTTTCACATGCCGTGAAATGATCAAAAATAAAGCAGTGAATCGTCTGTATTCGCTGAAACCTTTGCAACTTTTTTTTTTACGCCACCGAAACCTGCAATTAAAATGGCAAAAACTTTTACTTGTGTAGCTCTCACTAAAGCGTTGAGGTACGAGCATCTAATTTCTATGCGGTCAAGTGTCTGTGAAATCACAGCAGCTGCTTTGGAACAATAACAACTCGCTAAGCCGCTAAGCGTTCAAGCAACATGCTCGTAGCACTGTGTCTAGCTGGTGTGGTGGCAAAAAAACTCTGCTTTAACTACTAAATTACTAGTTGCAAGTAAATAGAAGAAGCAGAAAAAAACAAAAACAAAAAAAAACAAATGAAATCGTTTATAAAAGACAAAGTTACGAGTGAGTAAATCAGCGTTCAGTTGATGATGGGCAACAAATCGAAAAATTGAATGAATTTCTTCAAGGTACAGTGCAACAAAAGCTAAATTTTTTTACTAAAATTTTGAATGTTATGAGTAGAGAATAAAGACACTGTTTACACAAAGCAGAGTTGCCACATTTTCCAATAATTATAATTTTTTTGTGAGAATGCGCATTAATTTCAATAGATACAGAGGTTTCTATCAATTTTGTTTAAAAAGTTTTTTTCTTCAAACAGATATTAAGTTGTCAGTCGGTTTGTGATTTTACTTCGACGCGACTACAACGTGATTGAAATTTCTCTCGAAATGACCTTTTCAGTTGTGATTAAAAGCGCCATAGCCTACATAGAAGTGTTACATATAACGGTTTATTAAATCTAGCTGCGCTTTACTCTTAATAAAAGTTGACGGACGCCAATTTTACATAAAATTCTCGCCGCAATAATAATAAATTATATAATTTCAGTGGTTTGTTTTCACTTTTCTCAAGCTTCATGTTATTGCTTTCATTATTATGTTTTTGGTTTACTTCCAACTTAAGTATCTGTCTTACAAAGTAATTAAAACTATATCCTTCTGTCATCGAGAGAGTGATTTTCTTATTGCTATGACGAATTTGCTAAGACAATGGATTTTTTTTATAAATTATTAAAATTATATGACTTGCCACAAAACGCTTCAATTTTAGTTTAAAAAATAAAAATAAAAACAGCAAGCACATAAGTCAAACTTCAATTAACGTGCAATTAAATAGAAAATATTGACAGCTGTCTGCTCGCATACATAAACGTAGATACTTACATACATATGCAATAATAAGCGAGTATAATAATTAGTTTATTTAAATGGCGATTTGCGGAACCACTTCAAATGCCAAAGCCGCCACAACTCAGTTACAATAACAACTATAATAGTATAGTAATCTATCTTTTACTAAGCGTTCATTACACTTGGCTACAGCGCTGTGGCATGCCACCTGCCTTGCTCTACTATTTCGTTAAGAGATTTTGTTACACTTTTTTTTGCCTTTTCCACAAAGTGAAAGTGAAAATGTTTCACTTAACCCTGCGGCGACATTTTAAATCTTAATTCAAACTTATGCAGCTTAGCTTAACTTTGCACGCACACACAGATACGCTGTTTTTTGTGTTTGTTAATTTTTTACTAAGCGTTAGTTGGCGTAACTTTTTTGTTGCCCGCTCACATTTGAAACTCATTAGCTCGCAGCTGAGCAAAAACGTAGCGCAAAAGTGTATATGCAAAAGTGAAAATGCGAAATAAAATAAAATACGAGAAAATCGGAAAAATTCTCCTTTGAACGCTTTGCTAACGCTTGCAACGTTGCAACCAGCGCCACCGTTGCCCTGCCTAGCTGGTTGACTAACCACTTCGCTTCGCTCTCTGTCTCCACATTTGCACTTTATTTTACTATTTAGTGCACAAAAATCACACTGCCAAATTGAGTTATTCACTCTATGGCTACAACATTGGCGTACCCACGTATTGCATAGGAAAATACGAAAAATCAGAATGACAAAGCGGGTGAAATGTAATTTTAATTAAGTCCCGAAGACATGTTGGCTGTTAAGCTTACTTTTTTGCTCATTTCTCAGTTTTTGGTATTAAAATACTATTTTCATTTTATTGTACTTTCATTGCGCACGTTGCTCTAGTGGATGCAATAGCTAGAGGAGAGCTTTTTGCCAAGTGAAAGCTTTTACATATATACTTTTTGAATTTCTAAAGGAAAGATTTTTTTAGGGATCGTAATGAGTTAAATTATATTTTTGTAGACATCCATATCACTATGCATTTAAGTTAAGTGAAAGCTTAGTTTATTCAGAAAAAAAAAATTAATTGAATTTGCATTATTATTTTTTAAGTGAACTCCATGCAACAATAAAAATAGATGAAATACTATTTAAAATTTGTTTTGAATGCGATATATGTTGTGATGTGAAAGCTTGGTAGCAACAAAAGATATAGGTATACGGAGAAGCTGGAATATATTTTTAATTTAATATATATCATCAGCATATTAGCTTACACTACTTTCAATGGTTATAATTTTATACTAATGAAAGCTCATCTAAGAATATTTTTCGAGTGAAAGCTCAGAAAGTTTATAACTTAACAGTATTTACCTTATAAATTAGTTGGAAAGCTTTTCGAAGGCTCATCCAAATCAAGCCAACATTTCTTAGCAACAGTTTGGTAACCATTGCATATTTGCCCACTGACTTGTTTATGATTCAATACGCCCACAAATTTTAAAACTTTTTTTGTATTCAGATAGAATTAAAAGTGTTAAGGTCACATTTTGCCTATCGTTGCAGCCAATCTGATCTGCTGAGCATACCTTACTCTAAACTTTTAAATTTTATCTGCGAAAACTGAATTGGCGCGCGATAAATAAAAGCGCTTATCTTGCAGATAAGATCAGCAAAGCGACTTGTGAGCATTTGCTATATTGATTTGTGCGCTATTTCAGCCTTTTCGCCTTTTGTTATGGGCATTCACTTTAGTTTGCGGTCTCTTGTCAATTTTATGCGCGATTTTCTCACAAATTGTTGGACAAAAATTAAGTATGCATAAATATTTAAACTACAAATTGCTCGTTTACCACTTTGGTAGTTCGATAGCGTCAACAAACCATTTATTTTAAAATTTATTACATATTAAACAAATTTAAATATTATTTATTGGGAATTGCTTTTTCTTCGGGTTGAGCGCTTACAAATAACTGCAAAGCTAGTAAGCACAAAAGGTGGTAGTTAAGACTCTTTAAAATCGGCTTACTACGTCTTCTTCGCCTTTTTACAGCGTCTTTCCTCCTCGCGCGCTTTGATTAGTATTCGATTTACTAATAACAAATTGTCAACAAGCATTTAACATGCATAATAGTTTTATAATAAGTCGCTCATAAATATTACGCTTTTGCTATACACATATACTTGTACATATGTATGAAGTGGAAAAAAGCTGCAAAGATTCAATTCACAGATTTTTATTCAAATTTTGCAGATAGCCTCCTATGGTGCAGCGATTTGTATTTTTTAACTATTGTATTTAATCGCCTGCCCATTTCTGCTGTGTATTATTTCTTATTGAATAATTTATATCATTGCTGCTGTCAATAAATTGCTATAATTCTCACTCGCAGTCGCTGGGAGTTTAACGTGTCGGCACTGAGTATACCTATCATATCTAGCAATATACAGTACATGAATACATATAAATACGTGTACGTTTGAAACGCCAATTTGTAATGTCAGCAAAATAGGTATAGAAAAAAAAAACTAACCCGATTTAAGCTATTTGTATACGTATCAATAAATATTTTTGCAACAACAGCTGCAACAACAACTATATGGTACAACTTTGTCCGCAAATTCTCGATATTCGCTCTAAATTGCGAGTATATATATTTATTTAATTTTTTGCAGCAAACTCGCGCTGTTTTTGCAGCAACAAGCTACTTTGTAGTTCGCACGTTTTGCCGTCGTTTATGTTCGTTCTTGGTTCTTATTGTAATATCTGTTTTACTAATTCCATATTTTGCTTTATGCAAGCACTTCGTGCTTTGTGTTGATTTTGTAGAGATTTGTTCTGATTTTATTATTTCAAACAATAATATGTATGACTTTAGCGGCGCATTTAATCGCTTTTTGTCAAGGCAATTACTTTTGCATTTTGAAATTTTTTTTTATAGCTTAATATATATCAGATAATAATCTACAAAACTGCTTGGATTTAAATTTTTTTGCTTTTTTCATGCTTTAAAGTAATATTAGCCGAAGTGGCAAGTTTCGCAAGTAAGCTTATTTCAAAAGCTTTCACAGATGAAAGCTATGAAATATTTTGTTGTCAGTTACCTGTTCTAATGTCAATAATTAAAAAGTACGATTAGAATGATATAGATTTTAGGTTGCGTTAGAGATATGGTTCGAACAACAAGAACGAATGTTAGAGCAATTATTTTGGAGAAATAGCACGGGTAGTCGGTTTGACAAAGCATCATATTATAAAGTTAATATACCACAAGCTATTATGATACCAGAGGTAGGTATTTCTCGAGTTACATGCATGCTTATGAATGAAGAGCATGCTCTCCCCGTTTTGGAATAAAAAAAAAACGACGAGTAGCTGGTTGGCGATTTCAAAATCGCTTCGGATTTTGGATATCATTTCCTTTTAGTTGGTTAACAATAGAATTATAAGATTTATGTTTAATGTCGGCCTAAGTAAGTTTGCGAACTCTTATATACGAGTATATCATAGTACATATGTATATATATACATAGCATAATGTCGTTCTCACTCAAACACGCGTTCGCTTTTTAACTTTTGAAATGCTTTACTTAAGAAATGCCATAAATTACTTGAACCGCTATAATGCCATGATCATTTAAAAATGATATAGCTGTCGTAAGTGCCTACTTCAAAACCAGATGAATACATTAAAACAACAACAATGCGCCGCGAACCACAGCAGCAAATGAAATACTGAAAAAGACAAAAATCATGAGACGAGCGCAGAATTTTTATAAAAATTTATAACTGCCGCTGATCATGGCAATTAGTGTGAATTTGATTTTATTGCCTATACACACACGCATACACACATATACACATGAACAGCTACCAGCAAATGGCAATAAAATCACAAATAATACCAGCAATAATAAAGCAATGCCAAGACGTCGCGGGCAATTTATGCAAAGCAGTGTAAAATCCACACGAACACATGCACAAATACATATTTACGCTAACAAATACATACATCTGTATATGCGTAAGTCCATGCAGTGGCGTATGATAAGAGCGGAGAGGCGTGCTGTCGAGCATGCACCGCGTCAATTTGGCAGTAGCGCACAAATGCAAAAGTTATTGCAGTTTACACACTACCATTGTTGTTGTAGCAAGTAAAAGCCCAACCATAGTCATATGCAAATGCCGTATGCGTTGTGGCAACAACAGCAAACAACGCAGCCACACTGCTGTCTGCAAAAATGCCAATGATTAAATATTATATGTAAGTAATAAAAAGAGGCTGCACAACAATGGCCAAAGAACGGCCAATGCGTGCAATAAGCGCACAACAACAAACACACACATAATCCGACAGTGGTGAGCTTTTTAATGACCGCAGCAGCTGCGCTGCCGTAAATTAAGAAATATGGCTTTTGCATGCAAATTTTTGAATATTTCCGATACACAATAAATTACTTAAGAAATGAAATGAGACTTAAAATCTATACAACAGCAAATGGCGGTAAACGAGTGTAAAATGCTGGGCAAATGTACAGACAGATAAACTTTTATAGCATAAAGTAACTATAACGATTAGTATAAGTATAAACATACCCTGCAGGAAAAATTATATGAAACTTAGTGGAATATGACATCGCAAATATTACACGATAGCGTAGTAAACACGTGACTTTCTTTCGGAATAAAAACCGAAAATACCTAAGACGTTGGTTCGCACTGGCACGCACAAATCGTTCGAGTATTTTAAATAAATGTATAAATATTATGATGAAAAGGTATGTAAAGACTCCTTGGATGCACGAGGGTTTTATGCTCCTAACAAATATAATTCATCAGCTAAAATGCAAGTGATTTGAAAACTTATTTGCCCTTCGCTTTAATTTGAGTTTATACAAGACTTGGGATTAATTTAGAAGAAATATATTTTCCAATTTAAATTACACTACATTATTTCATATATACATATTTCAAGTTTTCATCGATTTTTGATTAAATGTGCATATTATATGTGCATAAAAATTATAAATTTAAACCATCTTGCCGAAATAATAAACGTAGCGGTGTATTAATAGTTGGTCTAAAACAATTTTTTTATAAGTGCGATCAATATACATATGTATTAGACAAGGTGTAGGCCCAACTTGTAATACTAACAAAACTTGTCAGATAACAGATTTCAATACTAACAGATTTCTGTTATTTATTCTGGTCTATTAGAAATTGTGAGAGCTTCCATTAATATATTAACCGCTAGATACGTATCATCATCGTCTTCGATTTCCTACAGGTACTTCTTCAAAATCAAGTAAAAGAACACGCAATGTGTGCTTGTGGTCAACGTGCGAGTTTTGTTAAGAAATGGCAAAAAAGTTGACTGTGGGAAAATGCGTTTGAAATTATTCCAGATATAATGGATGACTCTGATTTGAATATAGGTATATTTAAGTACTAGGAATTTCATTTGTCAACTACTGAATGAGGCTAATTTCTAATTATTACAATATTGATTCAAAAATAATAATTGAACATCAGTGACGTGTAGCAGTTTTAGAAGAAACAAAAGTCAACACTCAACCATCTATTTTGGCATATATGCATAGAACCCTAAAATATTACTGCGAATTTAAAGACTGCACCGAGTTTTCGAAACAGAGCGTCACTGTTGTTTTATTTGACCATCTGTGTGAGTCACTTAAGGCAATATTCCACGCAATTAAAGATCATTTCGGAGGCCATGCGGCCACTTAAAGAAAGTGCTATAGCAGGTCCTATCCATTGAATAGAAAATAAGCTCGAAAAATCAAATAAATACAAATGCTTCTTCCACTTCTTCTTTGAGTGCCAAAAATTAGAAAAAAATTTTTTTTAATTTTCTTAAAAAATTTATGCGCACAATTTGCATTTTCTCATAATAACTTGCCGACACCAAAGCACAACAGACAGCGAATAGATCGATAAACAATACACTAATTTGTTGTTAAACATGTTGCTAAACATAACAAAATGGCATTTTTAATGAATGGCGAAATGCCTAAGAAACAGCGAACCAAAGGCGTTCGAGTAAGTGATACAGGCAAGGCTTCGGAAATTAAATTTTGTTTCGAGACAGTGGTTCCCAAACTTGTTTGGCAATACTTGGCGAAGAGGCATATATCTGAGTTTATATGAAATAAATTTTAACCAAATATCTCGTAAGGCTTATGAAGACAAATAATAGCTTTATTGGGACTCTCGAAAAACTCTTTAACACATTTACTGCTTTTACAGTTTGAATAGTCTTAAACGCAGCTTATTTTTTTTAAGTCTGTATCAAATGGTCCAGCAATCGAAAAAGTGAAAAGCCCGCCGCGGCAAACCATAGCGCGTAGTATTTGCTCTGATCTTGGACTGATGGAAAGTAAGCGGCGACACAGAAATATGCGATATAGGCGTAAACCGACGCGCCTAGTAGATACTTACATAAATTCATACCACGCGACAATTTCGCCAATGAACCTCAACTACCAGTCAATAACCAGTTCGATATCGCGACGACTACAACGCTGTTGCTGCTGCCGAGCGACTAGCCAGCTATCTTTGATGTTTCTGCCGTCAGGTGGCGGTTCAAGTCGAGCCTCTCGATTGCCTTCAACTCGCCTGCTGACGCTTTTATGCGACAGACAACTGCGGCGCTTGGCTTGTAATACGAGTTTGTGCGCGCTGTAATTCACTGCCACTTCCACAGCATGCTACAGGATGTAATGCCCACAATTCGACATTGATGGCTCATCGCCGATCACTTGTCCGTCGTACGCACTGCTGTTGCTGCTGCTGGTGATATTCTTGTTGATGCTCTTGCGGCTGTTGCTGGCGGTGATGGCGTTGGCCACCTTGCTCAATGGCCGACTGCTTGTTGGTCGCTGCCGGTGCGCGCAGTTAATGTAGAAATAAATGTTCGCTGCGCCTAAGTGGATTGTAAAATTATCATTTTTACTGCTTAGGTTGGTGTTGCCGCTGCTGTGGCTAGCTGCGCACGCATCTCGCAACACCGTAACGCGCATTCCTACAGTTAAACTTTATCAGTTCATTTCGGTGCATTCGCTTTTGCGCGAAACTTTAATTCATTTATTTGTTTTTCCTTTTTAATAAATTTTTATTCATACATTTTTCACCACGGCCCCCATCGCTTGTATGTATTTGTTTGCTTGTATTACAATATAAATATTTTATTCGCTTGTTCTTATTCTCTGAAATTGCGCCATACGTGCCGCTGCTGATTGCCGGCACGCCTTTGGTCACCGTTTTTATTATGATTGCATTACAACGCATTTGCTGGGACATTTTAGTACTTGTTAAGTGTTTTCGAATTAGTTGTTGTCCGCTATATTTCTTCATATGTTTATTCCATTTACATATTTCACCGCTAGTTACGGTTGCACTCCATTTTTTGTGTGCTTGTTGTTGTTGTGCAAAATGCATTCATAATGGCCTGTATAATTTCCATTAAGCGCATCCTTCTAATGTCCGCCGCTACGCTGTTAACGGTAATGGACGCGTACTTTACCTGCAATCGGCTTTAACAGCTTTGTAATCGCAATTGCCGCTATTTGTAGTTACGCCTTTAGATGGGGGAAAGGGCAAGTGCATGTAGTACTAAATATAATCCATTAATATGAAATTCAGTATTAATATTGGCTTAAAGCACTCCATTAGGAGCGCTAGGAAATACGATATATCGTTTTGTACTCGCTCTAAGCTCTACCTCCATGAGTTTTCACCCATTGCTGCGTTCTTCAAGCCGACGCACACCTACTGATACGAATCGCTGAGCCGGACCTCCTTAACAATTGTATTGAGCTGCTACCGCTTAAGCTTGTATGGACGTCTCGCAAAATTTAAGGGTTTTTTGTTGCCTAGTTGACAAGAAAATGTTCGCCTATTTCAGACTGGAAACTAATCAGAGGTTCACTGTCTTCTTACACTGTCTTCTTCCTAAGGGTTCGCCTTCTTCCCTTTATTTCTTCATCAAAATTGATAGGAAATGAGACAACAATGTTGTAAATATGAAAATGTTCAAAAAACTCCCTTCGAGTGCTTCTCAAATCATAGCTGATACCTCCGCGAAGATTTAGTGGACTGTGCAGAGTAAAATATAGTAAAATTGAGAGGGGATCTTGAATAGAATGGTTCTATAATATGTATCTGGGTTTGTAGTGACCCATCGCTGTTAGCTTAGATTAGGTAAAACAAACGATACACGAAGCATCCCACTTTTACAGTAAGATCACCGGTTCTTTGTGACGCCACCATTTCCAAAGATCAACATTCTCGTAAATCGACTAAGCGTGTTTACCTATAAAAGCAATCGAATCGAAATTAACGGTCTAAACAGGTTTTAACAGATTTCTGATTTTTTCGGCTCATAAGTGTTCATCCTTAAACATTTTTTGGATCACAAATAGCTTGCCTATAACTGTGGTCTCCGTCGTGGGGATCATTTAAGTTCATAAGCCCTTCATAGTACTTACTTTTGGTCTGTTTAACTTACAGCTCCGGGCAGAGACCGTCAAAGACCTTTGAAAAGTCTCGAAACCTCGCTTCTACAACGTGAGCTACCTGTTGAACACAATCACGGCGCATCTGTGAAATTCCTTCTGCCAGTGCTCAAAACTGACTCCTGTGGTATATAAGGTAGAATCCTTTGGGTAATTGTTCGACAAGCCAGATGAAAATCTTCTCAAAGAGCACCGAAATTAATGCTGAAATTTTTTTTAAAAGGAGCCGGTGATTGGCCAAGCTAGATTATCAACACTTCAGTGAAAAGTATTAAACGAGACTACAAATGGTGACACTCCATGAAAACCCACACCTCAGCCGTTGCCTAGCAGACCTTTCCAGCGAACGGAACAAAGCTAAAAACTCTCGAGAACGCACTTGCCACCACAAAGCAATAAAACTGCAACTAGACAGCGGTCAAAATTCCGTACTCGCTAAGTGAGCGCTAATGACATACACATAAATTTACCAATAGGCTTGTTAGGAGCTGCCATATGATTAAAGTGTATAGAAAGAAAAAAAAGATTATTCGCCAATTTCGTGCAATAAAAGTTTTTATAAGCGACCATTTGAAGGCTTTATAAGGCCAACATTTTCGAATGTTGCATGCACTGGTTGTTCTTAAAAGTTCCCTCAATAGTGGGCACGCTGTGGCAAGCGACTTCAATTAAATGCAAATCGTTCACTTCATATGATATGACAGCGCATAAACTGCATTAAATCACTTTGGTTGTGGCAATTGCCAAGTACTTTGTCTCACCAACTGACAGCACACACCATAGATAAATAGAAGACAAAGAGGGCAAAAAGAATGCCACAAAGAGTTGGACAAGTGAACGAGTAGACCAAGCGGCTGAGACGTAGTGACGACTAAAATGACTTAGAAGCAGGCGAATTCGCTTTTAATACGAAAAAAAACTAAATGTGGCAAGAGCAGCGAAGGTGCACGCGCAGTCACACACACACACATATGCGATAAAAGGTAGAAAAAGGTATAAAAAAGTGAATGGCAAAGCAGCCGCTGTAAAAAGTTAATGGAAGCAAATGCATCAAAATGGTTAATTGGATCTGGAACAGAAGATGACGGACACTTTGAGTGTTTGTGGCAGCAGTGGTAACTAAATCAAACGTGCAACATATGCAGCGCGCAAGTAATTTGCAGCACACACACGTGCAAACACTCAAAAGGGCAGCACATGATGCATGGAAAAGGTGCATGCAACACTTGCAACAACACATATACAGAAACAAAAAAACACGCACACTGCAACAGCATTTGTAATTTCCATTCTGCCTCTGCCTCGAAGTTTGAGTGTTGTGCGCGCATAGCAAGTGGCATTTATGTGGCAAGAGCTTTGGCAATGCAGCTATATATAAATATATATGTATGTGTGCGCGGCAGTGATACGACACGCATTAGCGCGAATTGAGAAGTAACCGCACACACACACACATATATATGTGAGCCAACATACTTCCTCACCTTTGTTGCGCTTTTTGTGGCATTTGCGCTTTAATCGAATATTTAGTCAAGTTCGTTAGCGTGTTGCATGGTGCTTGTTGTGCGCTACAGCGCGTCCGTAGTGCACTTGTGGTGTGGGGTGTGGCAAGTCATGGCTCATATGATGTATCTGTTTTCGCTACTCATTGCCGGTTAATATATATTTAGTTATATAGACGTATATGTCTGTGTGCGTGTGTGTGTATGCAAGCGGTTGTCTTCTGTGTAGGCACTTGAGCGCTGCCACAAATATGCATTTAACAGCATTAAATAGAACTCGAATTGGCGCAACATGCAACATGGTGCATGCAATACTTTAAGTGGGTTGTGAATTAAGGAAATAATTCAAAATAAATTGGAGGAAGTGTGGAGATTGACTCTGAGTGCTGCAGATTCTAATATAAAACTTTAATAGAGTCTTTGGCTGGGTTGTAATATTTCACGAACCTGAAATTAACTTAGGTCAATGAAAGACATCGATTTAATATTATAAGACCAACATCACTCCTCCTATCAGCCTATGGACTGCAGACTGAGAGAAATGCAAAAAAAAGCTTCAGTGTCTTTTCTCTTAGTCGTCTGAACAATTAAATCGTTCTTTTGAGAAATAATATTGCCCACGAACTCGAATCTGCTCTCCTAACCAGTTCCTTAATGGATAAGGATCCATTCTATATTTCCTCACCTTCCACCTACTTACTAAGCCTCTTGTTGCAGCAGAATGAATACTTCGAGAGCTTCGTTGCAGTATTTACATTTTCCAGCCTACCTGGATATGCGTCAAACTCTCGACGGAGAACTTATATATCTCTGTTGTTCCAAACGACCATTCGACTTTTTCCGGTAGCATTTTTGAAGACGCAGTTGCATTAGCGCACATTCTATATATCTTTAAGCACTAGCAGACAGTGTACACTTTTTTTTCGATCCGTTTTTTTATAAAGATGTGGCAATTTCTCAATGAAATGTACATATGTACACTGACTAAGCTCTGTCGCAAATAATATTATGCGTTTCATGCATACAAAGAAAACTATTTATCTCAAAAGTTCAGTGATTCACAAAATTAGTTTAAACTTTTTATTCCACACTCCACTTATCACGTACAAAATAACTCGCAAAGCAACATTGCAAATGAAAGTCCATAAAAACCCAACAATTAAAATTTTGCAGTAAAAATTTGTGACTCAATAGAGATCCATACACTTTTATTAATGAGGTGTGTGCATGCGTGGGACTATTTTGAATGCGCTTCGCAGGCAAATCGCTCGGAGAAAATCTCTGTGTTGAAATAAAGCGCTTCGAATTCAAGTGAACTCATAATTATCTACTCGCTCCTTGTTATGTGAGGGAATTTAATGACTAGTCATTGGTACAAAAACCGCAACAATTGTAACGGACGACAAAACTCAAGCAAAATTGTGGAACTTTGAGGTTTATGACGACGCCGGCGAGCGAAGTTGGCAGATTTGCAAAACATACTTTGCATTTTAAATGGCACATAATGCGCACAATGACCAGTGAGCTGACAGCCAATGCGAGTGTGTTGACTTATGATTGATATCTATTGTCGGTGCTTGGGTATTTTTCAGAACGTGACCGTTCTAACGGAGAATTTAAAGTTATTGATATGTAGATTGAATAATGTTGAGGTTATGTGACATTTTTAGTTTTTTCCTGTTTAGCGTATAAACTAGGTCTTCGAAGTCAGAATATAAATATTGTATAAGAATGAAAAACTGCTATGATTTGGAGACGTGTTGTATGTTTGAATATTACTCGTTTAGTGCACACTAAATTAGTTATGGATAAAATCCTTAAGATGACAAAGGGTACTAGGAGTTTCTAAGCAGTTCTAGCAATCTTGACAGCCTGGCGCCATTTATTGACTTGTTGACGGATTATATATTATATAGAATATATAGAGTAAAGCCAAACCTAGCTTTATTGCCTCAAAATGTGACAGCCAATTACATATTTTTACAAAGTTTTTGCTGAGAAAATAGTCAAAAATATGCTACCAAAACAATCCAGGAATAATTAAAAAAAAAAATTTTTTAATGAAAGCTCAGTATCTGTGAAAGCTCTTAATATTTTTGAACTGCGCTTTGATATATTTATTTACCAAAATCAATGCAAATATTTTTTATTAGAATATCTGTGGAGATCGTAATTCCATTGCAGTAAATAAGCCAGTTTTTAGTGAAAGCTCGGGCAATTACATAATTTTAGAAAACAAGAGTTCTGAAAAGCTTTAGCTCGCGGTATAAACTAAACAGCTTGGCTGCAATATTGGCGAATATATGACTAAATAGGGACCTCTAATAAGTGCTTATGAGTTTCACCAACTCGATTTTAGACTGAAAGTTTACGAAAAGAGCTTTTGATGTTTTTGAACAGCTCGAACGAGCTTGAAGGCTGTTATCAAGTGTCGATTTTGTATTATAAGCCGAGAGAATACTCAAAGTGAATACCACTTATAGACATTAATTACACAAAACTTAACGGGTAATAACGTTTGTTCCCATTTACAACAAAAAACTTTATTTATTTGCTTTTGTGTATAATTTTTTTATTTGCATTTACGGAAATGAGTGTGTAACTTGATTTACAGCTACGATATCAAGGCCAAACGTCTCGAACAACAAACGTTCAAGATGTTTGTAATAACACAATAAACATAAATGTACACATACACACACATGCATATATATTATATTTGGTATTCATGCTTCTGAGCAGAAAAAGCCGCATGGAAGACAAGTCAAGCCTTCGACGCTAAGTCCACACGAACATATCAATAACCACTTAAGTATGGCATGATTTGGCATTAGCACAGTCGGTTGTGGTTGTTGTTGTTACAGCTGTCAATAATAGCCAGCAACGCCTTAAAATCGTAGCTAGTTAACCGCTTGCATACATACTCACGCATACGCGCGTATGTGTGTGTGTGTGTGCGCTTTAATGCGAGAATGAAATGTGCGCTGCTTTACAATGCCCTCCACACAAAGCAAATGAGCTTTAAGCGTGTGAGTGGGCTTGTATGCTCTTTGAGTGTGGTGAAATGTGTAAGAGCGCATGCGCAGAAGTGTTTATGGCGCTTATGGTGCACACACATGCCGATTTGTGTTTGTAAGCCGCTTCAAGGCACAAATATGAATTGAAATACTCGTAATAAAGTTATAAGCAAAGCAGGCGGGCGTGGTGTAAGCGTAACTGCGAGTCAAAGAATTTCTGGCCAAACGCTCGTGTGCCAATTCCGCTGCAAATGACTGTGGGCCGAAAAGCGCCGCAGCGTACAAAAAACAAAACTAACAACAACAAAAGCATAATAGAAGCTTATAAATTCTGTTGGTAGAAATTAAAAGACAACAACAACAAGTAGGAGCGCAAAATAATAAAATGTGGCTATAAAAATATGCGCACACACACAGCCACATAAATCTTACAAACGCGCACATTTCATTATTGTTGGTTTGGCCATAACGCAATGGAAAATAGCGCCGCCAGCGTTGTATGTGCGACTGCCGCCACTGCTGACCGCTACAAGCTGTAAACAGCTGTGCTGCCGCCGCGCGTTCAGGCTATTTTGCTCGCTACCAGCGCTGTATAAGCTGTCTTGTAGTCAGCCAGCCGCGCTTAGGCTATGCCAACTTTGAGTTTTACAGCTCACAGCGCTTGCTACATACGCTAGCTGCCGCCGCTCTAAGCCATCGGGCGGGCTTTTGTGCCATTTTTATGCAGATACACATGTGTTTGCTGTTGTTTTCAACGTTGTTGTCTTGTTGTTGCGCATATGCTGACTTGTTGTTGGCCAACATGGCGCTGCTAGCCAAGTTATGATTGAGTTCTAATGATTTTGTGAAATGTATCAAGGAGAACGAGTTTCGCGGAATTGTGGCAGCATGCCAACGAATGAACTTTATATAGAAGGACAGTGGACTAAGTGTGGCATAGGTGTTTGAAATTTTAATTAAGTTAAAAACTCACAAAATAGGTTCCAGCGCAATAATTACATCGGCTTTTAGGTGTATAAAGCTTCAAATTAATGCAAAAGTTTAGGTGAAAAGAGATTTGACTTAATCCTTGGTTACCACTTACGGTCGCAGGCGCCATAAATATGGAGTTGATAAGCTCATCAAATAAGCTTTAAAGCTATAAAAAAAATTCGCTGCCCCGCCTACATTTTCGTAGAATACACCGCATCTCTTTTTATTCTAGCAGATATTTATTCCTTAATTTAACCCTTGTTTTGCACTTAAGAACGCCTGGTGTCGGCTACAGTAGCAGACATTTTGCATAGCAAAAGCTTTACTAAAAATTTCATAAATTTTTTTAACAAAACAAGAAGAAACGTTAACTTAGGTTGCTCTGAAGCTATAATACCATTCAGAAATACAATAGGGTCCTTACAAGAACTTCATTCCGATCGTTCAGTTTGTATGACAGCTATATGCTATATTTGTTCGATCTGCTCAATTTCTTCGGACATTGCACTATTGCCTAAAATAACAATCCATGCCAAATTTCTTGAAGATATCTCGCCAAATGAAAAAGTTTTCCATACAAGCAATTCATTCCGATCGTTCAGTTTGTATGACAGCTATATGCTATAGAGGTGCGACATTGACCGTTTCGGCAAATGAGCAGCTGCTTGATGAGAAAATGATGGAGAAATATTTTTTTAAGCAGATAAATTAGCTGATATCAATGATAACAAATTATGAGACTGAACAAAACGATAGATTAACCTTTTGCTCTCACTGGTGCTAATTTTTTCCACAGTCACACCACTGTGCGCCAACTACGAATACACCGAACCGCTTGTTTGCTAGTTCGATGGCGAGACGCTCAATATGAGCGCGCGGCCAATTAGATAAGTAGGTTTCAATGCGCAAATCAGACAAGAGAAAAATATATTATTATTTATTACAGCAAGACAAAAACGACGCACAACAACAACAGCAACAGCGGTGAGCCTAACAAATGGCTAGAACAGTGAGTAACCACAAAATAGCCAACAGGCAGCAATTGCTTAAGTGTGTCTAAAACACAATTGCAGGAAATGGAAATTGAATACCGAAACCGACGAACAACAAACAAATATAATAGCAACAACAACAACAATAAGTGCTTTGGTTGGCGGTAGCAGCAAACCAGTCAACTGACCAAGCAGCCGGACAACAAGAAAGCCAGCAAACCAGTAAGTGCAAGCTTGAATTAAGCCAAGCACATATATGCATGTGTATGTGTGTGGTTGTGTGATGGTGTGCGCTTGTTTGCATTGCAGTAGGCACAAATAAATCTCGGCTATAATATCCGCTGTTGTCGCTTTACTGTTGCATTAACATACGAGTGCATATCTAATTGTAATTGTAATTGAGTACAGAGTATGTGCGAGTCACTCACTGAGTAAATATACATATATGTACATAAGCAAGCCAGTGAGTAAGTAAATCCGGCGAGCGCTTAGAAATGCATACTCGTTTGCTGTTTGCCATTCAAATGTAGTTCATGTTATGCTCAACAAGCGTTAAATTATACAATATTGTATAGAAAATTTTAATTTAGACAATCGACATGGCACTCGTGCGCATTTACTCACACATAAGCACATACAAATGCACGCACACATATGTACATACTAAGTGACATACATATAAGGCAACGAATATGTTGTAAGCATTAAACGCTGCACTGAAGTTGTGGTCAAGCCGCGCCAAAATGCTTGCCAATAATCCGCACACATACACACTTATATGCAATCATATTTGCACATTTGTTCAATATCATTTCGGCATATTGTCGGTGCAACGCGCGTCTGCCTGCTTGCAACACCTGCCCACACTTCTTATTACAAACAACACCACCACCACAACAACAACAACAAGGCTAACCACCTCTTACGAGCGAGAGAAAGGCGCACGCTCAGGAAGTTGACGTTTGGTTGGTGGCATTAGCTATGCCGCATTGTTAGCTCGGTATTTGGGTCGGAAGATGTGATTATAATTTTGCAAATAACTCGTTTTGCTTGCGCTTTAAAGCAACTGCAACTCATTTCAGCGCAGCACCGCCCATGCATTATTTGCATACACACATACACACACACAACCGCATGCAAATGCTTGCAGCGTTCATACAACAGCTGCTGTGGTGTGGTAAGAACTCACAGCACGTGACAGGATAGCTTAGCAATTTACAAACACACACACACACACTCACTCACACTTGTATAAATACATAGCTGCATTTCTAGCTAATTAATTTATTCAAAGTTGTACCGTATTAAATACAGTTGATGCGTTGCAGAGGTGCTGACTTGAAAATTAAGCGCTTATGCATTATTAATTAACAATAAGAGGCGCAGGCAACAGCAGCAACAACAAAAGCATGTATAATACGCATATATAATTCGACTACTTTGTGCAAATCTAAAGGGTTTACTCAAAGTTTCTGTGCATAAATTCGCATAAAATGGCAGCAAGTGCAATTTTGTTACTAAAGGCAGTTGTCACTGCTATGGCTGCCTATGAAAACGGTATGTGTAGAGCAGTGAGCGCTATGAAAGCTGTGCTAGTGCTCTACTAATTATTCTAATGCGTTCATAAGTCAATTTAATTAGCTAAGTAGTTTCATGAGAATGCGATATTTTAGAGCAGCACATAATGAATGAATGAAATGTTGTGCATCTAAGGCATCGGAGATTTCAGCTACAGCCTATATTTTAATATGTTATACACACAGTCGATTCTAAGTTGAATGAGGTATGCTTTTATGTGTGTTTCTGACCCATATTATAGTGGTTACACGCAACATACCCTGTCGCATTTCATGGCTATTGACACAGTTTAGACTTAGCGCTTATAGATGATGTAAATTTATATTGAAATAAATAGAACAATCTATAAGTTCTTAGCCTCCCACGCAATAGCTGCTGATCTCTTCTGTGTTTAACGAAAGCTGAGACACAGTAGCTAGTCACTACATGATAAGATTGTTTATCAACCACTATGATATATTGTATTATCAAGCTACACAAAACATATAATTTTTCAACTCATCTTGATTATTTTTTTAAAAACCGTAAGTGTTGAATAAATAATCTTTAATAAAATTTTTTTGTGGAAATTGAGGGTTTTTCTCAGTAAAAAAAACATTATCAAACTAAAATATGAATTAAGTAATATTACAAAATCTGACAACTGTAAAAGAAGGTGTATTATTTCATTGTAAAATATTTCATCACGTTTTAAGGGCAAGTCAAGGTCACAAAAGCAGCAAACATTTTAAACGCAGATGGCGTTTGCCAACAACATGCTCGCTATGCTACAAAAACAAAGTGTTTTAGTAAAATATGGTATGTACGATATCTTTCATAAGCAATAAATCGATTCGCACAGCCAATTTAAGAACAGCACGAGGTCACCGCTTAATTCACACCTAAATTTTTTCCTGTATAATAATTTAAACAAAACTTTATTTCTTCCGCCTTCTCTTTTCGAGAAAATAATTTTGCGCGGTAGCGGCATAAGATAATGGTGAGAAAAATTTAATATAAAACATGAAAAGGAATGTTCGAAAAAGAGCGGATGTTTTTGCTAATGATGCTTAAACAGACTTTAGAGTTTTTTGGTGGAAATGGCTAGCAAATTATTAATATTCTGAGCAGAATGCAATTCAATTTGACAGTAGGACTCATAAACTGTCAAGTAATAGACAAGTTAAGCTCAAAAGAACTAGAAAGCACATTCCTTGTCAACGCTTTCTACATAAAGCTGATGAGAATTAGATTCATAAAGCATATATGAAAGAAATCGGGAAAATTTATTGCGTAGTTTTGAAATCTGATGCAATTTCCTTTATTCGAGCGTCGTAATTTTTAAAACTTTACCAAAGTACAGAAGCTTTAACTATTTCAAAGACTTAAGTTATATCATAAACTCGTTGAGAACTATAAACACTAAAATTAATTTAATGAAAACCACACACACTAAGCTTTTGATTGAGTGCCTACTGCAGCGAAAGTAAAATTTTCAGCTGCTGGTAAATATGATGAAGAAAAGAGAGATATAATTTATAGAGAAAATACGTTTAAGTAATATATAATAAGCCCAAAAGTGTGGCCAATGCCAATCAAATCATAGACATAAGTAATAAAAGCATCACAACAAAGTATCTAAGCAAAGAAATCGTTTAAAGTGTATTAAATGTAAATAAGCGCTCCATTGACCGACTGACGACGTCTTACAGACAGACAGAGTTGTTGGCACAGCTGGTTATTTGATGGATTGATGTGATGCCACATGAACTGATTCACAACAGATTGACAATGCGATCAATGCTACAGTTAACGACGCACCATACGCATGGTCCGACTGGTAGCTGGGCTCGGCTGGCAAGCTAAATAGTCTGCTTCGTCGCTGCACCAGTATCTCTGACCACAATGAGTGGTTAAGTAATGCGTATTGCCAAGCGCTGCCTTGGTGCGGTGGAGAGTGATCGGACATACGTCGCTTATGTTGCTTTTGAGTAGTTCAACAGGTCGCGATCGACAATCATTTGCCAAATGGCTGACGCACGCTTGTCGTAGTCATAGACGGTAAAGAATCGGTCAGTCGACATGTAATCCATCAGCTGAGCAGCACGATACGCAGTGTATATATGTCAAGATGTTTTGTATGCGAGTATGTGCATGACTCTGTAGGAAAGTTCTACTCATTCATTTCAACTGAGAAGACTTAGCGCTACGCATGTTTGGCTGGCATTTTTAGATTATAGCGGAGAAAGGTTACGTCATAACAACCCAAGCAAATTTCAACGATCTTAGTCTATATCAGAGCTCTTAAAATTTACCAAAATTCTCACAAATGGTGAGGCGGCTAATAAAAGCACAAATAGTGGGAAACTCTCGAAGAGAGATTGGGAATAACCTTCAGAATGCGTTATCTAATCATATCGCAGCGAAATATATTCTGCATGGAATTTAAGATCACTGAACTCAAAAAGTATTCCTTGGATTCCAGACTGTAACTAACGCTGAGGAATTTGAGTTTCGAGTGAGTTTCGTATTTGAAAAAGAACTTGAGTGACTACTTAATAAACTCATTAATTTGTTTAGTAAAATTTTCCTGCAAAACTGGCACAATATGAACACTTAACGAGCGCACGACTAAATTATGTTGACCATCACGATTTGCCAGCGCTGTAGATCAGCTGTTCAGGTTGATGGCAGTACAAATTGTAGGTGTTAGTAATAAAAGAATAATAAGTAATTGCCTTGGCTACCATTTGCCAGTCTTCGCTATGCTTCTGCTGTATGGAAGTAATTAAAATGCCACAATACAAAAGAAAAATGAAGCACTAAAGTAGTGGACAATCAATAAAACCGCAATAATGTGAAAATTTGTTTCATTTAATATTTAAGAAAAGCACTCTAAACAGTTAGAAATTGTAAAAAAGCTTAATTTGTTACTTAATAATGGTATATGCATATGTATGCTTTGATTTACAATAATTCAGCAAGTGTGTGAACAATAAAGGGTCTAGTAATTGAACGAATAAACCGGTGCGCGGCAAACTGAAAATCAGAGGCAGTGCAAAAGACAGCAGCCACGCAAATCAGCAAAAAAACTGAACATGTGAAACACACCAGAGGTATGACTGTAAATATAACGTAACTAGCATACTTTTATATTTATTTTTAGTTTTTTCCAAACTTGCCACAATTGTTGCGCACCATTTATCATGTGAGCGCCTTGGCTGCGTGAATTTTGTGAGAAAACTGCAGACTGGAAAAATATTGCTGGCAAATATCTCAGCGAAGACAATTATTTTTTTTGCTCTATTTTAGTCGTAAAGTGCTTTTTATAAAATATTTATATTTATTTTTCGTTTATTTGGCATTTTAATTGATTCTTCTAATTTCCCATGTACTCGGCTGTTAAATGGATTGGAATACTGTTAGGTGAGCCGATGTTGATGTCTTTATGTCTGAACAGCTGCCCACATTTTAATATATATATTTTGACGTTTCAGATGATTACGGAATGCCAAACGGAAATAGCAAACTGTTTGTTTCATGCAATAATCCTATTTGTTTGATCGCCAATAGCGTATGAGCTGCACGATCATTTTTCATTTGTGCTGCCGAAATCGTGATTCACAATGATAAGTAAGAGAGCGACATTCTTCTATTATAGTTGTGTCTTTATGTATTTCTGGGTTATAATTCTACTTACTAATGAAACCTAATTTGAGTATTGAGAGAGCACTGAAGGTACTAAAGTTAAAAATCGTAGTTTGGTGGGTATAAGCCGGGGTTAATAAAGCTTTAGATTTTGAGGTCCTTCGTTTGTGAAATAAAAACTAAGTAAACGACGCAGTCTATCATGAATTATATATCATAATGAATCTGCTTTTTTTTGGCGCTTATCCTGTATTTTTAGCCAAATATTTCATTTACTGGATACCAAAAATCGAAAGCATCGAAAAATCACTTGCAACTGTCAATTTTCACCACACACGTATTTTAATTGGCATTTATCATTTGCTTCGTTTCATAACACTTTCAAAAAGTGTTAATCATGCAGTAATCAGCCAAATAATGAAACTCAAGCAGACCTAATTTCTCGTTGATATTCACTTTTTGATGATTTACATTTTCCTTTGCTGTTCGGCAGTTCACCAAGAAGCCAAACGTTTGGAGGTTTCAATGAAGTCAAGCTGATTGAATAATTTACAAAAAAATACAGTTTTAATTAAAGCAACTGCACTCGTTTGGGATTTCTTTACACTGAAAACAAGAGAGCGAAGTAAAAAGTAAGAGGAAATGAAGTCAACATTTCTGCAAATCATTCGGTTTCCAGAAGCAATGCTAAATTATTGTATAGTGAAATTTAAATCAATCATGGCAAAGCAAGAACAATTGCGAAATTTAAGAAAAGTTTTATTAACAACTCATGCCGCAAAGTGAGCGTTTGGGTGATTTCTTATTCACAACAGTGGCGCTGCAAAAGCAATAAGACGTGAATGTTTTGGTGATATAATATACCATGTGGAGTACTTGCAAAAGTAATTGTAGGCGAAAGTGAAAGACTATTTGTATAAACAGTGTTTATATCTGATAAATACTGTTGAAACTAATAGGCTTTCACTCAATACTATCGAGGTCCACCATATTCACTTTGTTGTCATGTAAAAAAAATCCGCAGTGAATACAGGAAAGTTAAGAAAGACCAGTGATAATTTTGATATGTGTTCCACAAGTTCAGTTAACGCACTGTGAATTTTTTCAGACACTCGTCGTGTTTCCAAGTTTGTCCCAGCTGTATTTACTTGTTTTTAAGCGCAAATTTATTCCACTTGGCTCATCTTACAACATTTCACTGCAACATTGACGCAATTAACTGCCGCTTAACAATTTTTTCCACTAAATTTACGACATTTGCACGCATTTCAACTTCTGTACTAAGTACCCCCACAAATACTCACAATATATGTATATGTTTGCTGCACTTTTATGGCCTTATCAATTGCGTAAAATCATTTTGCTTTTTAGATAAGCGAAAGGCATTTAAAAATAATGAAAAGCGCACGCACATGCAAAACAACAACAAAACAAAAGCGAAGCTGACAAGCGAAAGGTATAGAGCAACGCTAGCAGGTGAACGCGGCTTGTTGTGTATGTAAGCTGGTGTGCGTGAAAGGATATGTAGGATAAAGTGCCTCACGTGAGACAACACTTAAAGCGCACCACATTAGCAACAAAATTACAAAAATATCGTCGGCTATCACTTAAGCGTATTTACTACTCCTTTTTGTCGCTTTTCATTTTTTTCTCTCTGCTATCGACCCATCAATGCGCACCATGCCAGGCGATGCGTTGCATTGAGCGCATGCGTATAGCTGCGCGTCAAGCGCTTTCTACAGCGTGTAATGCATCCCAACCCATCTGTATCTGTATCTGCATCTGCACTTATGCTCATGTATCTCAACGCAGGCGCGCGCGCGCACATTCCACAGCCACATGCGCCTTCGATAGCGTCGCCGACTGCTGTCGCTTTATCGCAAAACCAATGCGCGTCAAGTATACTTGTGTGTGTGTGTGTGTTGGTTGATAGTTCTTTGGACAGTTCGTTGGTCATTTGGTTCGTGTGCTTGCGCTTTCCATGTGAACTGTGCCACATTTTGTTTTAGCGCATTTCAGGCGCTCTGTTGTAACAGCACTCCTCCTTCTGCTGCTGACAGCGTCTCTTAGATATAATATTTAAGATAAATAATAAGATCGTGATTCCAATTTAAGCTTGAGTGGTTTTAATCTGTTGCATTTTATAATCGAGCGGCTTGTCGGTCTGCTATCAGCGTTCCGACGCATCCGCTGACCAGTGGCTAGTGGCTGGTGGCCAATGACCGGCGTTGTGGCTCCCTTTGTGGGCTTGAGAGACAATTTCTTTCGCTATTTTATAGGTGGCGCATCGGTTTTTTTGTTGCGTTTACGACTTTTGTCTACATACATACTATATCTCTTAAATCTTTCCAGCCACCACACCTCTTCTAGACGCGCCCTGCAGCAGCGCGCGATCGCTCATACTCTTTACCTCTTCCTCCATGCCTGCGCCATTGTCAGGCGGTGATAGTCTATCGTGGCGGGCTTGTCCAGCAAGCTAGGCGTTAAAGTACACTACTTGTTACCTCCGCCTTTGCCTTTGGCTTTTACTTGTGCCTCGGCAGTGTTGTTGCTAATGCGCGCGCACACAAAATCGATCTAATTAAGCGCGTCTTATCAACGCCTCAATCTGTCTACTACAAAATATTGCCTTTTTGTTGCTTTTATGGTATTTTATGTGGTTTTCTTGATTTTTATAGCGCTTATTTTTATATCTAACAAATTTTGTTACGCTGCTGGTTGTTTACTTTGACGTTCTGTTGTTGTTGTTGTTGTTGTATTTTGTTTATTTATTTTTGTTTTTTACTCTGTTTATTTTATGCATTCTTCCGCGACCATTTATGACCTCTTCGTTTATGGTTTCTTACATTCTTTTATTTTTTGTTATTGTTGTTTTATCAATTTATGGTAGTTGTTGGTTTATTATTGTTGCAGCTGAATGCTGCTTAACCTTAACTTGGCTAATTGAGGAGTGTACATGAAAGACTACTGGCTACTGTATACGAGTTTCATGGTTTTCAGAGGTATATACACATTTTGGGCGGGTCTTCGGCGACGCCTTTTGTTATTTTGGGAATAAAAACTATATGTAAAGTAGGTTGTGAGTGATTATGCTCTCCGTAGCACCAGAATTTGTCACTATATATACAAAAAAATAATATATGATTATTTTTTAAGAAAAATAGAATAGAAAAATGCATAGTTCTCGGATAGTTCAATTATGATCTGATTTATTCTAGCTTTCTTATGAATCACCTTTTTCCAGAGGTTCCTTCACTATATATTTATATGCCTACTTCTGCGCATGAATCGTCCCCAAATATTGAAAAAATAAAATATTTTTCACAAGAAAAAGCTTTCAGCAAGTCCCCGAAAATTTACGCTCGAAGACTCTTCTAGACTAGCCCCTCTTCTAGGAAAGCAGACAGAAAAGTTTCTTGAAGTTACGAATCTACTTACGCTTTTCTTAAATAAACGCTTCAAAGGTTAAACGATACAAAGAATTGCAAACGTATCCCTATATTGCCACAGCTTAAGCCAAAGATATCGAGAATTTACAGAATTTTCGATAGTGCAGGACCTGCAGTTTCATGCAAGCTCTAAGACGCTGTCGGAGCTTATAAGTTCAGTTTGAATTTCTACAATATTTAGAGGGTTTCAGCAGTTAAAAGTTTAGCCGAAGTGGATGCCGAACCCGAACGCCGAACTTATTTACTTTATACGTCATATGAAGTGCTTAAAAAAGCTTTCCAAGCTACCATATTTTAATGCGTCATTGTGGTAAATGTTAATTGCACACACCTCTATTTTTACGGCTGGTCATACATAAATATAACCCACAAGCAGGGCGATCGCGACCAGACCACTAACAAAACAACTTTGAATAGACATTTAGCGCCTAGCAAAAGTTACATTCACACTTTATAACACATCTACAGTGGGCTGCAGGCGATATTTGCTTTTCAAAATGATTTAGAGGCAACAAAGGCCGAGTTTCGCCTACACATTGGGGCGCTGGAAACTCTAAGCGGCAATTGAACTTTTATAAAAAGCTTTCATGCGTCAAAGCTATACCAAGTGGTATCATTTTTCCAGTCTGACCGAAGTGCGTTCAGTGAAATTAATTATTTTACTTTACCCGGCTTGCGAACCCACAACGAAACGGCTATTAACTGCGCACTCATTTATGTTGGCGCTTTATTTGGCTGTATGAAATCGAAAATCACGCAAGGAGTTGTAAAAATTGGGTCAACGAAATAATATTTTACTTTATTTAGCATTGCGATTACGGCACTATTTTTTAAACTTTTTTTTAGAAGTAATAAGCAAAAAAGCCATATGAGCTATGTTTGTTGGTTGCATATGTTGCATGTAACATGTTGTTACGATAAACATGCCATCGGCAGTTGTGGCCAAAAGCTCATATGTATTATTTACAAAAATCTATTCATATTTGTATAATTTGGCTTTAGTGCGTGCTCGGAACAAATGTACGTATGTATGTATATACATGTGCATTTGTTGCTTTCATGTGTACATTTTTAGCGTGAATTTCGTAATTTGCCGGCGCAATTGTGTGAAAACCACTCGTGGCGCTGTGAAATTATGCAGAAGGTGGAATTGGGTGAAAATTAGTTAATGGGGCGCAGGTAAACGCAAGAATGGGCTGACGCCCACAACAACAATAATAGTTTAGTGTTGCAGTGTGTATTAAAAATTTTAATGGCTTGTTTTGCCTAAATAAGTGGTTTTATGAAATTTCTGGGGGGTCCAAACAATAGTTATGTTATGAACATTTTTTAGAAATGTTGCAGACGTTGATTTGGCAATGTGTGTGAGAACGATAGAAAAATGTGTGAAACGCTGACAGCTGCAATGCGGCTAACCTGGAAATACCAAAATGTGATACATTAACTCGAGGGAGAATCGCTAATAAACTAATTTGGGAAAGGTGGAAAATTTAAAAGTATTACTGATAGAGGCAGGAAGAAAAAAAAGCAGAAAGTTAAACTGAGAGCTTCATATAAAATGAGGCGATTGCCAAAAATAAGGTTTTGAGAGTAGGAAGACACATTTTTGTTAGACTAAGATTGAAACCACTTGGAACATATACCTATTTAGCATCAGCGTTGGCATCAACAACAATATATGAGATTTTTAAATCCATTGGCTAATTCAGTTTTGTTCTCAGCAAATAATATTTACCACAAAATTTTTAAAAATTCTGTTACAATTAACTTAACAGTTTATTATAGTCACATTAACTATTTCTAAAACAGTCTTAAGGCCGCAAAACGCCAAATATAAGTCTTGACTGCACTTGCTCTATTTACGTAGAATCAACTCCAACCCAATTTGAGAGCACAAGTTTTATGAATTTATTGCTTTGTTGAATGAAAAACAAAAATTATAGCAATAAATCTCGCATTACAGTTTAGCGTCTTAAATATCAAGAAGATGTTGCAAATTCGTAATATATTGATTACATTTCAACGGAATTGCAAAATATCATTTCATATTTAGCGTGAAATAAGATTAATCATGCACCTCATCCCACTTCCACACAGCCACAAAAGATAAATTCTACCCACACACACATTCGCAAAGCACTCGAACGAAATCGCTTTTTAAGTGCAATTTGATTTCAATTACAAAGAAATTATACATAAATTATATTAATCTGCAAATAACGTAATAAGCCAGTTATAAATATTATGTTAACTTAAGAGTAAAAAAAAAAATATATATATATAGGGTGGTGCATGAATCGTGCTACAAAAAGAAACCGTAATAATTTTTTTTTTTTATCAATGCATTGATTTTATTTATTTTTTTATATAGCATAGCAAATTTTATTTTATTTTATTTTATATAAGTAATTACTTTAAAAAATATGGAAGGTAAATGACCTCCATGGGCCATCTACGCGGGGCATTGCTTTCGAAATTCCGTCTAAATTCACTTTGTAGTTATAAGTTTAGACCTTCCCGTACCGCCAAAATAACCGAAATAGTGATTTTCGACCATTCGCATTAAGTGAACATAGTATTTTATACATAATGTGGATTTATGTCGGAAATAGACTAAAACGTACAAAATGTTGCCTTAACTCCCATAAATCCAATATAACAATTTCTGTTCTTATACTTGGTTGAGTCGAAACACAAATTGGTCTCTAAAAACGAATATTTCTTATACATTTCTGCCCACAGTTTGAATTGCTTTCTTGTCTTTGCCTTTTAGAAATTCAAAAGCTGTTCATCTTTACCCGCACGTAACCCTTAATAGAGTTATTGCTACGGTAGAGCTAGGTTGATGGTCATAAAAGCTTCATATGCCTAAATATTATATAGAAGAGAGTTAGATTGTTTGAAGATATAATATTTTAAGCAGGAAATTTGATAACAAATTCAACATAAAATTGTTTGGTCTCAGGAAACTGAACCGCTTGAGCAGCTATACATGCTTTTTCATATTCATAAGATTATCCATAAAAGATGAAAGTACAATAGAGACTTTGCAGAGTTCCTTTGGCTGCCTTTGGCATCGCCGTCGTAATTTTTTTATATATATGTAAGTTTCATTAAGAATTTTCGACTTTCATACTGCAATATCCTTGTTCAAGCCATTATAAAATCATAAAAATTATATTCCATATTTGAAGAGATAAATAAGCATATAAGCGCGTCGGTGCTCAATATCGTTTATAATTATAAAGCCTTAATGTCGAAAGCAAATTGAAAATTGTAATGCCATAAAATAAGAGTGTATTGAGAAATTAATTTCGTAAAACAAGACAAATGTAATAATAGAAACCACACTAGCGGCATGACGTATAGCGCGAGCGAACGAAAAATTGGAAAAAATCGAAAATGAGGTGTGTGTGGTGCGCTGCTTTGGAGTAATCATACATATGTACATACATGTATATATATACCTAGCAGAGCGGAGACAAGTGAGTAGTAGGTGTACATTAATATTGATGTTGTATCAGTGGCTAAATTGTTTACATTAGCGGTAGGCATGAATAGCAACAAATCGTAAGTGCGCAGCCGCAGTCCTACCGCAATTGAAAGTTGAAACAAAAAAAGACAAAAAGAAAATCACATAAAATAAAAAACGAAAAACAAAACAATCATTAGCTACATTAATAATAACGTTTATGTATGTGTATGTGTGTGTGCGTGTTTGTGAAAACACAGCCAGCAATTGCAACGAACACAAAAGTCTATCAGACATTGTACGTACGTAAATACAGCGATGCGGGTGCAACGATAAGCGTTTCAAAAAACAGCAGCTGCTGTAAAATTGTTCTACGTGTTGTTGTTGTTGTTGCTGCTCATGGCGCACACTGTATGCGCACGCCAATAAGCTGCACCATAATTGCATGTAAGATAGCTGATGTGATTGCTGCTGCGCTGTTGTTGCTTGTTGCCTTGTTGATGTTGTTAGTGTTGTTGTTGTGCTTGTAATCATATTACGATCACAGGCAACGAGCAAATGAGTAATGCAGCGCAATGCAATGCCGCGTCAAACGGTTCAAGTAGCTCAAGTGCCGTTTGCTCAGTTAACGCCAACAGCTACAACAATAACAACGCCACCCGCACCGCCAACGCGGCACTGCGAACGCCACCTTTGACGCTGCGCCAATCAATCGCGCCATCGATCGCTCGCCACAAAAGCGCTGGCAGCAGCAAATAAAAGAAAGTCACAGCGCTTGCAACAAGCAGCAAGCAGCCAACAACAAGCCGCTGTTTGCCATTGTATTTATTATGTATTGTTTGTTATTGTTATTGGCATTGTTTAGATGCCTATCGCCGCCTAATGCCTAAGTAACTTACACTTTTTGCGCTCGCTTTTCATTTCACTTCACTTTTCTTTGCTGCGAAAGACAAAAAGTCTCATTATTGGCGTTGCGATTGAAAGTGAAACCGTTATTGTTGCTGTTGTTGTTGTTGTAGCCAAACGCTAATGTATTACAATTTTTCATTAAATTTCAATCGATCGTTGGCTCTTTAAAAGCGCATGCTGTTGCCTTTGCTGCTCGATTAGGCGGCCAATAAAGCGCCAAAGCAATGCGCCACTTTGCTTTGTGTGCGTGTGTGTGTTTGTGTGTTAAAAGCAAAAGTTGAAGTGATCGCAGTGCGCGATTTCAATTGCGGCTGCCACTGAGCAAATAAATATCTATAAATCTACAAGCGCACACACATACACACATTTGTATGGATGTGCATGCAGTCTGCCATTTTCTAATCCGGACGCCTGCCACAATATGTTGCATGCTGCAGCGCTTTTAATTGAATTTGGTGTGGCTTTTTCTCGCTTGTGTTTCACTTTCATTCAATTTCAGTGCACACTGCTTTTCAATTGCGTGTGTTTGTTTATGTTGCGTTGCTTTTTTTCGAAATTTATTTATCTACAGTATTTTCCTTTGATTTATACATTTTTGTGCCATTTTTCGCTTAAGACCGAGCAATGACGATCCACCTTGTGATTTCATGCCATTTTTTGATTTTTACTGAAAATTTTTGGAGGATTTACGCAATTTTTTTTCTCTTTTTGTTGGTTTTAGTTAACAATAAAAACTATTTTATTTTTATCTGAGAGAACTTGTTCCAAAAATACACCTGTGACCTCATTTCCTACGACTTTGAATATCGGTTTAAAATACAATATTTGAACTGTCAACATACGGCAGCCGGTTAGACCACCGTATACCGTTATCTTAACATACTAGGTTTGTGCCTTCGAAATTCTTCAGCACCGTGAAACTAAAACTTACAAACTGAGGGACCTGTGGCCAAGCTTTATTAATGTTATCTGTTTCGCTTTTATGAAGGATTTTTATAAGAATTTCTAAAATTATGAACTCTGCTACTGCAAACAGACTAAGACACCATACAAAATCACACAGTAATCATACAAAGTTAGAGAACCTAATTACAAACTAACGTGCGATGATCACGCATTATACAATCGTATAGCCAGTAGCGGAAAGCTCAGAACTCTAGAAGGGATCATTAAAACTCTTTAGACGTAAACTGAATTGTGATAAATACCACATGTTTTTATATAAGACAAGAAAAAACGTTAATTGAAGCTATAATGTGGTCCGTTATCGGCCGTGCCGACAAATGAGTAGCTTCTTGGTGAGAAAAGAGCGGGTACTAAATTTCAGACAGACAGGCAGACGGATAGGGCTTAATCACTTTTCATGCTGATCCTTTATATACATAGGTATATACTTTTTAGCAACGCTGAGGTTTCCTTCTGGGTCTTACAAACTTCGTGGCAAACTTGATGTACCCTGTTCAGAGTATAAAAATAAGGCAATCACCGTATATTTCCCAATGAAAACTGGGCAAAGATGGATATCGATGAGGAATGCATTTAAAAAGGCTGATATTTGATGTTTAGATAGTAGTATGTTCTATCAACCACGCTTCGGCAGTTCTGGCATAAGTTTTTAGGCCCGTGATTTTCGAAAATACATAGTATAAGTTTGATCCACCAGAAAGCTCTGCGGGCTTTCAATTTATTATTGTGACGAAAAATCCTATGACATATGCTTAATATAAGGTAAGGATAGATTACCGTATTTAAGGACTGATCGAGCCGGTTTTTCACAAGGGCTTAGAGTAGTTCGAGTAACGATTAAATTATGTTAAGTATAGCTGTCGTTTCGCGAAACCGAAATATTAGTGGTGAAGCTAAGAAAGCTTTGTAGCGAGATCGTATTAGTCGGTTGTAAGAGCAAGCTACCCTCAACAGGTGAAAGAACTTCGCTAATCAACTTGAGGATTTATAAACTCTTTTTCTCATTTCTCATTTCTCATTTTTATTTGTGTTAGGAAACAATTTATACAGACAGATCAACATTTAACAATAGAAGGTCTTCATGAAATATGTATTGTGTTTATTAAAATGGTGAGAAGGCCGCTTACATATATTTTATGAAAAAGAACTCCTAGCTGTAAATTTCAGGGTTGAGTATACAATACGTCGAATGACTAACTCATTGATTTCAATACAGATTTTTAGTGGTCGTTAATTGATAAATTTTGTGAATAGGAATATCGTGAGGATGTATGAGCTTCAACAATAAAAAGTACTTAAACAAAAAATAATGGTAAAGAAAACAAGGATAATATTACAAATATTTGTATTACAAAAAAAAAAAAAATTAAAAAACTAATCTCGACACACCCTTTATCTGGAATAATATCGCGTTAATTAAATTTGAATAAAATTAACAAAAATGCGCCTTTAGCGCCTTTTCATAAATACACGCGACCCACCTTCGTCAACTTAATTACGCATAATAAGAAGAGGCAAGCAAATTATTTGCGAAGAATGTAGGATAAGAGGCGAAAGAGTGCAAAGAAGAAACGCAGAAATCGAGAAGAACAAGTGAACGGTAAAAAAAAGCGCATCTCGTGGTTGCACGCCAACGAATGATTGATTAAAAATACTGGAGGGCCGTGAGCTTAATTTTCATTGCACTCGCGCGGCGAACAAGTTGCAAGCTGTTATGAAACACATACAGGCTGACATGCGCTAATATGCGCATAAATGAACTTTAATACGAGAGTTTGTGTTTGTGTGTGTGTGTGTGTGTGTGGTGGCAGCGATCCACATATCAACGGCGCTGATACAAATAAATATAGACATTGACAAGAGTGCTTGCGCGCACAGCGGGGCACGCAAATGCCAGCAGATATGCCGACGCAAAAACATATATGCTGTGCAAATATGTGTGTGTGTGTGTGTTGGTGAGCATACGATTAGCGCGTATTGGCAGTAAATGAACGCTCAACGCCATTAATGTCAACGCAATGCGCCAGTGATATTTTTCATTTGCGAAAATGAGCGCGTCACTGCCACAACAACAACAGCGCGACAACAACAATTACGCATACGCAAAAATGCGCTGCAACGCAGATTAAATGACATTTTAATTGTAAGCGCGCTTGTGAATGAGCGCGTTGCCGACACACATAGTTGTTGCTGTTGTTGTTATTGTTGTGTCATTCGCAATGACAAAATTAATTTAATTATGTCAACTGAGATTACCTTGAAGTCAAAACAACAAGTTGCCGCTGTCGCCGCCACAGCCTCTGCCGCTGCCACAGCGTTCAGTAAAGTGTGTGTTTACACACATGCACACATACATGCGTTGGGAAATAATTATTTCTGTGTGTATGTGTAAGGATTTCCTACGTATTTATTTTTGCTTTTGCCTTCTTCGACTTGCCACAGTCATCAGCGTTAGCCTGTCTTAAAGCATTACACGCGCTCATGTGTTGCGCGCTGCTACATGCAAGCCTATATTGCTGTAATGTGTTACAACAACAAAAAAAAAATGTAAATATATATATAATTTTTTTTTTCATGCAATCTCGAGCAGCGAGCAGCCGAGAATATGGTAGAGCAACAACAACAATAATTGTTATCCGTGCTGCAGCTTCTTCATATACTAAGCCGAATTGCATCAGAATAGCATACATTTTGAAGACAACACTTAGTTGTGTGTATAATTTATGAGGCAGTCTTACTTATAACGGCTTTGGCAGCTTGCAACATGTAAGGGTATTTTATTTTTAAGTCTTTTAGAAATTGCAGCTCTTCTATATCTAACAAACAATGGCACGCTACCGCATATACTTGTAAACCCTATTTTATCGAAGATCGTCAGCTAAACAAGGATTTGTTATACTCTTCACATTTCTAGGCGGTTTACGGCAAAGCCATCATCGAAACTCTTTTGATCGGCTATGATCTGTAGCATTTTCTCTTACCAGAAAATATTATTTCACTCGAGACCTCTGAAACCCAGTGAGTTCTTGCTGCGACCAGCGAATTTTCAAATACAAAGTATTCTGAGCTTTAGTCATAAGTAAAACCTATGTTAAGATTATATTTCAAGATGATTTTTACACGCTGTTTTGAAGAGTCTGTAAAGCTTAAAATATGCTATGAATGATCTTTAATTAAGCAACTCTGCAGCTAATTGAAACCTAGAAGAAATAAACGTAAAGACGGCTTAGAGATTCGATTTTCGAATAGTGTGCCCAGAATACGTATATTTTTAATTTCTTTCGTTTGATTTAGCGAAGCTGAAATTTTCAGGATATAAAGAACATGAAATGATTTCTATTGAAAGAAGATCTCTACAAATTAGTTCTAAGTCTATATAAGTTTTTAGCTAAATTGGTGGGAAGCGCGACTAATCGAGCTATTCCAGTGAAATTGCAAGTCATGTACGATTTATGGCAAGCTTATGAATTACTTCATGCATTACTTAGCGGATAATTGAATCAACTAGTTTTTTTCCAAATCGGGATAATTCGAGCGGTCACTGCACATGCTAGCTACCGGCAAACCAGCTTATGCTGTCACTGCAGCGCGCTGCTGATTTGTTGGCGACACAGAATTCTCCACAGATTAATATAATTCATATGAGCACATATATATATAAAAAAATATATATATATATTATATATTAGGGTAGAGCGAAAAAAAATTTTTTTTGTGCTTAGCCTGAGGGTCTAATTTGTAGATTATAAAAACAGAAAATATTTATAAAAAAAAATGTTTTTTAACATCTCGAGCGAACTCACTTTTAAAGTAAAGTTTCGAGTTTAAATTTTTATATCGTAAACAAATTTTGATAAGTATTCTAGAAGCTGTGGAGAGTCCGCTTTCTGGCCAATTAAAAGTTATCAACTTAAAAAAATTTTTGTGGTCATTATTGGAGTTTGAAAAAAAGTCTTAGACGACAACATGCTTTCCTTAAGCGTTAAAATAAATTTTGAGACAAAAACCGTCACATTTAGTCATTTTTATATAAATGTAAAGAGTTTAAACCAAAAAAAAAATTTTTTTTGTTCAAAAAAAATTTTAACTCGAAATTTACTTTAAAACTGTGTGAGCTGCCGCTATACGTTAAAAAAAAATTTTGTTTTTGTTCAACAATTTTCTTTTTTTATAATCTACAGATTTTACGCTCAGGCTAAGCAAAAAAAATTTTTTTTTCATTCCACCCTTTTATATGTATATATGTGTTATGTAGTAAGTTGTTGTTATTATTGAAAAAATGTTAAGTATACTTTAGGTGCCACCACAAGCCAGCCGAAGAATGAAGACACAATCAATCGCCAAAGTTTCAACAACAAGTGCAACAAACGCAATGAGCAGCCATTGGCAAGCAATAATAAAAACAACAACAGCAAAAACGCCAATTTCTTCATTATCAACAAGAGCTTGCAAGCAAAGCGCAGCTGGAATGTTGTGCAGCAATAACAACAAGACAATGCCAACAACTGATTGGATTGCAACATTGACTTTACTCAGCGCATCAGTGGCAAGCGCAGCGATTTCAAGGTGCATGTGTGCAAAGCGGGTTGGTTTTAGTTGATTTGGCCTGCTCGTGCTGGCGTTGTCTGTGTTTGTTGTTGGTGCGGCTGCTCGGTTGCCGGCTTGTGGGATTACTGGCGTTTTCATCCTGTGTAATTAATCAAACGCATTGACATTTCCAAAGCTTTGCACAAGGCGTCTTCTTCTCCACATGAGGCTGGAGGTTGTATGTGCAACTTATATTGTTGTTGTTGTTGCTGTGTTTGGTACTGTTGGCGTGATGATGACGCTGCAATTATTGGTCGATATAGCTAAACTTAGAGTTGATTTGTTTTTACTGTTGACTACTTGTTGCGTTTGTTGTTATTTGTTGTTGTTGAAATTTGTTGATATTTGTGTTGTATGAGTTTTTATACTGGTGTTAGTTATTACTCACTTGCTGCTTTATGCCAATTTGTTATTATTTCGTTGATGAGTGCTGCTTGAAAAATCATGCGTTTATAAAATTACATCTAAAAAAAAAATTTGGGAAAATATTATATTTTTAAAAAAATTTTGAGCATTATTTTCTTTATTAATTTTAATTATGTGCAATTTCATGAAAACTGAGCTAAAATTTTGTACAGAAATATATTCTGCCAAAAGTACTTGCTCTACAAACGACAAATGACTAAGTTTTTGATAAATTTCTGACACGATTTATATATGTAGAATACTTATGTATACGTGTATATAGGGTGATGACTAAGCTTCATTTCGCTAAACTACAGATGTGCTTGTTTTTCTATGACAACAATCTCAAGTCAAAGGTGCAACACTTGTGCCACGTGTAGATTGACAGCGAAGAACATTTGGTGTCACGCCAGACACACTTTCATATGTACTTGCAGCAGTTCTACATAACCATTATATATATTTACTTAAGAGAAAAAAAATTATAATTTCAAAAACACTTTAGACACAAAAGTTCTCTCGCAGTTTTGTCGCATGTAGCTTGACGGCAATATATATGTATTTTTTTTTTGTAGTTGGCAGCACGCCCAAATGCATTTCAAATGCGTTGTACAACAAACAGTTTGCAATTTTTATAACACACATCCAAATATATTTATGTATCAAACAATCGCAGGAATACCAAGCGCATATGGTGTGAAATATGGGTGTTCGTTCTTGTTGCAACTACTTATTTCCACTACGAATTCGGAAAATCCAAGAAAAAATATTGCAAGTTGTTGTTGCAACTACTCATTTCCACTGCGAATTCGGAAAATTCCAGAAAAAATATTGCAATTTCTACAAAATAGTATGAATTAGTATGAAGTACACACCTTGCAGGAAATATAATAGTAGCTTTATAAAAATCATTTTTGAAAAAAATCCACTGTTATTCCAAAAAGTATCGTCTACTCAAGGTAAGAGATTGAAAAAGATCATTCAGCTAATTTTTATCCGAATAACGTCGTACAAGCGAGACACTGTCAACCACAACAGCTGTTTTCAGTAATGCTCACAAATGTAGGCAATGTTTTCGCTATAACAGTTATTAGTAAAATATCTGTCACAACTAAATAACTGGTAGCTGTCAGACAGCAGGTATTTGCCACTATACAATGTAAGTTCGAGAAATTTTTTTTTGTAATATTGCTTTGGCTTTCATTGTCAATTATCTGACTTTACTGCTACCTTAAAAAAAAAACAATTATTCATAGTTGAAATGCAATCAAATATGAAGAGACTGTCAAGTTTCCGCTGTTTACGGAAGTGTGTTTATAGTGTTTAGATATTATTGCTTCACAACTCTTAAAAAATAAAAACATGGTTACCAACTGCTTAGCTCTACTAACAAATGGCGCGTGACTTTTTGATTTCTTACGTCAATATCAAAAGATGAATTGCTTAATTTGAAGAATATAGCTTAAGCCTAGAGAGTTTTACTATTTCTTACTTAAAACTCAGCGCAAATTGTGTATGATCATTATAAAATCACACTTTCTAGTTCTACTATTTCCTACAGGGTACTTCTTTCTATGGCACTTGGTCAATGAAATTCCATTTGGTCCACACTATTTCCCTCCTTTATTTTTTTATACTCTGTCTCTGCTTAATATATGCAGATTACATTCCAGAATTATTTCTCGGCATTCCTTTAATTGATCATATTGCTCAATCAAGTGCAAAATTTCCGCAAATTTTAATTGAATTTATGCTTAGCGTTGATTATACGCTGCCAAGCGTTATTATATACTTTGCAAATATCTGCATAATCAACTGTTAGTATGTATTTCAAGTCAGTTATTAATGAAATTATCACTAGTATGAACTGTTCTTGTAAATATGAGTTTAATTAGTTATTGCGATTCTAATTGCAAAGCAATTAAGCAAAATTCATGCAGAAAATGATTTATCCACAACTGATTGTATACATTTTTGCAGTGAGATCGATAACTTATTCAAAGTAAAATCGGTGGTAATATCGTTATATCATTTAGACAACTAAGCAAACATGAAGAGGTCTATAGACTAATACATATGTACATAAGTTAAACCGCATTCGTGGATTTTAATCTATAGTTGCATACAGTTACTGTTACCTCTTTCAATGCGACCTTTATTCGACGATTCATGCTACTGTTTCTCGCGAGTTTATCTGCCTCTCATTTTTTGTAATCATGGCTGATCTCAAAACAATATGAATTGTCTGTCAAATTCATTAAAAATGTCACAAATGAAAGCGATTTATAAGGTCTCAAGTTGCGCTTGTTATTATCAAAATTGTTAGTTAAAATTCGCTTGAGACTCTTTGTGGCCGCTCTTTGTACTTCCAACTTTGGCGATTGCAGTCAAATATTTTAATTAATCAATTTCGGTCACATGTACTCGTGCATCTCTGCTGCCAATGTAATGCAAGATGCTTTGCTTTCTGCGCAAAATTATGAAAATTCTAACAAACTTGTGCCGCTCGTCGTTCGCGAGTCCGCATCAGTGTGGCCACAAAGTATTGAATGGCGACGGCAAGGCAACGACACCAGCTGCGAGACATCAAAACTTCAATAGATGACATCATTTTACGCCCACACGTCGACCCCAGAACACATTGCCACATGCAGATATAAATATACGCAGATGAAAATATACAGCGTTGCAGTCATACACACACACACACATATTCATACATATATACAGAGTTAAATGCAAAGCACTGTGCGGCGTGGCACGTTGACAAACGGGACTCCCCTAGAAGTGTACGAAAACAAGAAAATAGGCCAACAAACAAATAGACAAGTGAAGAGACCCGCAAACGTGAAATATATACACATAGATACATTTGTTTGCGTATATTTGTAGCGCGGAGAAAACACATAAATAAAGCGCGCGGAGGAATGCAACAACAAACAAAAAAAAATGGGAAAAATATGGCAAATAGTCAGAGGCAATAAATCCGGGTGGGCAGCGGTACTCGTAACGGTATGTATATATTATAAACTCACAGCGTTGGACGCTTTTTCTGGAATGACGAGCTGCTCAGCTGGGAGCTTAAGGTTTTGACCTAATTACTGCCAATGCCGATCCATATAAATCTGCTCTTTTTATACGCTCGCCCATGTTTTTACTTATATTCATATGTATTGTGTGATTACCCGCACTTGTCATGTGTCAAAAGAGCTACAAGTGGTCACATGACAATTTGTTGCTTTGACATTTGCGCGTTTCTTCAAAGCTGTGGAGTGCATAATTGTTGTTGTTTATTTGTTTTTACGTTTTTTCTTAATATTTGGCTGGAATTGTTGGATGCTCTTGCATATAAATTGGTACTTGTTGCCATTGGCCGATTTTAAGACGATTGGCCGACGTTTAAAACCTCGACCCACTACGTTAATGATATTTTCTAAAATTCAAACGTTTTTCGTATATATACTACCGTAGACCAGGTTTTCTAAAACTCTTCTTAAAATAGGCTCATCCGATTTTGAAGAACGTGATTGCTATATTCGCACAGTACATTTTTCACGGTTTATATAAAACATGTAGAGATTAGAAATACATGTTTCGCTGAAAGACCACTTTTTGATCGTTGGTTAAGAGATCGAAGAAGATCAAAAACAAATCATGGTGATGCCAATCATTAAACTGATTTTTTCTCAAAAATGAAATATGAGTAATCTCATACAAAAAAATGTGTATGAGCAATTTACGAGCATTCTCAAAACGACTTTTGAGATCTGCTAGTGAATACCAATTTTTGTGCAGATTAGATACTAGTGTTCCATTTGTTCATAATTCCAGTAGGCGTTAGCCTATAGAATTGCTATAAAAAATATACTAAAATAGAGAATGTTGCCTAAGGCACTCGTTTAATATTTTCAAAAAAGATTTTCGTAAGTCACTATAAATCATGTTGGTCTCCATAAGCTATGTGTAGTGGATACTTTCGAAAATATATTTTGTTAGAATTATTTTACTTTAAAACAATAAGAATTCGCATAAATCCCTGTGTTCAAAATCAAAAAAAAAAAAACAAAAGCTCAATACAAATGTAAAAACAATCGCATGAATTTATAATTTATGAGTGTCGTTATTATTTTTACTTAACACATGTCCATTTGCGGCTGGGTTAATATCGATTGTAAGTGGCAAATGTCAAATAAACCACTGACACATCCGCTCCAATTTGAGTGAAGTGCAAAACAACAACACAAAGTTAAAGCAAATAAATAAATTTAAATAAATGCCAACAAATATATTTACTAACGATTGGCAAGCGAATGCACACACAAACGCACACATACATATATTATATATTGTAAGAGCGCGCGTAAGCCTTTATTCCGTTTAAAGTGGGCTAAGCAATGCAACTAATGCATAGAAGTAGAACAAATTGAAGGCTAAAACAAAATAAAAAAATATATATGTAATTGTTGTTGCTTTAGTAATTTTGTATTTTTATATTGTACTTTGGAATATTTATTGCGAGGCGCGAATGAAAAACAAATCGATTACTGTTTATCGCCAATGGAAATCTAATAAATCTTTAATATAGCTATGTATATGCAACCAATTTAAAGTGTAGCATAGTGTTGTGGCAAGAAAGTAAAAAATAATAAACATATGCTTTTGTTAGTATGCTTCGGAAAAAATAACATTAAAATTACCACACAGCAAATAGAAAATGAAATTATCGGCTAAAATAGAGTCGGGGCGTTGAGTGTTTGATGCTGGAAAATATATAAGTATATATATATACAAGTATGTTGTTGTACAATATTTAAGTGGCAATTCAATGGATGTGTTTTTAAAGCGAACAAGCAACGGCGAGTGGGTTGGTCGTTGCAGCTTTTGTTGTTGTGTTTGCAATAGTCCGCAATCGCTAACAAGTGGCCTGCATACTAGACGAGAGTATACACCCAAGACCAGTGGAATATATACACATAGTTACAAAAATATATATAAGTACTTATACCGAGAATAATACCGTTATGTTTGCAATAGCTTTTAAAAATCTTATGAAATCCGGTGAATAAGTTTATATGGTATTATATGAGCCGTGATGTAGTGAGATCCATTGATTTCTTTATCTTCGCTGTATGCGTCTTGGGTTCAACTCACAACCGAAACAAACTCAAAACTTACATATAACATATGGTATAAGAAATGGATCTGTACAGATCAACAAACGTTCACATAATATGAATAACTTCTGAAATGCAAACTGTTTAATATTACTGTTATGAGAAAGAGAGAGTTGTATAATAAGATCCATAATTAATCGAAAAGTATGAAGACTAAAGCGTATCGCTATATCACTTAAAATTTCGTGCTTTACTGCTTGCTCAACCAAGAAATAATGATTCATTATATTTGTCAGTGTTCTTCAAATTATGGGTTAGTACATAAAATCTCGACATAATGCAAAGGATACCAATGTGCAAACGTATAATAAGGATTGGAATCCATTGTCAACTAATTGACTTATGATATCAGTGCACTATGCTCGCCTCTTCAGAAACCAGTCTATGTTGCCGTTGCGAGCTGTATTAAAGAAATTAAGAGATTAAAGGCGTTACCAGCTTAGTTATGGCGGCTAGAAAACTATCGAAATCGCGAAGCAGGAAAAAACATATCTTGGAACAGATTGATACATATATCAGCATATATCAGAGCATCTACTTGAAGTCGATGTGAAAATGAGCTCATACTGACTAATTGGGCTTAGAGACTACAACTTGTAGTACAAACTTTATGCTGTTGGAGATTAGCCTATATTTGATCCAAAGCTCTCTAAAACCTAAAAGTGCTGACACATGAGAATCAATATTTCTTTAATTATCTTTTAGGGATTGCTTGTAAATAATAAGGGGTTTACGAGATTATGTGTCGAGTGGAAAATATACTGAACACTAGACAACAGAATATGTAGTGTCTGCAACACTTATGAGCGCCGCAATATCGCTTCGACTCGGTCCTTGTTGCTGCCATTCGCTTAGAAGCACTGAAGGCGCAAATCAACGATTTTTTCCGAGCGTTGATTATCGCCAAAGTCATTCATCAAAGTGTGAATTGCAATTGCAACAACAACAAGATGTCTATAAGTGTTGTTAAGTGATTCTGACACGTTGCTGACGCTTGGTGTTGCTTTGAGAGTAAACTCATTGCTGAGTTAGCGCAGCAATGGTGTTGGCGAGTGTGTGCCTACATTGGTGTAGTATGCACATACGTGTGTAAGTATGTGCCTGGGCCATAACATGTGCCTATTAGCCGACACTGCGTTGCTTGCCTTGCAACGACATTAATAAACTCCATAAATCTTTGCTGTAAAAAAGCGGATTTGTGTTGCGCTTGCAACAGCACAACAACATTCATTTCCACTACAACAAGGGGCAGAAAAAATTGCTTATTGCTGACGCCAACAAGTATTAGCAACGCTCCATTTTTAATAGTCAACAAGAAATTATTGTAGTTGCATAAAAATAACAAAATGCATATTTTTTTAAATTTAAAACAACAACAACAAACCACAATTACAATTTTGCACTACGTGCAACAGTTAAAACGTAAAAAAGAAGTGAGTTCGACATGAAAAAAAACGCATAAAATTCCGTCCGATCGCTTTCGGCGATTTCATGCTGCCTGCCAGCAACAAATTATTACCGGTGTTCACACAAGCCAACAACAAATGTTCACAGTTCACATTGTGCTTTATGAGATTTATAAAAGTTGCAGCGCTCAATTTTCAGTCGTTGGCAACATGTTGCTACACGGCCGCCACTTTGTTGAGAGCTTGTCAACCAAAAATTTGACACTTGTCGCCTTGTCGTTGGCGTGGCACGAGGGTTCAGCATTTTCACTTTCGTTTATATGTCTACAGCTGCCCAGAATTTTTTCGCGTCTGACTTGGCCTGACATTTGTGGGGGAAATCGAAAAAAGTTGCGAAATTGTTTGCGAGATTTCGCTGTTAGATACGCAATGTGAACTGTGTGGCACAAGGAATTTGTCACATTTACAATTCAATGCACACCGTCATGGGTTTAATATATTTTTTTCAAATGTGTTGTAATTAACAACCGTCGATAAATAAGCAAATAAAAAATAATCAAAATGTTCGGTTTGACAAAATGTTTTGACTACTTCCACATTGGATCTAAATATTCGAGCTACGTTTTAGTATATTCGTAGCATTAAGAAGCCTCAAAATATTCGTGACTAATAACAGAAAGTAACCATAAAATTGTTTAAATCTTCGGAAATTGGACTCTCTTGTAGCGAAAAAAAATTAGAGCAACCTATGCCATTACCAAGTTTTTTGAAATCTATTGTACCACAGTTAGAACTCAAAACATTATTGAACCATTTATAATTAGAAGTTTACTCCAAACCTAAAACTTTTTGCGAGGTTCTTAGTTGCCTTTGTTGTTGAAAAAAATATGGAGTCAAGAAGTTTAGGTGTGCTTACATTTTTTGCAGGCTTAAGGTGTACAGGAACATCGAATCCAAGCCATTTAAAATACCAAGAGACTCAAAACCTGCATTTTTCTGAAACACTATATCCGTATTAGTTTTCAAGCCAGATTTCTTAACCATAACAAGTAATGAAAGCGTATACAACAAATAATCCCAGCACTCATATACAGCTGCGGCCAAAATAATAAAAGTCTGTAGCAGTTGGAACTGAACTAACTAAATGTATGCGCTTATCAGCTCCCTACTCTTTGGTAGCAGCAACTACATATGTTAGTGACTCATCTAACCAGTTCTCTTGTTATGTTCCCAATTATATTTTACCGCCTGCGAAGCACAACCGTACTAAGTTCACAGTGATGTGAGAAAAAAGTGTGTAACACTGAGAAAAGCCATAATGCCAACACATGCAGCAAACACCTACAATTGACACGACCAACTAATCCACTTTAATGCTTGACGTTGACGCTGTTGCAAGGCCTAATTGTCGAAGCTTTCCGCATAAATGGGCAGCGCACAAACACACGCGCAACTCAGTTTGGTATGTATATATATTTGCTAACATTATAAGTACATAAAGCTGCTTTTACACACACATACACATCAACACGCATACGTACAGCTGTAAATACACATGTTGGCTTGACATTTTGTTGAACTCCTTTGTTTGTTCCGTTTGTTTGCATTTTGGCGCTTCGCTTACTCTACGCATGTGCATGTGTGTGTGCGTTTGTTAATCTTCTTTCATGTGTGTGTGTGTGCGTTCTCAGCCAATTGCTACACCAAAACTTGCGGCCGCGTTGACAATAACATTTGTATGCCCGCAAGCTCAAACAACTTCCCAACGTCGCAGCTTTACGCGCTTCTTTTTCGCTGCTGCTATCGCTGCCTCGACTTTTTGTTTGCGTTTCACAGGTGAAAATTACGCGTTAGCATAATGTAACAATTTTTCGAATGCTAAGTCTGTCCGGCTTATGTGCTTATGTTGGTGTATAACCCGGCAATTAGTTAGAAGTAGTTGATTGCCTCGCCGATCCGCCGCTACACTGCCGGTTGGTATTAGCGTTCTGAGGCACTTCACATGCATTCACCGTCGCACATACACACACCCACACCTCGTACATTTGAGCACCTTAAACACATGTTTGTTGACAGTTTCGCTTGAGTAACCCAATAACTTGCTACAATACTTGTTGAGTGGAATTTGTAGGTATGTATGTGTGTTTCTTTCCTCGATATCTGTTTCTGTATAAAAAAAATGCGTTCAAAAGCGTCTGTAGGCGTTATTATATACAGCCACACGGCCATTTGCCGCTTGCTTGATATTTCTACTAGCTTTCCAGCTCAAAAGTCTAGATTCTTCATGCATCGCTTAATTCTTCTCGAAAACAACTGTGTAAATTGCATGCGTAGAACCACATTTATTATGCGTCAACCTTTATTTGCACAACTGATTTAATAATATTTATATTACAGTTTTGCTTTCACCAAAAAAAAACCAAAAAAAAAAAAACAACAATTAACGGCTGTGTCTACATGTTGGCCTTGGGGCATACAAAGGCATGCATATAAATTTAAAAACTCTTTTACAGTTACATTTGTGATTGATTTGTCATTATTTAGTCAATAAATTTTTATCGCTCGGTTCTATGGAAGTAATATCTGTTGATGAGTTGGGTTAGGTTAGGGTTATATCAATTAAATTATGGTATAAAATTATATCAAAAAAAAAAATTTAAAAAACATAAAAATTGTTGGAGCAAAATGCTGCTTGAGGAATTTATTATATAAAAATAATTATAAATATTTTCAGGGTCTTTAAGGTTCGGCTTATAGAGATAACTCTTGCATCAATCTTCAGTTGAGCGTTTATATTAAGCTGATATCTATCTATATCTATCTGCTATGTTGGGATATGTTTAGACGACTAACTAACTTAAAATCACAATGGTAGTTAGTCTCTTAACTGCGCTCTTCCTCTATTTAATATATAAATATATGTATAAATAGTTAGTTCTAATTGAAACCTAGTTATATTTAACAAAAAATTTGACTTAACTTTTTCAGAGCTTTGGAGCTTTTGCTACACAAATACCAAAAGCTTCGAAAGCTATGTTCTCATCTCCTTAAATTTAGAGCAATGTTATATCAAACGGTTTTTATGAGCACGAAAACTTATGCGCAACATATTTTTAAAACGACAGCGTTAAATGTTAGAAAATAAGCGATTCGAAAAGAAGCTCAATAATAAAGCTTTGTGCTCGAATTTTGTTTAATATATTATATATCTTAAATTCTTGATTCTAAAATATTCACGCATAAATTCAAAGAAGCATTATTAGCTTTACATTTATTAGAGAACAATACCCTTGATATCTAGAAACAGTCAACACAACCTTGTCCCGGTTTGACTTAGAACTTAGAAATTTCAAAATTTTATAAAAATTTTAGGTAGAATCCTATTCATAGATTTATGTGGTCCAGCGAAGTCGCAGCTTTATATCCAGTTTCTCGGTTACCTATGTATTGGACATGCAAACAGCAGAATATTGTCAATTCCAAATGAATCAGCCGAATCGGTACACATTTATACCACCTAAATCAAAATAACTGTTTAGACGTCTTCTAATCGTCACTTCTTTGAACGGTAAGTCAAAAAATCTCCACGTGAATACAACAACAGTGCTTTTTAGCGGAATTCAATAAGATAGAGCATATGGGTACGCCAATAACTTGGCATAACCGCTTACTATACCATTTCTTATGCTACTCTCTCTAATTTATACCAGTTGTATGTTCGATTCGCTTCACCACGTTGTGGTTTATGTGCACAGTTACGAAACACAAATATTTCAACAAACTTTATATAATTTATAATTCAAGAGCAATTATCTATATTATAGTTTCAATAAAGACAGCTAAATATAATTATAAGCACACTTGCGCGCACTCGGAGATTAACGCGACGCCATAACTTCAAAGCGAAATAATACATTTGTTATATTTATTTTCACAGACCTCAATTAAAAGTAAAATCTCGAAACAATATTCAAATTGCTTCTAATTAAATTGCATAAATTAATTAATTCACTTTTACTTAATACACAAATACAAACACATATACACAGACAATCAGTAGTCATCCGCTCACTGCGGTTGCTATTTACATAAGTGTGCGCGTTGCTGTTGTTGTTGTATTACACAACTACATGCACATTCACATTTATGCATTCATTGACGTTATTTGCATGCGGTGAATTTTCCCAGCGCATATTGCTGAAGCATTTCGCGCGCAGAGGAAGTTGCGCCGCTGCCGTCGGTGCGCAAAGCTTTTAATGTAGGGTGAGAAAACTATGCGTTCAAAAAAAGCTACAGCAATGTATTTTTCGTACAAAAGATATTGCTTATATCAACAACTCTTATTTGTTAAGCGATAAAAATAACACTTAAGCTTTATATGCGTGTGGCATTATCTGCAGGTCATATTTACATACTCACGCGTCTGCATGTATGTATGTATGTTTAAGTTAGGTCTTTCTGGATTTGTGTAGTTATGCAAATTGATGTATTCCCATGCAACGGCGCTGCAGATAAATATGATATAATTCCAGAATGCTTTATCTAGTTATTTGTCTGCGGTTAGTTTTAGTAAAATTCGAAGGAAGAAGCTCGTTTAAGCTTAACTCGTTAAGCCACAGAATTCGAGAAATTAAGATAGCGGGTTATTATCTCACAGTAGGTATAGCTTTAGCTTAGTAGAAATATTTTTTCGTAAAAAACAACTTTGTGGGGCATCTAAACTGTTATAAAAATATTTGAGTAGTAATTGTGAGTAATTCACGAGATTTTATTGCTAGTAATTTGAACGCTTATGACTTTAAGGGACACACCTAGTGTGACATTAAAAAAAAAGAAAATTATTCTTGCATATGTCGCTAATGTATAACTTCAATAACATACTTAATTTTTAATATAATATTTCAAATATTTATATTAGTTTATATACAATGACCTACCAGTTTTTGTTTTTATAAAAACTTGAGTTTTGCCAGGCCAAAGCGAACAAAATTTCGGACAAAATATTTTTTTATAAATTTTATTCGACCGTAGTTCATTGTACGTACAATATCTTCTAGTCGAAATATTTTTAAGTTTCATTCACGGAGAGGACCGGAATTACCGCAGCACTGTAGTACCCTTTTTGCAGCGCCATCAGAGCTCACGTGTAAATTGATATACATATATTTAATTTTTGTGTTTAAAAATTTCACTGTGTACCATAAAAGGGATTTATACTTGTACAGTAGGTTTTGTATTTATAAACCATTGTTCATTCTTCCAACTGGCGAGTTTAAGCTAATTGTTGTATGGTAAGATCTGTGTTTGTTAGGCGACAATTAACTTGAGTTTTTTTTTGACACCGCCGAAGTATTCTAAAGATTTTCTAAGATTTATTCATTGTGCTTTGCTGAAAAGTAGAAACCATACTGTGATAGAGAAGGATCAACCAAATTACCATCGAGGAAAGTAACACTTGAAATCACCAGGCATAAACTCTGAGTAACCAAACCATCTGTTATTCTATATAGAACATGTAAACAGTAAAAGGCTCAGCTATAGAACCGACTTTTGAGCAAATAGACTAAGTTAGCGATCATGGTGATGCCCGAATGGTAAAGAAATTCAGGTAATTGTGGAATGAAGGGGGAGCTACTTCTAATTTTCACTTAAAATATAAGAAGACGGGAGATAGAAGAAATATGCGACACAATGTTGAGGCAACGAGGCAAATTAAAAGCAAAATAAAAAGGTTGAAGCTGTTATCATAACGAACCGCTACAAATATGGTCGAAATTACCGAAAACTAAATGCTATGAAAATTTACCAGAGTTTTGACTTTAAAGAGAGTAAATGGGCGGTATATAATTTACCTTTCCTCTACAAACGAAAACTCTGATGTGAGTCTACTTGATTTGAACCATTATGCTGATCGTAGCGAACTGCTATAATTCTTTCAACAGCACGGAGTCTCACGAGTGTTTATGGTGTGTGGGATATATATCAGCTGATCAAAATTGACGCGGACTGGTGCACTTAAACTGTGCGCGAAAATTGAACTGATTAAAATATGTGATAATATAATATAATAATAATATTTGATAAATATTTTTTTTTTAGGTTGGTACAAACTTTTTTATGTTCATATGATGCTTGATTTCAAGTGTATTAGTAGATATCGTTGCAAGGGCAACTGGCTATTTTGTATATTAAGAACATGGCCTACAAACATTAAAAAAAAAAAACTAAAGAAAAATGGCAAGAAGAAAGTTATATCCAATTGGAGTCTAATTAGTTTCAAATTGCATGTATGAAATAGTGATATTATGCAAATAAGGCAACGCAAAGCATGGCGAAACTCTTGGCAATTATTTTTTCGATTATTTTACAAAAAAATTTGGTTGGATTTTGGTTTGAAAAATTCTGAAAATTTAAAGCAGTTCTGTTTAGTCAAAATCACTTTCTTGAAAGCAGCTTTCACTACTCTCACGCAAACTAAGCAGCGACAACGAAGCTCTGTTGGGTCAAATGTGAAGCAAAAATCTGCGTTTGTGTGTGTGCCAACCGGAAATGAATGCCAGTAAACAATTTGGTTTACGACGCTATTTTTTGCTAGTTTCACTACTTAGAGCGCCCGTTGCATCCGTCTAATACAACAGAAATTATAAATAAGTGTGTGTATTTACATATACGTATATATGTATGTCTGCATGTATTAGCAATTCTAAAGTAAATAGTTAATTTGTAAACTGCGTAAATAAATATTGGCATGACTTTTTTCAACTCTAAAAACCTACACACATACGCGATTCTTTGCAAGTATATATATGTATGTGCAAATGTTTATAAGCCACAGCGTGTGCGTGTGCGCTTACACTCAACATTTGTTTAACTGCCAATCACTCACTCATGCCATAGCTGTGAAATGTGACAGAAATTATTTAATAAGCGACTTCAAAAGCGTAAAAAACTTATTTACCAAAACGAAAACCACAAAAAAGCAACAAAACAAAAACAAAAAAAAAAACGGTCAGCAATAGAAACGCGCAGTCAAAAACGCTGAAAAGCCAATAATAGCTGTGACAGCGCACACACACACACATGCGCGCCTATACACATACAGGTTAGAAGCTTAAACGCATTCAACTATATAGTTGTTAACCGCAAAAGCTAAGCCAACACGCAGAAAAAAGCTGAAAAATATCAAATAAAATAAATAGTTATAACAAAAATAACAGCAAATCATACACATGCAACATGCAAGCCAAAATTGTGGTTGAGTGAAATTTTTTCCAACAACTGCTTGTTGTTGCCATATGCTAGTTACATATTTGTACGTATTTGCTTGGCGTGCAACGTTGTCTATTTCTTAAAAATTTCAATTTTTTTTTTGCGCCGACACTTAAGCGGAAAAGCCATAAAATTACGTGCCAACCAGACAATGCGACGCAAATGCCAAGCCAATAACAATGCGAGTGCTTCAATATTTATATGCAGCAGCACACATGCTACGCACACGTATGTACCTACACACACATACAAATCAACAATTTACGCTTTTTTTTTCTTTGCTACGTTTTAGGTTGCAAGAAAAATATAATAATGATTTTATTGGTGTTGTACGGTTAAGTAAGCAATTGGAAAAAATTGAATATGGTTGGTAATTGCTGGAAGAAGCGAGAAAAATTGAAAACAAAAATGTAAAACTTAAAATGCAAAAGTCACAGGAAAACCACAGCTTTGTTGTTGTGGCGCGCTAAAGTTTTCTTCGGCAATTTCCGGTTGCCAGTAATTACTTGGTTTGATATTTTAATATAGACACTTGCATGTTATAGTAGTACAAATATATATATACACACATACATTTACTACATAATTGTGCGTGTGTTGGTGTTGTCATGCAGCATGCAATTAGTAAAGGAAGTTCACACATGCGGGACACACGCACTCGAACCACCCATTAAATGCGCTCCCACACACAGACACACATTGCTACATAGTAACACATACGCATAGCCTGATACATACATATATATACACACACACGCTCAAAGTCTTAAATACATATATTGCACTTCTGGCTTAATCACATGCACACTTGGCCGGCAACCTACTCAATCAGTAGTCTCAAGCGCCCCCTCAATTTTGTTTAAATTTCTACGCGCTTGCCTTTTGTTTTTGCTGTTGTACACTTCACTGCTGATTCAACGAGTGCGAGTGTTAGATTTTCTTAATGCTTCATTCTGTTTTTTTTTTGTTTTTTTTGTTTTGTTGCTGTGGCTTTTGAAATTCTTCCACTTCCACTTTGCATTCAATTAATTCAATTGACGCGCTTGTCAAAAGTAAAAACATTACAGCAACAACAACATATGGACAAATTTACAGTTTTAAAAGGCTATGATAAAATCTTGAAAAAATTTAGAAATATTTCTAAAACCAATAAATGCTGGTTGAACACTTCCGTCTTGTGAGGAAGCAGCGTTGCAAGACCCCCATGCAATCGATTGCAGCAACAAGTGTTTTGTTGTTTTGTTTTTATAGCGCTTAAAGGAAATTGTGCGTCATTGCTTAGTAGTTGGACTGTGTGTGGCGCTGATGAAAGTACTACAATAATAACGTTAAGCAGAATTTATTCAAAATATAACATAACTGCTGCCTTCATGGACTCAAAACAATATTGCAGTATTCTACAGTGGACCACAGACCGAGAAAAGCATTTGATATGGGACTTCGTAGCATAATGTGTTTACATTTGTTCGGTAAATGATGTTAAAAGGTTTCCGATTTATACAACAGAGTATTTGTTATAAAATCCAGCGCGAGTCTTCAACCCAAAAATAGTTTTGAAACCATTTGCGAAAGTTCTTGAACAACTAGACACAGGTTTTTGAAAAGTAAAGGATTGGATTTTAACGCCCGCTTTACGCTTAGCATACTCTTATAAGTAATTTTAGATGTTTTAAGTCTTATAAAGTGATCTATAGCTTAACTGTTTCGAAAATTTTGTCATAACTTCCGATAAGATCCTTTCTTTATAAAGGAGACCACGGAATATGAACGAAGTGTGATCCCTTTAAGCTTCTGAAAAAATAATGAACGCAATATGAAGAAAAATCAGTTTTTTTTGTTCTTAATTTAACGGTGTTATATAGAATTTTGAAGTATCAGCACGCTAAGAAGAGAATGCGACGTTAGTAAATTGGCTGACCACTTCGCTGGAGAGGGCAATATATTAGGTAAAGTAAAAAGTTCATTCGGTTTTTTTTTATTGATTTTTCAAAAGATGTGACTTTGTGTACATTTGTCCGATTTAAGTCAAATATACGCCGTTTTGTTCGTAAACTTATTGCCAACGAGATGCCAACTTCATTATACCCTTCTCGTAGAAGGCTGCGTCCTCGGAGAGCCAATTTTCACAGGCCTCTCTTGAGGGCAACTTCTCACAATTAAGCGCGTTCGCCATGGACAGGAAAAGATGGTAATCACCAGATCCCGACTATAAGGTGGGTGCATTAGGACCTCCCATCCGAGCTCCCGGAGCTTCTGGCGCGTCAACAAAGACGTGTGTGGCCTGGCGTTGTCTAATATGTGTGTAGTTGTCTCTAGCATAACATTTTAGAGGTTTTAATAACCGCATACATATGCTATATGACTTAATGAAGTATAGTCTCACAATATCAAAAAGCTGACAAATTTTTCTTTGAACCCTCTTAGTCAGATTCTGCTTTTAAATATACGAGTACTGGATCTTATTCTATACTGAGGCTCTTTATTCTACCTAACCACCAAAGAAAAATATATTATATATAATCTAACCCATATAACGTGCATATGATCAGTTTATAATTGCCGTCTACTCGTATCAGTGAGCTGTTATACTATGCCTACACACTACTTTTCTCCGCCATAGCACGAAAGATGTGGTCAAGAAAGCAAGCAGAGTTATTCTCTTTTCTTAAGAGTTGCTTACTACAAAAATGGTTGCTAGGCTGAATTGAATATTTATTTTCATTATTTAATAGATTTCTTACTTGCCAGTTGTCTTAAAAATATTTAAAATACAGTATTTTAATTAACACAAATTTTTTTTAAATTCTGCTCAATGAAATCCAATAAAAATATAAAATATAGACAAGCACTTTTTTGACAACTTCAACAAGTACGATTAAAGCTTCAATTATCATGCATTGAAGTGATTGATTTATTAACAACAAACACGCGTATTTACAAGGATAAACATATATAGGTATACGTATGTGTGCACTATGCAAATACAATCAACTAACGGTCATACAGTATTACTATCTCACTTAAGATGTTACTCACTCACGGCACACCCGCTGCGTTTCCATTCTGCACAGGAAATCACACTTCCATTAACATTTACTCACATGCATATATATATATACACGTTTATATGTATTTATTTACTTATTATTATAGCATATATCAACAGAACTTCATTACTAGATAAGCTCACACTATGCCTAAGTGTTTGGTTTTAATTCTCCGATTTCGGGCCAGACAGCTGGACGTCTGTTTTGATTTGTGTGTCAACGCTCAACTAGGCAAGTGGGTTGCTTATTGAGACCCCTTCTCGCTTGTACACGGCGTTCTACAAACATACAGTAATCCAACTCTTTGCACGATTTCTATGTTTGCTTATTAATTTTTCGTAAACGATATGAAATCATTTTAATCATTTCCCATGAAAATCATAAAATCACTATTTATTTGTAGTTGAGTTGCACGTGTTTATTGAAATTTTATTGCCTTGCAAGTCTTTCGCCGATCTTTCCCGGAAAAGTTGTTACAAATGCACCTTTACTTTTTCCATAATTTGTTAAAATATATGCTACGCATCCGTTAATAATAAAAGTTTCAAAGTTTATTAGCCAACTGCAGCAGCTGCCATTTTGAACGGTGCGTGTTTTAGCTGAGTGTGGGTGTGTGTCCGCGTGCGATCTACATAGCCGAGGCGCAAACTAAATTGATATTTACATGTCGCATGTGGATCACATAGCGTAATTGCTTATTAATAATTTTTCTGTTGATTTAATTTATTTTCCAAATTGTTTGTCGGCATGTCACGTACGATTTTAATTAACTGGAAGGGTTCATAGATTTATATGCTGTTTGCTGTTCTATTTTATTACATTAATTTCAATAACCAATAGAAATGTTATTTCCCATTATCTGCTGTTTGTACTATGAGAACAACATTCAAATTATATTAGTATATTTGCATAAGCGATTAAAATATTTTTTATTACACACAACTTTAAGGTTTTTATGTAATTTAAGAATCAGTAAAAAATCATTAAATTTTATTATATAAGAGAAAAAATTCATTGAATATTTTAATCCTCAGTTATAAAAGTAGAGGTAAATGTGGAATATATTAAAATATTTCGATTTTTTACTTTCCTTCAAAAATTTAGCAGTACAAAATAGTAACGGCTTATTTTTTTAATCTCTATCTGTGAATGACAGCAATATGCTTATACCAGTTCCTTTTTCGATTCGCCACTCTCCTAGCAAGCGCGAGTCGCGGACAACAATTGATGGTTTGAATAAGAGAGGCCAACATATAGCTGCATGCATGAGGAAAACTCCTGGTCTCCCTTTACAATTTCAATGGCTCTGCTGAAATATTTTAAGATCTATATACATATTTATGTACTTCAAAAAAAAAATCTATATACATGGTTTTCCAATAAGAGTGATATAATTTTTTTTTAAACACACTAATTTTTAAGGAAATTAAATTTTTTTTATTTTTTATTTAATGTAAAGTACAACCGATACAATTAATTTCTGAATATAAGATCATTCAAATGGCCTCCACGACTTCTATTGCAGAAACTTCGATAAACCAAATTTTCGAGGACATATTCCACTAAATCAAGTCGTATGTCATGAGTACCACGTTGAATATTGACTTCTAAAGTTGGAAGAGAGTCTGGTTTAGTGCTAACGACTAATGACTTCAAATTGGTATTCTAAAGGTCTTGTTCGCTTTGAATGGGTTAATTATATAAACACGCGGCACGCCTAGTTTCGAATGTGGGCTGCAGAACATATTTTATGACATTTTCTTCTAAAAATCTAAAAAAAAGTAATCATCCATAATTTTTTTGAGCACCTTGTAGTATTTCGAGTCATTGAGTTACAAGTTGAAACCGTCATATAGTTTCTCTCGTCCAGTTCATATTGGTCTTCTTCTTCTCTACCGTTCTTTTGTAAACAAGCAATTTCAAACTTTTTTGAATTTTTAAATACGAACAAAACTTCAAACAAGCAATTGTGCACAAAAAAGCAGGTCGTTGGTTATATAGTCACAAATATTTACCCGATGCGTTTCTTTGGAAAAATCAATAAAGTTATGTACATAAAAGTGCAAATATCGTACAGTTAAAACGTTAATAAGTTGCAGAAGGTGCAAGTAAAAGAGCGAAGATACTTTAAAAATGGGTTGTTAAGCGCGAAAGTTAAATTGACAAAGCGCTTCAGGGCGCAAATGGCTGTGTTATTGATAAAAGATATAAAGCAATTTGTGTTATTTGACGGAAATGCAAAAATTTATAAATATAAACTGTTTTCGAAAATACTACTTCATAAAACGTGCTGTAAGTTTCAATAATATGGCATTGTTCATACAAAAAAAGTTCATAAAAAATAATTTTAAATAATTTAAGTTTAAATACTTGTAATATAGCCATACAAAAAAAGTTTATAAAAAATAATTTTAAATAATTTAAAATAATTTAAAAAGTTTAGTTAAATTTCGGTACATGAGCTTCAGAATAATAACTCTTTTCAAATCATATATTACTTTTTACACTTTTGTAGGTTAGTCTATATAGTAGTTTCTTTGGAAAATAATGTTAAATCAAAACGGAGTGCATATATTTTTTTAGAAACTGAACTTGACTCAGAAAGGTCGGATTGTTTCATGAGCTTTGGCGTTTGGCTCATAATTAGACTATTATTAAAAATTGTATATGTTAATATTTTAAATTTTTTGACACAAAAACAATTAACAAAAACGCATTTTAAAAGAAAAAATCGGTTAAGTATCCGGTTTTGAACACATGTAAAATTTCTGTGAAGATTCTGAGATTTCAAAAGCTCGCTAGTTGTATTCCCAATCCCTATATCATGGAAAACAACTTTATATACCACCTTTTACTTATAAATATGTATATGTAAATACAAAGTGATATCATCCACTGTGCCACTTACAGCAAGCAGGAAAAATATTCAAACTCCGCTAAATTTATTAAAATGTGTGAAAATTTTTATCGTAATTCATCACACAACGCCGCAGTGCCCATCAACGCTTCCACTCAACTTCACTCACTTTTGCTCATTATAATTGAATGCATACGCTCGAGTCTAACCCAATAATTGGCATTGTACTTGTTGTTTTCCCACTGTTTGTCTTTAATTGCAGGCAGTTGTGTGCACACACATATACACATACGTATATATATAGCAATGATTTTGATAATCAATTGCAATTGTAAAGCGCTGGCAACGCACATTTACACGCTCATCAAGTGTGCAGCGCATAGTCAGCCGCTAACTTAACGTCTTACCCGCGCATGCATATGCTTACCAGGCATGCTTCCACCCATAAAGTGCCAGGCTGCGTGTTTGTATGTGTGTATGTGTGTGCTTGTAGGCTAGCATGAGCCACGCATAGCTCATTATCGCGTAGCATTCATCATTATGCTTGCCATCACATTGTTGTTGTTGTTGTTCGTGCCTAGTCGCTGATTTTCAGCGCTATGCTGCTCAATTGGCGAGTTGGCCAGCCAGCTTGGCAATCAGGCAGCAAGTCGAGTGATCCAGTTGAATTTTGAGTTAGTCATACAACCAACTGCATTTGAATGTGTGTGTGTGTGTTTATTATATGTATGTATGTGTCAGTGATATGCAATTGATATGTCATTTGTTTTTGTTTGTTTACAAGCATTTCGTCTCCAATGTTTATTTGTTTGTTGGTATTTGCATTTGCGTTTGCTTATATTTTTGTTGCAAGTAAGTGCATGTTGCACTGTATGCGTGTGTCTGTGTGTGTGTAGTGTTTGTGTCAGTTGTTTGCTGTTTTATCTGTAGCTCCGATGCGCTACAGTTTATTTTCGGTGGATTGTTCCACATTTGGTTGTTGTTGACTATAGCGACTTTTTTACATTTTTTTTACAGTTTACTTATACATACATATATACACACATACAAGTATATATGCGCTTGTATATCATCAGTTGCTTTCGCTCGTTGACTTTTGTACTGTTGCCTTATTTCCTCGCGTTGTGGTTTCCTTGCATTTTATAAATACATATGTACATTTCTGTTCGCTTATTCAATCAGCGTTCTCCCCCATTTTAGCTTTGACAGCCATACATACACACATACACATGCATAAATATGTATATATTTCTTATTTCTTTTTATGAATTTATACTCTCTTATTTTGTAATAATATTTGTTTTGTGTTTTTGTTGCTGTTTTTTTATAGGATGTCAAAGTGTTAAGTCCACAATCCTGCAAACAGACTGACGTGTTGCACAGCTCCGAAGGACAGTGCTGGCGAAGAATGTTGTTTTACATGCCAACTGCAAATTGCTGGTACATTCTAGAACTTGAAAAAATTAAAATAAAAAATGAAAGAACTTGACCTCAAAAAATCACTCCACAGACAACAATCCGCGAAAAAAAATTTTTGAATCAATATTCAAAAAGAATTCCACGATCAGCCAGCACTCCAGAGCTTTTGACAATAATACCATTTTGCTGCCAGTGAACCTCTGACATTTTTGCTGAAAAATTCTACAAGAAGTTCAACGCTTCCTAGACAAGATCAAAATTTTGGATTCGTTGAGGTTAAGAGCTAGCGAAATTATCTCAACCGTTACAGCGCCGTTGTTTAACATTTCCACGGCTAAGACGATGCGTACTTGGGATCCTGTATAAACCTAACCTTACTTTTTTCGAATCTGTTTTTAAAAATATAATAAATTACTTTAAGAAGACTGAACTTTAAGATATGTTTGCTACTCTTGTCTCTACTCCACTCCACAAAATTTATATCAGAATCAGAGCTTACGGACCATGCCTCAAGCATACCATCATAACCTACAAAACATGTTTTAACTCTTCAAATGCTTCCTCAATGGAATGACAGTTTTTTATTGCCCCTACGGTCAGCAGAGGAAATTTTATTTCATTTTTGACAAACAGTTTTCGTGTGACAGTAATATTTTGCAAACAACAATTGTAACATTTAAAGCAAACATTATTACAGCGATAATATACCAGAGAGCTGACAGGAGAAAAAAAATTAAAATATATACACGGTAAGAACAAAAGCAAGGCGAGGAAAGTACTGCAAAAAAACTAAACTAAATAGGTATGTATATAATTTTTGGCGGGAATGTAACGGAAATATAAGTATATGCACATATCAATATCAACATATCGTTGTATAGATAATTTTCATCTTGAAAACTTCAAGAGCTTACGCTTACGGCAAAACTTGGTATTAGATTTTGACTTGACTGGATTGCCTTCAATTTCATATGGAAAAAATATCAGCAATCTTTTGAAGATGTCTTTGTCTATAATTGAGTACCAGAAGGTCGTGGCAGATTCACATTTATCATCAAGCGCTTTACTCATTTTCATTTCCATAATATTGTTAGGTCAAACGGTTAGGCTGAGCAAGTTTTATAGAAGAGTGCGATATGCAATTTTTAATTAACATGTTCCACCTTGTTGAAGATTGGGTCATACAAAGAACAACTTTTCCGCAACTTATATTTGTTGAATTGGAAGCGTAGTAAGCGAAATTACTCACGTTAATTAAGTGAATATTTGAAACGAGTATACCTGCTGCGCAATTCTATTAATTTTTATTAATTTTGGTCATTTGGGAAATTTAATCCACTTTCGATTATATGATTACTTTTTTGTATTGTTTGAACTATGAATTACAAATGAACAAATTAAATGTTCGTTGATAAAAATCTAGCGTCGAACTAGACAGCCAAAGCTTTTTTATGGACACAATATCGTACAAATCGTTGATGTTCCCACCAAACCGAAACAAAGCCAGCAGAAAGCAAACAAATCAAAGTAATACCGAAGTAATAAATAATAAAAGAAAAACCAAAAACATACATTCACACATACACACGTGTAAACACTCAAATACATGCGTTGCATTCGGTGAACCGATTCTTCTATATGTATAATTCTTTTAATTTGTACGCGTAAATATTTGAACAGTACAAGAGCAATTTAGATAAGTACGAATGTTATGGCATATTTGACACTCACTCGAAAGTCGAGCAAACATACGAACGTGTGGAGGTAGTGTCGCGAGGGCAGGGCAATGAGTGAAGAAGAAAAGTGTTTTACTAAAACAAGCAGGCGGCACATAACGGTCACTGCAGCACCACTAAACTTGCCCCAATAGTGTCCAACGGGACATATGAATAGTTGAAACTGACAGCTTAGACGATGGACGTTGCATGTTGGCGAAAAGCAGGCGGGCGTGCAGTGAGTGCGAGCTATTTAAAGGTGTGTGGTGTGGCAGACACTTCGTAGTGCAGCGTTGCATGGACGACAAATCTAGAGCAGACGCTACAGGTGTGAAGTGAGTGGTTGCAAAGTGTGAGTGGCACTTAAAGTGTCTGTTTGTATTTGTATATAAGTGGAACAATGCTTGTAGCGGCAATATCGACAAATTGTACTAGTTTTTAAACTTGTATGTGTGTGTGTTTGTGTGTGGCACACATACGTATTTATAGCACAGTATCCACTTTAAATCGCATTTTACTCTGCAAAATCACAAACTAATAACAATAATGTAACTATTAGAAATCCTAGTAGCCGCAAAATACAGTTAGAACGACGAGATGCCGTTGTAGTTATTAAATAACCTGCTGGCCAAATTATGTGGTTCCAAATATTTTCAAGGAACTCAAATAATTTGTTTTCTATTGCATTTAAGCAACATTTATGTTTTACTATAGAACTAGTGGCATAATAGTTTCGAAGTGGTCAATCGGCATACACAATAAATTTCAAATATTTGAGCCATTATAATGAAAATTAATATAAACACTTATGCTAAGCTCAGCTAGTTGTAAACTGTGCATGGACTAGTTCAAAAATGTTTATTCGACTTTTTTATGATTTTTAGATTTTTTTTTATAAATATTAGAATTTCTAATCAAAAATAATAAATAACTAAATTTTTATCGACTAGTCATCAACTAGTTCGGAAGAGGTCAGTCCGATTTATGTAAAACAATGGAAAGTGTTATTGAAAATTATAATATATAGTTAAGTATTTATTGATATTCTTAGAAAAACGTTGAACTAGTTACATTCTGGTTGCATATTAACTACGAATATTCCATTATAAGGTATTGCTTGGAGTGGCAATAAGTATCAATTAATATTGTATATTTCTCATTATTACGCATTCAGTTCTGATTTTCCTACGTAATTTGTATAGAAACTTATTTCTTATGTTCAAACTGAGTACTGGTAACAGAGTATTTTATTTCGGATGAGTTCTTCGAAAGTATTTTTAAATGGTCAATATACAAACGTTCCGTGTGGAGACAATGTTGAGTCGACATGATTTCACCCACAAAATATATACTTACACTATGTTACTTTGGTTTCGATTAACACCGATATACACACACATAGCCATAAACACATAAACAAATGAGTATAAGTTTTGTTTTTACATACCTCTGCGAGTAGGAGTTTAACGGTTTGTGTGCGTTGAGGTCACTCACTGCTGCCGAAGCATACTTTTGTGCGTTGCATTACTGTGCTTTCGTATGTGTATTTGTTTATGTGCAATAATGCATACATTTACATTCGCATTCCACTTCAAGCTGAAAATCGATAAAATCCAATTATAGAAATTGTATATCGACAATGAACATGGAATTAAATTTCCTACACACAATTATATAAACATGGGAAATATGCATAAATTATTTGAACATAATTTACAGCAACAATTTCGCATTCGAGTAGTTTTCTGATAGCAATTAAATTTTATTTACAAACATACGCATACACAAATTATATTTATAAGTACTGTTGAAATATGAGTGTTTGCCCAGAGACAATCATTGCGATATTAATTACCAACAAAATGTGTGCTAAGTACTTGATTATTAATAATATGCCGAATATCAGAAATTACAGCAAATTTAAGCAATCACAAATTGCTGTGGTCAGGCAAGCAAATTTTAGATTTAAGATTAGGTAACGAAATATTTGTGTGTTTTGGCAAATTTACCATAGTAAACCGCATAAATTCTGTGAGCTTTAGTTTGCTCGAAAAAATCATACGCAAATATGTGTACGTGTCACACGATTTGTGTAGAAAAGTAAATAATTAGCATAGGAAAAGTATCAAGAAAATATCTACAGAGTGGTTATATATACAGAAAAAAGTTTTTAAACCTACTGAGAATTACGAAGTCACAAATTTGTCATGAACGAAATGTTCCACACATAGTCGTTTTAGCCAGCTTGTATAGCATAGTTGTAAGTCCAACAACTCGCTCTTTGTTGGATTGCCTCGCTCAATATATTCTACGTGCTTAGAATACCTAAAAAAAAGACCTCATTTCTCATATATAATGACGGGAAGATGCCATAATCTTTTGGAACTAAAGTAATCATTGAAATCTCATGTCAATTGGTTTCTGTGTATATCTAAGGCAACGGTAAAAAACAGTATTGAATTTCTCAAGTCCCATTTCAGGTACAACGCTTCGTCTGCAGTCCTTGGCCTCTACCAGGAGCTTTTAACCTAGTACTTTGTATTTAACTGATATATCTGTAGGCTAAAGAATATCGTAAGCATAACAAACTAAGGCAAGAGAGTTCTTAAAACTAATCAGACAGAAGCAAAAAATCTAAATATGCTTAGTTTCGATTTTATTGTTATATCGGCGATATAAACCGCAAGTCCATCGTTTGGGGCTGTTCTGATGAACTCCAGATCATTTCATGTCTGGCGATTTGCGCTGTTGGGCTTGTACTCGTTACTCACATCAAATTAGTTTGAGGCAGCTAAAAATCTGTTGGAACAGCATAACAATTGTGCGAGGAAAAAAATTATTACTAAGTCGATTTCTAGTATATTAAAGCTCATAGCAAGCGCACTATGGGAAAACAGCGCTACAGAGAATTTAAAAAGCACCACAAACAGCGGGTGTAGAGGAATGCGCCAACTGATTTACAGACAAGGCACAAAACATTTGTCGCACAGATTATTAGCCATAAAGCATTTGACAAACATATTACACAAATCGAACCAAAAATGGCAAATGACAGAGTCATAAATCGTGCGGCAACATCGCTAATTGATAAAGAAGACACAAAACGCGGATGTAATAAAAGCAATACACTTGCGGGACAAGCCCGCAGAGCCTGGTGGGAGTTCAATGAACATGAAATATAGCCGCACACACACACACACATACACACGCGCAGATAAAGAGCGCGTTCTGTGAGCTGCAGTGGTGCTTTGTGGCAGCGCTTTGCAGCCAGCAATGTGGCAAGTGTGTAGGCGTAGCGTGGCAACATATCATTTTTAGAATTACTGATAAGACACAATTGCGTTGTCGTCGCCGGCAAATTGCCACAAACACACATACGCGCGCAAAAACCACAAATGAGTGTGTGTTGCAACAAAAGCCAGCGAAAGTTAGCACACATATGCACATGCACATGAAAAAAAGTTGAACTGTAAAAAGTTTGCAAAGCTTACATATGTACATACGAAAGAGGTGCGGCGCTGGAGGCGCAGTTGGTCGTTTGAATTATTGCTAGTACACGTATGCGAGTAAATCAACGTGCAACACACGAGTATGGGAACTCAAAGCACCGCAAACACACACGCACACATATGCGAAGCGCGGAGTTGATTTTAGAATTTCTTTACGCCAATGCGGTGCTGTTATCGTTCTTATTATTGTTATTATTGTATGTGACGCACCCATAATTGCGCCCGGCTGCAAGTGGAGGCATTGGATGCGCAGCGTGTACTGCAATGGAGTAGGCAGGTATTTTCAACACAACGGCAAGCGAAACACCTTGGCCACAAGTGACGCGCTGTGTGTATGTAAAAAGCAATAATAACAACGAAATGCGGCATATAGGCGCGTTGACGCATGCGACAAGCAGAAAGACAAAACAAATGTTGCCATACTAAAGTACACTTGTGCAAACAAACACACGCACGCACATAAAAGCCTACAAAAACAATAAGCAGCACTCAAATTGATGCATGTCTTGATAGGCGTGCGAGCAACTCAAACTTTTTCCTCCTCTACATGCCACATTCTGCTGGTTTTTATTTTTATTTATTTGTTGTTTTTGTTTTTGGACATTTTTATTTACTTTAACTTTTTTCGTTCGTTTTCGATTTGCCGCGTGAGTAATGACTTTTGTAACCACTTGTATGGGCACACGTAGTTATTGCGATGGGACGAGTAGGCTTATCATAAGTTGTAGATACTTATTTACAATGCAAGTACTAGCAAGTGTGTATGCTTACGTGCCTATGTGTGTGTGCAATATATTGCATATACAAGTGGTATGAATTATTAATAATAAATTACAATAATTGTTGCATTGCACGCTAATGAAATTCCAATGAGTTTTATGTGCGGCTCAATAATGGCACTCAAACTCCGTGATAGTGTATGTGTGTGAGTGCTAGTTACTCGCAAATGCACATACATATATATGTATAGGTGTAGTGATAGACAGCAGTTGCCACAAATGGTAAAACTATGCAGAGAAAAGTTTATTAAAAGTTTGTTCTGTTGAAAGTTTTACAAAAAATATTTTAATATACTTATTAAGCTTACCATTTTCGATTTAGAACATAACCTAAAATTAAAAAAAAAAATGTTTCGCTTATATATATTCTATGCGCTGTTTTTAGTAACGCTTCGATAAACGTTGAACGTTTCTTTAGACCTTAAATTGATTTTGAAAAACGCTTGACAGGAGGAGACCGTAAAATATCGCTAAAAGTTCGTTTAGTAAATTCGAGGAATTTACTTCGTTTTTACGAGCTATGAAAATATAGTATATAAGCAAGAAGCTTTGTAAAGAAGTAAAGTTTCTACAATTTTAGGTTAACTTCATTTTCCATATGTATTGAGCAGTTGGGTGGAGCGAAAAAAAAATGTCTTTTTTGCTTAGCCTGAGGGTAAAATTTGTAGATTATAAAAAAATAAAATTTTGAAAAAAAAAAATTTTGTAAAAAAATTTTTTTAACATCTAGAGGCGGCCTACTAACTTTTAAAGTAAATTTCGAGTTAAAATTTTTTTTGGACAAAAAAAGTTTTTTTTTTCTTTTAAACTCTTTACATTTATAGAAAAATGACTGAATGTGACGGTTTTTGACCCAAAATCTATTAAACGCTTTAGGAAAGCGTGTTGTCGTTAAATACTTTTATTTAGAACTTCAATAATGAGCACAAAATTTTTTTTTAATTAAATAATAATTTTAACCCCAAACTTTACTTTGGAAGTGTTAAAATTTTCGTTTTTCCAAAAATTTTCTTATTTTTTATCTACGAATTTGACACTCAGGCTAAGCAAAAAAAAATATAATTTTCTTAAGAGGGCCACGAAATGTCTAGTAAATAATTATAAATAGTTTCTGTGCTTGAAATTTCGATTTTTTTTCAAATTAATTATTCCAGCGACATAAAATACACTAAAAAGCCTAAATAATTTCTCTTACCTTCAACTATTGCTATGCGATTAGATAAGAATCTTTTGTATTTTAAATTGTAAAAATAATTTAATCACACTTTTACTTATGAAGCACTTGAAAATGCAGCTCTACAATATTAATCAATTTTTTATGCGCACCAAACCACCCACTATCACACAACAATCAACAAAAAAGTAAATACACGTCTCTATTAGCGTGTCTAACCGTGAGATAAGCAAGAAAACAGGAAATATTACCATTGTATTGTTGCTTGCGCACGTTTGTTAATTTGATTTTCTCGGAAAATGCTGAAGCCACAAGCCAACACGCATGCGCACGCACCACCAATAAGCGGAGATGAGACAAGCAAAAACCAATAAGCGCCTGCAACCAATTTAAATCATTTTCATATATTGACAAGCGCATCTACCACGCCACTTACATAACTAATAAATGCATAAGTCAAAATTGATGAACGGTCGGCAGTGTCGCAGTTGAATATTTCATGTTTATTATTATAATATGATTTTGGTGTTTCTTATGCACCTGTCACAGCGCGCTTGTGTTGTGCGTAGGCTCCTTTGTGACTGCGTCTAGGAAATATTAAATAAGCGCGCGCGCATGCGCCATGCCACATGGCATATGGCAATTATAGTTAATGTTCTAACCTCGACAGAGTGGCATAATGCATTTGTGGAAAATTATTTCAAATAGAAATTATGATAATTTCAAATTTTTACAACAAAATTTACATACATGTTATATATTTAGGGCGAAGTCACGTTTCTTAATATTTTTTTTTATATAAATTCCTTCACTTTAGGTTAAATCTGTGTGCTTTTTATTATAATAACCACTTCGTTATTTAATTAAAAAATTTTTTTTTGACATTGAGCATTTATGAAATTCTCATTAACATTGAATAGCAAACTGCTTGCAGCTTATAGTTTATTTAATTCAATTAGTTCGTTACTAGCTGAGGTGTCAAAATGCACATAAATATCTGAAATCAGAGAATTCATATAAATAACATAAATATATACATACTACACTAACACACACCTATATTTCATATACAGAAGTAAAAATCTAATGTTATGATAAAAATTTAATTCATGCGAGATATTTTGGTCTCCATGCAAAAGTACTCAGCGTACCTTGGCATCTTTCGCCCTCCATTACACAAGTGTGCTGCGACTCTTTGCTAACCCTGCCCTGCTTAGCTCCCTGGTATCTTCAACACACTCAGCGCCCGCATTGCTTCAACAGCCTCTCAAATATGCAGATAACTGTGTGTACCTATGTGCCCTCAATCGCCCTGGCATGCGCACCCATCTGCTATGCTTCACTCCCGTCATCACCTGTGCCGTCAACGTTTCATATGGCTTTGCTCGCTGGCATTTGCTGCTTTCAAGTACATTTCTGTCTAATTAGAATTCATTCTTTTTTATTTACATTAACTCTGTAACGTGCGCTCATCAAAGACTCAGTGTCATCATAAGCATGATTGTGTTGACGTTGTTGTTATTGTTGCAATATGATTTGTTTTCTCGTATTCTATTTTAGCTTCAGAAGTATTTGGTGATTGCCGTGCATTTTGCTGCGCAACAAGTGCATATATGGTATATACCCTTTGTATATAGCATGTACATATATGCATGCATATATATTAGGGTGCGCAAGAAAAAACTAAAATTTTTTTTACGCTTGTTACTCTGAAAAATAGCTTTTTAGACACTTCTAAGAAAGTCTCTCCAAGTATGCGCTCGTAATTGTAACGGAGAGTTCCGCAGTCTTACTGCTTTCTAATTTTTTCTTATTATCAGATAGCAATATTTAAGTCTTGCTTTCAGCTATTTGAAAAAATATCTCGTTTCATAGATTTTGTAGGAAATTACAGGCTCTACAAAAAAGTCTCTTGCGATTTTTTCGTACATCAAACCGTTTAAAAGATAATAACTGTTAAAGTTTTTTTATTTTAAGGTAAATATTTTTTTCTTATGGATTTTATAACTCAATGAAAAAAAATTGATTATAAATCGAAAAAGTCATAATTTTGTAGTAAATTTACTACTCTACAAAAATTACTATACTGTGGAAAATAATTATATTTTTTTCAAAAAACAATCTATTTTTATTAATTATATAATATTAAAAAATAATTTTAAATTTTCGTCCATTCGATGAATAACAATGAAATTTTTAAGTACTTTAAAAAGGAAACTATATTACAAATATTCCGAAATTTGCGGAAATATATAATAGATTCTTAATCCTAAAATTCATAAAATTCTTAAAGTTGCGTCTAAAGGATGAATTACTCTAACTTTCTTCTTAGTTTAAGCTTTAGCTTTCTTAGTTAGCTTAAGCTTTATCCCAAAAATTATTGCATTCGAGTTTTTTAAGTATGACGAATATTCATATTTATTATTAACAACGATTTTAAATTTCGTCGAAAAGATGTATAATTATGTTTAGCTAAAATTTAGCTTAAACTCAACGCGATCAAGAGAATTTTTGTCAACTAAAAACTCTATTTTGCGTGTTGCTAATTTGCTGCATTTTCTACTAAATTTAATGCAGTTTTCTTGCTAAAAGTTTTATTTCGCCAACTACTCACACAGTCGGCAATTATGCCGCTTTCCCTCAGTATTTATAGCTATAAATCTTCATGAAATTCTTAACAATTCAGTGATGTTTACTAATCAACAAAAGCTCCAGCGAATTCAACGACATCATCAATAAGAAAAACATTTTAATGAAGGGGGTAAACAGTGGCAGTAGAGCAACGAAAAGCATACACAAATAATCACGTTGCTGTTGTTGTTAGGCAGTGAATACCCCAAAACAATATGTGGTAACCTCATTTTCGCGCTCAATACACAATAGTGTTTTTGTTTTTTTTCTAGGCAGTCAACATATAAACAGAGCGACTTGGGAAACTAGCTGACGGTGGCGCTAACGCTGCTGGCAGTGGCAGTGGCAATTGCAATTCAATTACCACTACAGCAGCCGAAGCGCCTTCAAGTGCACTACAGATATGCAAATAAGCTATTGAAGTGCCACTCGAAAACGGGACGCGACAAATGACTGGGGGAACTCAATGGAACTTCACTACCTGCCGAGCTGAAGCGGCACCAGAATATTTGCACCTATTGGCGCACATACAAACACACACACAAACAATTCTACATATGTATGTAGGTATGTTTAGCTTTTTCTATACAAGTGTCAGGGCAGCGGTTATACTTTTTTTGTGCCACAAGCGCTACTGTTGCCGCCAGTTGGGAATTGTGTAGAGGAATATTATGAAATTACTTGTGGAAAGGCATACAAAATTATGCGTATGTGTGTGTGTGCTTTTGCTGGCGCGCAGGCAAGCCGCCGCTGCAGCGTGTGCACTTGCATGCGTCCACAGAGACAAAAATCAAAATATTATAATTAAGTTGATGATTATGACAGCATCAAGATAGTAGCAAGGCAGTTGCTCTTCACTAACACGCACACACACGTGTTAAATATATGCATAACCACCTATACATATATGGAATATGTTAATTTTCTTCTACAGCAGGCATATTTTAATATTCTCACTTCACACAAGTCAATTTTCAATGGAGCCACAGCGGACTTTGTATGACGCTCAGAGGTAATACAAATGAGCAGAGTGTAGGAGAAAAGCCAAAATAAAGTATTCTTGGTTTTCTATGTACCATAAAAAGCTAAAATATTTGAAAAAGTTATTAAATGTGAACTGAAAGAAAAAAATTCAAGTTAATTCTTGCCATCAGTCACAACGGCATGCCGACGCATTTGCCAGCTCGCACGAACTCAGCTGCCTGTTGCTTTAAACACTAGTCCTAACAAAAGCTCTTTTCTTTTCTGCACACAACTGCGTTTTCTTGGCAAAATAGCGGCCATAGTTGAAGCACAACCACATCCCTAAGTTGCTATTGTGGCTACTTTGATTGCCAATATTAAGAGAAATTATTATAAAAAGTCTCGTGGAAGTGGTTTGATGTTATGAGTACGAAAAGAAGTGTACGAGTATGTTGTAGCTGTTAATGCAAGATTCTGTGTAGTGCACGTGATCACTGTTAGTTTTGTAGAAGTCAATAACGTTATAGTATACTATAAGAAACCATAAATTAATTTTCTTTGCAAGGCTCTACTTGTTTGATAGGATATGTTGTTTCCTTACACACTTTTTATACTCTGAACGGCTCCTCAGTTTTTGAGATATCAATCTCAAATTTTGCACACGTCCTTTCCTAATCAAGAAACTGCTAATTTGTTACAATTGCAGCTTTTGAACCACAATAGCATATAGCTGCCATACAAACTGTACGATCAAACTCATGTCCTGGTATGGAAAACTTTTTTATTTGACAAGATATCATCATGAAATTTGACACGGATTATTATTCGAGGAATCGCTAAAATCTCCCAACAAATTGTTCTGATCAGATCACTACAGCATATAGCTGCCATACAAACTGAACCATCAAATTCATGTCCTTGTATAGAAAACTTTTATATTTGACAAGATATCATCATGAAATTTGACACGGATTATTATTCGAGGAATCGCCAAAATCTCCCAACAAATTGTTCTGATCAGATCGCTATAGCATATAGCTGCCATACAAACTGAACCATCAAATTCATGTCCTTGTATAGAAAACTTTTATATTTGACAAGATATCATCATGAAATTTGACACAGATTATTGTCTAAAGAAACGGTAAAATCTTCGTAGAAATTATTCTGATCCGAACACTATAGCATATAGCTGCCATACAAACTGTACGATCAAAATCAAGTTTTTGTATGGAAAACTTTTTTAGTTGTGAAGGCGATTATAGCTTCGTTTTAAATTACGTTAACATTTTTTCTGGCTTTTTAAAATTTTTTTTTTCAGTATTAAAAATTTTATAATTTTTCATCGCATCGACGAATTTATTATTATGACTTTGGTTTACACACTTCCACGCCGTAAAACTGTTATTAAATTCTTTAAACGTATTTACAACGTGTAGACGCCACCAATTAGTAACGCCTACCAATACGCAGGCTCCACTTCAGCCCACTACACAGCATGCGTTTCTCATTTAACTCAAGAATTCTTGCCTATTTCATTAACATAATTTATTTTAAAGTAATTATTTATTTATTCATTCATTTCTGCGCGCACAGTTCATTTACTTTTTGCGCTGAACTTGCTACGCTCATCATTTCCTTTATATGCTTACATACAGATATGCGCGCGAATTTGCATATTATACTTATTAATAACATCGGCGATTTCCAGCTGTCAGCAGAAATTTTGCTTTGTATTTTTTACTAGTTATACTCCATGCTTTCGTTGTTTTTGTTATTGCAATTTTGTCTCATATTTTGTTTCACTAATATATATAAACAGTTGCTGATTGGTGTTTTGATGGGTTATTTATCGAAATGCGATGATTTATAGTTGCATTTGTATGTTTGTTTATATGTATATATATATACAATATATATACAATATTTATATTTATATGTTTGTGTATATTTGTTTGTGTGAATGGTGCCTGTAATTGGAAACTAATCAACAAGTCTTTAATAATTTTTGAATTTCAACGCTGTTATTGTTGTTATTCCAACGTGCGTTAACTTCAATTTGTCAACATTTGTTGTTGTTGGAAAAAATTAGCAATTCTTTATTTATTTAGTTTTTTACATCGGAAATTAAGCAGCTCAAATTAATGGGTTGTCAAATGGGTTTATTGCCAATTCAAGCTTCTGTGCGCTTCTGATTTGCTTCTATTGTCTTAAGCTCGCATACAGCGTAGTTATGTCATTGTCAAGTTCAGCGCAGGTCAAATTCATTTGCAATTTAACCCTTGGCAACGCAACTGCTTCATATTTGTATAAATCATATATTGTAGTGTTAGTGGTGGTATATTGCATGAAATGGCAACCCTGCCTCGTTAAAATGTTTAAAAGCCAACAAATTACTGTGCCAGCCGCTTCACAGTCTTTACTTACAACCCTTTGTATTGATATATGCATACAGATATTTACACATTTTTTTTTTTTTTAATTCCTCCTCTTAGTGCCTTTTGTGCCGCCACTCAGGCATTCAGCAGTTAGTGAATTGCTTCAATTTCATAATTATTTTATGCATTCATATGCCATCCAATGCATTCATAATTATTCATAACTACTGCCGTATGCCGCGCTCAGTCTACCAGCGACTCAACCATCCAGCGGCTGTCCGTCACACGTTGCCTTGCAACTACACACAGTAGCGGCAGCGGCTGCGGCAGCAGTTGTCCTCCACGTATTTGCCTATGCATTTTATAGGTTAGGTGCGAAGTGGGGCAGTTGGAGTGTGCGTATATCTTCGCGCGTGTGTGTGTATGTGTGAAGCGTTTATTGGTGCTAGTTGCGCGAAATCGCCGACATTTCCCACGGCTTTGTGGAGCGTATTGAGTAAAATCACTGGCGCAGATACGAGTAAAGCGCATTGCGGCTCGGCTCGCAGTACAGCGGGGCGCGGAACGCGGATGTACTTCAGCTAAGGTATGTGCATGGTGGGAAATTTGTAATTTTTATGATATAAAAAGAAAAGTAAATTGTTAAATTTGCTGAATTTCGATTGGTCTGCTTCATCTTAGTAATGAGAACCCAATGCCACTCATCATAATATTAACTTATATTGATACTCATATCAAGGATATATAATATGTTAGCAATTTATTTAAATACAATATGAAGGCGGAGTTAAGGACGCTTGTTACTATTCACAGCTATGAGGTTGATCTTTGTGCGTCTTGCTTTCTCCAGCGACGAGCGCTTCAAGCTGATCATATGCGAACTAGTCTAGCCTATTTTTCGAGTAGTTTAAGGAATCGTTATACAAAACAAAAACGAAAAGCTTGGCTGGATCTTTGTTTCTCTGTCTCGAGCAGCTAGATCAGCTAGCTTCACCTTCTGCAGCGCTACCATAAAGCCCAGCAAAACACACTGTACATCTACGTTATGACGTGTGACGTAACTGCAACATCGGCGCTAGAACTATCTTAACTATAATTCAGTCATAGCCAGATATTTCGCACGCTTCGCTGCTGCTGCGACCGCGTATTTAAATGTTTGGTTGCAGCGCTGGCATGCCAAACGCTATTGTAGTTGTTGTTGTGTGCATTTTCAATATCAGCCATTGTTGTTCTTGCTACGCTATTTGTTGTTGCTGTTGTTACTGCTGTCATTACAATTGCTGCCGCGGTTAGCAACATAACGCATGTGCTGTGAACTTTTTCGCGAAATTATTTCCAACATTTACATTACAATGGCAGCGGTGACTTAACAAATGCACGCACATACGCACACTGGCAAAGGCTCACACACACATTGCATAAACTCGCTTATGGAGTGATATCCGTCGTTGCAAACGCCCTCAACAGCCCAGCCACTGTTGCAACTTTATATGCAGCAAAGCGCCGCGGCATGGTCTTTTACATAAGCAAACGGTCTCCTCTTGCAGCTCTCACCGCGCGCCTTCGCCATCTTGACACAACGCAGTGTAGCGCTGGCTCAGCTCAGCTGGCAATGGCATTTCTTAATTTCATTTTATATTCATAGCGACCAATTCAGCGCGTTCATATGCATAGTGCTGTGGCAAGTTGATGTATATACATATATATTTATATACGTATATGTGTACGCGTGTATGCGTTTGTGTATGCAAGATGTTTGCATTGCATTTTTTATTTCATTTCGGTTCGTTTCATTGCTTTTGCAGCGCATATCAATTTTTTCGCTTACAAATTCGCACTCACACATACCCACGCTTTCGCACACATACTTGCATGCTCGTGCCGTTGCATAAAGGTATACATAGGTAAATTTATATGCTTTTACGTTTTTTTTTCGTATCTGCCATACATTTTAAGTACTCGCAGTATCTATATATCTACCCTGCCGCGCGACCCACCAACGCGGCTCATGACTCTTGTATTAATATTGCTGCTCCCTTGCCATTTTTTCACTCAGTATTGCACTTTTTATGCATGCAACAAATGTTTTTCTATTCATTTGTTGCATGCGCGCTGCTCGTACACACGCCACTGCCGCCAGCGCCGCCCCCGCTTTCGCTCAGCCAGCGCGCTAGCATCCGGCAAGTGTTCCGCCATTTTCAGCTGCCGCGTAAAAATTATGAAATGCGAAGATTAGGCGCCATTGTCAGTTCCCTTTTTGCATGTTGTAAATTTCCAAAGTGCGCGCACTTTTCCGTACTCTCGCGCGCGCACACACACACACACACTCACCTTTCCATTCATAGCTGCATGCACTTGCTGCATTTATGCATTCCACTTGATTTTCTCTTTTTCGCTTGCTTTGTCTGTCACTTGTTCGGCCGCATTTGTTACCTTTTGCACGCCACGCGACTTGCTGCTTAATTCTTTGACGCATTTACTTAATTTTATGCGCTACATTTAGTCACATAAAAAGTCCCATTTGTGCACAATAAAATCATCTTCAAGTGCTTCTACTTTCACTTGTTTCTGGCAAAGTGCACTAGATATTCTATTTTACCGTTTTTGTTTCTATAAAAAACACATGAAACCCCTTAAAAGCTGCACTCATAAAAGAGCAGTGCATTTGATTTGTATTTTTACGGGAAGAGGTCAAAAGGTCACGGTCGAAAATATGGATTATGGAAATAATACGAGGTACATATATAAATGCACGATGTTGTCGAATGATTGAAAATGTTTAAGGGTCTCAAGGCATGACTTTTAGGTAATTTCTGAAGTGTCTTTAAAAAAAGGCGATTAATTTTTTTAGTATCCATTTTTCTATTAACAAAAATGCAGAAAAAAATCCAAAAATAAAAAAAGTTAAAAACTTCAAAAATTAGCAGCTGATTAGGTGGCGGTATCAAAAAAATGGCACGTGACCGTACCCACGATTTCAACCCTCCTAGCAATCTGAAACAAAAAACACAAATGTTTAATCTAGATTAATTTCACGCCTGCAAAAATCTTTCTATTTTTAAAATAAAAGAAAAAATTCTAATTTGGAAATATGGCTAGTTCTAGGCATAGATAAGTCTATAAAGAAGATTCTATAAAAAATTTTAGATAAATCGGGCCAGTTGAACCTGAGAAATCGTGGGCAAGAAAGTTTCAGTTGCACCCCTTTTTCTCTTCAAGCATAAACATTTTCCTTTCTAATTTATTGTCGTTAAAGCTTCGACTATGCTTAGAGAGTTTGTATCTAAAGATAATATTTATCTCAGAAATTAAACAAAATTGGTTTGTGTCCAGGCTAATATTTCGGTCAAGCAATCGGCTATGCACATGAAAGTAAACTCATATAAGCAAAAAAAATTCTAAACTCCCTGATATAATTTAATAGTTTGTAAAATTAAGTACGTAAAACCTCCACTGAGATCCAAAAATATTCGGATCAATTCTAGCTCCAGTCTTGAAACTTCATAAGTATAAAACACGCCAAAACGCGAACCAACATCTCACACCGATACCAAATAACGCGCTTACACCGAAGCCGTAAAAGTGTATTAAATATTGTAGTTATACCCACGTCAAAATAAAGTCTGCTTTAGGGCGCTGGCACAATGTCAATTTGTTTTCAACAATTTCAAATGAAGTGCGCCGCTACCGGAATTAAATTTTTATGTTGTTGACATTTTCCTAACCGACGCGTTTATCGCCTCTTTTATATTGTTGCGTATTTTGACATATTATGTCATGCGTGTGGCATGCAACAAAAATATGTGAGGTTATGTTATGTATGCATGTATCCGTTGCGCAGGAAAAGGTATAAAAATACTGGCGATTGCTCTATTGCGAAGGACAAGTGGAACTGTATGTGGGAAATTATATTAAACATTGTAAAGTCAAGCCTGTGCTAGCTTCAATATAAGGCATGTTCTTAAATGTGTCGAACTTTTGAATGGTTCTGCTAATTATTTATGACAGAAGAATTTGTTGCAATAAGTTACATTTAGGGTATGGTCACATAGAAAGCTCGGAATTTGGAGATTATGACACATGATTTGGTGCTTATGATAGAACATTAAAATAAGGAGGCTTATAAAGTTTTATTATTGTTATGTAAAATATAAAAAAAGAGGCATACATTTAGGCTGACTGCATAAAAATTTAATAAATATCTACAGACTGAAAAACACTAAATTTTTTATTACTAGATTTATATTGCGGACCCGCATTAATTTAAAAATTTAGTAATGGCTTATATATTATATCTTAGAAATCAAATTAGGACCATGTTCACTTTCCATAGAAGATAATTTTGAGTGTCAGCAGCTTACATGCCTCTAAATGCGATGAAAACGTGTTCTTCCTTACACTAGCCTATACGACACTATACCAAAAATATATTGATTTCGATCAGCCATATCGAAACATTTCGAAAGCGTTATTACAAACTACATAAAATTACAAAATTAATTTTAATTTCCTTAAAGTTAGGTTGCTTTCAAAAAAATTTAGAAAAAAAATTTACTGCCTTTCAAATTATTTATTTAAATAATTTTTCCTCACTTGAGTTCGTATAACATTTTTTAATAAAATTATAAAATAATTAATTTTTATCATTAAGGACCACCCTAATGAATTTTTCTAGTTTTTTTAACGTAACGTGCTTTCATTTACAATTAACAAAAATATTACTTCCTAACAAATTTTTTAGTGAAAAAATTTTTTACCATAAAAGGGCCACCCTAACGGGATTTTCTAATTTCTATAGTGTACGATTTTTTGCATGCTGTTTAAAAAAATAATTGACGTTCTAATAATTTTTTAATTAAATAATTCCTTAACACCACGAAAGAACCACCCTAATGCGCTTAAAAGCATTTGTGCATTAAAAGTAATCACATATGCATAAAACAAGTAACGAAATATTTAGCATGTTGTTCCCTGACTTTTTTTTTGTCAAACGAATGAATGTGGAAATTGCATGCGATAAATACGTGGCGTTGACAAGCAGAACAACAACAGTGAGTTATAAAAATCAGCTGGACATTACAAACGTAGGCATATATTACACATGGGTATGTTTATATGCAGGTATACCTGCATGTATGTTTGTTGATATGTCAGCTTATACACACATATATATTCAAATTAAATAAACTAGATTACTTTTGCTTTGCTTACGGCGGCAACAACAACACAAATTGAGCGAAACAAAAAGCCATGCCGCTGTGTATGTGCCGCACACAAACATTTGCACACCCATTGCCAGGAAAGTAAGTATCAACAACAACAATGCAAACAATACAATTGCCATTGTTGTTGTTTATGTTGTTGCTGCTGTTGCTGGTATTGCCTGTGGACATCGCCGGCGGTTCGATTACGCAAAATGGCAGCTTATTTGCATTTCTGCTCAACATATGCGAAATCAACAACAGCAGCTACACCAACAACAGCAACACCAGCGGCAATAACAGCAAAGCAGCAACAAGTAAATGGGCGACCCAACGAGAATGGTGGCAATTGCATATTTTGTTTTTGTAGTTGTTGTTGCTGCAGTTGCTCTAGAAATGCCATAGTGCAAACCAGCTAAAGCTAATGCCGCATTCACACCAGTCGCCTAACACTGCGAACACACAAATGCACAGCAAAGCTGCTCTGTATATACATATGTATGTATGTGTGTGTGTGTGTCTGTGAGCTAAATAAACACATAGAAATGCGTTTGTATTTGTGTGTATGTATGGGTGTTTGCTTGTGCAACGCAATGCGCCGCAAGAATGGGTGGCGACGTTGACGACAAAGCCGATATGCAAACATGGTCACTGCAACTAAGCGCACGCCAAGAACAACAAAAACCACACAAAAATTGTTTGCAAGCGAAATAACAGTGCAAACGAATGGAACAATAATACCAACAACCGGCAGCAAAGTAAGAAAGACCAATCTAAATAGTGCGCACAACTGTTGCAAATGCCGTGAAGCAGGCGATGACGGTGGTGACAACGGCAATAGCAACAACAATAGCAAAGCAACGCCACAAAAATTCTTATAGCAACAACAATTGTCATTGCATAAGCCCAGCACAACAGCTAATACGCATTGCCCTTACTTTTCCACCAACAACAACAACAAAAATAATACACTCTGCTGTTGCTATATGCACCCTCGCAGCTTTAATATGCTTTAGCGCGCTTTTTTTGTCGCTTTATTTTTTTTTACACATTTATTCGCTGCTGGCGTTTACCTGTCGTAGCTTTCGTTATCATTTTTAATTTTTTTTGCGCTTTTTCGAATTTTTTTTATTGCATTTTTTTGCCCTACAAATGTCATATTTGCATTTTAATTTAACTTCTTTCCGACTCAATTAAATTGCCGGCATTATTGGCCAACTTTTGTCATCGGCATTGTCATTATCGCGCAAGTCAATTGGGAAATTACGACAAAGCGTATATGGAAGGCCTGCAGCGGCGCTAAGCAGATGGCATGTATGGTATGTGTAAAGGTGTAGCAGCAACCGCAATAGCGTATTAAAGGTGGACGCGAAAAGTCTAATAAAAACAGAAAAAATGCATAACTTAAAATTCGATTATTTAGAGTAAAGCTTATGATATTATTTATACATAAAAATATATTTTTTTTTACTAGAGCGGTAACAGCTTTAATATATACTTAACCTCTGCATCACTATGTGCACAGCCTTTGCTTAAAAGCATATTGAGCGTAAAGCGTAATGCAGGCTTACAACGCGTTGATATTATGTAAAGTGATCATGCCATTCATTATTACTTTAATCTACTTTTAGTCTTAGTTTTCCAAATAAACGTTAATTACATTATTCGCTTGGTTGAAATTTTATTTAGACCTCAAAATAGATTCTGTAAGGGGTCAGAATACGATAGAACTTTGTTACAATGCCACTACAAATAGTAGACACTGCAGTGAAAATGAGCTTATGGCATCTAATATGAGCCCAGTTTCCAAAATAAGTAGCAGTCAAACAGTATGGAGAGCGCATATAAGTAACTGATCACAGACAGCTATTGCTAGTCGTACATTTACTAAAAACAGCATAAGGTACACTGGTCAAAAAACTTCAATAAAACCCAAATGATTCTAAATATTATAATTCACCTTTAGCTAGCTTTATTATTTTGTTGGAAAATTGTAGTTTCTAATAAAAATATTACAAATCATTGCCTACTCAATATAAAGACACTTTACGTAGCATTATTAACCAAGTAGAAATCAAAAGATATACTCGTCATATACCATATATACGTTCAGTGAATACGCAAATGTCAGAGAATACTGAAAATTGTTAGGATAAATATATTATATATATATAGATATAGGTTAAAAGCTTTTCAATTTCAACAAAAGCCTTGACATCTTATGCGATGCCTAACCGAAGATAATTTTAGGATAGTACGCCAGCCACTATTACCAAGGGTCGAATGTACCATGTTTGGCATATTGGCAGCTATATTAACCTAAACTAAACTTTTGTGGTTTTGAGTTTTTAGTTCCGAAGCAATAGTTTCAAACCGTGTGTTCTAAATAAGAACTATGTATATTAAACGTAAGATCTGCGTTTCATATTTCATTCGCGTTCCCAATTCTCGTTAGGTTAAAGCAGTTAAATCGATATAGTGAACGTTTACCAGCTTTAACTTGTTCAGATAGTTGGAGTAAGTAAAATTTGGCTTGATTATCTACGCTTGATAAAAGCTCTGTAATTCTCAGCTGCTTTATCAAAAATTACGACTGGAATATGTTTGAAGAAATGTTGCGGACAGAATTTCTCGATTTAAAATTAGCCAGCTCTGCAAATGAAGGCGTAGATAATAACTTAAGAATTCCTTAAGCAGTAGAATATTGCCAAATAAGAAAGTTACATACATATTAGAGCCTGAGTAAATACATAGATTAATGATTTGAATGAAATATGCAAGTGAAATTATTACGTGGAATTTTATCATATTCGCATATTTTGTATCTATTTATCTATATATATAATATACATATACACAAGATATATAAAATTATTTTAAGTCATGTGTTTCATGCATAGATGAGCAATCGTTTCATTTGTGACTGCAACAGTTCGTGACATTTCAATGATTTGAAAAGTAAATAATAATAAACTATTATAATGAATTTCGGATGCTGCAACAAAATCGCAAAATATTTTGCAACCAATGAAAAACCAACAAGAACATTAAAGATGATATTACATGCAATAAATTCTATGAATTTTAAATTTTATGCAAGCTAAGGGCATATTCACACAAATATTTGCAACAAACAACGTTGTAAATATGATTGTTTAGACAACAAGTTGTTGATGCGTGCCACAATGATATGTTGCAAGTGTAAAAGTGCAAGCTGATGGCATATGTTGCATATGCATTTATTTCCAATGAATGTGATGATTGCGGCCGGATGTGGATTATATACAGATATATATATATAACGGTAAATATACTTATGCCGCTCGGTGTAAATATAGTATGCACTTGTGGCATGAAGGCAGTTAATTGCTGGCGGGAAATTGATACGCATAATTTTGAGAGAATACGTAAAGAACTGCTTTGCAGAGATGAAGGCCAAGCATTCGGAGAAACATATATTGTATTAAGAAGCATGTTATAAGAGAGCAACAGAGAGTGCTTTGTTTATTCTAAATTACGTTTATTTAAAATTTTCTGCTGCATAAACTTTCCACTAAAACTTTATATCGCTAATTTGATGCTAGAGTATCTACCTAAGTCCACACTATATCCAAATTTTTAGTTCAAGCTCGGTCTTAGGTCGGTTAACAGCTCATCAACAATAATCAGAGCAGTTGACGATCAAGTCAGGAGTTAGTAAAAGGTATACAGATAAACACACTGTAGCTGAGCTTGGACTTAGGCTTATTGACAGCTCACGATATCCACTGTGGTTTATAGGTGTACAGTGGTTTAAATCACAATGATCGAGTATCCGAAAAACAAGTAGTGTTCAGAGTTCCACATGTATACGAAAGTTCAGTGTGTACATTACCACAGCATGATCAGCAAATACTCATTTAATGACGTTTTATTTGCACTTTTTGCGAATTTCTGCCAGGCTTTTTCGCCAAATTCATATTTCACCTGATGAAACCGTTAACTTCCACCGCCACAAGCTTTTCTATAGCAAATATGAACTTCCGAAAATTTATAACTGAATTGTATGCATGAAAATATGCAATTAAATTTCAGATAAACTGCTTGTTGACCAAGCAAATAACAAATAAATATGTAAGCAAATATATTTTATGTGAAAATGTAGTTGAAAACAAAAACAAAACTATTGAATGTCTTTACAGCCGAAAAAATAGCTAAAATATGCTGACACTGAACATATTATATGTGAGTGTATGTGTGTGCATGTGTATGTGTGTATGTGTGTGTAAAGTTTAAAATATATTACAGTTATGGAAAATGCATTGTAAAACTTTGCTGGAATATGCAAATAATTAAAGCGCTTACTTATTGTAAATACACCGCGACACATGCACAAAACGCCATACATATGCATATGCAAATATGTGTAGTTTGTTGTTGTTGTTTTCGTCACTATTTATTATGTTTATTTTATTTAGTTTAGTACAGTTTATTTAGAGTGTATAATTTTATTATTTAAATCACTTAGTTCACACGCACACACACACACACACATGCGCTTTTACTAACACACACATATCCAAGCGGGAAATAAGAGCGCATTTCAGCGTTGAAATTATTATTTATTTATCTAGCGACTCAGCTGCGCATATGCGCTTGTATTTATTGCCACTTGTTTGCTTTAAAGTTTTCAAGGTTTTTGTTTTTGTGTTTTCGCTTAATCAAGTGCAACATCCCAATTGCAATGGCGGATTATGTTTACAAGCCTTTGCCATTGTTTATCGATAAATATTTGTGATTTTTGCACGCTTCCTGTTTTTGCAACCGCTTGCATGTCTAAATACACACACTTACGCACATATACATGTATGTAAACAGTTAGGTGCGCAAAATATTTATGAAATTTGATAGTTAATGCAATTTTTACCAAATTTCGCTTTATTTACCTTTTTCTGTTGTTGTTGTTGTTGTTTTTTTTTTGGCGCTTTAAAAGCTCAGCTTTACTGAGTAGCTTAGTTAGAGTGATGAGCAGCGCTGCACTGCTGAAATTCGATATTAAACGCTACTCCACTCACATGTGTTGTGAAATTGTGAGAATGCAACATTTTGTTTTTCAACGGCAAACAACAGAAAAAACTGCTATAATAAATAAATAGGATTAATAAATGATAAAATGTTTTTAAAATATTTATGGCAAATGACGTGAAGTATTTAGCAATAAACCGCAAGCCAGAGGACCTTAAGCGGATTTGCAGTGATTCAGTGGCAAAGTGATTAGGTTGACTTTGTGAGCATGAATTGGTTAGAAAATATTATATAATTTTTCAAATAAAAACTACAAAGTATAGTAGTAATTTGAGTGCGATTGTGGTGTTAACCTGCAATCACTATGCATTGTTGTTGAATGTTCTCAGCAAGTTGAAAGTGTAACTAAAGTAAAAGTGAAAGTTGAAAAGATTTGGAAAGAGAAAGTGAAGAAAATAAGCTTACCACATAATAACATCTATACATGAGAGTAGAAGAATTTTACTTATTAGCTACCTAACCGAATCTATTTGCATACATACAATAGTTAAATAAAACGCAGTGCCTGTTAGAGAGCGGCGAAACGAACGTGCTATATACGTAAATTTATTAGATTGGCAGCAGTGGAAGAGAGCTTTCGCAAACTACAACTATGCAGCAGCTTACAATTTACGAAGTATGCGCCTTTAGCAATTAAATTTCTATTCAATATCGATTTGTTGTAATATTAAATGTTTAGTGGGTCTAAATCTGTGCCTGAAACTTAAAAATCTAACAAGAGCAAGTTAGATGAAAACAATTTGATTTGATAAGATGAACTTTAAAGTGACATCAGAACATGTTTCTAAAGCAACGCTGTGCTGTCAAACATATCTATAAGCTATAAAATATTGCCTATTTTAAAGATTTTTATTTAAGCACTTTTCATAGGTTTCTTGACAAATTATTGATGGTTTTGGAAAATAAAAACAATTCTTTATAAGTAGAAGTTGAAAGCAGCGCAAAGTGAGCCTTTTCCTAGATGACAAGGAATTAGTTTACACTGCTTCGAACGTCTGCATAAATTTTAATATAAGGTGAGCCAAAATGGGTGTGGTAGAAGCCTGCTACTTGATAATTTTACTTAGAGACATTTAAGTTGAATATAACATTACTAAAGCTTTGCTGCTACTTCCGGGTTTTCACTTAAAATTGTCCAAAAACTTCGAAGACGCACAGAACCTAACATTCTTAGGTATCAGGATTGTTAGGTTCAGTGCGTCTTTAGATTAGAATATGAGGTTTTGCACTGCGACCTAGGGTCTATTATGCCCCAACAGCGTCTTTAACAGAACCACTTGGCAGAGCAAGCGAGGAAAGAAATTAGTCTTATGCATACACAATTTGTAAGCAGCAAAGTGTCAAATTGATGAGGCAACTATTCAATGAGCTGTGGATGGTCTATCGATTGTAGTTAGAATAGAATATAATACTACTATAATAGAAACTCTATTCTATCTATGGTAGTTAGTAGGATCTCAGCCGTGTTGGCAGGATTTCCTAAATTTTTTCAACAGAGACTCAAAAATCTATTTTTTTTAACTATGTATGTCTTTTGAAATTAGAGATGCATACATATATTATTAAATTTAGTATATACTGCAAATATATAGATTAGAATAAATATATAGGGAAAGATAAACTTCTTTTATCCTTTCAACCTATATATGCCACACCATATCCATCATAATGGCACCATCCACCATAGATCCAGTCATACTTACATATGAAAATATATAAATATAATTACACATATACAAATATATATATATATATATGAATTTTGTTGCATATAAACATATGTATCTAATGCATTTTAATGCACCTTAGTTGACAGGCGTTGATTGTGTCTATCCAGCACTGGCATTAAAGTACAAATAAATGTCTGTTTGTATGGGTGCCAATGCAACGGGAATTGTTAAAATTGAATATTTTATGACAGAATAACAAAATATTGCGCTTCACTTCAGATACATACATGCATACAGACATATTTATCTGCATTCATATTTAATTGTGTATATCTGCCGTGTATGTAAATATGTTTGCACGTCGTCAGTCATGTCATATTAGCAACAGATACTTTATAATAAAAATAAATAAAGAAAGAAAAAGAAAAATACAAAGAAAAAGTGCAAAAAAGCGCAAAGAAATGGAACATGAATAAGAAGTGAGCTAAACTAATAGAAAATCAATAATATGAGCTTACTAACATACATATGAATGCACTTTAGTGGGGTCGTTGTAGGAGATATTATACCCTAAGCAGGCTATTTTAAGTTTGCCATGAAGTTTGTCGATGAAGAGACGCTATAAAATACCTATGTGTGTATGGTATACTCGTATAGTAAATTGATAAGTGTGACGAGCAGAGTCGATTTAGACATATCCGTTAGTCTGTCCGACTGTATACAAGTATACGCGAACTAGTTTTTGAGACAACGAGCTAAAGTTTTGCACAGGTTTTTTTGTTCTCAAGAAGTTGCACATTTGTCGGAATCGCTGATATCGGAGCACTATAGCATATAGCTGCCATAAAGTTTGAGCGTTCAAAATCTAGTGCTTGTATGGAAAACATGTTTATGTGACAAGAAATTTACATAAAAATTTACATGCATCAATATTCTAGGCATAGCTGTGATCTCCGAAGAAACTGTTCAGATCGTACCACTAAAGCATAAAGCTGCCATACAAACTGGCAGATCACAATCAAGTTCTTGTATGGATTTTTTTTTTTTTTTTTGTGTAGGGTATTATAGCTTCGCCGTAATCGAAGTTAGCGTTTTTTATTTTGTTTTTGCTTGCAAAGTGGACGAAAAGTGCTAAGCACTGCATATATGTATATAAATATATATGTATGCATATGTAAGTATATGCAATAACAGCCAAGCAGCCACAAATATATATGCATGTATGTATGCATGCATGCAGATATGTGGATCAATGGCTACATTAAGCATGCAGCGGGCTTTGACATATATTTAACATGCTTGTTGTAAGCTTTATATGTCGTAGCAGCATATTATAAACAAACACAAATGTAATACTATTTATATATGTAACTATATACGAATATATATATGCATATATATACAGATATGTAAATGCATGCTTTGGCCTAGCAAATTTTACCTATACTACAAACTTCATATATATATATATATGTATGTATGCCGCATGTATATATATATTTTCGCGTATTTCTACTTTAATACATATAAATGCATATGTATATGTATATGCGCTAAATACATTTGTGCACTACAATAAACACATAGATACATGTTAATATGTATGCATGTGTGTATGTGTGTGTGTGCTGGCATTTGCACAGCCGCCGCTTTGTAGTATTTTAATATTTATGCCAGCTGGCATAACCGGTTTAGTATGTGTTTTTATCGTGTTTTTTGTTGCTGTTGTTGTTTGTCCACCTTTTTGCCTTTACGCTGTGTGGCATTTATCGTTAAAATAGAAAAAAAAAACTATAAAAAATAAAAAAAAAAAATAAATATAAAAGCAACGCTACATTTAATGCACTAAAAACCCTTTTTGCATATCAGTCACACATTCTAAACATACATAAAATATAAGCGCGCACACACACACACACACCTAGATATCAGACGCACTTACAACAATAGTGTGTTTAATAATAATACCCACGAGTATCCTTCAACCCCATTGCGCTGTTGCGACATGCCAAATATGCATAGTCTTCGTGGCATACAGATGAGCATAACTTCCTTCGCAAGTGTGTGTGTGTGTGCGTGTGTGTGCTTATGTGCGGATATGCAATCGTAAGGTGTATTGAAATGGCATTTATGCAAATTGAAATAATTACACTTATGCCGCTTTAAAATACAGCTATTAAAAATTGCAGTGGCACACACATACACGCACTGCCATTTGTATGTGCGGAGCACGGCATTATAGCTTTACTTATTTAATGTTTGTTTTGAAACAAATGCAAAATTGCGCGTGAGTAACGGTTTGTAGTCTATTATTAAAGTAATAAATTAAAGCGCCCTTATGCATTTCATAACATAGACATATCGCAACATATGCATGCGTTGTGGGTTGCAATAGTCATTTGAGGCATGAGTGTCAGTTGGAAATGGCGGTATTCTGTAAAGAGAAAACTTTCGGTTATTAGCTCAAACTTTCTATAATAATATGCTAGCATTTTATGCGTTGCTGTATTAATATTATGTATTATAGGTTAATGTATTAATATGTCATAGCAATAGCTTGTCTATAATAGTTAGCAGAGCGTTATATTACTTTATGATTTTCAGTGAAAAGCTAACTAAGGGCTTTAAAAATGTAATAGAAAATTATTTGTAAGGTAGAAAAATTGAAAAAAGTGTCGTATTTCAACCGCCTGCACAGAAAAAGTTGCAGTACTCTACAACGAAACTTCGTCCCAGCCGCCATTTTTTATTTATTTCAGGAAAAAAAATTTGTCAAAATGCAATTGCACTCGTATAGATAATAAAATTCTATATATTGTTTTTTTGTTTTTTTTTTTGTGTTTTTCTCGAAACTACAATACATTCTTATGGTCGGCCCGTATGATAAAAAATGTTCTATCCAACCGATTGGGCTGAAATTTGAATATGTTATTTTACTCATCAATTGCTCTTGCAAGAACTAGGATATTTTTTTATCGCTAACTTTTCATTTTACAGCCCGTTTTTGCTTGAAAAAAATTTCACTTATTTTTCGAAGTCAATCATTTTTTAATATTTCAATGAAAAAAACAGGTTCCAACCAGCTGACAAGCTCACAGAACAATGTGGACCCCAGTGCCTATAGTTGACCTTCTACCGAAAATATCAGTCAATCCACAAAGAAATCTCCAACGAGTATACTATTTGACTTTGCGAGAGTATAAAATGTTCGGTTACATCCGAACTTAGCTCTTCCTTACTTGTTTTTTTTAATTTCATCACTTGCTCTAGCTTATGCTAACGATTTGCTTTAGTAAAGGTATTTGTTAATCAAAATCTGGCATTAAATCTCATTTCATATATTAAAAGTTAACAGAATAAGCACTTTTGTTTCATTTAATTTAACAAATATCTTGCTTTAGTGTCCTTTTATGTATTTTGGTAATCATAATTTTTTATTTGATGCAACAAATGCCTGTGAGCGCTACGTTTTTGTGGCAACTTCAGTTAATTTAATAACATTTTCGCTTCACTAAACTCAGCACTTTTTGTGCGGGATTATTAATTTACTTTTAAATTAATTAATTCAACTCAATACAGTAATTATTTCTCTTTCGCAAACACATTAACATATTGTGTATGTATGTTTGCAACAAAGCGAAAAACAATTATTCTTTACGATAATTTTCACAACTAAAAACATGAAAATACGTTAACTTTGGTTGCACCGTAGCTATAATACCCTGTACAAATGCAAAAGATTCCTCTTCTTCAAAAGCACTGTGATCAGTCAGTTTTTATGGCAACTATGTACTATAGTGACCCGATCTGAACACTTTCTTCAGAGCTTTTGGCGTTTCGTCGAAAAATAATCCGTGCCAAATTTGATGCAGATATCTCGTCAAATGAAAACGTTTTCCATACAAGCACTTGATTTCGATCGTTCAATTTGTATGGCAGCTATATGCCATAGTGGTCCGATATTGGCCGTTCCGACAAATATGTAGCTTCTAGGTGCGAGAAGGACGTGCACTAAATTTCTGATCGATATCTTATAAACTGAGGGACTAGTTCGTATGGCATGGCTAAATCGATTCAGCTTTTGGGTGTGACAAACTTCGTGGCAAACTTAATATAACCTGTTCAGGGTAAAAAAATCGTATAATAATGATGTAATGATAATATTTGAAAATGAGAAAGAATTACACGAAAAATTAAATAAATCACATTGTAAGTTAGGGTTAGCCATAGCAAGTCATATGCTCACCATTTATTATTTGGAAGAGATATGGACCAATAATATTTCCAATACGTAAACTTATTATGCTAAGCGATATATTGTGGACTAATTTTTTTGAGACATCTCTCGCATTCTTTTTAATCTACGTAGTTTACAGCCAACCTGGGTGACAGAAGTAAATATAACGTATATTCGGGCACTCGGTCTAATTTTAGTCATATTAAAAGAATTATAATATGCTTAAGCAAGCATTCCTAGAGGCAGTTATTCCAAGTTTCAGCAAGATAACTCAAATTTTAAGTTGTGAGTGAATACATTACGTCATCTTAAATCTGTTCTATTGTTGGGAGCCAAACGGAGCCAAGTGAGGTATTGCATGGGCAACCATATAAATTTGTATATCTATATCTATCTCGTTGAGTGTAGAAAATGATTTTACTCTGTGCAACGTGTATAATACTCTGTGCAACATGTTGCAAGTGTATAAAAAATACTTAACTGAAATTAATGTTTGCTTCTGTTTTTATGCTTAAATGCAAATTACTTAACTTTGTCAATTTTTTAAGCATTAATTAAATTACTAAGTGCATTATTCAGAAAATTTCTATACATAATTCATAACGTCAGGTAAATAAATATGTTTTTTTTTGTTTTACAGGTATTTTATGTATTTTTGCATATTTTAAAAATTGATTGCATAAATTGAGTGATTGCTCTTTTTCTACTCCAACTTAACTTTTTACATGCTTTTTATGTTTAGTGTGTATTTTGCACTATTTATGCGCTACCTTTCAATTAATTAAAAGCATAATGTTGTGATTAAATTAATTTAGTGAATTCAGCGGAAGCACTGCAGCGAAAAATGAAGTTAATATTTTAAAACTATTTATAATTATTTTTGCTTATGCATTAATAAGAAATAAATAATTAATGCATTAGCTGTGGGCAAGCAATTGTTGTATTGTTTATTGAAAAAATATTTATTTGAAAAAAAAAAATTATTATTTGTAAAAATTGTACAGGCGTAAAAAGCACTTTGATAAAGCTTTTTTTTTAATAATATTAACAATAACGCTGACAGAATGTCAAAAATATTTGAATTCAAGTTGATTTTTTACAATTCGACAGCAGTATGTAATTATAAAGGTCTATATTTAAATACCACAAACGTGAAGGCAGTTATTTCAATAATGTTTTTTTTATCGAGCTCATTATATAAAGCTTGCATTCGAAAAACTTGCTTTTTACCAACAACAATGGCGCAATTCAAAAATATAGAAAAATACGAAAAATGCTCATAAAATTTTTATAATCACTTAATTGAAATTAAGAGCAGCAAATACAAAATTTTAGCAAAGAAGCTTATTTTGTAGGCGATAAAAAATATTTTATTAAAATATATGAAAATATTTCATTTTTAAATATTATTAAAATATATGAAAATATTTCTTTTTTGTCAGTCCGGGTCAAATTTGATCAGATGTTATACTTAGATATAAAATGATAAGATATGATCATCTCAAACAAATAGCTTCACTTTAGCAACAGTATTATTGGTCCAATTAGATGCGTTCTAGTTAGAAATTTTTATTTAAACGCCAGAAGTATTACAGTTATACTTGGTTTAAGCAAGCAATCATATCTGAATTTGAAGTATTCACACTAAAAATTGCAAACTGAAAAGTAGCAAAACCAAAAAAAAAATCAAAAAAAAAAAATAAACAACAAAGCGCAACTAAACTAGCGGTATATAGAAAACGAAAACCTCACGAAAACCAGCGTCAGCTGATCTCATTTGTAGAAAACAAGTGAGTCTCTTTTTTTATATAATATAAAAGCCAGTGTATTCAAATAAGAAGCCAACTCTACAAACTGATTGTTCCAAACATGTTGCAACATGCTGCTTGCTATAAACCAATATGATGCTGCACTATTTAACACAGTTTTTGAGATCAAATACGCTTTAAATCCTGTTTCTAATTCGATTCTGTATATTGGCAAATTACTTCCTTAGCTTTTAAGATATCAATCTAAAATTTTGCACTCGTTCTTTGCTCACCATGAAGTTGCACATTTGTTGTAACCGCCGATATCGAATCACTATAGCTTATAGCTGTCATACAAACTGAACGATCGTAATAAAGTGCTTGTATGGAAAACTTTTTCATTTGACAAGATTTCTTCAAGAAATTTTACGTGGATTATTGCCCAAGGAAATGTCGCAATCTTCGAAGAAATTGCTGAGATCGAGTCACTATAGCATATAGCTGTCATGCAAACTGAGCAATCAAAGTTCCTGTAAGAAAGCTTTTGCATTTGTGCAGGGAATTATAGTTTCGTTGCAACCAAAGTTAATGTTTTTTCTTGTATTAATAATATTTTTGTAATATTAAATATATTTAGTAAAAACTTTGCTTTGAAATATTGATTGACTGCGCTTTAAATTGAAAACTTCTAACTCGTAAAAAACGCCATGAAATTATGAAAAGTACAAAAATCCATTAAATTTGTATTTAGTTCCATTTAAAAAATCAAAAAAAACTCGTTAGAACATAAAAGAGAACTTTCTCAAAAAAATACCTGCAAAACAACAGCAAGAGGAACGCAAACATACAAATTTGTAGTCTTTGAATATAAAGCACTCTCAGCGCGCAAGAATATCGATTCCCATATAACATTAATTTTTTGTTTAATATTTTTTTATTTAATATTTTTTATCTCAAAAGCTATTTGCTGTGAATTAACTGCCAGCCGTGAACCATATCGCCAGCACCCGCCCAAAGCGTAGACACAGAAGCGCTCGCTTTTCCAAAATCAATACACAATTTGAGTTTTTGTTTATATTTTAGTTACGTTTTGATGGCTATATTATCGCATTATCTCGTTTATGTACAAATTTAAATACAACTAAAAATTATTTTAAATATACTATATATATATATATATATACTCTATATAGATAAACTAACTTTGCGTTCATTGGATTGTTTTTTTAATTATATAATACTACTAATTTATTTAGTTTAGTTTTTCATATACTTTTCGCTGCCCAAATGCTTGAGACATACATGTATCTATGCTCGTATATGTAAGTGTGTGTGTGTGTGTGTGTTTCGTACAATTTTCAATTAACTGCTCGATTGCAAATACTAATACGTTTATTATTCGCTAAGTAACTAAGTTTACGCTGCTCGTAGTTCAATTTTTGTTTCTACTTTTTGTTTTGTTGTAGTTGTGTTGTTATTTGTGTGGCGCTTTTACGCTTTACATTTAACAAAAGTTCGCTTTTTCTGCTTTTTATTTCGAAAATTCTTTTCAAGTAAGTAGAAACAATAATAATAATAATAATAAATTTAAATAATTCTACGCAGAAATATTTTAAAAATTAAACATTACGCCCTTTACATAACTATACATATACAAATACAATACACAATTGCTTTTAACTACTTTAACTTTAGAGTATAGTACAATATTTTCAATATTTCACATATATACACGAAGGTATGTATGTATGTTTATATATTTTTAAATTATTTATTTAATATCACATTGAATTTGAAAAAGTGTTTCAACAACAACAACAACGCGCACAACAAGCCGCCCGCGCCATGTGCAGGCGCTCAGCTGTTGGGCCGCCACTTTCAATGCGGGCGCTTGTGTCGCCACACTGTTGCATACATAAACAGACATGATCATACAACTCGTTAGATTTACATATCATAGCATAACTTTTTATATAAACTTCATATATATGTACAATATATATATATATATATATGTGTGTGTGTGTATATATATTAATAAATTTTTAACTCCTATGGAAAGTCTTTTGCTTCTCACATCGAAAATCCGCTGCTCTACGCCGCTGCTTTTGTTTTCTTTTGTGCGCATACTGTTCACACTCTAGTATATAACTACATTTAGCTTTATGTACATACAGACGAATACATATGTGGCAATGTGTGCTGAAGGCATGGCTAATTCATGCATGTTGCGCGCTGCATGAGTCGCGTTGTGTGTGCTTGTGTTCGTGTTGGTATGTGTGTTGGTTCGCGTGTCGCTGAACATGTTTTTTCAACTGCATAAACATAACGTTTTTCTATATTACAATAAAAAGTTGCTTAGTTCTTTACGCTTTCGCGTTGGTCCGCTAAAGATGGCGGCGTCATCGTCGTGTCGTGAATGGCTTGCAAAGCTGCCTCAGTCAAAACTCAATATACACGCTATACATACATGCATATATGCGCAGGTTTGTATGTATATAATGTATGTATGTAAGTGGTACGTACTTAGAGTACGCGATGTGGCAAATGGAAGTGGTGATGGTGGTTGGCAGTGTGCTGGCAAACAAAGCGTGCAGCAATAATAATAATAACAACAACAAACGTCAGTACAATGGCACTTTGGCTGCGGTAAGCGCGCATTCAACTCACGTTAAGCGCTCGACAACAACAATCAACTCATCAGCATGTCTGCCCTTTTTGCGTGCGCTTTGCAGCTGTAGTTGTTGTTGCAGCCAATGCAGTTCCTGTTGTTGTCGGTCGTTGTCGTAATATTGCTGCCTCAGCTTTTGTGGCTTTCATTATACCAAAAACGCCTGTCCATTGTTCTTGTTCGCCGCGCTTGAGCTGCCCAGCGCCTCTGTCGTCGCTGTGCCGCTGCCATTGTCCGCTTTAGCAGCTGCAGCTGCCGCCGCCGCAGCGGATGTGGATGCTTGCGGTTGGGGCGTTTGCGCAGCCGCAGATGTTGATTGTGTGCTCGTACTCGCCTGACTCAAATTGCTGCCTGTGCGCAAGTGTACGGGCGCTGTGCCCGCGCTTTGCTGCTGATTGGTTACCGTTGGCATCGCCATCGTTGTCGCTATTGTTGTGGTGCCGGACATTAAATTCGCTGATGATGGCGCTGCCGCGTTTTGTATCACACACATTGATGGCCGCCACTGTTGCTGTTGTTGCTGCTGTTGTAGTTGCATGACCATTGCCTGATGGCCAACTGTGCTGGCGCGAGGGTTGGTCTGCGCATGATGGTGTACACGGTAGCTATTGGGTGCGAGCAATTGCTGTTGTTGCGGATGTTGTAGGGGATGATGCGATTGGTGGGCATGGTGTTGCATGAATGTGGCCGCACTGCCGCCATTTGGTATCATGGAGAGCGCTTCCTGGGGATCATAGGCGCTGTACTCCGACTCAATACTGTGGTAGATGTGTTCGGAGGGCGGACGCATAGGTATCGCATCGACAATGCGTGCGCCATGACGACTAGGGCGTGGCGAGGGTGTAGCTGTTGTGGCCGATGAGTAATTAGCTTCCATATCTTCTTGGTAGTAGGCGGGTGGTGGTGGTGCTTGACGGAAGATCATGCCTGGTGAGACGGGCTGCTTGAAACGTTCATGGTGATCCAAGGTATAGTTATTACCGCGTGGTGACAACTCAATTGGTATAGCATAGCGCAGTTTCTCCCAGAAGTAGCGATCGCAGGTGAGGAGGCGATTCGAGGGCACAGATTTTAGATAGGGCGCCAGCTCAGGCACCTCTTCGGCCTCGCTGGATACGTTCGTTTCTTCGATTATAACTAGTTTTTGTGCGAGTCCGCGTAGCGCCTCATGGAAGGCATTACGAAATTCGAGACGATTCCACTCGGTCGACAGCAGATTGCGTGTGAGCACCAAGATGATCTTACGTGAAGCACGCGCAGCCTCGACGATTTGCAAGTGGCTAGCTTCTGGTGGTAAATCGCGTTGTTGTATGCACAGACGGAACGGTGGGCGACCATGTTCTAGCTCAGCGGCAATGTTGCGGCACACGAACTCATAATCTTTAGCTGAGTGTAAAATGATGGCGTCATACAGCTTGCCGGCATCTTCGAAGCGTGGTTCGCATACACGCACGCCATAATGTGCAAATAGCCACACACGCACTGACTCACGGAAGACGAAAACAATAATCAGCACAACAATTAGGAAGATCAGCACCAATACAGCAGCGAGTAGTGGCACATAACCGCCCGAGATATCTTGCGATGCCATGTTACTAGCACTTTCTAAAAGCTCACTGCAGTCCACCCCATTTGAGGTGATCAAATCGAGTTCACGCTTAACACCCGCATCAACACAGTAAATATCCTGTGCGTCACGTATCACTATCGCATTGTCCGCCACGAACTGCGCCAACTCCTGCAGAAATTGGCAACGGCACGACCACGCGTTGCGGCCAATAGTCAAGCCCTGCAAATTGTTACGGTACTGTAAGTTGGCCAGCTGTGCAATTGGCATAGCCGTCATACGATTATTATCGAGTCGCAACACCTTCAGCGACACTAGCGGCGCGAATGTGTTATTCGAGATGTGGGTCAAGAGATTGTTGTGCAGGTACAATTCGCGCAACAGTGACAACTGACGGAATTCGTGTCCCTCTAGCGTTTGCAATTTGTTATTTTCCAAATGCAGTGTGCGTATCATATTCAACTCGTCGAAAGTGCCATTCTGCACGGACATTACATTCGAGGCGTTCAGGTAGAGCGCACGTAAATTACGTTTGCCCGCAAACACCTGAGCATCCAGCACTGGCAAGTTATTGCCGTCCAAGTAGAGATCGGTGACGTCGGTTGGTATGCGTGCGGGTAGATTAATGCGATTCTGTTTCCCACAGTCGACAATGTTTGTCGACCAGGTAGCGTCATGGAAACAGGTACAATTGTCTGGGCAAACCATTTCGCAGTCGCATTGTTCGAAATCACAGCAGTGGCACGTCGCCGGACAGTGGGAGTCGTATTTGCAGACAAAGTCGCTGCTGCTCAGCGCCGCCAGTTGACGTATGGGTGCGTTCCGACTGTGCGGCATTAGGCACTCAATGTTGCCGAGATCGACAATGCGTGGATGCTGGCGGGTGGTAAGATTGTTAATGCGTTGTAGCCATTCCATTGAGCAGTCGCACTCGAACGGATTACCGCCCAAATAAAACTCCGGCACTGGCTTATCGGTGGCGACCGGTGCGACGCGTAACGAATTCAAAGTGATCTTCGACAGCACGTTAGCATATAGATCCACGCGCGCTAAGCGTGTTTTATCGACGAAAGTATTCGCTTGTATCTGATTGATGATGTTGTTGTTGATGAAGAGCAGTTCAATAGAATTCGGCACGGACATAGCGCCGATTTCGGTGATGCGATTATGACTAGCATCTAGCGTGGTTACGCGTATCTCTTCCTGTAGTTTATAGTAGTTGCCGAGGGCCTCAATATAGTTGCCATGTATGTCCAGCCATTTGAGATTTGATGGGATGAAGGCGTAATCGAACCAAACCAGATGATTTTCGGAGAGATTTAGCCACAGTAGCGAAGCGAGTGTCGCGAAGATGCCATTGATATCCGTAAGAAAGTTCTTATCCAGACGTATGGCCTCGATTTCAGTGTTCTTGACGAAGGAGCCGCGTTCGATGGATTGTATGCGATTCTTAGCCAGATTGAGCACAGTCAAGCGTGGCAGATCGGTGAACATGCCAACGGTGATGTTGCCAATACGATTATCAATTAGACGCAGCCCAGTCAATTGACTCAGATTCTTAAATGTGCCATTCTTGAAATCGGAAATCTGATTCTCACCCAAATCGAGTGTTTTTAACATAGTCAAGTCTTGCACGGCCTCAGGCACGTCAGTCAGCTGATTGGAGCTGAGATCGAGCTCCTTAAGGTCAGAACAGTTGCGGAATGCTTGTGTCTCGACAATGCTGATCAGATTATTGTTCAGCGTTAATTTATTCAGCACAAACAAGCCGTTGAAAATTTTATTATCCAAAGTATGCAAGCGATTCTCGGAGAGCTTCAACGTATGCAAGTTGTACAATGGTAAGAAAGCGCCGTCTTCAATGTGACCAATGGAATTGTTACGCATGTCAAGTATTTGCAAGAAATACAGCTCTTTGAAGGTTTTAGCGCCCACTCGTGTCAGCGCATTATTGGACAAATTCAGTACAATCAAGCGTATGAGTCCAGCGAATGTATTGTTGTCAATGTGATGGCTCGTCAGCTGATTAGCGCTCAGATCCAGCACCAGCAGTTGCTCCAAACGATGCAGCAAGCCTTTGGGCAAATCATACAATTCATTGCCTTGCAAATGTATCTCACGCAACTCCTTGTTGCCCGCAAAAGCATCGGCGGGCAAAGTCTCCAGATGGTTGTACGACAAATTCAGTATGCGTAATGAGCTCAAACCCGCCAACGCATTCGATGCAAACGTGCTTATGTTATTGTGTTGCAAATTCAATTGCTGTAGCCGGCGCAAACGGGAGGCGCCCCACACATCGGGCAATGCGCGCAGCTCATTGTACGACACATCCAAAATTTGCAACTCGGCGCCACCACTGGCGCCATTCAACGTGCACATCTTCTCCGAAAAGCCCAAATTCTCAGCGGAGCGTATACGATTCACCGTCAGATTCAACACTTGTAAATTTTGCATGGTACACCACACGCCCTCGGGCAGTTGACGTATATTATTGTCACTCAAATTCAACTCGTTCAACTCGCGCAGTCCCGCAAACGAACTCGCCAATATTTCCAACGATTTGCCCGGTCCCCAGACGGAGTTATGTGTCTGTAACGACAGCCGCTTCAGCGACATCAGACCGTCAAATGTGTTGGCGGCGATGCGTTGCATTTTGCACGCATCAACTTGCAGCTCGGATAGTTTTTGCAGGCGCGCAAAGGCGCCGCCAGGCAATTCGCTGGCGTGCAACAAATCGGCGGAGCACTGTATCTCCAAGCGATTGGCCGTTTCGGCGACTTGCAGATCGAGCGGCACCAGCGGTTCAATGGCGCGCAAATTGCACTTGATATCGAGCGTTGTGCGCACAAACTCCCACGAGCATTGCTGTGCATGCGTGTAGCTGCCGGTCAGGCTGCTGATGAGTATGATGAGCAGGTAGGGTAGGTGGCGGCTGATTGCGCCGGCCGTCGTTGTGCTGACGGTACACATTGTCGGTTTGTGTATTTTATTTTGTATTATATCACTTGTTTTAGTTGAGGACTTGCAAGTCACTCGCACACTTTGCAATTTATAATGTTGTTTTTGCTTTCTAATTGGTTTAAAACGTGTAAGACGCTTTATTTGAAAAATTTCTCTGCATTTCAATTCAAGAAATTTGATTGCAAGCACTTGTTAACTGCACATGGCATAGTTGCAACATGGCGCATTAAACTTTTTCAGCGCGTATTATCTTTGGAGAAACATATTCTTCGTTAAAGTCACAGTACTTTTTGATTTTGGTTAATTTTTTCTCAGTGTAATCGCTAAGTCAAACGCGCAAACCGTAATCCTTGGTAGCAAATGCGAGCGGAGCGATTTCGTACACACTTTCAGTAATTGTAGTGGCACTTTTATAATTTTGCTGTAATTTATATTTAAAACACTTCTTTACTTTTTAGCATGTGTTCAACTTTTTTCAAATTCAATTTCTATTTTTTCCAATTCGTTAATTTATTTTCTTCCTTTTTAAACAACTTTTTACTTCACTTCAGCTATTTCAACTTCAATGAAGTTCTCTCGTTTGCGTTTTGAATTTTCGAAACTTTGATTTTTATTTAACAGCAGCGCGCAATAATCCAAAAAAAACGGGCGAAATAATCTGCTTCTTCTTTTTCTTAAAGTCCAAACACTTAACCGAAATAAAAACGTCTCGTGTTCGTGCCTACGTCAAAGCTAGTTTCTTGCGCGACGTGCGAGGAATGGAATTCAGTAACAACTTTTACTTAAAAACAAGAAACTTTCACGGAAGCGCTGCTATTTCAGAAAACCATGTTTACCGCTTAACGTTTCAAAGAGAACTGATTACAAATTTTGCTCGTTGCGAGTCCGTTGGCTCGTTGTGAATTCCACTAGCCAGCACTGCTGCTGCCGCCACGCTATTTCTTTGCTTGCTGCTTGCTACTCAACGCAATACACGAACACACAGACAACACAGCACTCCTGCGCTCCATTTGCATTTATTTGTGTGTGTGTGTGCTTAACTGTTGGTTGGATGGCTGACGACGACGACGTCGACTATGAACAAACAGACAGGCAAGCAAGCCAACGCACATACGAACTTGCACGAATGCCATACTAATAGCAGTAGTGTTGTGCTCTGTGGGGAGAACAAAACCAAATACTCCAATAAGGCAGCAAAAACAACAACAAGCAAGACAAAGCATTAAAAGAGCAGAGCGCAACTCGGAGTGTGAGTATGTAGTTGTATTGAGTTGGGGGAGCATAGGTAGATAGTGCGTAGCAATAGTGGTGAGTGCATTACGCTAACAACAAGAAAAAGTTATATCTGATAGTTACAAACAACAACAAATACATGTAGGTCTGTATGTAAGTGGTGCTGCTAATACTCTGAGCTGTTTGCGCTGTTTAGTAAGCAAGCTGCGCTGACGCGCTGTGAAGTGCATAAAAATATACAAACATACACACATGCACAGTTATGTTGAACTGTGAGAGAGCGCTGACTGCCGAGTGCAGTATGCAAAATCTTTCTATGTAGTTGTGTTAATGTTTAGTAGTGAACATATGAAGTAATGAGCGAAGTGTGTCTGTTGTTGTAATTGTAATTATACATTTTGTTGTTGTTGCTGTACGCGTACTCATATTTACTGCAACTGGTTTAAGGCTATGCAAGTTAATTTCATGCCAGGGAAATGACTGCAGACTTATAGGCCAGAAATTATAAACAGACACACACATACATATACACAGATAACATGCATGTAAATGCTTAACAGCGTCCGTAATGGGAAATTTAGCAAAAACTACTCTCATAGGGCAAACAGTTAAACAAGTCATTGACTACAGCAGACATGTTCGGAGGAACAACAATAACACATACTCCTTACCAACAAATCATTCTAACACTATACTCTTCTCTAACATTACGCTGCCAACATCGACTGCGCTGCAACGTACAGGCGCTCTCAGCAGCATTTGCTCTATTATAAACAACTAACAACAACAAATGCATAGAAATGCAACAGGAATGGCATGCATATAAACAAATAAGAACGTGCGCTCACACACACACAACCACACGACATCAAATGCATGCATATGCACCAACACAATCAAGCGCATATACGTATACGTATGTACATATACGCCAGATTCACATATATACATATACCAACACGAGCGCAAAAAGTAGGGGAAATGCAGTTGATTGCATGTGAGCGCTGCTCAAGCAGTGCATGTTTGTTGGCATGTGTTCGTCGACATGTTCATGTCGCAGCTGCGCCACTCGCATGTTTGAAGTCATAAAAATTCATATCACATTCCATACGTTTGTCAACAACATAACATACTCGCTCAGTGTTTGACGCTCATACGTGCACTCTCTCTGCTGCCGTTTTGCTGGCAGCTAGACGCAGCAAAAACCGGCCGGCTATGTTGTCACACATACACATTAGACTGCAGCGCAGGCATATGCGTACTGGGAGGCTGGTTTACCCATTGCCAATGCATTCTTTCGAAAAATTGTGTTTCTGCTGTGCGACGATAAACATTTTACGAATTGGCGAGCAAGTGCAAGTGGCAGGAGGAAGTTGATTTTTATGCATTTCACAAATTTCAAATCTAATCAGTATTTTAGTGAAATAAAATAAAGTAAAAATTAATTTAAAACAAAAATATTGTGGTTTTATTAAATTTTAAGGTCGCAAATTTAAAAAAAAAGAAAAAAATATTATATATATACATATAATAATTAACAAAAAACTCGCAAAAATAAAAACCTATATGCGTGTAATACGAGCTGTAAATTTTGTTTGTAAATTAAAGTCAAATTCTTGTTACTAAAAGCTACAATTAATACAACAAGTTGTGTAGAAAAATTGTTTAAGCTTCACATAACATGTTCAATTTGTAAGCTAATCGGTTGTTTAGTTGCAACATTTTTGCATTTAAGTAACCTTTTATACGAAAAAAGCGTATTTTATAAAAAAATTTTGTACTTAGTTTCGATATTAATTTAAACTTTGTTCATACTAAAGTTAAAATTATAAATTTATGCTACCAAAATGCGTAGAATTAACTTAAACTATAAAACATAAAAAAAGGATCAACTAAAATAACCTTCAAATTCATAAAAATAAAATTAAAATTTCTGCTTAAGCTGTTTGCATAAATATTTTTCAATTTTCAAAAATATATTCTACACAAATAACGCTTGAAATCATAAAAAAAAAAGAAAAAACAATAATCAGTGCCAAATTTTGTGAAAATCTCTCTTCAAATAAAAAAGTTTTCCATGAAAACAAACTGTGTTACAAAATTATTACTATTTCCCTTAATAGGGTCCTCCCATGTGACAGCCTGTTTTTTAGCGTTTATTTTGGCTTTGTTTTCTACCATCACTAAATAGATAGAACTTTAAGAGTTTTATCATTTATTAACATATATATCGACAGTCCAAATATAAATTTTAAGTTAAAAATATTGTGTAGAACATGAGTTACAGCGTTCTGAACACACCCGCCTCGAAAAAGTAGGCTCATACTTCCTCTACGATTCCAACTGTTTGGCTTATTTGCAACAAAAAATTGTAACTGTTGTGTCTTTAAAACGACTTTCTTACTCTAGACAAATTAAAAAAGCAATTTATGTACAAAAATCGATTTTTTGAACCCATCACTTAAGATGACGCTTAAATAAAATATCACATATACTACATAAATTCGTATATAATAGCGCAGAAAAAAATAAATTGGTGAAATAATTTTTATATTCATCTAAAGTGAGCTACTTGAAACTGAAGAACTGTTTCGAAGAAAGTTTGAAAATTAATCGTGAGTTGAGTTGTGTGACTCAAAATTAGGGTTTACGTAGATTTTTAAGTTAAGAATATTTGATCAGCATAAACTCTGCTGTTTCTTTGTTGCTCAGTGCAAATTATTGAATGTAACTTGGCATACAAATAACCGCTTGTGAGTGAAAAAATACAAAAATCAACAAAAAGCACATAAAGTTACATATTATTACGTTAAAGACTTATTTACATACACTTGGTTTTCAAATATTATTTTTATTAAATGCGCGTGTCTTGCATTAAATCAATTTCTATATGCATACACATATTATATATCTGTCGATGAAAGTATGTCGGGTTTATTGCAACAAGACTACAACGTCGATTGCCTATAAAATATTTTATTACCTTTGAAAGGCGTAATGTGCGTACAGGCAAGAATAACAAGTGAGTTAAGCGCAGTTTGCAGCTGAAAATGCAAACTTGTAGTTTTAATAAAATCTTAATAAAATACTTGTGCCTGTAAACGCCAAAGTACTAACTATTTTAATTAGGCGAGTGATAAATGTTGAGTTGCAAAACTTAAATGGAAATTACTAAATATTTTGAGTAGACGATGACGAATTTTATATAAGTTACAGAGGTATTAAAGTGTAAGTTGTGAAGGAGCTTGTGCGAAATTATAAACGAAAGCTGTAGAAATTGCAACTAATTGTGATATTTTCGCCAGCAAATAAACGACGTGAAAATTTAGTTAGAGTTTCAAGAGTAGTTAATAGTTATTTGGAAATATTCACTTGAAAATAATTATATTGGGCTAGTTGTTTGAAGTTTTTTTTTTATTGATTATTATATTGCTAACAATTTAGTATAAGTACCAGAAATCATTAAAACCTTTTTTCATTAAAATTACAATATAAAATTATAAAATAATATAAATTAAAAAAATAAAAACATATTTTTTTGTTAACAACCGAAATATTGCTAAAATTTGTAATGTATTTGTAATTTTTTGTTAAAAATTGGTAAATACTAATTTTGGCAAGAAGAATACCCATAATATATTTCAAATGAATTTTGAAGGTTAGGTAATAAAAGTATGCAAAATTTCTTGGAAAAGTTTTTTTGTTAGTAAAAGTTTTGCCTTTTCAACCAAGGGTTGGGTTAATGCCCAAGGCAACGGTGCAAACTTCAAAAAAAAATGTGCTGATCGGATCACTATAGCATATAGCTATTATACAAACTGAACTATCACTGTTCTTGTGTGGAAGAGGAATTTTTGTATTTGTGAGGGATATTATAGCTTCGATGGATAAGATTCTGTTCTTAGAGCCTTCACACTACTCAAAATAAAATGTTAAATTCCTTCTACTACTTTATTTAAGCCCACACATATATAAAACATGTACTTAACAGTTTTCCAAACACTAACAGTAAACGCATGTCAGTTCTTGAACTCAATTATAGTTTGTTAAATAATTACTTAAACTTCATATTGCATTAATATGCTCTTTACTTTTCATTTTCATTACTACGACGTAAGTGCCTAACTCACCACTACTCACCACTCACCACTTACTTTTTTAATTTTAATAATTCTTTATAATTCATAATTTAATAATGAAACTTGGTGGACTAAACGACTGCAGCTGCAATTAAACGGTCACCAACATCGCATAACGGAGTGAAGGCGCAACAGTCAACAACAATAAAAAGGACGCACCAAGCCAGAAGCTAGCATCACACCACGCCACCCCCGGTACGCCAAAGTGCAATGAGCCGTTTACTGCTGCTTTTACTCGCATTGCAGCGCCATTGTGACAACAATTGTTGCACCAGCAGGCATAATAGAAAGCACCAACAACAATAACAGCAATATCAGCAGGGAATGATATCCAGCAGTCCACCATAATTGAGCCACAACAATAACACCAAATGCAATAATAACAAATAACTGCAAGAATAAGAGCAAAGTGCTGCTCGAATAAAAGTTGCCAACGACTGTTCAACGGCAGCGCAGTGCAGTCGACGGCAACAGCTGAGCAGTACACGAGGAGGCGCACATTTTATTAAAGGCAACAGGCGATTTCCGCACTCCTTTCCGCTGTGATTTCCTGCGACTCCAACGAAATTTTTTGTTGTCGCTGTCACTCGCGTCTGTTCGTATAAATAGAACTTACGTAGTCATGCTGTTACAGCAACAGTTGCAAAGTCAACGGAAGTTGAGAGTCATGTGAGCATTTGAAATGTTCCGCTGTTGTTGCTCGTACACACACACACACATACACACATAACGATTATGTTAGTCGTATACATAACAGCACAGCGCTCATGTGCGCTTAAACAGCATGTGAGAGCTTAACGGCGAATGCGAAAACACATGCTCGCCGAATGAGTGCTGGAGCGCACAGCACAGTAGCAGCAGCAGCAACACGTGTGCTTGCTGTCGCAGCGCCAATGTGGGAGTAAATGGCGTATTGTGCGACAGCCAAGCACGAAGTGGCTTTGTTTTTGTGGCGTTGCCATGTTGTGTGCATAATTGCGTAGTGGGTTAGTTCATATAATGTTCATACATTTGAATCGTTCGGCTGTTACGAGTCTGGCTTGCTCTTTTGTACTGTTGCTGATAGCTGTTATTTGTCGCTGTTAGTCTTTATTTAATATATTACTGTTTTAGTTGCTGCTACTGTTAAATTTCTAATTGCTTTTCGAGAAAATGTGTTGTTAATATTTATTATTGTAGTTTTGGCAGACAAACTTATTTTATTTTTATGTAAATTTTAAGTGTTCTGTTAAGGTTATGGTACCGTTATTTTGGCACTGTAATTGATTCGAAATTATTTTAACAGTTATAATTACTGGTAAGTGCCTTCGAAGAACGCCTTGGGGTACTCAGCAATGAGTTAGAAGTTTTCTAAAGTAATAATGGAAAAGCGGCTCTCTGAACTCTATAAACCCTGTAGACAAGAATATTACCGGCAATTGGTATACTTTTTTGCGCTATAATAATAAATAATTGATATTTAATTATAGAACCAAAAATTTGAATTTACTCTCTTTTTAAATCGAGCTAAATTACAAAGAAATTATAGCGACCTATTGCGAAAATATTTGATGATCCAGGCTTTGGTACATCCAAGATACAATTGGAAAACGCCGCACCAAATTGAGAAACCTGCAAATCAAAGCTAAGAAACGATGTACACTGTAGATCAAATTTGACTCGGACTGGAATCGATAAAAATTTTTTTTCCTGGATGCGCATGATTGTGACTGACTTTTTGGCCAAATACGTAACGCGAGTCAACGCTCAGCCACCATTCGCCACATTTCACTTCCTAAAACTTTTTTCTGTTTTGGAAATTGAAAAATTCGCTTTGTGGAACGCGTCATGAGTTCCAATACATAAAAATCGCCAGGCAAAATTTTGGTGTCGTAAACAAACAACGGCCAAAGACACACGAATTGAGATGTGGAGATCAAACTTCGCATGGACTTAAAAAGGCTGTACCAATCTAGGTTTTGTATCGATTCTGTTTGCGTGCGTCATTTATATGCTGGTACTAGTCTGGGTCAATTTTGATCATGATTGTATATTTTAGGTTAAGTTTTAAAATTTAACGCGAAGTGTAACAATGGAGAAATAAAAAATTTAAAGTCAATCAGATCGTAAATATAAAACTATATATGCCGACTCAACAATTTTTTATACTTCAATTTTTAGAAGAGAGCACTTAAATATACCAAGAAAACTTTGGACAGACACAGTACAAATACAGCAACAAAATTAAATATTTTCATAGCAACTTCAATTAGTACTAAGTAACTGCAATCAGAGAAGAAAGTATTAAAAACTAAGAACACACAAAGAGTAAAGTTAATGAGCACCAGCAACACTTGCTCCAACAGCAACCAAGAAATGAACAACAGACTAAAGGAACTCTTCACGGAAGCGATGCGCAGTGTTGTGGCAAAGAGTTGTTGGAATTTGCAATAAAATGTGTTGGTATATGTTAGCATGCATAAAATATAATAAAATGCGGAAAATCATGTAATATTTATGGTAAGTATGCGTAAAATCATAAAACAGCAATTAAAATAGGAAGAAAGCATTGGCTTGGAAGAACAACAAGCGGATATGCTTTCGAAGAATTTGGCAAACATTATGCAGAACCGAACCAAGAGAATATTAAAAACGCAACATTTAATATAATAAAAAATATTATATAATAAATAACTGAAATACACACACATTTACACATAGTAACAAAAACATAAGTTAGGTGGCGTAGCAATAAGGACTAAATACGGAGCAGCTTTGCAGAACCGAGTGATGCTAATTGTCTGGCATATAAAGCTAATGGAGATGGAGAGAAGCAATTGTTGAAAAAGAGTTATAACAACAACAACAACAATTAAGAAATGATATAAAGTCGCTACACCAGTTTGCTGCGCGGGAACTTTCGCACTCTTTGATAAAAATAGTTGTTTGCAGAACAAATAAAAACACAACAACAATAGCTACAACAAATACGTTCACTTAAATGAGCTTAATTTGCTGCTAAAGAAACAATAAACTTACCTGCAGAACGGAGCTTAACAGGCAACTACATACGTACATGCAACAGCTGCTGGCAACACATCAACCAACGCTAAAATCGCATCATAATCTCGTTTAATGAAAATTTAAGAGCGTGCAATGCGAAAAAAGCATCTGCAACAACAGCAAAATCGGCAATAACAACAGGTGAAGCCAGTACTTGCAACTACTGCGTGTGCAACATTAATTTGTCGAGCATGTTGGTTGCACTAAAAATTAGTAAGTAACTTAATATTCAACTGCTTGAGAAGAGTAGTAAGCTAGTTAGTAATTTAAGTAAAAACACAACTGCACTTGCAACACCAAGGCAACGTGTGCAACTTGAATAATATGAGCGAGTATTGCTGTGTTTGTGCTCATAAGTGGCAACCAAATTTTTATCGAAACTATTTTACGTGTAAGCAGCACAGTATTGAAGATTGACTAAATAAAAAAAAAACGTTTTGAGAGACTAGCATTTTTTCCGAAGACTTGGTGTAAAAACGAAGCTGCCTCTTATCACGCATTTTCAACAATACTAAACTCATCGCTAGCAATCAAACGATGTTACCTTATCAAGCAGACAAATATATTTCTATCGGATTCTCGAGGCAGTGAAAAATCTAAGCCGACTTAGAACGCTTGCCTCAACTTTCCAACTATCGCACTGCGACCGTCATCTTATTGTTCATATATATTAGCACACTTCTTCTGCGTCCATATACAAATATTATATAATATATATATACATACATATTGTTTATTTAAATACATACTCGTATTATAATTTAATTGAGTTTCATTCTCTGAGTTCAACTGACAGCTTTTCCGGGAAGTTAATTAATTTTATTTCCTTGCCACACAACAAAGCGCAAACATTTTCAAATCTTCAAAATGTCTTCACATGTCTTTGTAATTATGATAATTTTCATATTTCCACGTGCGCATCCTTAGCAATTAATTAATTCGTTTGCAAATATTTAAGTAATTTAATGCTTGTCTATCAATTTTGCAGCATAAAATTTGCACAGATGAAGAACTTAAACGTCAAAGCAAAATGTATCACAAACTAATCAACCCAAATGTATCAAAACAATGCTGAGCAGCAAGCTAGAGCGTGTGTGTGTGCAAGCAATCTATGTGCGTAGGTGTGTGTGACTATTTGTCTAAGAAGAGCGCTCTTGTGCCTGCTAGTGGCATCGTTCGAATTTAATTTATGCTTGGCAGAAGATAATAGACAAGTGTCTTTTCTAAGATGATATGAAAGTCGATTAATGTGTATGTGTGTGTGTATGCTCGAATGCATCTGGTCTACAGATGATGTATCAGTGGCAGCTTTGTTTTAAATAAAGCTAAAGCTTAGATGTACACTTCTGATATATATACTATATATATATGTATATACGAGCTTATGAAGTGCATGCGAATATACAATGAAATTTATGTGCAGTATGAAATTTGTGATAAAACATCTTAAAGCTACACTTATGCGGTTACATACAGTTAGAATTTTCAAAAATTCGATTTTTTTTATTTTATTTACTTAATGTACATATATTTAAGAATACACGCCGAGAATTTCATATCGTTCCGCTGAATATTTGCGAAGTTACACGCAAATTTCAAAAAGGTGTTTCAGAGCGCTTGCAAGTACTTTAAGAAGAAGAAGAACTTTAAATGCGTTTTACTCAGAATGGTGTTTTCAAAGTCGGTGACCAACATTACTCGAAAACTGCTAAACCAATTAGTCTTAAATTTTAATACGAGCTTCTTAAATATATTTTTTAGTAATATTTCGAAGATTTTTTCTCTCCGATAAACTTTTTTGTTATTATAAGCAATCAATTTGAGAAACCGCCATTTTGTCAAAAAATTTTATTTCGCTTATTCCTTCGATTAATTACTAGATTTTACATTACTTTAACGAAAACTGTTTGGTTTTAAATTTCAGATGATCCAGTTCAGAGATATAGTGGTCACCGCAAAACGTCTGTTTTGAGAGGAGTTATCGTAGATCAGCTGTAACTCTTTTCTAAATAAATATTTTTACTAGTACTAAGTCTTAAAATATAGTTAAAAGATACTACAAGTATGTGTATGTGTATAAATGTCTGGATCAAAATTTTAAAAGTTTTCTCAGAAAAATTTCTAGGAAATTCACTTTTTTCGGCTTTCTAACTGTGTATAACCCTTATATCAGTTATAATCACATATGTATATAGTATAAACAATTACTCCTGCATATATGCACTCTATATGTTGATGTTGCTTTTGAAATTGTTGTTATTGTTGCTAAATGCCAGACTTATTGTTGTATTTTAGATCTTCAACTGGATTCGAGAGTTCTGTGTGTAGCTATGGATTTCTTGGAAAAAGTTAAAGCAGAATACTCTGTATAACTTTGTTCTATATGCCGATCAGAGATTTAAACGGAATAAATAATATCACTAAAAGGCATTCGACACCGAAACACACAGGTTAGGTTAGGTGCAATCAAGAAGAAAATGTTGAGATACTTTTACTTCAACAGCTTGGAGGTCGATAAGGCAATGACCAGTTAGTACCCTCATAACTAAGGAGAGGTTAGCCTTACTGAAGGCAAAAAGCGCACTAGATCTATTCCAATCAACTTTGGGACAAACTGATATTGCAACAGCGCAAGAACTCATTGTAGCCCAGCGCTGATCAAGCTCCCGTAAAGCCCAGCTAACACAGTAGTAGAACGCACGAACGGAGCGGAGCACCGACTCGTTCCCATGCTACAGTTATCAGTGTAGGGTGCCCTTACTTGCCAGCTTATCAGCTTTGCAGTTACCTGCGAAACAAAAATATTACTTTTAAAAATAATATAAGCTGATAATAAAGATTTCAGCGGAGGAAGAAATTAGTAGAAAGGAAAAAGGCGCTACTTGGTTAGCTGGTGTGAATTTCTGCATTCACAAAGATCTGGTAATTCTGTCGGTTAGCAAAAGCTGTTGTTAAAAAAACTTGGCATGACACCTGAAGGGACGACTTTTGATAGAAGCGTCGAAGAAGTTAGAAATCGTTTTTAAGTACATTTTTTTTATATTTTCTTCTATCTGGTCCAATTAAAGTTCTAACTTTGATTATTTCACCCTTCGAGCTCTCGAAAATCGACAAGTTAAGAGCGCAGTTAAGTAATGACAGACAAAAATAGGTCTATTTGCGTTCATGCCTTAGCAACAACGAAAGGGTTGCAATATAATGCTGCTGCTACGACAGCTGCTCGTGCTTCTTCTTCTTTCTATTAAACGCCCACTTTGCTGCCTTTCTCTATATTTACTGCCACTAGCGGTGCGCTAAGTGCGTGTGTTGCATGGTAAGTGCATGAACACTTGAGTGGCGGCCGTGTGACTGAACCCGCATACAACACAAATGCAATAAGTACATTGAAAAGAATAATGTTGTATATATGAATGAAGATGTGTGTAATAAAAATTATAAAAACTGTGTAAACTTTAGAAAAATATTCAAAAGCCAAGCATAAAAAATGCAATGCCCATAAAACTCTTTGTCGCCTCACTTACTTGCCACAAGCTCTTAGCTACTTCAGTGGCCAATATGCAAGGAACCCCTCACACACACACACACACACACACACATATGTGTAGACTGCCGGCAACTTAGCTCAGCTGCTCTCAGGCGGATTCATGGCTATTGATTGTAGGGCAGTGCAATTGGCAAGTGTGGCATATAGTGCATGGAGAATGCAAATTTTTGCTGCAACTATAGAGCAATTGCTGGCTGGCTGCACGAAACAAACGCTCGCACAATTCGAAATAATATGCACGCACACAGTCAAGTGTTTTGTAGTGCTTGCATTTATGCTTTTGTTATTATTATTTCTATTGCTTGAGCTTTTGTTGATGTTGCTGTTGCTGTTATTGTTTTTGTTTTATTGCAAATGCAGCCGTTGGGTTCTTAGCTATTTACTTACTCGGTACTTATTGTTTTGCTGCATTATTGTCGTGTGCGTTTGTTGTTGCTGTTGCTGTTATTGTTGTTGCTGCTGTTGTAGTTGTTGCTGTTGCATCGTTGGCATTGTCAAGTGGCATATTTTGCATTTACAATAAAGTCGAGCGTATTGTTGTTGCTTGTGTTGTTGTTGTAGCTGTTGTTGAACGATTTATTGCCACTACCATGTAGTATGTATGCCTGTGTGTGTGTGTGTGCGTTGAATATAACACAATATGCCAATCGCAATGTGCTGGCATGCCAGCTAGTGTTTGTGTGTGTGCGTGTTGGTGATGTTTTGTTGCTGTGCGGCACACGCATTACTTTCATAAGCAGCTACTGTTTGACACTTGCAACAAAGCGAAAATTGCTATCGTTTGCAAACTACAAGCAAGACTATCGATGACAAATACCGTAAAATTGCCGCCATAAATATTTTAAGCGCAGAGTGTGGAATTCTTACAAGAATTTATCTTCCAGCACATTTCTTTGCCCTTCTTTATATCTCCATTGTAATAATCAAAATTCAAGCACATGCTAAGTTGGTAAATATTATAGTAAAAGCTTTTTATAAAGCATAATTTTTTGGTCTTATATAAGTTTTGCGACATATATTAAGCCGGTTATGCCAACTGAGCTCTTTTTTCAAATTCCAAAACAGACTCTCTTTGTAAGCGACGCTTTGGAGTGCATTATTGCTAACCCATGTTTAGCCTTCGACCACTTCTTCCCTTGTCTTCCTAGAGTCATCTGGTGTCTTAAGTTAATAATCGCTGCTTAATATCTTTTTCTCTTTTCTTATCTCACAAATGGATGGAATTCTAAAGTTTTCGCTTGAATGAATCCTCAACTCTAAAGAACTTATGACTGAAAATTTATCTAGCGGTGATATTAAGTGTAATTAAGTTGGTCTATACCAAAATGAGAGATTACTAATCCTCTACTATCTTTCGCACAACTTTCATTGCCCTCTAACTCATCTTATGGCATTTTTTTAATGAACCGTCTGAGAATTGCAGTTTGGACAGCTGATTGAACGAAAACATGCGTTTAAAATTCAAATATGCTGTATCGTTATTTTGAGTCCGCTAAGCGATAAGCTTTTATAAGAGTTTAGAATAAGCGCCTTCTCACAAATTAGTCAATTCAAATATCAATTGTAATCAATGACTAAAATATTTATTATGCTATTCTTTTATTTCACAAAATTTTACAATTCCAACTCTTTCTCAGCGTTGCAGCTTTGTGGTTTTCTGGTTGCATAAATTTTCAAAAGAGCGGTTAGTAGATTTTTTGCATACATATACATATGTACATGCTACTAACCTAAACCGCGTAGCTTTCTAGCTTATTTTCCCATTGTGGGTATATATTTTTGCACACACTAAAAAACGGACACATATTTGTGGCGAGTAAGGCCAGCCACATAGCATATATACATGTGGCAGCTGTGTGCGCATGGCTCTTTGCATACAACATGTCTGCTGCATAACTATGTCAAGCATATGCAATCAAATTAAACTCAACAAAATTCACTCGACTGTGTGGCAAGCGCCAACCGTCGCTACTCGAACTTGCCACAAATAAGCAAAATCACATATGCTCTACACACACACACACAAACTTGTTCAAATGGTTTTTAGTGAAATTATTGTTTTACTTGCGTGTTGTTGTTGTGCTACTTGTTGGGCATACATGCACATTTTTTATTTCATTCAAGCCACGCGCTTAGCTAATACAGCTGAGCGCTTTGTGCGCCTAGCAAAGCATGTACCGGCGCGCCACAAGCGCCACTGTAGTCTGCAGCAGCCATTACAACGCGCATCAATTTCATGCAACAGCGTCAAAAAAAAATATAAACAAAGCACAGCAATTGCCCACAATCCGGCGCGTTGCAGCAACATACCACCGCGCTACACATCTATATGCGCGTCCGATTTTTTATGAGCCCACTTTGGCCACATTTTTTATTGGCTGCTGCATAAAAAATAAACTCCTGTTGCAAGCAACCGACAAAAATTGCATTCAAATGTGGCACATAAAGCGACCAAGCGGCCAACTAGCCACATTTGGTTGCAGTTGTACTACTAGTGGCTGCTGCTTTGGTTGTCGTCGTTGTTGTTGTTGCTACTGCAAGCGCTTAATTGAATTAGAAAATGGCAATGGGTCAAGCGCACATGTTGCTGCCACTGCCACAGCCACAGTGGTAACGTTGGTCGCTGTACGCGTCGTCGGCTGTCCTTGCCGCATGCTGACGTTCTGTCTGCCCGGCGCTTGCTGCGGCCACTACCGCCATTTCAATTGCTTGTGACTTTGTCTCTAATAATCTCAGCCGTTAAAAGTATTTAACGATCGCTGCCACTGCGCTGCACGCTCTTTTCCACATTTTTCATAAATCGCGCTTTTGAGGACGAAATTTTCATAGGATTTTGGCTACAGCGCCAAAGCTGTCGCTCGCAATTGGATTACTTTTGTAATACCACGTAAAATACGCATACATACGTACATATTTTAATGTGTGTATGTGAATATGTAATATTACTGTGGCGTGCAACTTTCGTACCACTGACACGTTTGCATAATTTTTTTGTAGATTATTGAGGTTCACAAGGCGGTATGTGTACATACAGAAGTTCGAATGTGCTTAAATATATTAACTCTGGTGCCTTTGATTATAATAGATTCTCTATAGACATCTCGGAGTTTTTTTTAGAACCAAATTTGCGTCTATATTTGGAAAGTCTGCTTGGCTTCGAAATTAAAATGCAGTCGTTGCAACATTGTTTCTGAAACTTGAATTTTTGAGCTGTGAGTCAATAGTTGTGTATGTGAAGTTGATACTCCATAGAGAATATTTAGGACCAGAGTCCATATTTTTTTCTTGATAAGCTTGTGTAGATTATCATATCTGCAACGTTTCTGGGACAACAATGCAGAAAGTAAGAGATTTTCACTTAACTGAGCTGCTACAAAGTAAGCGTTGAGGAATTCCAATCTCACCAATCTCGAGGCTTAGTATTATCCGATATTATAAGTCAGAAGTAGTAGGCTATCAGCAAATCAGGTTGAAAACTATAAAAAATTAGCTCAAGCAAAAGATGTGTTATATTATTATATATAATGCAAACACAACGCAGGGAGGGTGCATGGTTATGTTTTCACAGCGCTTTCACCCCAGAAAGTCATTATAAAACAGAAGATCATTAAAAACACCGTATAACAAAAGCATCAACGAATATACTGTAATACTCTGAGCAACATACTGAGATGCCTGGTGTTGTTATTGATTGCATATACATTTACGATCAAGAAATATGCATAGAATTAGCTCTGAGCTGGGCACAATGCTAATTTCAATCATATTTAAGTGCTTGTAACTCATATTTTGGTATTTTTTTCATAACATAATTCAAAACTTAAAATTGATTTTAGCATATAATAAAACTTTTTTCAAATTTGAATACTTTTACAATTCGAAATCTGCCGCCGAGTCAACTAAAACGCCTCTACATGTTAGAAGTAATCGTTTTAAAGAATCTCTAAAATATCTGTTGCTGCTAAATACAATAATGTTGCAAGTCATTACGAAATTACTACGCTTTCTTAACATAAAATACCACACATGCAATTTTTTGCTCACCCAGCCAAAGTAAACGAAAGCGTATTACGAAAAAGTATTCTTCTTAATAACCATTTTGATAAATTTGCTCATCAGTATAAGACGCTGAATTATCAATAGCTACCAATCGGGTATATTTAGTGTTGTTTTTTGTCAGGCTTTGCTTGAGCGGAGCGCTACAAAAGAGTGTCTGGCAAAATGAGCTCTATACATTCAGCCGAGTCATGCACATAAATTGCTCTATAATTTTATTTTTACAGCTACCAAAGAGGCGGCTGCAAAATTTTTATTATTATTTTTTTCTTTGAAATATAGTTACATGCGCGTGTGTTGGTGTGGTATATGTGTGAATTGGCGCATATGAGAGCACGGTAGAAACTTTGCTGATAAATGATAGAAGTATTTTACTGGCTGCCAAATTACGCGGCGATTAGAGCCGCTTACCGGCGAAATTTCTGCTGATGTGTGTGTGAGCGTACATAAATGTGTGTATATGGTGGCAGCAAGTGTTTGAGTGTTAGGCTTTTTTGGAAAATAAACACTACAATTTTAACTACTTACCACTGAATAAATAAGGCATAAATAATACCAAAAATAAATAAATAAATAGTTGAAAGGCTAACAACTAATTGCAAGCCAGCTTCAGTGGCTGCAAAACAATGGCGGTTAGCTTTAAAAACAATCTTGTCGTATATTGATAATGTAGATATATCCATTGGTTGTTGGCTGCGGCCACATGCAATAGTGTCGCCAAGTTTCGCTTGCACCAAACAAAAATACATACACACATGCATACATATAAGTATGTACAACGTCGAACGGCAGAAATATTTAATCCCTTGGAAAAATAAAAATAAACTCACTGACGTTAATTGTCAGAAATCTCTAACGTTTTACTTGTTTTGCTGAGCATTTAAGGTTTGCTGTTGTTTTTGCGCCGAGGCAAAGAAAACACAAACTCTTCAAACTGTATTTAGCAGCATGAGCAGCGAGCGCTGCTGATGACACGGCGACAATGTGACAAATACGAGCATATAGCTAGATATACATAGGTAAGTATAGTAGAAGGTTGCTGATTTCAAGCGAAAAAATAATAAAAATAAATTACCATCAATATTTTGTAAATCTTTTCCACTGCATAATAGCACATCCTGAAAAAATATTGAGTTAGAAAAAAAAGTAATTACTGATTTTAGCATTTCAGGCGACCGTTTAAGTACAGCTGCATCCCACAGCGATCACCGCTTGAACGACAGCGAGGATCAGAGGGTATCTTGAAATGCAATTGCAGTGGAAAGGCGTCTTATCGGCGCTGCTGTTATCGCTTAATGCACTTACTGGCTGCAACTTGCAATTATACAAATTTTTGCTGCATTTTTACGCGGCAAGATCATGAAGCGAACACCTTGAACCCAACTAGACAAGGGTTATCAGTTTTAATACACTTGCAACTCATGCAGTAAGGCAAAATTTATTGAAATGAGCACAAGTCAAAGTCAATCATTTGCAATTCTAATAACGTTTCTTAGAATTGCAAATGATATATGTAAGTGAAACTGCTACAAGTGAAAAAACTTCTTTACAGTTCAACAAACTAATTGCTGGTACGAAAATAAGTAATTTTTGTCAAACAATTTTTTTTTTATTGCACTTCCTTTATTGTAATAATATATTATGGATTTTCGAGAGTTTATTTTGAAATATGCTATTAGAATTTTTAGCATTTGACAACCGATCCTCTAACGGGCAGGAAGAATCCAGAATTCGTGGTAACTTTGTCTACTAAGCCAATATATCGATTAATTTTGTCACTAATCAAAATGACACACTATGTCTTTAAGATATATTTTTTGAACATTTGTAAAATAAGATTGATCTTCGAGGGATCTTTCGAGATAATGTTGACTTTTTGAGCGTAAATTTAACTCGAAGTCACCGTTAACTTCGGAATTAATTTAAAAATCAGAAATCGCACATCCAACAGTGACCATGCAAATATTAATGCTTTGGCGATCGCTGTGATCGGTGCTTGGAGATAGCAACAAGTTAAACTTCATCCAGATTATGAAATTATAAAAATCATAAAATTGCTAAGCAGATCCACAGTTAAGATATATTATATTCCACAAAGTTGAATAATTATCGTCGATCGCATATATTTGAACCTGTGGTAATCTGGAAATTTCAACCTTCTAAGAATTCGTGCGTACAACGCATACACTTCTAATTTGTCATAGTTTGTTTTGCGACGCTGATGCCAGATAATAACTGTATGCCACTAACACTAAGTTGGATCTTCATGTGCTCTAAGCAAAAATGTTTCGTTACAGCCTGTTAGAATAACAAACTTAAAATGTCTTTTCTCATTTGCTGCTGTAAAAACATCACTCAGCACAAAAATTGTTTATGTTCCTGCGAAGGAAGGCTGCTGCGAATGAAATCCTGTCTATGAAATCCCAATTCAAAACAAGTGCGATGAAACACGAAGCAGCACAAGCACAACGAAGTGATTCTACCAGAAAGCAAGCAGTTCATGGATTTTGAAAATGTTTCCAATTGCAAGCGGCTGCTCTTTTGCCCGTGTAGAGTGAAAGAAAAGCGGTCTCAAGCATTGCTGCAAATGTTATTTTTATACCATAAACATTTAATAGCGTCGCTAAGCCCCGTCTTAGGCCCACCAGCAACTGCAACAAACCCACAATTGTTGTGAGTTCTGTGTTTTTGTTTTTGTTGTACAGATTTACTCTGTGGTACATTGTTCCATGCCCTGCGCTGTCATTGTGTGCCTGTCTAGTTGCCTCTCGTTTTGCTTTTGTTTTGCTACCTTTTAAAACGACCTAATCTGCTTGTGTGTGTCGTTATGTATACACCTTCGCTTCGTCTGTCTGTCCGCCTGTCTGATTGTGTGTTATGACAAGATCATGAGCTCCGACAGCATTTAAGCAGCTATTAGACTTTGTAAAATGTAGCAGGTAGATCGTTGATTATTGAGCGCGCACAAATTCTCTCGCTCTCTCTCTCTCTCTCTCTGTATCAGTTACGCTCTAATCAGTTTGTTGCGCTCGCGCTCAATTTTGAGGGGAAGTGTCACACACACAACAGAAAAACACTAATACATGCGCACTTTTAACTAACGCACACTTAGAAAATTGTTGCTCGGTTGCTTTGCCTCCACATCGTGCTCGCTCGCTTCCACCGCTTGCTGGATGCACGCTCCCGTTGCATTCAACATGGCGCATGCTCGCACACGCACACTCTCAAAGCGGGCAGAGCGACTGCGGCGCTCTTGACGATCGGAGAGTGCGCTTACTAACCTAACTGGCACTCTCACTAAATTAGTGATCTCCATTAAAGTATTTCACACGTTGACAGCCTCACAATTTCTGCAGCGCTGCGGCGACGATTTGCCTCTCCATGTATTGCAGTTGTTGGATTGTGTATCTGGCAGCGTTAAGTTATCTTGTTCTTGTTAGTTGTTGCAGTTGAACTGCATTTTTGTCATTTTGTGGGTAAAAACGAAAAAAATGCTTTGCTTGGCTATTTGTAGTTGCTGCTAATAGGCACAGAATGGCTGACTATAGATGGCGCTGCTAGGTCTGTTTGTGGTTATAGAATTAGTTTTGAGTTGAAATTTAAAATTTTGAGCAATAAAAATTAATTTTAGTATTAGGGAACGAAACGCAATAATGAAGCTTTTTGTGCTGATTGTTATTCGGTGGAAAAAAGTGATACAATTTATGATATTTCAGCGACGTAGATGATTTTTCTTGTTGCCACATATATTGAGTGTTAAAAAACTTTGACTCAGGAGCTGATCGCAGGAGGTAACATCACTTTTAGACTCAGGTGTTCATCAACAAAAGCACTTTAAATGCACAAAAAAAAATACTCTAAAATCATGTTTCCGAAAAGTCGCTCGACAAATATATCTTAAAAGGCTTATAACCTTACACAGCACTCAATTCAAGTTCATTGGTTGCCTATCCACTCGAGGAAAAAGTAAATTTCTCAACCTTTTTTTATACTTTCATAATTTTTTCCACACTCGCCAAGTTGGGTAGACAAATTTCGCAAAACTGTTCAGGTGTAGAAATTGGAGCAAAAAAGCGGAATTACCGGAAAAAATGTTATGCTAAATTATGGAAGGTGTAAAAAATAAAATCAACGAAATGAAAAACCGCAAGCGTAGATAATGATAAATCGTTGAGGCGTAAAAAAATCAAAGAGCTTTGACGTGAAAAAAACAGCAGACACCAAATTGCAAAGGCCACAACTAAAAAGGTGTAGCCAAAGCAGGTGAGAAAAAATAGCAGATAAATGTAAAAAGCAAAAAACTTGTAACCACATTACCACGAAGCAACAACAAGAGTGCCGCAGCTAATTCCACACATTAACCACCAGCGGTGCAACACTTTCCTCATTTAACTTCATTTTTGCTTAATTTAACACAAAAATGCAATTGCAGCAGACACATTACTACAATACACACACATGCACACATACGTATACAAACCGCTTGCGAACGCTTAGTCTTGCGGTAAAACAAGTTAAGCAGCAGCGGCAAGGCAACAACAACGGCTGTGCAACCTGAAACTATCGATCGACGTCGGCGATCGCTGCAAGTTGATTGCCTCCTCGCTGCGACACGATCACATTTCACATGAAAGCAAAATAAACGTCATTTTACGATATTGTCTTAATCAATGAAAACCAAGTTAACAACAACAAAAGCCAGTGGCGAGGAAGTGCAAAAAAATAAAAGTAACATGGTAAGCAAAAAGCGGTAAAAATGTTTTCGATTACAAGCCAGAAATTCACACCACACAACAGCGCAGTGGCGACGAGAAAAGCAAGCGCAAGCTGGGTTTGAGCAGACGGTAGGCGAGAGCGGCAGCCATTTAGCTTAAACCGCGGACAATAAAATGAAAAAAAAAACTCACAAGTACAAGGAAATCAAAGTAAATGTGAAGGTGTAGAAACTAAATCGATTGGCGAGCTTTGGGGGTTTCGAGACCAACGGCGTTTAGTTTTAGAAAGCGCCTGCAACGTAACAGCTAAGTGAGTGGCTAACAGACTGAGCTGTTAACTAAGTTGCTTAGTTGATAGGTTAGTGTGAATTGCGGCATGAAATGAACAAACAGTTGCTAGTTAGCTAGGCGGCAATTGTGGGACGTTGTACGTAGGGCGACGACACGACGCAGGCGCGCAGCAAACTAAGAAGCGAGCAAAGTTGCGCTTGAACGAGAAGCAGTATCAAATCTTATATTTTAGTAAGAAAGGTAATCATTAAGTAACATAAGGTACAATCGCGGACAGTAAGCGTTTTTTAACAAAATCGGCAACATTAGTAGTGGACATTAAGCGTAAGTTTGGAGCGATTGTGTCTCAGCTTGGTATTAACTTTCTTATGCAAAGGGAAATATGCATGTATAGAGTATACTTGTTTCATTACCAGCTAGACAGAAATCAACATGATATGGTGGAACGAAGGAAACATGCGCAGATTTCATGCATACAACAAAGACTAACTGAAAGCTAAAACAACGTGGGAGCTTGAATATTTGCCTTGAGCTCGTCTATGCTCAAATAATTGGCATTCACTTAAATTTTCAAAATTGACCGCAGAAAGATGTCAAAGGTTGTCAAATCTCGAGATATGCGTGTCTAATAAATATCAATTTGGTGCGATTAACGTCGACTGTTTAGTTGCCTGCGTTGAAAAAAAATTTAATTATATTTGTAAAGGCGTTAAGAACTGTTATGGGTCGTCTTTAGACATTTAACATGAGCTCGGTTTCTTTTTTGGAATTTTATGTGTTCCAAGGTTATCTTAAATATCATTAACAAAACTGTTATAAAAACAACTTTGAAAGGTATTCGAAGTTATGATCTACGCAATTTACTAGCTTATGAGACTGTCATATGGAATTTATTGAGAAACGAAATGACTGACATGCCGCTCTTTTATGTTTAGACTTTGAGCTACGCTTTTAAACTTAAGACCATTCGTACGTAGAAAGCAGAAGTTGTTATTCTTTTAAGGAAAAGCGATAGATATTAATATGCGATTCTGCAACTCTTCGCATTCCAAGCTGCGAATGTGTGCGCTTTCCATATAAAAGGCTCTGATTCATATCAACTTTTGTTTCCTGCTTTACATTCTTAATGCCGTCAAGTTTATTTATTTTTACAAATTTTTTTTTTATTTTATTTACACAAAATTATTATTTTACGACAAGCATTTCATAACATTTATGCGCCTACAACGCTTGTAAACATTTTTGTTAAAACTACAAAATCGCATTGGAGCCACGCTAAATTCCCAGGCACTTCGCATGCAGTTACTTAAAAGAGACATCAGCAAGTTAATTCATTTTACGGCCGCGCAGCAGCAACTTTGTCAACATTCACGCGGTGGGCAGTGCCAATTAACAAATTAGTTTATTGCACTGGCAATAATGCGGGCAGAAAGTGTAGCGAAAACGCAACCGAGTCTACGCGTTGTGCAGGCGCTGCAGTTTAGTGCTAATTTGGGTACAAAATCAATGGCAGTTGCGTTGCAGCGTATACCTACTTATAAAAAAGGTAGGGGGCTTTAACTGCGCTTAATAAAATCTACAACAACAATAATGTGTTTTAACAACAACAAACAGCGGCGTATATTTCTTCGTTTGCTTGCAGGCCGCCATACTGCCGTTCAACGACCGCGCGTCAACGCGCGTTTTCGCAAGTCTTCGCCGCTTCGCTGCAGCGCGTTTTTACAACTTAATTAGCGTCAGCACGTTTTTCGGCCAATATTTTGTTTCTTTCTGCTGATGCGCATTATTTTGTGCGTGGATTTTCCGTATTCGATACACTGCTTGCCTTCATTATTTTGACTCTGTGCCGATTTGTATGCATAACTCCTTTTGTTCTGCGTTTTGTTCGCGTGTGTGTGGCGTGTATGTGTGGCCGCATCATAAATTGCAATTAATTTCGCTGACGTTGGCACTTTTTGTAGGTGTTTCATTTAACATTTTCAGCGCTGCATAATTTTAAGCCAAATTTTTTTTTTTTTTTGCTTGCCACAAATGTCTTTGCATACATAATGCGCTGAAAAAACTCTGCTGGCCATCAGTTGGCCAGCGCGAGTCAGCCAGCTGTCCAAGTTTGTTGTTTTACACAAGTCTTTTGTTTACATTTTTATTGTTTCCTTGAAATTGACTGTGTGCTTTTGCGGCGGCTAACTAATTTTTTGTGATTTTTTTCGTTCAACTCGTTTTGTAGTTGTTATCATTGTTTACTTTTTGCCATATTTTAGCTGGCTGAGTTTATGCGTCTGTTTCGCTTCGCAAGTGTTTACTTGCACCTTTTCACACTTTTGATTTCGTTTGCTTGATTTTTTGCCGCGCGTTCACTTGTTGCCTTCGCTGAATTTCGTATTCCAAAGCTGATAAATGCTTATTTTTTCGTCTTGATATTAATGGCTTTGCCAAAAAATGTTTAACATAGCGTTTTATTAATGCCGTTTATCTGCATTTGAGATCTACATTAAATATTTGACTATGAATAGTTAAACTGCTTTGTCATGACAATGAATTTACGCTGTGCCTTTTTTGTTAAATATTCAAGAAACAATAAATATTATTACACTTTTCTGAATTGTAAACAAAATTAATTGCTGCTCGTTATAAAGCCAAACTTTTATAACTGTTTCGTGCTAAGCAACTATTTGTTATAAAAAAAGTTTTAGTTAGTTTACAGGTTAGCTTGTATACCCGTTATTTTGTATGAACGCAAAGGTCAGCATTTAATTGTTGCAGGAAATTAGTTTCACGCACAAATAAATGCGTGAACAAAAAGCAGCCGACATCATAAATACTTACAGCAAGGTCGTTTGTTATTGTTGCGTAAACTTTTTTTGCTGCAACACGTTTGGTAATTTAAATAATTTCTGAAGTTTACATAAATAAAAATCTCGTTGAACAATTTTTGTGCTATGTAACGCAACATGCATGTCGTGCACAGCATGTTGTATTACCGTACGAATTCCTAGGCCAATTTGGAGATGATATTTGTCGGCTTCACACGTTCAATCAGCCTACTTCTAACAAAAAAAGAAAAACCTACTTCTACGTTAATTAATTTATTATTAAATACAAGTATTTTCACAAAAAATTACTGAAAACTCTATGAAACTTCACTTGACATATTTTTGAGCTTATGTAAGGCAGATTAACTTTTTTAAAAGTTTATTTTTGAGGCTTTGAGGCTAGAAAATCTTAATTTCCTATATAGACTACAATAAGCGAATTGAGGGCTTAGCAGTAGACACTTATAATAAATGAAAGCGTGGTCGAAATTTATTATCTCAGTCTAAAAAAGCTCTACCCGCTCACACAAAGAAGAAGCTTTTTGAAAAGAAAACTTTTTCGCTTTAATCCAATATAAAAAAGTTCCAAGAGAATAGGATATCAAAGGTCAAATAATTGTATATATGTATGCAATGAAAAAAAGGGGCTTTTTGAAACAAAAACTTCTTTGCTTTTATTCAAAGGTCAAACATTTGTATAGATATAATGAAAAAAAAGGCTTTTTGACTTCAAAAATTTATAAGTATGTTGAGAATTGTAGATGAGGTTCTAAGAATAACACAATCAAAAGCAAACAACTGCGATCCAGTAATATTTTAATTATGTATAGAAATCCAGAGCTTGAGAAATGTCGGAGGGTAATATGTTAAATTCAAGGAGTTTAAACCAGGATACTTATTTTTTTAATTTTAGCATGGAGCGCTGAGCAATATTAGCTTACTTAACAAAAATATCAGCTAAAAAACTTTGTGAGCTATTGGAAAATTGATATAAAATTGCAATAATTGCACAGTTAAAACATGAACCAATCAGTCAAAATGTTTAAATGCAAATTGAATAGAAGCTTTGAGTGGAATTCCTACATTTCCAGCACTCTGCCGGCATTTAGTTGCAGGTGTCAAACCATAATGGCCTCAAAAGCAAAGCAGTGCTTCGGCTCTCACGCTACCAAACTGAGTGAAATCAAATGAATGGGATGTTGAAAACAAATCCTTTGAAGCGGCGCCGATTTCAATGAAGGGTGCTAATAGTCAACATTAAAATCCCACCAAAGCCCATTAAATTTGATTAAAAATGCGGACACCAAAGGAAAATAAAAACTAAAAAATAAAAGCAACGCGTAATTAAATTAAAATGATAGGATAGAAGCAGTGTAAGTATGTATTTGAAAAGCAAATACTTGTAGTTACATAACAAAAGCAGACCACAAAAGCAATACAATAACAAATAAATACAGCAGAAGAAATATTTGAGATAATATAGCATGAAAGTCAAAGATTCGACTCGGTAATCTCGAATGCATCGTAACGCAGAGGAAATACACAGCAAAAAATTTCAAACAACCAAAGTGAAGTAGCCAAATGAAGAGCAGTGCCAGCGTTGTAAATATAAATATATTATACATATAGACGGGGAAGCTCACACTACAAACAATTTGACAAGCAACAGCAGTACAAAGCAAGTTGTTTGAGCGATAACAAGAGATGTTTTGTGAATCAAGCAGAGAGTAAAATAAAATCAAAGCGGTGACAAAACTACGAACAACTGATAAGCGAAGCATAAAACCACGAGACACTTTTGTTCAAAAGAAAAGCAAACGATGATTCGCGCAAGTTTAAAGCATTAAAGTATTAAAAAGCGGTAAATCAAATTGCTAAGCGGCGCACAAAAGGTGGAAGCTGGCACTCGCACCGTACTTAGGTCGCATATAATGTTTCAAATAGACATAAAAGAGTTAATTTTTATATAAAAGTAAAAAAATCAAAGCAGCTCTAAAGATTTTTAAAACCCTTTTTATCAATAAGAATGTGTTCATTCTTGAAAATTTGTCAATTAAATGTTTTATGGTCAAACAAAATGTCATTTGGCCTGGCGACTACAAAGGCGTTTAAAGAGCTTCCGGTGTAAGAAATAATTGTGTGTGTTTTTTATTGTGTTTAGGAGAGTTATAGGCTGTCTAATTAGTTAATTTTAGCAGTTAAATATTTTTGTCCGAAATTTCTGTCAGTATGCCTGTCTTCAGGTAATATTTTATTTTATTTTACAAATTGCGGTAGCTCGAGGTGGCTTTATTTATTGAGGTTAGGTAAAGCAGAATTACATTTTCAAAAACTTCCATAGTGATTAGTTAAAACTATATATATATACATATATATTTGCAATAATATTTAGTATTTAATTTTCCGGCAGCAGGTAATGAGAGTTTGATAGCATATTGGGCCAAAGGTACCAACAATAGGTCGAAATGAAACATGCAATCTAACCCTGGATCTGAACTGAGAACAATCATGTTTTCTATCAACTTTTTGAAATCACATGGTTTCTATAAAAGCAAAACTACTCGATTGAAATTTGATAATAATAGAAATAATGGTAATACTTGGCTATACTATTTCAGTAAATAACTTTTGTGAAAAAATACTATAGAATATTTTTCTTTACCTTAGTGCCCAAAAATGGATTTTTATGAACCTGTTGAGAATCGTAACATGCATTATACTAAACGAATGAAATGCAAACTTTTGACATAACAGCGCTATTGCTATTTTAAATGTCACAATAACAATTTCTCTCTCTCAGAGAATTTCCGTAGAGCTAACATTAATATACCTTCATATATTACAAGTAATAGCTTATACAAGTATTTAAGAATCACATCAGGGTTACAAACTCACAATAAAGAGTATATATATATGTACCTTAAAAATTTCAGCTGTTGCTACCGCCAACAAAGTTATCTGGCAACACACATTTTCGGCCATTCAGTAGCTAAAGGGTAGCAAAGTAGATCAACATTAAAGGACACACAACTAATGCGTTTTACAAGGCGTAGCAAAATAGCGGCCAGACGCGGCGCTTTCATGCACCGTCGAGCGGAAAGTGGTTGACCAAAACGGAGGTAAGCAAGATAACAAGGACATTTTCGGCTGCACAAAAAGTTGGCTAGGACACGCGGAAAATGCAGGTTGCAAACAGTTTTTCTCTGCTGTGCACAAAAACCATGAATGAACAGGCACTAGACGAAAACCTTGATAAGCAAGCAATAAAAAATACAGTAAAATTTTATATTTTTTGAGCCGAATGCATTAGGTGACACTTAAAATGTTTATATAGGTGAGCGTACGCGTACGTTTGTGGCAAGTTAGTATTTTATCGTCTGTCTGCTATGAAATAAAGCAAGCGTTGTGTGGCTGTTTATAGCATTTGAGGCGATTAGATTAGTTGGCAGTGTGCGTGCGGTTACCCGCTGCGCATTGTAACTGCTTATAACCTTTATTGACAGCATTTGCTGTATATGGTAGCGCTTGCAGGGCGCTACTTGAAATGCAGGACATAAACTAGCGCAGTTTTTCAAAAGGGTGCTAGTGAGATATCTTAATTTTATATTACTGTTTCGAATCTCGACAGCATCCAAGCACTTTAAACACAACATGGGTCAGCGCAAATTGTAGATAACTAATTTATTATTTCCCTTTTTTAGGCTTTTCTCAAGCGTTTATTTGCTTCTTTTTCAATGTACTCTTCAGGCGGCTGCTTGCGCGTCTGAGTGGCGGGCAGCTGCACTTGTTTGACCGCGTTGCCGCTCCTGCGTCTATCGTTTTTACTCCATTTGGTGGCATATCCGCTGAGTCGTAGTAGCTGCATACATACATAACGCTAAGCTAGGCTGCAGCAGCAAACATTTACTTAATAGCTACGCCTAGTTTGCAGTAAATTTCACATATTAAGCAAATATCCTGTGAAAATTTAGTTATGCTGCCGCCAGCCAGTCACTTAGCACGCCTGAGCGCTGGCCGCACATCAAACATTTCAAAGCAGCGGCGTAGCAGCCGTTGCACTTGAGATTTTCCGGCACGCTCAGGTTGCAGGTCCTTTGTATACACAGGCAACTGTGCGTGGCTTTGTTTGTGTGCCTTTTCGACAGCCTTAAATAGCGTCGGACTGCTTTTTAATGATGCAGAAAATCGCTATATTTGCTTTGTCTGCCGACAGCGTCTAGCAAGCGCGTTCGGAGTTATTTAAATATCCATGCAACACACACACATACACTCATTTGGTTGTATAAATGCCTATGTCAATTGCTCTAAATAAAGCAATTCAAGCTGTCATACATCTATATTCTCATAATTGTTGTTTGTGCGCTTGTGCAACGCAGCGGTACAGCTGTTTGTTGTCGTTGCACTCTGCTGCATATTTATTTGTTGTGCTCGTTTTTTGCCTTTCTGTTAGCTTAGCCAACTAAGCGTGTAATATGTATACATGCATATATGTGTATATGTGTGTATCTGCGTTTGCGTCTTCAATTCTTTTTTCTTTTGCATTTTTCGTTTCTCTCCATTGTCCGTCCGCTTCTCGGTAATTTGATATGAATTTTCCTTTTTTCGCCACATTGACTTTTTCTGCAAGATGAACTCCGATTAATTGATGCAGGCAATTGAGCAGATGTAATAAACAAAACGCAGGTATACATGTGCACATGAGTCGTTTGTTTTACAAGACTTGTCTTCGGCAATAAGCTGTATCCCCAATTGGCAATTTAAATGTTCTCCTCAAGTCCTTCACGTGTAACACTATACGGGGCACTTTAGATTCACCGGCGATAAGCATCCATGTTGCGCTACCGGTAAACAATACGACTACTTCCTTCCTTTTATGTCAACCGTCTGACTTTTTCGCTAAAATAGACATTTCTCAAACTGACAGATAGTGCATTCAAATGACATTCTAGTAGTTGACAGGAAATAAAATAAGAAAAGTTCTGCAGCCCGTAATTCCATGACAATCTATCATTGTTACACAAATTATGAATGATTTGAAAGAGTATTGCGACCCTACGAACTCTCTCATGAAAGCAGAGTTGCATTTTATTTACTGAAAAATCGACAACGTACTTTGAAACATTATAGAATGTATAAACGCTGATTTGTATTTCACCAAAGCCGTTACAGAGATACACTTTGGAAATACTTCCAAAATAATACCAACTACAAAGTAGTAGTCTCATTTTCACTAATCAATTTGTCATTAAGGCCCACTGCCTGATGCCTCTCCAATCGATTGTTACGCGCACTACAGTGTAAAATGGATATGGTATGTCATATTGTAGAATATATTGTATAAATTCTATGGAACGGAAAATTTTAATATTGTCCAGCAAATATATGGTCTTATAGATATTAAAACCATGGCTCAATATAAGTATTTCTTTCATTGTTTCAGCGAGCTTTTTCACATCACAAGTATTGATCGTAGTAGACCTGCTATGAGCAATCAGTCATTTTTGTTTTCAAAACTATTTAGTATCGAAGGACCGTTATTGAGGTCAATTAGACTAAGAAGATTATTTGGTACAACACATTGAGAATAATTTACCAACATGCTTTCATCCTAAACTATGTATTTTGAGAAAATATGATATACCAAGCTATTAGAGAACTTTTGGAGCTATGAACCAAGCTTCCAGAAACACATTAAGGAAACCAAAGTTATTCTAAAGTGAAATTTTAAGAGTATTTCTTTTTAAGAGTTATACTTTGACTCAATCCCTTCGACGAAATCCTGTTAAAACTCTTCAAAACTAATAAATATCATAAAGTCAGTAGCTAGGTCGTTCTTTTGCTACACTCGCCTAAACTGTAACCATCTCAGCCATTAATGCGCGTGTTTAGTAATTCATAAGACTTAAGAGCTGCAGTCAAATACGCGAAAGTGCGAAGCAATTTCCAGCACTCAACGGCTACGTTTCAATTTTATGAATATTACTCAAAATGAGCTTCTAATGCTTTCCGAGCCTTTATGCCTTTATGTGTGCGGCTTTTAACTGCAGTCGCGATTCACGGAAAAGAAGTAGCAAATGTAAATGTACGCTCTGCGCTTGCAGCCGCTTCATGCAACATTTAGCAAATTGCTGCGCCGTCGATCCCATGCACTGGCGCATACCTAATTGCAGCAACAAAGTCAGCAAATTATGAGCGACTTTTAAAAGCTTCAGCAGCGAGTGAAAGTCGAGTAAGTAATAAGGAAATGGCGAGCAGTAAAATCATAAGAGTAACGGCCAAGGAAGGAAGTGTGGCAGGCTTGCAGGCATGCTACGTGAAAACGGCGTTGCAGCGGCTGTGTAGGGTAGGTTATGGCGCGGAAGGAATACTTGGACGCGTGCAAGCAAATAATAGCAAAAAACTAATTGGGTTAACTTGCTAAGTTGGCGAGCTTATCGGTAAGGAGAATTGCTTAAAAGCGCGCTACTTTGAGGTTAAATTATTTTAGATGTTTTTTTTTTTTTTTTACAAAGTCTTCGTCCACTCAAATGCACTTGCCATCTTATTATGCGCATACATGCAACTATTTGTTGTTGCGCGTCCTCCAACAGTTGGCCGCTTAAAGTAGTCTGCGTGTTGCCTAAGTAGGCGCAAAACGAAATATTCCGCTTGTTTTGCATATTTCAACATTTCGCCCACTCTGCGGGCGTGTTTGGCGCCTGGTGGCCACTATCGTCCTGCTGCCGTCAATTGTTGTGATTTTCTTTTCCATTAACCTTTCCAACACTCAGGTGCATATGTTGCCTGTGGCACGTGGCATGTGATGAAAAGTCACTTGCGTGTCAACGTCACGGCTCAACGTTATCGGCTTTGTGTTAGTTGTTGCCGCTGTCGCTGCTAGCGTTAGCCATTGAAATTAGCATTTCAGTTAGTGAGCTGCTAAAAGGCGTCCATTACTTGTGCCACTTTTCAACGGTCGTATAAACAAATAATATGCAGACTACTTTTAAAAATATGTATACAAATCCTCGCAAATGTTGTGCATATTTTTCAGCTTTTTGTTTTAGAATGCGGCATGTGCGTATGTAGCAGAATTCAATTATGTATACATATAGCGTTTTTTGCACAATTTCACACACCCATCAACACGTATCCTTCATAATTTATGACCCATTTGTGCTGCCGTATTTCATAAATTAACCAAATGACCAAATTACTGCATGCAATTAAAAAGAAAACACTTGGAAAACGACTTCGGTTGAAGACCCTGATGAGTATGGTGTGTTAGCGTTGCCTACACTCAAGTGATTTAGAAAACTTTAGACTTTCACAGACATAGGAGAAGTTTATAGTTTACTATTCATCGACAGCGTATAATTTCCTGTACTAAATACTTAGAGTTTTATAGCAAACTGAACTTATGGAACACTAAATACTTAGAGTTTTATAGCAAACTGAACTTATGGAACACTAAATACTTAGAGTTTTATAACAAACTGAATATATGGCACACTAAATACTTAGAGTTTTATAACAAACTGAACTTATGGAACACTAAATACTTAGAGTTTTATAACAAACTGAATATATGGAACACTAAATACTTAGAGTTTTATAGCAAACTGAACTTATGGAACACTAAATACTTAGAGTTTTATAACAAACTGAATATATGGAACACTAAATACTTAGAGTTTTATAGCAAACTGAACTTATGGAACACTAAATACTTAGAGTTTTATAACAAACTGAATATATGGCACACTAAATACTTAGAGTTTTATAACAAACTGAACTTATGGAACACTAAATACTTAGAGTTTTATAACAAACTGAATATATGGAACACTAAATACTTAGAGTTTTATAGCAAACTGAACTTATGGAACACTAAATACTTAGAGTTTTATAACAAACTGAATATATGGAACACTAAATACTTAGAGTTTTATAACAAACTAAACTTATGGAACACTAAATACTTAGAGTTTTATAGCAAACTGAACTTATGGAACACTAAATACTTATTAAGTTACGGGTAGAACTCTTTTCTGTAGAAAATTTTTCAAGGAAGCACTGGATAATGGACGCGGTAACCGTTACTTTTTAAAATATTTTTTTCGATAGTTTTCTGTTAAAATTATGTAAAAATTATTATAAATTGATGAAGAAATAAATAATCAACTGTAGGACCTTCATTTTCCAAAAATATCACAAAATACAAAACTTTCTCATTGAGTCAAAATTGTGAAGTAATGAGATAATCTACTTATTCGGCTACTTTCATTTATTTAAACTTTAGCTATTTCATATTTTTCCGGTCACAGTTGTCTAGGCATACAAAATTTTAATTTTATTAATAAATTGTATGTCAAAGAAAATGAAAAATTTTCAATTATAAATCATAAAATAATAAAAAAAAAATTTTTATCTTGAAAAAATAAAAAACAAATTCTAGTGGTTCAACAAAATTAACTGTGTTTATTAGCTTGTCATTGTCAAAACAGCAACAAAACCATATCTACAGAATGTCTGTCCTGCAATTCTTGAAACGTTCCGTAAATCTCAAACAGCCTACAATGAAGCTTTTAGGTGCGCGACACAAAGTTTATCACAGGACTAATAGAGAGCACAAGAAAAGTATACGTGACTACGATGACGGCTACTATTATCGCAATGGTGAAGAGCAATATGCGCAAACGCTACGCAATCGGCAGGCCGAGATGTTGCGCTTCGATGATATTTACTACAAACTGAGCCGCAACAGACGCAAGTTCAATCAAACCCATATAGACTTTCCGAATTGCACCTGTGCTGAGGACGTGAAAGAGTATGAGAAAATCAAAGGAAAACAACCGCTACCAGAGACCGCTAGCCCTGTCAAGGACATCTATCGCCTATACAGTATGTGAAAATATAAATCGAACGACTGTCGCGTTGGATTAGAGATGGTTAATATTGCAGTAGAGCGCGCTCTCCAACATATAAGTTTGGTTAGAGCTAAGTTTTTATTAAATAATAAAGTTAAGCTTTATTGAACAAAAACTCGAAAAAATTTATATGCAAATTCACTATTAATTTTCAAATCAATAACATTTTTAATAAAACTTATTTAAAGTAATATAAAAATTCTGAATAAATGTAATGAATTAAAATGCATTTTGAATTTGTAGTTTCTGGTTTTGGAGTTTATAATAGATTTGTATATACGTAGAAAGCTGGCAGAGGAAACAGTAACTTGTGGTTGAAGGTAACTTTTGATGATCCCAAGTATGATAAAATTTGAGTTCTTTCTCACTCAGGCTGTTTGGCCAAGTTTCCCTTACGTATTTAATGTGATTGATATTATCCGACGAATGGAGTGCCTTACAAGCCTTGAAACTGACTCAGAAATAGACTCAGAGACTTACATTAGCTGCCGAGAGTCGTCGATCGCTAATAAAATAGTCGACCCACCAGTAATTATGAAAAATAAATTACTATAAAAATATATGCAGACAACTAGTGTTTCAAAATAAAGTCTGTCTTTCGTAACTAGCAGTTGGGAAGCTGCCACAAATTCAAATACTAGTACATTTTAATTTCAGTACATATTTTAGTCTAATAAGTGTAGCTCTTTAAGTAAATAACCTTTCCAAGCTGCACCAGCAAAAACGCAATTTTTGAAAATATTACATCTTGTAGCAACCTTTGAAAAAATGGGTTCTTTCAACTCATTTGTAATAATCTTAAAAAGAAAATATTTAAAAAAATCTATTCTTTAAAGCTTAATTTCACTTTATTCTAAATTTAAGGCAACAAAAAAAAAAAAAATTAAAACTTTATAAAACTACTAAATTCTAAATTCACTAATTAATTTGACACACACTTAAGGGTTTTCCATACGTGCAACAAATATTCGCTATGCTAAGTTTAAAAACGCTTGCTTTGGCGCTGACCTCATCGAAAATATCGCTAATCTGCGCACAACGTCTTACTTCCACCGATGCACCTGAGTTAGTACTGGGCTGCCGCCCACCACCTGCCAAGAAATCGGATAAACATCCTGCGCGCGATCTTTGCAAATTCATTGAGCCGCGGTGTGCCGAAGAGAAAATGAAAGATGTCACATGTAAAAAACGTGAGTTCCCACCACACTTCAACATCGAGGAATGCTGTCCGCCCTGCAGAGATGTTTTACCGCGTTTCGACGATCTCTACTATCAGCCGTCAGACAAAGAGAAACGTAAATACCAGCAAACCTGGTCCGAGTGTCCGCGCTTGTTTATTATACCGCGAAAAATCTGCTGCACCGAACATGTCGATGTACCAAAGATGGAGAAGCGAGTGTTCAAACGTGATGAAGATCAATTCAATAATTTCACCGTCAAAACATGTAGAAATAATTCACAATCGCGTTGCGCCAAAATTACATGGCCCGGTTGCCGCATGGGCAGAGTACCGCCCAAATGTTTTGTCATTAAACAAAGTAGCGGCTGCTTGAAGATATGCACACCCTACCCGAGCTATTCGGAGTGCAAACGTCCGAAACCGAAATCCTTGCCACCGGTCGAATGCGCTTGCCTTAAGGCTGGACCGTGCATCCACAATTGATTGTCACAGTGCTGGACGGTGCGTCCTTAACTAAACTACATGTGTATAGTTGATTGTAACTTATATTTATGCTGCTTTGTGTAGGAGCGTCATTAAGCAATGAACTTAAAATTCAAGCAACTAAGTGCAATCAATCCTGCATCTTATTCAATGTAAGTGAGGAAATCAACACTGAAGCTGTGCTGGATTGAAAGCGCTTTTTTGCTTTCGAATGAAGTTCAAAACTTGATCTCTTTTCGGTGATTTCGGCTATTAAAAGCTGTGATAGTGTAAAAATTCTACTTGATGATAAAATAAAATTTTCGTATTTGGTATTTGTGGGTTTTTCATATTCACATTCTACGCTATTTGTTGTTTAGTTTTTAAAACCTAGCAAATCTAATTTGTGTACTTGCCAAAAAAGTTCTTCAACTGCTACTGAGAGTGTTATTCGAGGCGTTTTTCAAGATCTAGATCAGCCACTAGAATTAAGATTTCTCTGTAGGCGTGTAGCAGACGCTATGTACATGCATTGTAGATCTCAAATTCACGAGAATATATTCTTGCCTCATTCAGTCATCTGATTTTAATTTGTAAACATACACGACCGGCATCGAACGCTTAATGTTGTACTAGTACTAATATACATACTAGGGTGGGTAAAAAAAACGAATATTCTTTTTTTTTTTTTGCATGGTACTCTAAAAAAAGGTTCTCCCATCTACCTCTCTCCAAGTATGAGCTCTTGCTTGTAACGGGAAGGTTCTCCAACTTACAGTTTTAATTTAAAAAATTATTTTTTTCATTATAATTTTTTTATTGATGTTTGACGATGAATAACTCGCAAGCACATAAATTAACCGGAAAATGACCCCTGAAGTAAATTTCCAAAAAAAAACTATGATCTTTCCTATTCATAATTATTTTTTTCATTGCGTTATAAAATTCTTTAAAAAAATTTGGCTTAAAATAATCTAATTTCAACCGTTAATATCTTTTAAACCGTTAAGCTTACGAAAAAATCGTGAAAGATTATTTTATAGAGCATTCAATTTCCAAAAAAACTTTGAAACGAGATATTTTTTTCAAGTAGTTGGAAGCGAGATATGCATTTTGCTATCCGATAATAAGAAAACTATAAGGCATTATTATAAATAAATATACTTTCGAATCTGCTCGCGAGATCAAATCATTTCTGTTTCCCCTCCGCTCTCAAAAATCCCCTCCAAATAAGAACCAGTTCAGGTCAACCGCAAAAGCACACTTGCTTAACGACTAGAATGTATACATAAATGTTACCTCAGTAGCAAAATTTTAAAATTCTTTTCAATAATACTTCAAAAACAGAAAATTTAATTTAATTCGAAAATCTAAAGTTTATTTCAGTATCCCTTTAAAAACACACAGAAAAACAAACCCAAAAATACAAAATTATTTCTCTGAAACCGCGAAATTCCAAATTCCAACGCTATTCCAATTTTCGACAAGCAGCTCTTACAAAAAACAACAACTATATACATTTTGCAGAAGTTTTAGAAACGAAGAGAAATGACGCTCTTTCGTGCATTTGGCAATCAGCTTTTGCAAAGCCTCAAAACGCCAGCCTACTCCGCATGTCTGCCGCGTACAATGGCCAGCCAAAAAAAACATCCAGGCTATCGTTCACAGTGCGCAACTGACGATCCAAAATGTGGCGAGAAGAAGCTCGAAGCAAAGAAAGACAGCGGCGAATGCGATAAGAAAGAAAAGAAAAAGACGTCCATGTGGTTAAACCCGGAGTGTTGTCTGGACATATGTCCAGATGTCTTGCCGCGTTTCGATGATCTTTACTATAAAGCCTCCGACAAGGCCAAACGCAAATACACGCGCACCTGGAACGAATGTCCAGATATAAAAATAGCACCGCGAAAGATTTGCTGTTTTGATAATATCTCCTTGCCACCATTAGAACGACGCAGAAAACGTAGTGATCAGCAAAAAACGGCATGTCCCGTTCCGACTGCTGAGCAAAAAGCCAGCTGCTCAATAAAATCGAATAAGCGCTGTATTAAAATTCGTTTACCCGGCTGCGGTGCTGTACGTGAACCACCGAAATGTTTCGTCATCAAACACTCAGCTAAATGCCGTAAGATTTGCACACCATATCCAGCATATTCGGAATGTTCGCGACCTAAACCGAAACCGCGTCCGCCAATCGAATGCAATTGCTTGGTCGTGGGTCCACTCTGTGGGCTACATTAGTCGCGAGTATGTGCAAAATAGTAACGGTGTTACCAGGGTGTAAGCCTACGTTTTATGAAGCTGACTATATGTTGGTGTATTGCATAACTTCATTCAAAGTTTCAGCTTTCAGTTTCGTGCTTGAAGCTGGTCATGATATTGAAAGCTGAAATTATTGAAAAAGCTTATTTAGTTGAAAAAAAAAGCGAAAAGCTTTTATAATAAATATTGTTGAAAACAAGACTAGCCATTCCTTGCATTCGAAAACCTATACAATTCTACTTATTTCGAAAATAAAATTTTTATGTTGAAAACTGTAAAATTAAAAAAAAAAATCGAAATTAATAAAGCTAAAAGTAACACAAAACACTAATCTCAAAGCTTGTTTTACTAAACGAATGTGCGTAACTCGTTGATTTCCAGAATATGTAAGTGATTTTCACACTCATCGTTTTCTACCGATGTCTGTATCAATTTTGAGAGAGAGTGCTTGGTGCTGCATGGCTCTCTCCTGATAAACTTTGCGGAGCTTTTACAAGTGTGCAGATGATGTAAGTTCAAGGAAATATTACCTGATAATAGTCTACCAGAATACAGTCCAGTACCATCTATCACAAAATCACTTCCAAAATGTGTAAATTGCGGTATATCTTCGAGTGGCAATAGACAGTTTTCAGCTCACAGTTGAGTAGGCGCTGATTTTGCCTTTCTGACAGCACTTAAGAAAAACTTAAGTAAATACTGCTACACTTCGCAGACATATTCTGTTGAAAACTTCAAAGAGAGCGGCAATTTAGACGCCCGAAATAGAACTCTTCGTATATTTAGAGAAAAACGCACGACATATTTGGAACGCGAAATGAATTTTGACAGCTCGGCCTTCAAAGGCGGTGCAGAAGAATAGAAAGTTACAGTAAATAGATAATTTACGCTAAAATTTGTACGAAAACAATGAGTCAAATAGCGAGTGTACATATATACATACCTCACATACTTAGGGTTTTTGGAAGCAACAAATTCTGAAGAAAAGCGAAAGATACTTGCAACACAGCAGACGTGAAGTAAAGAGTTCTTGCTAATGCCGAGCGTGTAAGTAAGCGTCTATGTACGTAAGCACCAGCGTAAGCACGCTCGTATGCGTCTTAAAAGTAACTAAGTACACGTGCACATATTTCTACGCATCTGTCTGCACCTAGTGCAACTGACAGCCAGCCTGTCTGCTGTTGAAGTGTCTGCCACACAAAGTGTTGAAATGCAAGCAGACACAACAGCAACAACAACTGGCCAGAGCGGACGGTGTGTAGCGTGGGGGCATAGCTGCTGACGAGTGATGCGCTTCAGGCATATATACATGCATAGGTACACACATGCACACATATATGTGTGTGTGTACTTGAAAGTTTTGCTGCATGTGTTGGCAAGCTTCGTCAGGGGCGAGCAATGGTTGCATGTTGCATGCAACAGCGGCGGCTGGCAATGTTTGTATAATTTCGGCAACAGCTAAAACAACAACAACAGCAACAGCACGCATGGCTTTGCAGCACAACAGCAGCAACAAAAATGTGAAAAAATTTTATTTCGACGCATTTGGCATTTCATTTGAAATCCAACAAACACACAACAACTCAAGTGGTTTGTCAGCAACATTTCAAACAAAGCGACGACACATCACAGCGCACAGCAAAGCGGCCGAAAACTAGTGAAAAGTGTCCAAGTAACCGAAAAAACTGCATAAGAGAAGTCCGAAAACCAATTTGAAGTTCCATTTTTTCTCCGCCTTTCTGTGAATATGTAAAATGCGTCGTTGTTTGGGGTCAAAACGACAAAGCGAGTGGTAAATGGGCCGTTCGCACTGAGTAACAAATAGCCAGCAAACGCAGAAAAATTACAAAAACTACAAAAACGACAGCCGAAAAGGCCGAAAAGCCCCGCTGCATACGTCGCACCATGCCACCCTGTCTCCGCTGCATAACAAGTACACGCACACACTTACACACACATATATATTTATCACAGAAAACAAATGTACTTCGTAGTCAAATGCTACACAGCCGCTAACTGCATGCTAGTTGTTGTTGCCACGCCATTGTTGTTGTCAACTCATCCAACACAATTTTTCGCCTTGGCCTTTGTTTTTCACTTGAAATTGTAGATACTTTTCGTTAACTCATTACTAGACACACACTTAATCATAAAGCTGCAAGAAAATGCGTCTTATTGTTGTTTTTTATGTCGGTCTTTTCTATTGCCGCTGTTGTTGTAGTTGGTAATGTCAGCTAAACTGACAACAAATTTCGTTTTGTAATGAATTGCGTTGGCCGCACTCAACACTACACACATACACACACACATCCGCATTCATGTAAACACCACCACTTAAACCCTTTCATCCAACTATCCACGCTGGTCACTCAAGTATGTTGTTAAAGTAATTTGTTGCTGCCACCAATAGCACAAAGTTGCTATTAATAAGTGCCCGTTGTTGTTGTTGTTGTTACTATTATTATTACAAACGTTTCTGTTGCAAAGTTGTCTTCAAAATTTGACTCCATAAAAATATATGTTTCCAAAAAACGCTGTTTTATAGGTAACCCAACAACGCATAGCCAAGTGTGAGTATATGTGCATGTGTGTGTGTGTTTGCCATCTTGAAAACTGTTGAATTTCTCACTTCTCATTTCGTTGTGCCTACATAGCATCTACCTCTTCTTTCTGTCGGCCTCAATTCATTCAACGTGTGGCATCAAGTGTTTCCAAGTGCTGAAGTGGTTCGCCGCGATCTTGTTTTTAGTTATGTACAGTGTCAATTTGTATATATCATGAATTTACCGTATTTGGGTTAGCCCACATAGATGGTGTATTGTCTAAAAAAATATGAGAAAATTTTGAAAATACTTCTTTTTACTAAGCTTCCATCGATTGGGGGCTTTACAACGACAAATAAAAGCGTTAGAGAAAAGCAGTAGCTTTCCTCGGTCTCCCAATGAGCGATCGAGTTCCCTCTATCAAAATTTCAATGATTTCTAATTGAGTCCAATAGGGATATGAGATTGATATGAGATATATGAAAGCTGCAACTACGAATTGTGATCAGAAATCTCAATAAATAGTGAGAGAAGGAATAGATTATATGGGATAAGATAAACATGTTTGATTTTGGTCTCTACTTCGATCAATAAGCTCATTAGAGGAAAACAGTAGCTTATGCCGCGAACAAAAGTAACTTGAACGAACGAGTTTTTACATGAACGTTCTCCCTGTAAAAATTTCAATGATTTCTAATTGAGTCCAATAGGGGTCAAAAGTGATACGAGGTATGTATATGAAAGCGAACTACGAATTATGGTCGGAAGTCTAAACAAGTAGTGAGAGAAGCAGTGGATGCTATGCGATCAGATAAACATGAGATCCACAGAGTAATTTCAACGTGCGAAGACTTTTTCCAACGAATAGGATTTTTAAGAGAGCTTGTATCTTATTTGAGATTAAGCGTTGTTGCACGTATTTCATTGAATCAATTAGAATACGAAATAACGCGAACTATAATGTCATTTTATGGTTCGGATAAATTTATTATATGACGCGATCCGAACATTAGTATCAGTAGACTACTAATTGGAAGCTAAATGTTTTATAATAAGTCAGAAAGAAAATCACAATTAAAGCAAGCTTCAGTCGCACAAGTTTTAGCGGCGGAGAAGTGTGCATATTTTTGTAAACGTCCAGAAATTCGATGAATAAAATATGCGAGACATGGCAACATGCATATTCATATTAAAAACCGATTGGCAATGCAAATATTATAGCGAATGTGCAAAGGTACGAGACTTTGGAATTTTTACAACTGAGGACGTGAGGCCACAACCGCCATTGTCATCGCCATCACCAACGAAAGCGACATAGAGCGCGAAGGCAATGAAACACTTGACGCATTTTAAAATGTGCCAATGACGCACGCTTTAACAACAGCATTCTGGGTACTGCAGCCAATGTGTGTATATATATATATACTGTGAATGGGTTTCCCGAAATGCTCCGTAGTATTACTTTGCATACTGAATATGCAGTTTTCATTTTCGTTTCTATGTATATGAGAATTGTTATTGTCTTTAACGCTAGCGTGTAGTAAATGCAAGCATTCGCTTTGCTCAAGTACCGGCTATGGCCTCCGAAAAGCCAAAGAGCTGGAGAAGGTTCTTATCGCGCTGAAAATTACCTTAGTGAAAAGCGGCGGGGAATGCGAAGTGCAGCCATAAAATTTTATATTATTCTTGCAATTAAAATTAATGATTTTATTAACCCTACGCAACACTGCTGCTGCTAAGGGCAGGACAGGATATTGCTTCACTGTTTATATAGATTTTACAAGTTTGCTAGATTGTGTGCAAAGAATATGCAAAGAATGTGCAAGAGCGCTAAAAACTTGAATATTCACTTTGTTGGAGACTGAAAACTTGGTTGCTATATGGGAAAGTAAGTTATTAAGCTTTGATTTTTTACTATTGAAGGCCTTCGGGAGATCATTATGGATCCACTTCTACCTGTGCGCGGAGTTTTGTCTGAATATAGCATCCTTAGACCTTGTTCGTGCGATGATAGATATAAAAAACATTTTTTATGATATATATGACTCAGCAGTGAGAGAGTCAACTTTCTCTTCACAGTTGCGATGTAAGACCATATTTATGGCTGAGGAGGACGTCTGTAGTTTCAAGCTTATGGATCCCATTAAATCTAAAGCTTAGTAGAAAGATAATTCTTCTTCAGAGACCCAGTCTATTTAAGATCAGATTCCACTCAAATGTAATAATTTAAATGTCTATTGCTCCTCAGCATTTTCTCTAAGTAATGCTGGTCTGACGCGACGCAATACCGACGTAAAAGAGATATCAGTGGGACCTAGCCTGTGTAGCGTGGGATCATCGGTTGAACAGTTAGTTGAGAAAATCTAAAATCTTTACACATAAACGCGTATGCTATACTTGGATCAACCAGATATTTCATGGAAGACCACAGCAGCGAAAAGTACTATACAAAATACACGTGTACTTCGTAGAAAGCCAAGTCCATTACAACCGTTGACACTTTTGACACTAAACAAATGTCAGCAACATTGTTGTTGTTGTGCTGTAATAAGTGCTGCCGCCACAACACATGCAAATGAAAAAGTAAACGAATAAAAAAAATGCCTGAAAATTTTAATAGAAGCGGAAGGGTTTACAAAAAGGCCGCCAAACGACGTGCGGATGATCTACAGTGGAAATCTTGTACTTCTACGCACATGGCAGATAGTAAGTTAAAGAAAAAACGACGCCAACGAGGCGAATGTGTGGCAGAATACAAGTAGTGTTGGCAACGTACGGCAGCGCCGAGATTTTTGAATTTTCCCATTTAATTTTCTACACTTTTTCACTCAAGTGCTTTTTGCCGGAAAAAAGTTACACGCATCTGCACGCACTCAATCATCGGTGTGTTGCACAAGGCCTGACACTTTTGATAGCATCTCTCCGCACGCATTTGTTGGAGTGCTGCGGTGAAATGAGCGTGCAGCCGGTCCTTAAGTTGTTGGCTTCACCTTCTGCTGGTCAGATGGTCAGCAAGCGGCGAAATTGAAAAAAACTGTTATTTTTTTCAGCCGTAATGAAAAATAGTAGTCTGTAGAAATCACGTTAACTTTGTGCCGAAAGCGGTTGCACGCAAGTCCGAGCCAAGACCAGTTTGCATAGCCCAGTACCCCACTAGAGACATGTGTGTCTACCTACTTGTAGGCATATAAGTAAGTCATTGCGGTTTCGTCGTAAACGATGGTTCGCTGCTGCATTCTAAGTATCTAAGCTTTGTTTGCTCCCGTAGATGTCAAGGCAGCGGCATTTTATTTTCTGTTTTTTTTTTTTTTGTGCTTTGTTACCATATTATAAATGACCCACGTTAGATCACAAGAGGAATACACATATCATATTAGTAAGTTCGACGTTCTTAAAGGAAGTCATGAGCTCGTAGAACAGATTTTCATAAGCGACGACAAGCTTCTCTTGGCTCCAGAAGTATATTCCAACAATATGAAAAGAGCGGATCACTGAGCCATTTTATTTAGAAACAGCATATTTAAAGTTCTAGGCTCAACATTGCTGAAGCGAGGGGGAATCTCTGAAGGGGAATGAAGGGCTATAACTAAAAATATCGGTTTTGTGATGTCAACAGACGTTTGGCTCTCAGTGGTAGACCTTTCGACGTTATCTTTTGCCCGAAAAATGGTTTGAAACACCAAGAGACGCCAAGTGTACTTCCTATACAGCTATCTAACCTATCAAATAGGTAATAACCACGGCCGTGGTTAGAGTTCATTCGAAGGTTTGGAAGGTCCGCGCTTAAAATATCTGAATGGAAAATACTTATAACTAAAGAAATCAAGTTTTCTATTATAAATAGACATTTGGCTGTCAATGTTAGAGCTTCGAGTGTATTTGCTGCACGAAATAGTGTCAGAAAAGCACAAAGTCTTGAGCGGGGCTATCTCAAATGGTTTGAAACTTTCTGATATGACTCTACGTCGTTTGATATTATTTAATATGGCAAATATTCAATAATTTAACACTTTAAAGAATTACATATGTATAGGTTAGGCGCTTTCCAATTTTAGAAACTCGACGATAAAAGCTTGTTGACCTATCTGCAATTGGAATGTATTCCTTAGGCTCTTAAGCACAAGAGCTGGAACACTGCTTCTGTTCAAAGCTACTCTGTATTTGTGCGGAAATATTTTCCATTTCCAGTTTTTGTTTGCTTCGATTTCAATTTTCATGCGCCTTTGTTGAAGTTTTTACAAGCTTTTTTAGTGTTTTTTTTTCTTCTAGTTTTAGCAATTAATTCTTGAAAACTATGAAAGCACGTTCACACATATTTCTTTGCATGATCTCTATTTGACCTCTTTTTCCTGTGCGGCAATTGTTTTTGTGCACAACAACGACATACTCGCTTTTGACGGACATTTCAGCATGCTTTTTTTCTTACAACTTCTAGTTTTTATTGCTTCGCGCTTGACCAGCGCTTCGCTTACCTATGCGCTTACATGCATTCGTAAATATGTTTGCATGTATGTGTGTATATTGGGCTGTATGTGTATGCTGCAAGTCACTGTGTACATTTTAAAGACTGAAACTTCATTGTTTGCGGTGAATCGACCAAGTCAGCGAGCGAGTATATATTTCCGAAATTTGCCAAAAACAAAAAAAGTTGTTGTTGGTTATTGTCTATGAACGTCTGACAGAACTTGTTACAACACAAGCCATAAACGGTAAAGCCGGTGCATGGGTAAGCGCGCAGCAGAAGTGTCTAGAGCAGAAGAAAACAACAGTCTAACGAGAATCTATGTTTGTTGAGAGTCAACACAAGCTCTCAAAGTGTGAGTGAGTGTCACACATAGAGCGTACAAGAAACGTAATATAATCTCAAAAAGGTTCAAGCGACATTGACGAAGTGGCATTTCAAATGAAATTGTCATAATTTCGGCAAAGCAAATACAAAGCGCGCCGCTCATATGTGCTGCATGCATCGCCCTCCCAACCCTCTTTGTTGCAATTGTGCAACATTTTTCATTGCTTCAACCATTACATGACAATCATTTTAAATGCATATGCAACACATACCAGCTAAGTATGGGTTAATGAGCGCTTGTTGCACGCCTTTGCTTGCCATGCAACAGCAGCATGCCGCAAACATGTGTCATGCTCGTATGTAGCTCTTTTTAGTGCTTAACTGACAACGCTGATTACTCAGTGTCATGCACTTTGTCAAAGGTGAACACTGCGCTTGTTGTTGTTGTCTAATGTATTACCACAGTGAGCGCTGTCGTTGATCTTAACATCTTAGAATATTAGAATGTTGACAACAACAACAATAAGCGAAAGAAATAAAGAAATATGCTTTAGCCGCGCAGTGTGTGTGCTTGGCATATCAATTTCACTTCTTCCTTGCCACACTCATTCATCACATTGCATTGTATTGCATCGGTAATCTATGCTTTAGTTTAAAAATAACGGTGCAAAGTGCGCATAATAATAGCGTGACAAATTTTTGTCTCCGCGTTGAATGTTCGCCTGCAAGCCCTCATACATCTACATGTGTGTGTGTGTGTGTTGTGATTGAATGATCGCAAGTGATCCGCTGATAGCACCAAATTACGGTACATGTGTCTGATATGCCACGCATGAGTCTTTTCCGAGTCACTCAGTTCGTTTGGCTGTCAGTGCATTGCTTTTGATTGATGGGCAGCATTTCATCGCGAGTTTTTCTTTGTAAGTTTTTCAAGTAATTTATGCAAGATCGTTTACCGATCGCTACGCGATAAAGGGTTATTTTGTTGCACGTTAATTGTTCTAAATATCTATATGCATAAGCTTGTCAGGGTTCTTAACTGATGAGCGCACATTAATAACATTTGTTATTGTTGTAAAGCGAGCGATAAGTAAATGTTCTAATGTTGTTACTTGAATTCACTTAAAATAGAAAATAATTGCATTTTTTTGTATGTCGAAAATTAGAAATACATAATTCGAACTAAGTGTTGTTTGTAGACAGTGCAAAAGCGTGAAGAAAGTTTATTGAGATTTTTATATTTTATTTAATACTGTACTCGTATACACTAGTTTGTATCATAATCTTAAATTAGCTGATGATCTAACCTCATCACACACTGAACATATAAGTTTGTCATGAAGCTTGCAACATTCAGTATGAAATGCCGGAGACACTATAGGGAGCATAAATATGTAATAAAGAAATGTTCAGCGTGATGAGCTGAGTCGAGCTGAGTCGGTCTGTCCGTCTGTATACACACGAACTAGTCTGTCAGTTTTTGAGCTATCGATCTGAAAATTTTCACAAGGTCTTTTCTTCTTATTTTTCGAATTTTTGTAACAAATATATTCTTTTTAAATAATTAAAGAGAAGGGGTCTTCGGAGCTTTTAGTAGCTTTATATAGGCTTTGAGAGATTTAAGCGGTAAGTTATTTGTGTGTTGTGTGAGATATCTTACTTTTGAGTTGCCGTTATATATGCCGATATCCGATACCTTCCTTAATACTGCTTTGCTCAAAGTTTCTAGAAAAGTTTCGAAAAGTGTATGCATAAAGGAATGAAAATCTATATCTGGATCTCTTACAGCAACTTATAACCGATTGTTTTGAGGTTTATTTAACCAACAGCAGACGTAGAGAACTAAGAACTTTTGTATAACATAAATGGGCGAAACTTTTCAGAGAATAATCTTCGAGCGGATATTTAAAATCACGAGACAACTACACAATATGCGGAGCTTTGGTACCTACAAAAATTATTGTACAGAGAATTCTTCAAAAGATTTGCTTACGACATCCTTTCCTTATGTGTGGGGAAGTATACGACAATAATCTGAGTCATATTTTGCGAGAGATTGTCGTATATAAGTAGACCTTCCTTCGACACGAGTATAACTTCAGAAATCGGTGCATACAGTTAGAGACGGATCAAAATTCAATGTTGGTCCCTATCCTGTATAAAGGAAATTATGCCGCTTTATTAAAAATGCTTTGCGTGCTATTTCAGGGCCAGAGTTGTATTTACTAGGTGGATTACTTTTCGTATTAGTTCACTCTTTAACCGCTCTTAAATAAACAACTACACTCATTTAAAATAAAATTGCTGCTGGCCGCACGGAATTGAACCGAAACGTTCATTTATAAAAGGCCTTGTAAAAAAATTTGCCACTAAAAAGCAATTTTCTTATTCATCAATTATCTTCATAATAATTTTGTTGCAATAAATAAAATATAATTACAGTCTTACTAATAAACACAAATTTTCTGGAAAGACAAACCGTTACACATTACACAAGCCACTTTATCGAAAGAATAAAACAACAACAACAAGTGCAGCAAGACTTTGGCAAAAGTCAACACAAGCAGGCAGAAAGTAACGGTATGAGGCAATCAGGTAGCAAAAGTGAAGCGAAATACATATACTAATAGACACACACGCATACATATACATATTTATATATATATATATATAAACAGGTATGTATGTAGAAGTAATAAAAAAATCACAGTAATTATTTTTTAATGTAACAAAATAATATCAGACCAAAACGATCAAGTCACGCAAAGCCACAAAAGACATAAAGGCAGGCCAAAAGCAACCACAATAACAACAACAACTAAAGCAATAATAACAACAGCAACAAGAAATTGTAGTGGCAATAGTGAGTGGCGTTGGTAGAACAGTTGTGGTGGACGCGGCAAGAATGGCAGTAAATATGTTTGTATGTAGAAATTTCTGTATGTATCGTATATAAATATGTATGTATGTGTAAGTAGTGAGCGAATATGTAATAATAAACACACGCAGCGTGAGGAAAAGTATAAGAAATTTAATAAGAAAATTCAATCAGCGCACGAAAGTGCTCCACTATTGCAAGTAAGCGCACACACAAACACACACACACACCTGCATAAAAATGTACATGCAAAAAAAATATATGCTGCATGTGTACACACTCATCTAATGCGTGTATGTGTGGCCAGTGAGGGAGAGGTCAGCGCGTTTTTTTTTTAATTTTTGCCACTTTTCGTGTTGTTGTTATTTGTATTTGTATTTTATTTTTTAATTTCTGTGACATGTTGTTAATTTTAACCCCATTTGTGTCGGCTGCGCGCAACTGTTAACTTGCCAACACATATGCGAAGCACTTTAAGCGTGGTCAAGAAATCACGCACGTCATACAGGTAACGGTGCTTAGACAGGCGGAACGTGCAGAGAGAGAGACATATTTAGTACAATATAGTTTAAGAACATTAAAGTCTTAAATAATCGAGGTTTTAGTTTTTCAGAACGACAGATTTTTAAATTATGTCGATTGGGCGAAATCACTGTGGAAAGGCTTTCTTAGCAATTTTCATTGCTAAATTAGTTTTTCCTGATCCATTGCAAACTCTTTCAACAACCTTTCTCTATTTCAAGCAAAAGTAACCAGGTTAGTATAATTCTTTAAAACATTGCCTAATACTTTTTAAGATTGTTGTCATATTGCTAAATGAGTTCGTGTCAGGCCAAGTGGCAGTCGAGCAGTCAGTTAGTCAGTCGGCTAACCAGGCAGCGTGCACACATACATCGTTCTAAATACTTAGTCAACAAAAAACACGAACTTTGCGTTTTGAATTACAATTTTATATGCATTTTTAATTTTACCTATTTTCATACTTTTTTGCGATATAATTTTATATTTTCTTTCTTTAGCTTGTTTTCAGAGGTGTTCACCGATTTATAAAACGAACTTCCGTTGTTATAAAAAACGAGCGAAAAAGTCCAAGCAAAAGCAAGTGCTTGAGAGTAAGCCAGAAATGAGAGCACACAACTTTTTTTCCAGCACACCAATACAAACGAAGAGTTTACTTGCTTACACAGCATTTGCAGCAATATTCCTTTGCATTGCTAGTATTTGTATGTATGTGCTGACGTTTGGCTGACTCATATTTGAACTCGTTTGCGTTTGGGTAGTTCGTAAATGACTTGCGCACGATTCGCAAATTATTTTGTTAATTTAACAAAGTGTAAATGAATGGCGTTTGCGCGGCAAAAGTAACAGCTAACAAGCTCTGAGAGTATTTAGTTTGCTAAGTAGGTTTATATTTGGCTAGCGTTACTTAGATAGCTATGTTTTAGGAGCTTAACTGGCTGTTGATGACGGTCCATAGTAGTTTGTTGTATTGCACACATTTTCAATGGCTTTTTACTAATTTGAAACTAGCAGATTTTTGTGGTCATAACGGAGTTTTTGGAAACTGCTGTGTATAAGTATTATTGTAGAGGCCGTAAGCGAGTAGGTATAGCATATTAGTGGCTAACACATGATTAAACATGGAAAATGTGTCGCATGTAGCAAGATGCTCTCGTAAAAAGATCCTAAAATACCACAGTGAGGTTGAAATTGTGTATCAGTGGTACTTAATTTGGGGTTAAGGCAAAAAGAAAGGAAGAAATGAGATTTTACATTATATTGGAGCGAAAAAAAATTTTTTTTTGCTTAGCCTGAGGGTAAAAGCTGTAGTTTATAAAAAACTGAAATTTTTGGAAATTTTTTTTTTTTTTTTAAATCAGAACTAAAAGTAGTGGGGCTTAACGATCAAGTTTTTCAATTTTAGTTCGAGTTCTTTGAAGAGTTTTTAGTTTGGTCCTCGAACACTTCTGAGGAAAGAAGTATGTGGCATGAAGCTGCAATTATGTATATAAAAAGTGACATGAGTTGGGTGGAGTTATGCTTAAGTTAGTTAAAGTTAGGTTAAGACAGAGTATGGTGTGATATGTTTCGAAGCTATAGACGAATTGTTAAGTCAGATTATATTAGAACAACAAATATTTCAGCTCACACCGCGTTAAAATGTGGCGTTTCCATTCACGTGCAAATTAGTACTGAGCTCCAAGCTTTCAAAGACCACCCATCGGCTGCGCTAATTTGGCGAAACGAAGCGGAAATTTATTGCTCTTAAGGTTAAGTAGAGCAATTGTTTTTAGAAATACTTTATAATTTAACGCATTTCAAGCATATATCTTTGGTTTTTGTTTCCCTATCTATTTATATACATACATACTATTTACTATAGGCTATGAGTTACGCATCATATTCCGTAGTTTTTTATTGCTTTTATAATTTTTTTCGATTAAAGCCATTAGCAATCAATCAACAATTTCGGCAGGCTTGTTAGCGCCCTGCAAATACACACATACATACATATATACCTATTTACACAGCAAGCCTACTGTGCCAGAGTCGGCTTAGCGCGATCTCTTCAGCGTGGCATTTACGCATTGTCATTAAAATTCAATTAAATAGCAAAATGTTTTGACGCCAAACTATGGTATTCATGGCATTTTACGTGCCATTATTAATTTATTTTCAATATTATTTGAAGTTATTTAAGCCCTTCTTATTCGGTTTCACTATTTCGTTGCATTAATTCATTTGCCTTTCATTTTTATGCCACGCTTTTTATTATTAGCAGCTTTTGACACTACCAATTGCTTCTGGCTCGTAAAATTGAACACCGTTTAATAAAAATGCGCAATAATTAATTGCTTTGGCAGAACAACGAAAACAAAAGCTTAAAAAAAATTTTAGATTTTCTTAAAAAAATAATTTTTTTTTTATAATTTTGAAATTTTAAACAGAAAAGCAGAACTTTTTGGGTGTCTACGCTTTAGTTAAGGGAACTCCTTAGCTAGTAAAAATGCTGCTAACCTTTTTCTCTTTTGCTTGCAAATATTTATAATTCCAAAGCTCTGACTAATGAACCACCTTTCAACACTTTCGGATTCAAACACACGCCAGCTTACACACCCACTTTTAATATACTTTAGACCACAAAGTTTATAAGCTTTCAGTTGGAGCCAAGTGCGCAAGTTTCAGATTATAAAGAACTTCAAAACAATTCGCGTTCGTAAAAGTGTAACGAAATGCAAATATATGTCAACATGACAGCTGACAGCTACAACAACAATATAAACAAATGAAAAGTGTGGACACATATGTATATGCTTAAAGGTATATATGGATTGTTATGAGACAGCGGAATTGCGAATAAGCGAGCAATTGCTAAATTTGTTATAATGAACCACTCGACTTGAAGTCGAACGCAAAAATAATTTGATTTGTTTAATTGTTCTTTTAATGAGCGCTAGAGTAAAGCGTGAATGGCATGTGGCACATTTATAATAAATATACGGACTTGAACGAGGACAGTTCGATAAATCGGCGACCCGCCGAAGTTCGTTGCTGCTTTGAAAATATCCGAATCCGAAATCGTCAATAGAAGCTTAGGAATATTAAAACATGATTGACTATCGAAATGGAAATCGGTCCCAGAAAAGGTTTTCACCCTATAGCATTGGCTTAAAAAGGTCTTATACCGATTTGTATTATCCAACATATTTGGAGCGATTTACTTGAAGCACAAAAGAGCTTAAAATATTGTATATTGCGAGAACTCATTTTAGTAATCTTAATCTTGACACTATTTTCAGCACAGAATATGGCGCTCAGCGATTATAGATACATTTCTATAAAATATTTTCTTTCTTCGAATATAAAAAATGCTCAGCAGTGAAAAACTAAGGTCTAAACAACAGTCATTACAGCGTTATATTACTATTCAGACACTCAAAAGACCTGTTACATAGAAAGAATTACCAAACTAAGTATCGCTCGTTGCATTGTAGATAACGCTCGACAATATCGCAGTTTTGAGTTTATTTCTGACACTCAAAAGCTTTAAAAAAACCTCGCAGGTAAAAATTATATACTCGCATATAGAGACCTACATTTGTGGGGTGTAACGATATAGACGATAAATTATATTAGCGACCAAATGTCTAATACTGCTCCTTGATTGAGAGTGTTGCCAGACAACTATGATTTCAAAAAGTTATATATTTTACTACTTTCATTTAGCGAACATTTATATGCATATTTTGTTATAAAAAATGTTATATTATTTTATGACGTCATGATTGACTTTCTCTTTCTTCGGCCAACGCAGTCGGCAACGCCGTTACATATGTAACATATATAACCGACGGGTATTTATGAATGTTTGCCATTGAGTTGACAAGTATTATTTGTATAACAATTTGAAAACTTTTTTTTTCTAAATTTACTGATTTTTTTAACAGGCACGAGCTCTAGCGCATGCAAAGCTACTTTTGCGCTATATTTAGTTTTTTTTTATTTTTTAATTCTTTATTTTCAACTTTTACTTTGCTTCAATTTCTAAGTAATTTCTTATACTTCATTGCGGCTTTTGTTACAGCGAATTCCCATTTTACCCTTTACACGCCAATACCATTTACCACTATATATACCATATACCTTTTCTGTTGTACTGTTTTTAAAATTTTAGCTTCATGCATTTCTTCCATCATTTGTGCGCCTTAGCTCAATTCTTTAGATATGTGTATGAAATTTCAAATATCACTCTCTTTGACAGTTGACAGTTCAACGGCGGTGGTTTTGTTGACTGTTGGCTTAGCGTTGGTTGCCAGCGGCTTGCCAGATTTGTAAGCGCTTGCCACATACTATACGTAAGAATGCCTTACAATATATTGGTTTGTGTGTATATTGTGTATAACTGTTGTATTGTTTGTACTTACATGCATATACATATTTGACTTAAGTTGGTTTTGCTGTCATAGCGTTTGTCTTAAAGGTGGTATTATTTTGTATAAATATTTCTGCGTTGTTGGTATTTTCTTTCACCCTTTGCGCACAAATCCATGCAGCATATGTATGTAACGGTTCATAATCGCCAACAAAGGTGTCAGTTTTGACTGATTGAGTGACAAGTCTACCTGTTTTTATGTGGAGTACGTCAGGCACTTGAGGAAGGCAGCGCTGTTGAAAACAAAGAGGAGGGCACAGGCCTTGTGTATAGTTGTGGCAAGTTTCAGATATACGAAAATGAAGTCAAGTCACTTGCATTTATTGATAAATGGTAAAAATAAACAATACTATATAAAATATTTTTTTTTTGTTTAATTGAATGCTTTAAAAAGGATGCGTCTTACATCAGCAAATAAAGTAGATTTTTGTAACTATTTCTAGTTAATATTCGGTTGTGTAGAGCTATACGTCTATATAAACTGAAAACCTGTAGAATACAGCAAATTTGTTTAATATTATATACTTGTATGTATATGTAAGTAAATGATCAGCGTGACAAGTTGCGTCGAATTAACCATGTCCCTCCGTCCGTCTGTATATACGCGAACTAGGCCCTCAGATTTTGCGATATCGACCTGTGATTTTACATATATGTTTTCTTTCCAAGAAGCTGCTCACTTGTCGTATGCACGCCGATATCGAACAATTATAGCATATAGCTGCCATACAAACTGAACGATCGAAATCAAGTCCTTGTATGAAAAACTTTTTCATTTAAAGAGATATCTTCACGAAATTTGTCGCAGATGATTATTTAACGTATCGCTACAATATTCAAAGAAATTGTTCAGATCGGACTACTATATCATATCGCTGCCATATAAACCAACCGTTCAATATCACGACAAAGATTTTTTATACCCTTTTATATTATAAAACTGCAGCTGTGAAAGGTATTAAAGCTTCTTTGCGGCCGAAGTTAACGTTTTTCTTTATTTTACTATCCAACACCCACTATTGTGAGCCCACGATAAGTGAATACGTGGCCATAATCCAGGCAGCGAAAATATCAAAATTTGCAATTGCAATATATGTATATAGCTTACATAAGCATATTATTTACCAATTTATGCAATTAATAAGTTATTAAGCTTTTGTTGAACTTTCGATTTTCAACCGCAAAAAAACGCTACCGAAGGCAATGCACGCTTAATGGCATGCAATTTATTATGGCAATATGTGCTTAACTTGGAGTTTTCTTACAGCTTTGAATACATAATGTAACAATAAATTAGCCATGTGTGTGTAAAAAAAATATGCAAGTAATCATTTGGCACTGTGTGTGTGTGTTTGAGTGCAATGTACAAAAAACCGGCAGCGCAATTGAAATGCAATGCCACAAACTAATCGAACACACTGTAGTTTAATTAAAAAATCGTGATCGCTTGCATAGGTACATATATATATGTATATATATATAAATATATACAAGCACATACGTATATAAAAATTATTGGTATTGGAAACTAATAGTTTGCAGTCTGGGTCGCCTAACTCACTGCCTCGTTGACTGCCACATGCCACATACATACACATAAAGAGTGCTTATTTGTTTAACCGTTTGCAGCAAATAACGGTTTATGCGCGTAGATTTGATTCACCGTTAGCTGCATGTTTGCTGCACATATTTTTATTGAATATTGCAAAGGCAAACGTGGATTTTCTGTGGAAAACACGGATTCAATAGTGGGATTAGTTG